>NW_022589708.1:51070028-51683536 GCF_004348235.1 Phoca vitulina | reverse complement strand
CTGCATGGCTCAAACCAGGTAAGTACACAGCAGTAAACAGAGCGTCCGGCCTGCATGGCTCAAACCAGGTAAGTACGCAGCAGTAAACAGAGTGTCCAGGATATAGTAACCACTCAATAAATGTCGTCTATCATTACAGGCCTTGATATCTGACAGCTGCTGTATTTCTATAGTTAAGAATCTTTTCCAGGGGCGCCTGGGTGGCTCAGTCGTTAAAGCGTCTGCCTTCAGTTCAGGTCATGATCTCAGGGTCCTGGGATTGTTGAGCCCCGCATCAGGCTCCCTGCTCAGTGGGGAGTGTGCTTCTCCCTCTGCCCCTCCCCCCGCTCATGCTTGCTCTCTCTCTCAAATAAATAAATTAAATCTTAAAAAAAAAAGAATCTTTTCCAAATTTGCTGACACCCGCTGAGAAAACAAGCATATTTATCTTCATGTCAAAGGCTATTCTCAACTCCTCTTCTTGGTCAACTTTCTCAGTCAATTCAGACCATCCTGGCAGATTGGAGTTAAAAGATAATATATTCAACTCTCGATTATCCATAATACTGAAAGCCTCATCTCCCATTAAACTGTTATTTAGACGGTGCAGCTATGAGAAAGGAGGGAGTTCTTTCTGTGCGAATATAAGCACAGACACAGAGGAGAAAAACCAAGTGCACAGCAATCTATGCTATTACCACTTTTGTACAGAAGAGGGAGAAAAAAGGAAAGCTATACACAAACCCCCGCCCCATATATTTTTGCTTGTATATGCACAATATATTTATGCAAGAATACGCTACCTACCGGTAACAATGACAGCCTCTAGAGAAGTAAACTTGGTGGTTAGGGGAGAAACAGGAAAAACTTTGCACTTAAAAACCCTTTTATAATCTTTTATCTGGAACTATAATAATGCATTACCTAAACAAGAAGCCTACAGAAAGCTACTCAAATGCTCCATCATACACTATATTCCAAAATTACTTACCATTACCCATCTCATAAATACTTTCTTTAGGCTAAGAAAAACCCTTTCACAAAAACAATCTCTCTTCTTCCTAGTTATTTTAAAATAATTTTTAGTAAACCCCCCCCACCCAGTCTTTCCTTTAGGGGGAAAAAAGACCATCACTCATTATGTGCCTGTTTAGCATTACAGCTTACCAAACAGGTCATCTGTCTACACAGATGCTATGCTAATTCTTCTCTGGATGTATAGTGTGGATTCAAATAAAAATTGCTGTCTCATAATCCACTGCTAAAATAATTAACACAGCAGCAAGGTAAGACTGTATCTGATTCACTGGGAATTTATTCTAATAATGGAGAATGTTCTCACTATAAAAAAGAAAATGATAATTATGTGACCTGATTGGTGTTAGCTAACATACTATGATACCATTATAGTAATAATATAATGTATAAATGTAAGAAATCAACAGTTGTACACCTTAGATTTATATAATGTTCTATGTAATTATATCTCAATAATAACCCAATAAAGAAGAATGGAGCAAAATCTGATTAGAACTTTGTATTTAGAACTCAAATCATCTCCTTCCCTCTCTTACCTGCATAACAGAATAGAAAATGATGAATTAAACTAGTTCTTCGGAAAAGTAGCTATATTCATGCATTATTTTCACAGCGCTTAGTATTTTAGGCTGTTGGAAAATCTACCTAGGACTTCTGTGTTCACTACTCAATAGTTTTAAGCCTTTTTATCGAAAAACTGAAAACTCTTTTTCAAAACTTTCACCTTACATTCTCAAGTTCCATCATGTTTCTTGAACAAAAATCTTATTGCTTTTGATAATGCCAAAATACCTTTCTTATTATACATAAAAATATTTCTAGACAGGCAGAACACCATGAAGGATTCAGCTTCTGCAGAGGTACAATTAGGTAGCTGTATGATTTTATTTATGCTCACTGAAACTTTGTAAATCCATATGTGTTAGAACCTCACAGTGATGTTGACTTGGAAGCCCATGCCGTCAGACCCTTCAATTGAGCCCCATCTTGTATAAAGATTCCTTTAGCATTTCAAAGACAGAATGCCCAGAGGGTCCAGGATAAGTCCAGTTAAACCTAAATCGCACTCTACAACCCACAGTTGGTTCCAAGCTGTCTTTCAGTAAAAATATATTTTCTATCATGTACTAAGAGCTTTTAGCAAACTTTATGAACTATGAAAAAAACTGAGGCATTATAAATTTGAAGCCCCATGTTCCATAAAGGAATAACAGAGCTAAGATATCTTGTTAATAATCTTAAAGTTAAATGAGTTTTCTTTCTCTCCTAAGAGGCAAATGAATGCATTTGAAAGTTCCAAACTAAAAGAATATCCCCACTCACAATGTGACATAAGACACACATTGAGACTGATTAAAAAAAAGAAGCCAGACACAAAAGGCCACATATGGTATGATTCCACTTATATGAAATGTCCCAAACAGGCAAATGCACAGGTACAGGAAGTAGATGAGTGGCTGCCTGGTACTGTGAGTACAGGGAGTGACCACTAATGAGTGTGAGGTTTCTTTTGGGAGTGATGAAAATTTTCTGAAACCAGATAGTGTTAATGGTTGCACAATTCCATGAATACACTAAAACACTGAGCTGCATACTTTAAAAAATGAATTTTATGGTATGTGAACTATATTTCAAATGCTTTATTTAAAAAAAGACATACAGAAACGGGGCCAAGCATCTTCAATAAAACACTTTTACTATGGGAATGCTCCTCCTTGCACAAGATATCCCATCTCAGAAATTCACAATGCATGTATGAAAGTTCTAACAAGTCCCACAGAAACCTGACTGCTGGGTTCAACCCAAGGTTTCCCCAACTCACTTGACTGAAGAATAGCTCAGCATACCAGTTACCCTCCCCACTGAGCCTGATACTATCCACTTGAGCTTAAATGTTCCCTGAAAAACATCAGGGAAATCTGCTTTCAATATTTCATAAAGCCAAAACAAAAATGTGAGTATTAGAAGAATACTATTTATCATCTGAGATGCACTAGTAGAACTAAGATGCACTAATGGAAAATGAACGTTTACAACAAACTCGTACCGACTGTCTAATACAATACATTTCTAATAGGTACTTCATATATTTTTAAAGTCAGTTAACCAAAAAACTTTCCATGAATCTTTTGATAAAGAAAATTATAACCCAATTATTTAAACAAATATTTCTACTATAAATGAAAATTCATTAGAAAATATACCACCTCCTCACCCAATGCCTAGAGTAGATTTTTTTTAAGTTGTATTAGCTTTCTAGGGTCTGACTTATATCAAAAGACATGCAAGAAGTCCCAATAAATAATCTATAGCACTTTCAACTAAAAATAGAGACAGCTTTAAGAAAAAGGCACAATTTTCTATAAAATGATCAACAAAGATATTAACTATCTGCTCTACGGCCCCAAAGCGAAGGAGTTCAACTGCATGCACAACTTGGATCAAGGTCATGAATATACTGCTGTTCAATAAAAGCAAGTCACAATACATACCATAGTGCTCCGATTTACACAAAGTACAAAAGCAGGGAGGGGGAGTTGTCTTGTTTTTCTAGAGATACAAAATACATGGAGCTCTCTAAAAACAACAGCATGATACAGGCAAATTTCAGGAAAGTGGACAACTTTGAGGAGAGAGGGCCTTCGCAGGGAATGGTGACGTTCTTCAACACTGTGGTGGGCACAAAGGGCTCACCACGCTTTCTTTGAATTTATGCTCTAAAAAGAAAACCTAAAACTTCAAAACTTCTACCACTTAAATCACAATATCTCACATATAATTTGTCATCAATTCTAGGGAACTTAATTTATCTTCTAAATCTGGTATTTAGTATTTAAATTCACGTAAGAAAAACAATCTTATATAACTTCTGATACTTGAAACCAACATATAGCTATACGCTAAAAACACTTATTAACACATGCATAATAAGTTCATAATTGATCGCTCCCACCCCCAAGACTGGTGTAGATGTAAAGTAAACTCTACCAGAAACAAGTTTTTTAAATGTGAATGATGTTGAATAACAGATAATTATTAGTGTTACAAAAGATATCCTAATATTACCTGGGGCAAGATTCAAAGGTAATCTTCTAGGTGAAATTGCTCTGGGGTGCTGCTTACTAATTTCTTCATAAATTTGAAGCCTCTCTTCTAAAGTGCCTATTATCAGTAAATATGTGTGAGATTCAAAGCATCAGAACTTTTATCTATGATAAAATGCTAATAAACTTTAAAAATTGTTATAAATAAAGACTGCATTGTCAATATTAAAGCTGCACTCAATTTTTATAACATTAAAAAAACTGCAGTGGTGAAATAATATGATCAGCAAAACACCATTTTAAACCCAATCTCCAGAGAAATCCAAATCTTCATCACAACAGATTCTACATCCAACTCAAATCATACACATACAAGACATACAGACTCAAAATACACAGCGCTTCTCTTATATTCCTTAGTGTACAACCCATGAAAAAGAAAGTGCTCCTTTATAACTTTTCTTACACAAATTCTCTAACTTGGTGAAGCCTACACACATCCCCACAAAAGGTTGTGATGCTTACTGATTAGGTTTTAAAAAGCAACCATTTCAGCATCGTGAATGTAAATGTTTTATAGTTTAAAAGATGAACTAAATTTTTAAGGTAGCTTTGACATTTAAAATCTTCAATGAAAATCCATTAAAAAGAACCCCATTAGTACAGATTGTTTAAAGTGGCGATTATTTCTCCCTGTAAATACAATGATATAAAATATACTTCTAACAGAAAGTTGTATCTTCCCTCCCAAGACCAACCTAATTTTATAGTACTCAATAGAGGATCTATATTATATGTTACTCTGCAATAACAATTTGCAAAGTAGGATGTGGTCTACTTCGTTATTCTAAAATAATATCCTGCATAATTTTCAAAGAGAGATTATATGCATTATTTCATATAAGCAATAAGACAATTTACAGGAGAATTTTAAGAAAAAGCAAACAAACCTGATTTTAAACCGTAAGGTTTTTAATTGATTTTAATTCAGAAAACAAGTATTATTGTAAGAAGAACGCTTGGTGCCAGCGATCAAGGTATCTCTATACTAAATGTAGTGTTCACTATCAAGATTATAAATCAATACTTAAAAAAGTAATGTTTGATTTTGTTTAGACTCTTTCCTTCCCCCAGTAGTATGTTTTGGAGCTCCAATGTGCTGGGATTCAAAACCTGGGATATAGGAAAGATAATTTTCATATTCTGTTAACAATTTGGAGACTTCAAGAAATATCAAGGACCCTTATACTAAAATTTACATGAAGACTATTTTTTTTTTTACATGAAGACTATTTACTGCATATTTTTAAAAAGTAGGTCTCATATTTATGCCTAATCTTAAGAGTATTAAAAAAAAAAATTCTCCACTATCCCAGATATAACAAGTCTTATGAATATAGTAAAATTAAGACAAAACCAAACCATTTCAATGCCCTATTTGAAGTCACAAGTTGGAGCTCCAGAACTTACCATGGGGGAGAAAAGGTCCTAAGGAACCTAAAAAGATAAAGTAATGTAATTAGTTTTGTAATAATTACATTTTATAGTAAGCATGGATCTTGACATGGAACATACATTCATTTTACTAAACATTTAAATATCTGTATTATTAACTACATGTCAGTAACTGATAGTTTAAAGAAAAACATCATAGTTATCTCACCTTTCCAACCTTCGAACATATTATGACTTTTGTCCAGATTTTTAAAAACACAAATTATTGATCTAATTAATATTTTAATTTCCATCATTTTCTTAAAAACAATTTAAGGAAAAAAATTAATGATTTGTGGTATTAAATTTTAAACACACAGAAAACCTGGATTATTTTGTAACAGTGATTAGGGTACAACAAATAAATTTTTCTCAAAGCTCATACTTCTATAAATGAATATGAATAGCTACCTATTTTTACCATATTTTTTAAATTTAAAAGTTCTGCTATGTCAACCCCCTTGAACCATATTTTCATAATTATTTCAGCCATGTATTTATCCATGAGTAAATCTATTAGGAATATTAACTGCTCTTAACATTTAATTATGAAAATATTAAGGAAAATTTGGAAAAATACTACAGATTTCTAAAAAGGATAGGTTACCTAATTTGGAAAGAAGATTTGTAAAATTTTGTTCTACACAAATTAACCTAGTTTGAAATTAAGAGAATGATTTTCATGTTGATGCTGTACATTACATACCCTCAGCAAAATTTCTTTGGCCTAATTCTTATGTTTAGAGGCTGAGGGTAACAAGTCTCTAGTTCTTTAAAAAATATTAAATTTCCCAGAAAGGGAATGCTCGTTTTCTTCCCCAACTCTCTAGTTAGTCTAAATTGGTAACATTTTAATGGGTCAAGGAATTTAAAATTATCTGTGAGCATTTATCACTTAAGTATAAATAAATATCTAAATTCCTCTTCACTGCCATGTTGAACCCATAATTTTCCTAAATGGAAAAGTAAATGCTAACGCTAAAAATATTTGTCTTCAAATATTATTACAACTGTGCATTTACTTCAAACACTAGTTAAGATTAGGTAGAGGAGAAAAATCATTACATACTAAGTTGCAGAGCTTTTTCCAAGCCTTCATAATAACACCAATTTTCTGCATTCCGATCAATCAAGTTTTTGAATACTTCACTGGCTTCTTTTAATCTTCCCAATTTCAACAGCATTTCCCCTAAAATTAAGTTTAGATTCACATTCATTTTACTTAAACATTTAATGCCTTTCTGATCTCACAGATTTCACTAAGCATTATTAGTATAATAGATGTTTATGAAAGACAGAACCGTATGTGCTTCCCTTTGGGGCATGTTGTGCAGTTTACATAACTAACCACAGATTAATTCACAGCTTGTCTTCAGAAATGAACCTTCATTTACACATTTATTATACTAACATTCATTTCTGGCTCCCTTCTACACCCCAAATATACACATAGGATATTTAGTTCTTAGTAAAAATATTTGCATTGTGCACATTTTTATATACCCTTTAAGATCGTTAAAGACTCCCTCTACAGACTGGTAAATAATTCTAATGAAACATCCCTACATTCCTACTGCTAGATTTGAATGTACTCTTTCTGATCAATTCATATATTAAACAATTCTCCGTTCAATTCTCTTAGTTTCCTTTCGACGGCACTAAAATTGGAGAAGTTTAACTCAGTAAAACAAAAACACTAAGTACCACTTCACAGCAAGAAACCACACAAACCAGGTTCACATGGGGGTCACCCCTAAGATTCAAATCCTTTTACTAAGCCACACAAATTGAAAGTAGGCCTGGGAGGGGTGCCTGAGTGGCTAAATAGGTTGAGCGGCTGACCTGACTCCCCACGGGGCATCTGCTGAAGATTCTCTCCCTCTCTCTCCCCCTCACCCTGCTCCTGCGCCCACGCTTTCTCTCTTGCAAATAAATACATTGTTTAAAAAAAAGAAAGAAAGTAGGCTTGGGAAATGAGTATCTAAACTTTTCAGATATAATGGAAAACACATCTAATCAAAGATAAAAGGGAGATTCTCAAAAAAGGCTGTATCTCAGCTTCCTATCGCTAAGACCTCCCCTTCCCCAAACAATCTATTTCAAAGAAATAAGCCTTTGAAATGTCTTCAGATGTATTATTTCAGGTTTCATCATCTGGGAGGAGACAATATATTGAAGTAGTTATTATATACTATTATTTTACTATTTATATATATTACTCAAGCTCTAGAGGAAGACTAACCAGATGTAATTTCCAGTTTTACCACTTTCTCATACAAAATTCCAATGTCTACTTACCTATAAAATATCAACTATCTCAGTATGCTTTTGTGATAAATGAATTAATTTAAAGGGGTTAGCACTTTAACCCCTGGAAGAAAGAAACCAGAACACTAAATTATTTACCCCATTGTACCAAGAGTTTGAAAAATAGTGTTGTTCAATAGCCAAATTATGGAAAGAATCCAAACATCCATAGACTGAAGAATGGATAAAGAGGTGGTGTGTGTGTGTGTGTGTGTGTGTGTGTGTGTGTGTGTGTATAAAATAATATTACTCAGCTATAAAAAAGAATGATATCTTGTCATTTGCAATGAGATGGATGGAACTAGAGAGTATAATACTAAGTGAAATAAGTCAGAGAAAGACAAATACTATATGATTTCACACATTATGTGGAATTTAAAAAACAAAACAGATGACATGGGGGGAAAAAAAGACAGGCAAACCACAAAGCCAACTCTTTTTTTTTTTTTTTTAAGATTTTATTTATTTATTTGACAGAGAGAGAGACAGCAAGAGGGAACACAAGCAGGGGGAGTGGGAGAGGGAGAAGCAGGCTTCCCCGCGGAGCAGGGAGCCCGATGTGGGGCTCGATCCCAGGACCCTGGGATCATGACCTGAGCTGAAGGCAGACGCTTAACGACTGAGCCACCCAGGCGCCCCACAAAGCCAACTCTTAACAATAGAGAACAAACTAAGGGTTGCTGGAGGGGAGGTGGGTGGGGAGTGGGCTAAATGGGTGATGGGTATTAAGGAGGGCACTTGTGATGAGCACTGAGTGTTGAATCACTAAATTCTACACATGAAACTAATATTACACTATATGTTAACTAACTGGAACTTAAATAAAAACTTGGGAAAAATAAAAAATAAAAAGAAATACACAAAATAAAGTGTTGTCAATATTAGTATTATTCCCAAAAATTAAATCAGCACTATACATTAACTGGAAGAGCAGAGTATAGCAGTTAAAAATAAGGACTCATGAAAAGACGTGAAGAAATCTTGAATTACTAAGTGAAAGAAGCTAATCTAAAAAACCTACATACTATATGATTCCAACTATATGACATTCTGGAAAAGGCACACCTATAGAGACAGTAAAAGGATCAGTGGTAGCCAGGAGCTGGGGGCAAGGAGAAACAAACATACAGAGCACAGAGGATTTTTAGAGCAGTTAAACTACTCTATATGACACTACAATGGTGGATATATTTCTCAAAACCTAGACAAAAGTGAACCTTCATGTAAACTGTACTTTCAGTGGTAATTACCTGTCAATGTGGGGGTTCACTAATTGCAACGAATGTACCATTCCGGTAGGGAGTGTTGATTGGGGGGGAGGGGAAGGCTTGCATGTGTGGCGGCAGAGGGTATATGTGACATCTCTATACCTTCCACTCAATTTTGTTATGAACCAAAAATTACAAAAATGAAGGTTATTTAAATTAAAAAAGCAGCGGTGATTGACTGGCTCAGTTGGTAGAGCATATGACTCTTGATCTTGGGTTCATGAGTTCAAACCCCATGTTGGGTTTAGAGTTTACTTAAAAAACAAATAAATAAATAAATAATAGGGACGCCTGGGTGGCTCAGTCAGTTAAGCATCTGCCTTCGGCTCAGATTATGATCCCACGGTCCTAGAATAGAGTCCTGCATTGGGCTCCTTGTTCAGTGAGGGGCCTGCTTCTTCCTCTGCCTGCCACTCCCCCTACTTATGCATCTCTCTTTCTCTTTCTCTGACAAATAAATAAATAAAATCTCAAAAAAATAAAATAAAATAAAATAGTAAAACAAAAAAAGTAAGGGCTCTGAAGCCAGGAAGATGTGTTTAGAAATTAACTCTACCACCTAAAAGGCAGGGTGACTTTGGGTAAGTCCTTAACCTCTCTAAACTTTAGTTTCCTCAACTATAAAATGGGGATAATCTACCTATGCTGGAAGTGCTAAAAAAATTAAATGAAATAAAGCAGTTTAAGCAATTACCATACTCTGAGACACAGGAAAAGTAAATAAACATTAGCTATTATTTTTATTAAGCTTTAGAAGTCCTGCAACTATATGAAACTTTAGTTCTAAACTAATTATTACTTTAGTTAGACATTTTATTATAGTATTGCTCAGAGAATGATAACTGATGAACAAAACTTTGTTTAAAAAAAAAATGTGCTTGACCCATTTCTAACAAGCTATTTATCAGGATCCTGCCTTCGTACCTAGCCCATATTGAAAATAAATGAATCTTGTTTTCATGATGACCCCAGTAACATCATTTACTATTCTCATTGTATTTATTTATTTCATGGATATATATTTGGGGGAGGGGAGAGGAAATGGAATCTGGAGTCAAAACCCCTAGACTCAAATCTAGTACTACCGAGCTCACTTAGCTGTATGACTTTGGGCAAGTCACTTAACCTCTCTGTTCCTCAGCCCCTCAATTCTAAAATGGATGTAATAACCATACATAGTATTATTATGAGGATTAACTTAACAGCTTAACAATAAAAATGTTTTTTTTATTATGTAGCAAGTCTTATTTAAATGTTAGAACAGAATAAAGTGCATAGTTTTTGTTCTTTTCTTTAATTGAGACCACTAAAAAAGAAAAAGCAGGTCAACCTACCTTTAATTTCTTCCACCAAAAGTTTATCACATATTTGTTTCTCATACGCTTCTATATGTTCCAAAGATTCCTGAAATAGATCTGCCTCTCTCATCACTTGATTCTGGTATAATATCAGTTCACTATATTCATAGTCTATTTTGTTGGGAGGAACCTGAAAAAAAAAATGAAAAATTGGGCGCCTGGGTGGCTCAGATGGTTAAGCGTCTGCCTTCGGCTCAGGTCATGATCCCAGGGTCCTGGGATCGAGTCCCGCATCGGGCTCTCTGCTCCTTGGGAGCCTGCTTCTCCCTCTGCATCTCTCTCTCTCTGTCTCTCATGAATAAATAAATAAAATCTTAAAAAAAAAAAAAAAAAAAAAAAAAATGAAAAATTATTTTATAATTATATAAAATAGTTATAGATCTTTAATTGCTTACTCAGAAAAGTCATTCACACAGACTAAAAGAAGCAATTACAAAGAGAACAGTGATTAATACATTCTTTAAAACAAACAAAAAGGTGGAATTTCTGCCTACGGCAAAGTAAAGATTCAGGTCAGCAAATCCTATACTCACAGAAAAGTATGAAAATGGTTAAAATTCTATAGAATCTACCAAAAAAACTACTAAAATAAAAAAGTTTAGCAGGTGACAGAATACATGATCAAAATACAAAAATCAATTATACTTCCATATACTAGCAACCAACAACCCAAAAATAAAACTAAAATAATTTCATTCACAGTAACATCTAAAAGAAAAAAGTATATAGGAATAAATTTAGGAAATAAGACCTATACATTGAAGACTGAAAGCATGCTGAGAGATATTAAAGACCTATGTAAATGGAGAGACATTTCAAATCATGTTCATGGATCAGAATACTCAATATTATTTTGACAGCAATTTTCTCCAAATTGATCTACAAATTCAATGCAATCCCTATCAAACTCTCAGCAAGCTTTTTTTGCAGAAATTGACAAGCTAATCCTAAAATTCAAATAGAGATAAAAGAAACCCTGCATTGCCAAAAGAGTCTTGAAAAAGAACAAAGTAGGAGGACATGCATTTCAAATTTCAAACTTACTATAAAATAACAGCAATCAAGATAGTGTGGTATTGGCATAAGGAAAAAGTGGAATTAATAAACTACGGCTTATTTATATAATGAAATACCAAACAGCAGCTAAAAATGGATAAAGTGGAGTACCTGGGTGGCTCAGTCGGTTAAGCAGCTGCCTTAGGCTTGGGTCATGATCTCGGAATCCTGGGATCGAGCCCCCTGGTTGGGCTCCCTACTCAGCAGGGAGTCACTTCATCCTCTCCTTCTACCCTCCCCGCAGCCCCCTCACCGTGCTCTTTGTCTCTCTCAAATAAATAAATAAAATCTTTTAAAAAAGTGGATAGGGGTGCCTGGGTGGCTCAGTCAGTTAAGCATCTGCCTTCAGCTCAGGTCATGATCCCAGGGTCCTGGGATCGAGCCCCATGTCAGGCTGTCTGCTCAGCAGGGAGCCTGCTTCTCCCTGGCCCTCTGCATGCCACTTCTCCCTTCTTGTGCGCTTGCTCTCTCTAATAAATAAATAAAATCTTTAGAAAAAAATGGGTAAACTAACCCTCCATGTTATCAACACACATATATCTCAAGACATGTTGAATGAAAAAAAAAGCATATTGTCCATGTCAATTTTTAAAGACACAAAATAATAGTTTGTAACTTTTATGGACTTAAACATAACGTAAAGGTGACTAGGAACAATCAATACCCATTTCAGAATAGTGGCTACCTCTAGGGACATGAGAGACCCTTATAGCTACTTCTGTAGTATTTCTCTTTTTTTTTTTTAAGATTTTATTTATTTATTTGACAGAGAGAGACACAGCAAGAGAGGGAACACAAGCAGGGGGAGTGGGAGAGGGAGAAGCAGACTCCCTGCTGAGCAGGGAGCCCGATGTGGGGCTCGATCCCAGGACCCTGGGATCATGACCTGAGCCGAAGGCAGACACCCAACGACTGAGCCACCCAGGCGCCCCTGTAATATTTCTTTAAAAAATAATAAAATCTGGAAAAATTGTGGCAAAACGTTAATATCTATTTATCTCATGATACACAGTATATATTTTTTGTATTTTTCTATTTTGCATATATATTAAAATGTATTAACATGTTTATATAAAACATAAAGCAATATATATGAGAGAAGCAATTCCCACAATCACAAAACTACTTTCATTTTTATGTATTCTTTTCTTTCTTTAGTCATTTGAATGTTGTCAAGAGTATAAAAATGTTCATATTATTTATTTTTTATCAAGAATTCTGTGTTTTAATTTTTCTAATTATTTCAAAAATTTTTCAAGTTTTTCCATAGGTCCCAAAGACTTTATTTTTTTAAAGATTTTACTTATGTATTTGAGAGAGAGAGAGAGAGCAAGAGGGAGAGGGAGAGAGAATCTGAAGGAGACTCTGTGCTGAGTGCAGAGCCCAACGTGGGGCTCAATCCCATGACCCTGAGATCATGACCTGAGCCGAAATCAAGAGTTGGACACTTAAGCAACTGAGCCACCCAGGTGCTCCCATAGGTCCCAAAGACTTTAATGCACAACTGGGAATCGGGGCAATATAGAAGTCAACTACTTAGTTTGTGCAGGTAGGAGAAACAGAACAAAGTTCGTACTTACTTGCTGAGTTTGTCTAAATTCTTCCAACAGTTTTAGTGCCATATCATAATCTTTTAGCAAATGGTATGCAATAGCATATCCAATCCAGGAAGCACGCTGTGTTGGGCGCAACTGAAGAAGCTGATACCTTGTCTCCTAAAAAAATAATAAAATTACATTAAAAATTGTCTTTTTCTCTTTTTACTTTAACTTTCTCTAAAATATTTATATTTCACCACAGAGCTTTAAGAAAACAATTTAATGCCTTTAATTCCTTTCTAATGAATTGCATGAACAAACATCAGTTCCCAAATAAAACAAGTATTTTTTATGTTAGATTATTTAAGTTCTAGAATACTCTGTAATGCTCCCTATAAAGCTGACCTTGGGGCCCATGCTTTTGTGCTGCCTTAGAAAATTACCTTTATGTAACGGAGATTTCTTTTGGTAACTAAGCATCTTAGAAGAGAGACTAAGATACCTTTTTATTCAACTAAATTCTGCTGTTTATAAAATCACTCTATGAAATTATAATGTCTTTATTACATTGTTACAACAGGCCCTAGAAACAGGGCGGACACAGCCAGGGCAAACACTCAAAGGCAGACTGGACCTTTCTAACAGAATACCACTTGCTGCCACTCTAAGACAGCTATCTATGACATGAGGGAGAAAACACCAGAAATTCCACCATAGCTGCCCCACAAGAATCCAAATATCTTCACCAGCAGAAAACGCACCCTCCCTAAACTGTCCCCACCTCTTCATAGCTCGTATTTGCCTCCAAGTTTTAGGCACGTGCAACTGCTTGGAGGAACAGGGTCTCATGAAGAACACTAGCTGCAGTGAAGTTCTGCAAATGTAGCATTTCATTTCTATTGTGGGAACAGGTGTCAAGTGAGTCCTTCTACACTATATGCCACAAGGAGTAACATGATCGGATCTTTTAAGAAAAAGATATCTTTGAGACAACAGCTTAGACAGTCTCACCCCTCTGCCTTTGTGTGCCTGGTTCTTTCAGGTATATGACATTAAGCTGTGTCACTCCCATCTCTCCTCTACACCACTGCTTCTCTGTCACTTCCCTCCTTCATTGAAGTCGGGGTCAGTTGTTTTCTCTCTGCCAAATCCTGCCACTATCCTGTTACAAGTGCGACACTGTGGAGCATCCATCCAACAACCTAGTATTTTAGAATCAAGATTTCTTCATCTTTTTTTTTTTTTTTAAGATTTTATTTATTTGACACAGAGAGAGAGTACTAGCAGGCAGAAGGAGAGGGAGAAGCAGACTCCCCGTTGAGCAGGAAGCCCGACTCGGGGCTCGATCCCAGGACCCTGGGATCATGACCTGAGCCGAAGGCAGTCGCTCAACCAACTGAGCCACCCAGGCGCCCCAAGATTTCTTCATCTTTAATGATCTCCTTCGCCCTGCTTTGTGGACCCACTCCTACAACCACACCCTAGACCTTACTGCCCCCCAGAAATCATAAATTCAGATAGCTAACTCTCTGGCCAAAGCTCTTACTCACTGACATTCCTACCCTTGTTCTGGGCTACCACCAGTACGTCTGGGTCCTTAGGTCCTCCGCGTCTAACCACCAGCTCTTGTATCTTCATTTAGTTCACTACCCCTTTGAGCAAGCAATGTCTTGCCAACATTCTTAATTTCCTTGCCTCATTCCTACAGATAACTGATTCTAACTCCCACCACACTTGGGCTAAAAGAAAAACCACACGATCTGGAAGAATGACACCATTACTAAGCTCAGCAGCATGCTTGAAACCTCTGCAAAAATCTAGGCACCAGGCATAAGGATTTATGTGGCAGTAGAAGACAAAAGTAAACAGTAAATGAAAGAACTTAACTTATTTAAAGGGAATGTTAAGAGTTGGTGGGCTCCTTCAACATGAGAAAGGGATAATGAACAATCAAATCTACATAATTTCAGCCTATGCTCACCTCATTTTGAACCCCCACATCTTTTTTTTTTTTTTAAAGATTTTATTTATTTATTCATGAGAGACAGAAAGAGAGAGAGAGGCAGAGGGAGAAGCAGGCTCCCAAGGAGCAGGGAGCCCAATGCGGGACTCGATCCCAGGACACTGGGATCATGACCTGAGCCGAAGGCAGACGCTTAACCATCTGAGCCACCCAGGCACCCGAACCCCCACATCTTTAAATTATGCCTGTTGAAAAACATGTACACTTAAGACTAAAGTACTTACTCGATAACCTTCAAGGTCTCTCATTTGGATCTGCAACAGAGAGAGATCCCTCAAAATTTGCAGATTATCTTTATCTAATTTGAGGGCATTTCGATAACACTTAATAGCTTCATCATACTTCTTATCAGAACGCTGCAAGAGTCCATACACATGCCAACCTACTAAGTTAAGGAAATAGAGACATTCAAGGATACTAGCATATACTATGCTACATACCTAATATAAAGCTTACCTTAATGACGTGGTAAGTTGTCTGGGATTTATTTCAGATCATCTGGGGTCAGAGAAAGGGGGACAGTGAGGGGGTGGTAAAAGATGAAACCAGATTAGCCTTGACTGACAGCTGTTAAATTACTGAAGTTGGGTGACGGGCACACGGGGGGTGCCTCATTCTACCCTCTCCACTTACACGTTTGGTATTTTCCATTATGTTTACATAACCTTAGAAAATTCTCGGTAAAAATTCTTCACATTCCCTACCCTTTACCCCCTCACTTTCCCACCCCAGCACCTCAACAGTCACTTATTCTTCATTACTATATATACAAAAATTGTAATTATCTCTTCAAACTAGTTTATATTCAATCAATTCTAAAACAACATGTAATCATCAGTTAATTCACTAGTGATACTAAAAACCACAAAAATGAAGTTTTTATTTACTGTAAATTAAAGTCTCAGCATATCCTGGAGCCAAAAAAAACCTATCATACTTACATGCCCTCTCTCTTCATTCTGGGGTAAGCACTGAGATAAAGAAATAAGTATTTAGTATTTCGAGAGACTCCTAAGCTAAATATGTGAAAGCACTACCTAGACTATTGATGTTCAATACTGGCCAATAGCTAGATGAATGAAATGTAAAAAATTAAGGGCAACATGTGAAAAGATTGCAAAAAGGCATATAGATAGGCAAAATGGAAATGAAAATCAATTTTGATGATCTATCTTTAAAAAGATATTTTTGTTTTTTCACAAACTGAGATTCCAGCCAATGAAAAATACAGTAAGTATCTACTGAAGTAACAGCTATGTCCCTGTGCAACAGAAACCCAATTGAAGAACCAATATCATACTTAATGCTAAATAAAATTTGCTTTAAAACAGGTTTTTTTTCTGAATTTTTCTTCCAAAATGTCTAAAACAAAGTTTATGGAACACAAATTTTACTATACAAGTAAGTCATTTGGAATGACAGGAAAGTATCACTCGGTTTACAGATATGTAAGAAAAAAATGGGTTTCAAGTCACAGATCAGTTCCTTTTCTCTCACACTAAGCACAACTGAAGTAAAAAAGTACAAGGTTTCCCTTTCAACTACTGCAATAAACAAACAAGGGGTAGGGAACAGAAGAAACTATTACAAAATGTTGATAATTATGGAAGCTGAGTAATGGTACACGGAGTTCATTACATTTTCTCTTCTATACAAAATTTTCCAGAGTAAAGGTCTGTTTTTTCCTGAATTAGAAAACCCTACTAAGTGGAAAATAAATGAAATGATAAATTTCAATTATTGCAAAAGGATACAGACATGGCTCTTGACATCATTACGAAGTCCTTTACGAACAAATTCATACGCTTCTTCTTTTTTTCCTAAACAGTTCAATGTCAATCCTTTCATAGCCAAAGTCTCTGAAAAATATTTTTTAGCCTCTATTTACACACAAAGAATTCAAAATATTCTCTTAGCACTATTTTTTTTTAACTCTCAGTACTATTTTAATATGACATCTGCCAAGGCTTGTACTATTCATCTTTGTAATCATATAACTAGAACTTCTCTCCAAATACAGAAAGTAAAACTACATTTAAGTATTTATTAAAGTGTAGCCTGAGTCCTTTTCTGAAATCCCTGAGGCTGGGACTGAGTTCCTCAAATGCCTTCTGCCCTTTAGAAGACTGTACAAAGGGGGCGGAGATTATTCTGCTGAAAAAAAGTAATACAGTAGGCACCCAAGTCCTGCTGTGTTAAATCTATGGCAGTAGCTGCAGAACTTTCATCCAAGATCAATTCTAATCACCATCCCATTTATATCCCACAAAAACAATCTACTTCAGCAGAGAGATGCACACAATGTAAAAATCAGCTTATTCAATATTGGAACACACTTTATTTTTGGCAATAAGTTTATTCCAACTAATTCTGGTTAGGCTAATTAACATCAGTTTGCATTTCAAGAGTCTAACAGTGGACTGCGGGAATGGTAACACAAAAATATATTTGAGGCAGCTAATGAAAGATGGCTTAGAATGAAATAATTCTCTGAATAAATCCACAAGAATTAGACAAGAACAAGGTCTTCAAATGATCTCTGTGGACTCTGGTCATCAGAACATGGTGATCCAGCAGCCCAGGCCCCTATAAACATCTGCATTTATCTGTTTTCATACAATGAACTTCCCTACAAGCTGCCATGTGGATAAAGGTTCTGTAGAGAAAAAACTTGAAAATAGGCTTTATGCTTCTCAAATTTTATGAACCGAAGACTTCTTTCCAGTTCCTTCAAAGAATGTTTAAAATGTTATCTGAAAGCTGAGCAAGGTCAGCCTACTTTCCCAATAAGATGGTCTCAAGAATTACCCATGTCTAATATTCAGAGACCCTAATTGGCGGTGCTCTGCTATAGGACCATAACTAGCATGTCTGACCTTACCTAACATCCTTCAAACAAGCACCGGTCACCAGTGAAAAAGGATGAGACAAGCAAATAGAGACCTAGTAACACCAGTGCTGGAGAAACAGCTCAAGATAAGCAATCTAATGGTAAATCAATAGTATCTAATTTATTTATACATAAAGGTCAGCAGATCTATAAGAATGACATTTACCAGAGAATAAAATACATGTGACTGTATCTTCATACTACTTCTGTACTGCAGATATTGTCTTCATTTCACATACATAAGAAAAGCATAAACTTAAGTTCTACCCAAAGTAATAGATGAAACGAAGTCTCTACAAGTACTATTATATACTCCAATTATTCCCCAACAGATCAACCAACCACTTCTCATTTAAAGTGAAGATGGTGCACCCACCTAAGCGTAATAAAAGGAAGGTAACCTAGAACAAGACTGATATGATGCATGACTAAAAATGTTTATATACTCTAATAGACAGCTACAAGGTCATGGAATCTGGGAAGTATTCTTCTTTCACCGTTAGGAATCTTATCTGTCTGATCCTGGAATTAGATTTCCCCAAAGCAGTCTCTCACAGATGAGACAGTACCTCCATGTTCAGCAAATTTTGGATTCGAAAGAATCATCTTGCAAAACTTGAGGCCATTTTTGTACTGCTTCTGTTCATAGCATTTCTGTAAAGAAATATGAACAAAATTATTTAATAAAATGAATATATAGGGAGCAACTTTTCTTTGCATTATATAAATTCAAAATTCAAGATCCAAAATTAGATCTAAAACATATGTGATGGGAAGGTGTTATATCAATTTCTATCACTTATAACATGAGGTATATTTTTGTTACCTACTTCTTGCCAAGTTGTTCTAGTATGAGTATTTTCACTTTTATAGAAAAAAAGGGAAAAAAACCCACTTAATAAAAAGGGAATTTAATTGTCAGCCAATACTGCTACAACTTTTAAAATTCAAAATCCAAAAGCGAAAAATATGTGATAACAACACAGAAAAATACTAGGAACTGCATTATGTCTTTGCCACTTCAAGAACGGAACCAAGGAGGGCACCTGGGTGGCTCAGTTGGTTAAGCGACTGCCTTCGGCTCACGTCATGATCCTGGAATCCCAGGATCAAGTCCCACATCGGGCTCCCTGCTCAGCGGGGAGTCTGCTTCTCCCTCTGCCCTTCCCCCCCCTTGTGTGCTCTCTCCCTCTCCCATTTTCTCTCTCTCAAATAAATAAATAAAATCTTAAAAAAAAAAAAAGAACTGAACCAAGGCATACACACATACACACACACACACACACACACACACACACACAAGCAACTCCTACGTGTCCAGATAAAACTTGTTATATATCTCATAGGTATCCCTCAAGATAAGTGTCATTACCTCCTCCCTACAGATGCAAAAATTGAAATTTTAAGAGTTCATAAAATTTGTTTATAAATACCTCAGCCTACTTGCAAACTCTGGTCTGATTCCAAAGACCATGATCTTTCCATCACTAGGCTAATACAAGTGTGAGCAACACCTTTCTTCCTAAATACCACTGGCTAAGTAATCAGCACCTGTCCACCACAGCCACTAATCACAAGAACATCTCATCATCTTCTATTTACCCTCCCTCTTATGTTGCCATGGGTTTTCTTTCTAGTACTCAACATGCCAAGTTTGTGCCTACCTCAGGGCCTCTGCATGTGTGTTCCTTCTACTTGAAATGTTCTTCCCCAGATCTTCCTTACCAGCAGAATTTCATGTATCACCTGCCTGACCACTCTATCTAATACTTCCAGCCTCCCACCGCCCCACACACACATATTCTCTATCATATTATTCCATTTTCTACACAGCACTATCATTCTCTGAAATTCTTATTTGATTACTTACTTAGTGTCTATCTTCCTCACCATACTGTATGAGCTCCATGAGAACAGAGATCTTGTCTATTTTAAACGTTGCTGCATCCTCAGGGTCTACATAAATTAGGACTGCTCAAAAAATAGTCTACGAGGTTTAAAGCAAAACAGTACCAGCAAAGAAGGAGGAAGTGGTTAATCTTTGCAGCAGGGGTGGAATGTGGAGGGGAGAATTAGAAAAGAGTTCATAGAAAAAAATGTTTAAATTGAGGCTTCTTGGTTGCATCTGGGGAAGGGAACCTAGTAGCTGGGAGACAAGGATGGGAGAGAAACCTGAATTTCGAATCATCTGAATATATTCCCATTCCTAAAATATTTAAAATAAAAATAAAGGGGCACCTGGGTGGCTTAGTCGGTTAAGCGTCCACCTTCGGCTCACGTCATGACCTCAGGGTCCTGGGATGGAGCCCCATGTCAGGCTCCCTGCTCAGTGGGGACTACGCTTGTCCCTCTCCCACTGCCCCTCCCCCCTGCTTGTACACTCTCTCTCATGCTTTCTCTCTCTCTCAAATAAAATCTTTAAAAATAAAATAAAATAAAAATTAAAAATAGTGTTGACTATAGGAGTTCATCTGACAAATGACAAGAAGAAAAACAAGCAGAAGGAACCACTGGCAAACAGGAAAAGAAGAGAAATATGGGGGGCGCCTGGGTGGCTCAGTTGATTAAGTGACTGCCTTAGGCTCAGGTCATGATCCCAGGTCCTGGGATCGAGCCCCACGTCGGGCTCCTTGCTCAATGGGGAGCCTGCTTCTCCCTCTCCTTCTGCCTGCCACTCCCCATGCTTGTGCTCTCTCTCTCTTTGTGTCAAATAAATAAATAAAATCTTTAAAAAAAAAAAAAAAAGAGAGAAATATGGTTTTTTTCTGACTTACCAAGTGATCTGGAAATACTAATAATCATACTACCAATAACAGTAATAATAATAGTTAATACTTTTGGGGAGCAATTACTAGTGTCAGGTACCATTCACTTAATCCTTATTTAAATCCCAGGAGAGCCTATGAAATACAGGTTCTCTCCAATTCAGATGGAGAGAGTGAGGCACACAGTTACTGAGTTTACAGAGCTAATATGTATCAGAGCCCTAATTCAAACCATGTTGTCTGTCCCTAGCAAGCAAGTATACAGGTTTAAAAAAAAGTGTTAAAGGAATATATTATACTTAGTACAAAATTAGATTCTAGTTTCAACTTTGCTACTAACCAGAGAACCTTAGACACTTAGTCATTTACCATTCCTGGGTTTGGTTGTTTCATTGGCAAAAGAAAGCATGGAGTAGCTCCAAAATTCAACAAAACCTAAAGCTAATAGCCAGTTTGGGGAATAAGACAGGCATGTACAAGCCGTGCAGAACATGGAATAAGCTAGCTACTAAATTTGTATGGATGTGTTTAAGTACATTCATAATTCATTTTAAAAAAATGAATACTTGGGGGGGGGGAGCACCTGGGTGGCTCAGTTGGTTAAGCATCTGCCTTCAGCTCAGGTCATGATCTCAGGATCCTGGGATGGAGGCCTGCAGCTTGGGCTCCCTACTCAGCAGGGAGTCTCTATCCCCCTCTCCCTCTACCCCACCCCCCCTCCTGCACTCATGTATGGGAGTGAGCTCTCTCAAGTAAAATAAAATAACCTAAAAAAAAAAAAATTTTACTATTGGTGGCAGAGCACTTTGGTCCACCAACCAAACTTGAAAAATAATTTTAATAGAGATTTTGTCAGGGAGTTATTGTAGCAAAATTCTACCCACATTTATTGTGAGATGCTAAAATCACTCACTTTTGCAGCACCCTCCTAAATTCATGTAACCTTATAATAATTATTACATACCCAGAGAAAAACATGTTTAGCATTTCCCAATTTATTTAGGGATTAAGTTAACTCAGCAGCAGCTGTAACTTTTTGTAACTAGAGTATAATAAATCATGTAATTGTTTTTTTATAATCTACTGATAACACGATTTGAACTAGAAAATACCCAGATTGAGTGAAAATAAGTGTTCCGTCATCCTTTAGGGATAATGCCAAACGTACTTAAATCCAACCAACAACTTATAGATGAGCCTGAAGGGGGCAAAAAGTTCACTTCTCCAAATCCACCCTGTGAAAAAATAAGGGTATGGAAAAAACGAAACTAAAATAACAAAAAACATACAAAACGCCCAATGAAGCAATCTGCCACAATGCTTTAATTAGAATTTTTTTGTTTTTAAACTTGTCTCGTTATTTGCTCAACACTAAGTACCATATAAAATTAAGACTTAAAATGTTAATCCCATCTACTAAGTATCTTTTTAACATTTTGAAGAAGCATGAAGTTTCTATTGGCTTGAAAGAGAACAGCTGCTATGAATTCCTACCTACCACTGGTAACATTTAAAACTATTCTAAACTTAGTATTTTATTTATAGAAAAGGTAAGCATATAGTCATATAACCGACACAAGCTCTAAATCATAAATTCACTCTTAAAATCTAAACGCTTATATTCAGATGAAATGACAGACTAGAAAAAAACACTACGTACAACAGCAGTTTAAAATCCACAGTCTCCAGTGCATGCTGAGAAAAGCAAAGGCATGTTGCCTCTCCTCCCTGGAAGAATGGAACCTGGGAAACAAGGGAAGGCACCGGGGACACGGGCACACAATCTACGGAAAACTTTCCCGGCCGGCAGCGGCCATCTCTACCGGGTCATTATTCAGGTTTCTGCTTGGAAACAAAGTAAAGGCTCCCCTCCAGAGTAAAATCAGCCAGTCCGCGCGACTTTGCCGAGTCAGGACCTGAACGAGTTCAAAGCGATCAAAGAGCTGTGTTCGACTTTATAACTTGGAAATGCAGTTCAAGTCGCTTACTCGCTTCTTAAAGAAGGCAAGTACAGTACACCAAAAACAAGCGAAGTCTCTCGCGAAGGGAGGCTTGGCTTCCTAGGGTTTAATTTTCCCATCACCGGTATAAGTCGGAGCCCCACTCCACCATACGATCGCCCCATCTTTAGCAGGTATCGGCGCGCTCTGTGCAATGGGTTAAGCACGAAGCAGTGAATGAACACCCGACCGAGGGGAAAAGAAACACACGGGAGGATGGGGGGTGGGGGGTGTGCAGAGGTCGCGAGTCTGGCCGCAGAGAGCCGCGGAGGCCACGGGGCTCACCCCCGGGCGCCACGGGGCTCACCACCGGGCCGATGCGCCCTGGCCCAGAGGGACTGCGGAGCGCGGCGGGGGCGCGGCGAGCGGCCGCAGAGGGACGAAGCGCGCGGAGGGGCGGCCGGCCGAGGCGAGAGGTCAGGTCGCCACGGCTCGGAGGTAAACAAAGAACGGAGCCCGGGCCGGGCCGAGCCCGGCTGGTGAGAGCGCCGCCGCCGCCAGGCCGCTCGCCGCACCGCGCAGGGTCGGGAGTGCGGCCTCGGCCACTCACCAAGATGCGCTTGAAAAGGTTGCTCTCCTTGGGCGGCAGCTGCACGTTCGGCATCGCGGCCGGCGGGGAGGACGGGTGCCCGGGCGCTGCGTTTCGCGGGGGTGGGCACCGGGGCGGGCCGCTGCTAAGAGTCGGGCAGCGGGCGATGGGTCAGTTCATGGCCTGGAGTTGGGGCCGGGCAGGCCGCTGGGCAGGCCGCTGGGCAGGGCTGGCAGTGGAAGGGGAACGCGATCCGGACTGGACACGCGCGGCTCCCGCCCTGCGGACCGGCGAGCGGCGGCGGCTCCCGCGCGCAGCAAGATGGCAGCCGGAGCCCGTCCCCTCGAGCGGGGCGGTGTGCGCCTGCGCCGGGCGCCCCGCGGCCAGAGGCGGCGGGGGACTCCGGGCGGCTGGCACCGCGGCGTGCAGAGTGTCTGGTCGCTTCTGTCACCGGCCCCTGGGCGCCCCTCCTAAGTCACTGATTGTTCTGTGCTGATTGCTAAGCTTGCGGCCCAACAGAATGTGAGTCAGACTTTTTTTGATTTCTCTCCACTCAGGAACTTAAACAGTGCTTGGGCTCAAAGTAAATTCTTGATTCAGGACGAAACTTGTTTTCCTTCTTTTCTCCTCCACTTAGACTTTGAGAAAAGCCTTCTCTTGCCAGTGCAGACCCAAGACAAATTCACAACGTATGTGCGGTCCTTGGACGGGCCTTGAAATGGACTAATGTGAACGCTTGTTTGAAATGTCAGAAAAAAATACTGCCCGCAGTTTAGAACAGCCTACCGTTGGCGGTGAAAATTATGATGGTTTTATGGGGCCATTGAGTCTCCAAGTCTACCTACCCTTTCTCCTCCGAAGGTTCCCCTTCATACAAGCCATATAATAAGGAGAGAAACAATATTCAAACCCAGGATCTTCCAACTCTGGGACGCTGTCATACCCAAAACGTAGCCTGGTGATAGAAATGTGTGAGTCTAGACTAAAGATAGGCATATCCATCGATGGCAAGCACAGCCATGCATACAATGTAGGTTTAATATTAAGGACTATGTAAATATTAGGTGCATAAACTTATTTATACATGTTCCGGATCTTAATTTGGTCATATTTGTGTGACTACAGAGGAATTGATGCGTAAGTGCATTGAATGGGCTGTAATCAGAGCTGGGTTGGGGCTTATTGGAGCTTCCCTTTAGCCTGAGTTTGTTTGGAGATGGAAGAAGGTATCACAGGAGTCTTTTACCCTTGATCTTAGCCAAAAGGCCGAGAAGTCTTTTAAAATAGGGAAGGGCTGGCTCAGTCGGTGGACGATGTGACTCTTGATCTCGGGTTGTGAGTTCGAGCCCCATGTCGGATGTAGAGATTTTATATATACATATATATATTAGAAAAATAAAATAGAGACAGGACTGTTATTAAAAGGGGGGTAGGTTCAGAGGGCCCTGTGTGTTCTGGACAGGCCCCAGGCTCCTCAAGCTACTAGAGAGGAATTGGCAAGGAGAGCTTCATGGGCATTTAGCTGAGCTGTACCTGAACTGGTTGGCGGTAGTCTTCTAGACAACAGAGCAGGGCAGAGGGCGCTCTCAGCACCCTCATACCCAGCCACGTCCATAGTCCTTACCCAATGACTCTCCTTGGACATGGACTTTTCTGGAATGTACCTCATTCCGCCGGCTCAAGCTATTCTACCTCACCTCAAGGCCGATTTCAAAATGACAAATTGAAAAAAAAAAAGTGGAAAAAAAGCATAGTGCCAACTGTAAATATTTTGGAGGCAAGTAATGTTTATCTTTTAGGAAAGTTTCCGTGGACCTAGTACAGCCTGACTCATTACAAATCATTAACTGTCTCCATTCTCTGTGGTAGCTGCTGGATCTTCACCATGACCTGGCCCCTAAATCAGGCCGCTGGTGCTGGTTCTTCATTTGCACTCAGCAGCTTCCCACCCACTGCCAACTTCCCTTCCTCAGCCTCCCCAGCATCTCCCAGCAGTGCAAAGGAAACCTGCAATCCCAAACACTGAGAAGTGGGTAGTTATAAACACTCATCTTTAATATTTTTCTCATCTGCCTTGCACGCACCATGACATGTGAAGCACGCATACCTGGTTGTCTACATTAGGGTGGGAGTGAGGGGAAAGGTGAAGACTTGAAAAGAATGCCAATAGTGGGGACCCCTGGGTGGCTCAATCTGTTAAGTGTCGGACTCTTGGTTTTGGCTTAGGTTATGATCTCAGGGTGGTGAGATCAAGCCCCACATTGGGCTCCATGCTCAGCAGGGAGTCTGCTTGGGTTTCTCTCTCCCTCTCCCTCCTGTGCACGCGTACGCACTCTCTCTCTCTCAAATAAATAAGTAAATCTTTAAAGAAAAAAAAAGAATGCCAATAGCGTTGCTGGTAGTTGTCAACGTAAGTCTTAGAGTGTGTAAAGGATGTAATGCATGCACAGTCAGAAAGCCTGGATTAACCAGTGGTTATAATTTTATTACTGACTTCCTGTTTAGTCTGGAGCAAATCTTATTTCTACCTTTCAACAGAAAATGAGGTTATAATAATACTATTGTAATCTTTCAGAGCAGGATTGTGTGAATGTAATGCTTTATCATTTTTAAGCCCACAGGAAAAAAATCAAAAAAAACCCCACATGCATTGTAAATCTGAGTTCACTGTCTCTCAGGAAGAATGCTGAAGCCCGATTGGGGGCATCGTGGGCCTCCACCAAATGTTGCTTCCTGGTGCTTCAGGCCAGGTGTACCTCCTTTAGAATTATGCATACGGTACAATAATAGCAACAACATCTATGAAGACCTTTTTGCATATATGATATGGGCCAGTGATTCTCTTGCTAAGCTTAGTAGACTCAAGGAAAAAAGAATCTAGAAAAGGATGGCCTCCAGCCCATATACACAGCATATCTTATAGAACTCGCTGACATAGTTTGCTGCTATGCCTACAACCAATTGCACCATGTAATTAGAGGCTGATGGGAAAAGAACTCATCAGGTTGCATAATGCATTACACCTCAGATTCCCTAATGTGTCTAGTTTTGGAGAAAGCAAGAGTACTTCATTCCTCCCTGGAACTCGATCCCATCTCCTTTGGCTTTTCCTGAACTTTTATTCATCAGTTGCTCCCCCTGCTGTTTGCATTTTCTCCCTCCTTATATAGCTTGTATTCTAACAATAAATCAACAAGATCCTCCTATCCAGTCATTCCAAATGGCAAGATTTCATTCTGAGGGTTGCTGGAGTGGTGGGGGGTGGGAGGGATGGGGTGGCTGGGTGATAGACATTGGGGAGGGTGTGTGCTATGGTGAGCGCTGTGAATTGTGTAAGACTGTTGAATCACAGACCTGTACCTCTGAAACAAATAATACATTATGTGTTAAAAAAAAAAAAAGGAAGAAGATAGCAGGAAGGGAAGAATGAAGGGGGGAAAATCGGATGGGGAGACGAACCATGAGAAACTATGGACTCTGAGAAACAAACTGAGGGTTCTAGAGGGGAGGGCGGTGGGGGGAGAGGTTAGCCCAGTGATGGATATTAAAGAGGGCACATACTGAATGGAGCATTGGGTGTTATACTCAAACAATGAATCATGGAACACTACATCAAAAACTAATAATGTAATGTATGGTGAGTAACATAACATAATAAAAAAATAACATATTGTGGATAGTTTCTGAAATAAATAACCCTTAACAATTTAAAAAAAAAAAAAAAGATCCTCCCAGACTGGGAATTCCTGGGGAGGAAATAAAACAAGGTCATGTGAGGGCAGTGGGGTTTGAGGGAAGGACTACTTTAAACCACGTACTCAGGAATGACCTCTGGGGAGGTGATAACATGTGAACAGACCTGAAGAATGAGAAGTGAGTTAACAAGGAAAAAGCTGGGACAGCGTATTCTAGCTGAAGGGAGCCACATGCAAGTGCCCTAATGCAGGGACAAGATGAGCATGGTCAAGGCATAAAAGGGACTGGTAAGAACTTCAGTTATGAGATGAAAAGCGGTTCAGTTGAAAACGTAGGCCAGTTTGTGCAGGGATGGCCATCTCAGGCAATGTGGTTTGGTTTGGTTTGGTCCTAAGTTCAGCAGGAAGCCATCGAAGCACCTTAAGCAGGAAAGTGGCATGATCTGATTTCTTTTTTAAAAGGTCACTCTTCGGGCACCTGAGTGGCACAGCCAGTTAAGTGTCTGATTCTTGGTTTCTGTTCATGTCATGATAATCAGGGTCAAGGGATCAAGCCCCATTTCCGGCTCTACGCTCAGCATGGAGTCTGCTTGAGATTCTCTCTCTCTCTCAACCCCTCTGCCCCTCTCCCTGCTTGTGCGCGCACACACACACACGTTCTCTCTCAAATAAATAAATAACATCTTAAAAAAAATAAAAGGTCACCCTGGGGGTGCCTGACTGGCTCAGTCCATAGAGCATGCAACTCTTGATCTTTGGGTCATGAATTGAAGCCCCACATTGGGCATAAAGCCTACTTAAACACACACACAATTAAAAGGTCATTCTGACTACCTATGGAAAATGGACAAAAAAGATAATGAGGTTTTTTCTGGGAAAATGGTAACTCTATTTGTTCCTTAAGATTTGGCTTCTGCCTCCAACAGTCTTCTGAAAATGTTGTCTGAAATCTCAAGAATGCATTTGTTCAATACTTAATTACTGAGCACAATGTGACAAGCAGTCTTCTAACAAACAAAAACATCCACCCTCATGAAGCTTACATGTTAAGGATCACCTAGCAGCCAACTCTTAAAGATTTTTTTCAGTCCGTGGTTGACCACACTGTCCTCCTTAACTTTTCCGCCTTAGGTCACCAAGACCCTGAAGAATCCTGGGTTTTCTCCTCTTCCCAGTCACTCTGTGGGTCCTCCATCAACTCTTCTTCTTCTCCTAAACATTGGTTGTCTAGACAACTCTGCTTTCTTTTTCAACATCAGCAATAAAATATGTTCATCGAGTACCTGCTACTCACCAGCAAAACCAGCAGAATTAATAAATCTTCCTGCTCCCATAGCTTCCATATTAGCACCAAACCGATTTCAAATCTTGTCTCTAGTTTCAAGCCTTCTTTTGATCTCCTAGCCTTTATTCCCACTTTTTTGTGAAAGAGCTCCATCTATGGGTCTTCCAAGCATTTTCTACTTGGACATAAAAATAAAACTTAACCTTCCCATCAAACCAAGTCCTGACTTCCCTATTTTTATTAATGACGGCACTCCTGTAGTTAAAATTCTCTGATCACCTTGACTCTTCTTCATTATTCCCCACATCCAAGTTGCCTAGTCATTTAGATGCTAAATCTGTCGCGTTTCTTCCTTTCCTCCCCTGATTTTCATTCCCTCTCCACCTTAAAACTAAATATTGCAAAAATCCCTAACTGGTGCCTCACTTTCAGACTCTTCTCTCCATTTCATTTTGCACATTGCTTCTAGATATGTCCATGTGTTGTTTCTATCCAAAAATCTAAATGGGTCTCTCAGTGTATCAAAACTTTTGTTTTATTGCATCAAAACTTTCAGTGGCTCCCCATTATCTAGAACTCAGTCTATTCCCAGGTTTTTCTTTCCCTTTGCTCCTACAATTACCTTATATAGCAGGGGAACCAGTGGCTATAACAGGTCCAGGGTTTTCTAAATTCCATACTCTTGCTCAACCTAATAATTAGAGATTGTTCTTTCAGTGCCTGGTTTTTTTTTTTTTAATCCTTCACCTCAAATGTCAGGACTTTCATAAAATCTTTCTAAGTCTTTCCAGTGGATCTGATCTCTCTTTTCTATAAATTTACATAGCACTTTGTCCTTCTTTTAGGCCTTTGTCTTACTGTTTTATGTTTTATAAATTGTAAGTTGTCTGAAGGCAATGGTTGTCAACCTTGGCTGCACTTTTGCATCACATTAAGAAGCTTAAAAAACTGGGATGCCTGGGTGGCTCAGTCATTAAGCATCTGCCTTCAGCTCAGGTCATGGTCTCAGGGTCCTGGGATCATGCCCTACCTCGGGGTCCCTGCTCGGTGGGAAGCCTGCTTCTCCCTCTCCCACTCCCCCTGCTTGTGTTCCCTCTCTCGCTAGGACTCTATCTGTCAAATAAATAAATAAAATCTTAAAAAAAAAAAAAAAGAAGCTTAAAAAACTGATGCCCAAGTCCTACCTCCAGAAATACTGATTCAGTTAGGGTGGGGTGGAGGTTGGGTTTTAAAAAATCTTCCCAGATGATCATAATATACAACCAGAGTTGAGAACCACTGCTTCAAGCCATTCCATCCTAATCCAGGTTTAAACATGCCTCCCATTCATCTTGAGGTTAAATTTAGATAAGGCACAAAGACAAACAAAAAACCCGTGTCACCAAAATTCAATTTGGAACCCTAGGTAAAAGCCACAGAGTGCTGATAGGCCCACAAACAGTAGATGTGGTTGGCCACAAACAGTAGAATTGGCATCATTTAAAGCCTCTGGGTCAGCACAGAAACATCATGACACAGAGTTCTCTCAAAACCATCGCCAGATTTACACCACTCCAGGCATCTCACTTCTGTTGTATGCATGTTTATTGGTTTTTTGGCTCTCTGCTTTCTCTGCAAACTCCTCCAACTACTGTTCTCTGGGCCATACTTTCCACTGGGCTTCATCCTCAACCCCTTTACTGACCACTCTCTTCCTCCTCGTTTGAACTGCTACTCAACCCTTCACCAAGGACCTTGTCTCTCATTTTGCATCTTCCTCTCCTCACATACCGTAGGTGTTGGTGGGGGGAGAATCAGCATTTTTTCCCATCCCACTACCTCTCCCAAATCATAAGACTTCACCTTTATTTAAGGAAAAGGAAATTTATTTTGAGTCTATAACCACCAACTCTATCATTCTCTTCTTCTTTTCATCTTGGTCACTTTCCTTCATTTGTTCATTTGCCAACTGACAGTCCTTTCAACTTCACTCATAGTATCCATCTACTATGATTCCAGTATCCATGTGGATGATTCAAAATCCTAGCCTTTGATAAACTATGGTACATCCAGACAATGGAATATTATTCTGCACTAAAAAAGAAATGAGCTATCGAGCCATGAAAAGACATGGAAGAATCTTAAATACATATCACTCAGTAAAAGAAGCCACATACTATATGATTCCAACTATATGACATTCCAGAAAAGACGAAACTATTGAGACAGTAAAAAGATCCATGATTGCCAGGGGTTGGGGGAAGGAGGGATAAACAGACAGAGCACAGAGGATTTTTAGGGCAGTGAAAATATTCTGTATGATACTATAACTGTAGATACATGTCATTATACATTTTTCAAGGCCTAGAGGGTTTTGACCAAATTTTGAATCAGCGACACTTGCCCTACATCTCAAATCGGAAATTCCAGGAATCAACTCTTATTTTTCTAATTATTTTTAAATTACAAGAGATTTGCCAATATTCTTTTGAACTCTAAGGAGACTTCCTACAGTGGCGTGGTATACCTGTTATTGGAGGTGAGAGCCCAGCTTGTGGGATTAGTAGTCTGCCAGTGTAACATTGAGAGAAGTCTTCATTTACTTATTTATTTATTTGGGGGAGAGAGAGTGTGTGGGGAGGAGCAGAGGGAGAAGAACAAGTGGGTCCGTGCGGAGTGTGGAGCCCAACACCGGGCTCGATCCCATGACCCTGAGATCATGACCTGAGCCAAAATCAAGAGTCAGACGCTTAACCGACTGAGCCACCCAGGCGCCCCTTGAGAGAAGTCTTTTTGCCGTTGCATTGAAGCTCCAGCATCCTGCCTTTAGCAGGAAGCCAAAAGCTATAGCTCTCAGAGGGTTGTTCTATATACATCTATAATTTCTGATGGTAGTGACTCCAATCAGATTCTTTTGGGGACAATCCATGTTCTGATGACAATCTCCTATCACTCTTTAAACAAACATTTGTTGATTCCTTTGTCAGTGCCATTCACTCTTCAAGATGCAGGGGATCTAGGTTCACTCACCCCCTCTTCTATCCTCCATACACCTATTCTTCAGTTGCATCTCACTTGCCAGTGTCTGGATCACACCATTATCTCCCTGTCTATTCACTCATTCAACTCACAGTGGTTGAGCACCCATCTGCACCCATTATTTTCTTCTTTCTTCTCTTCTCAGCAAAAACAGTGCCTTCTGGCCTTTGCAGAATTAATTCCTCCATCTATGCTTAGAAGGGAATACATTTCTACCTCCTTTGGAGATTTTACTGCTCTTTCCTTATTCTCTCTTCTCTTCTTAATTACTGTAATCATTTAGGGGCACCTGACTCTTGATCTTGGAGTTGTGAGTTTGAGCCCCATGTTGGGGGTAGAGATTACTTAAATAAATAAATTACTGTAATCGTTTCATAATAACTGTTATTAAACACTTACTCTAGTCCAGGCATTATATGTAATGTGCTATTTTGTATTTAATCCTCATGAAAACCCTATGACAAAAATACCATTATCCTACTTTTACAAATGAGAACTGAAGTTTAAAAAAAAAGTAAATTTGCACTAAATTACAAAATTGAGAAGTAAGGGCCACCTTGCCGAAGCTCCTGCACTTAGCCACTACGCTAAACTGCGTCCCGCAGCTAGTTTCCGTGGATCCTTGACCAGCTTCCTTCAATTCATTTTCAAGGCCACCTATGTTCCTGGGCTTGTGGCCCTTTTTTCCATTTTCAAAGCCAACACCATAGATTCTCTCTCATCTGACCTCTGTTTCCTCCCCACATCTTCATCTTCATAAGGACTCTTGTGATTACACCCACCAAGATAATGCAGGGTAGTCTCCCCATCTCAAGATCCTTAACTTAGTCACATCTGCAAAGTCCCTTTTTGCCATGCAAGGTAACACATTCACAGATTCCAGGGATTAGGATGTGAACATTTAGCCTACCATGTGATCTTGGTAAACTATAACTCTACTGACACTTATGGCTTAAAATCCTTCCAGGGCTTTTAGGAGAAAGCTCAGCCTCTTTACCGAGGTATGCGAAGCCCTTTATGATTTGGTTCCTGCCTGTCTTTTTTTTTTTTTTTTTTAAAGATTTTATTTATTTATTTGATAGAGAGACAGACAGAAGAGCACAAGCAGAGGGAATGGCAGAGGGAGAGGGAGAAGCAGGCTCTGCACTGAGCAGGGAGCCCGATGCGGGACTCGATCCCAGGACCCTGGGATCATGACCTGAACCGAAGGCAGATGCTTAACCATCTGAGCCACCCAGGCGCCCCTCCTGCCTGTCTTTATAACCTCACGTCTCCTCACTCAGCCAGACCACACTACTGGTCATTTCTCATCCTGAGTATATATCTGTGATGTCCTTCCTCTCTGTGCCTAGCTAACTCCAACTTGTCCATCAAAACTCAGATTACACATCATCTCCCAGAAGCCATCCCTGCTCGCTACTCCAATGTGGCTGCACCTCTTCCACATTCTCAGAACGCTCAGTACTCGCCTCTCGTATAGCACTCCTCACGCTATATGTCTTACATGTCCATTTCCTCCATTAGACTGAAGTTCCTCTGGATTGGACACAATGTCTTATTTGACTGTGTATTCTCTGTACTTTACAGTTTGGTGCTCAATTAGTCATCTCCTTATAGCACAAAGCATCATTGCATCCTACAGATAGCAGAGAGTCAAAAACATATTAGTTAAAATGAACTACAGTTGTTTTTACCTCCTCAAGAATAGAAAGATAATTTATTATCTTATACAAAAGATGCTCAGAATTTGGGATCTGTGCGCTGTTCCCCAGAACTATAAAATCCGGTGTGAACAACACATTGCTAAGTATAATACAAGAAAAGATTTAGCAGCATCACAAGAGACGTAATTGAGATCACTTGGGAGCTCATAGGGAGGCAGAACTAACCGTGATTAGGTGGATGAGCTGATCTATAAAAGACAACGATTGCAGGAATGACGTCTGTTCTCACCACTGAACACCTAGCACTTAGCAGCATGCTTGGCACATAGGAGGTATTCGATATGGTTTGATGAAGACCATTCCAATGAATTGCACTCCAGACAGAGAAATTAATGTGATGAAGAAAAACCGTGAGGCTTTGAAATGGACAAAAAGATTATGGGACAGTCCTGCTGAGTGGACTGTTTTCCCTTGCCTTTGAGCTATTTTATAACTCCTTTAAGTTGTAGAAAACTGCTAAGGATACAAATGATTCTTGTCCCTGGTGATGCAAATTGTGTATGATGGCGATGCAAATTATTATTGCCTTGTATATATTGACCAACTTTTCATCTTCTTTTTTTTAAGATTTTCTTTTTGGGGTGCCTGGGTGGCTCAGTCATTAAACGTCTGCCTTCGACTCAGGTCATGATCCCAGAGTCCTGGGATCAAGTCCCGCATCAGGCTCCCTGCTCTGTGGGGAGCCTGCTTCTCTCTCTCCAACTCCCCCTTGTGTTCCCTCTCTTGCTGTCTGTCTCTATCAAATAAATAAATAAAATCTTAAAAAAAAATTTTAACACGTGTACATCTCATATCTCTACAAGGATCATAGTCTTACCTTTAAAAAATATCATTTAACAATATGAACAAAAAGACGAGTTTGAAAGTGTGTTTTTGGGAAATAAGGAGTCATCTGGTTGAACTGAAACATGAGATTCTTGGAGGATATCACGATGGAAGAAAGGCTAGATTGGAGTCAGACGGTGCAGAACCGGAGGGGATGATGCACCATTAAGTGAGACAGAAAACAGGGGGCAGAAACAAGGTCATGGTGCAGCCCAGCCATCTTGGTTCAATTCCCTTTGGCCAAGATACTGTCCCTTGGGCACAACTTGGAGCAAGTCATCTAGCTATGCTGTGCCTGTTTCCTGAACTGGGCTTTGCAACTGAACCTACTACATAGGGGTATTGTGAAGATTGAGTGAGTTAGTTCAATGTAAGACATTTAGAACATTACCTGGTAAAGAATAAGTACTCAGTGATTATTAACCACTATACTATTGTTACAGTTCACAGTTCTTTGTCTGAAGTAGTTGGGTGCACATGTTTTCAAACTTCGGAATATTTTGGATTTAGAAAGGAAAATGTGTACACCGTATGTGGCATAAGACTCTCAATGGGATCTGGGGTAGCACCCTGTAATCCAATACATAAATATTTCTTCAGTAATATATATGAATATTTATTCCAAGTGAGATAAATACAGATATAAATAGCCTCATAGCAGCCCAAGTCAGGATTGCCTGCCAAATTGATTTGGGTTACGGGAGGTTTGCCCCTCAAATAATTTACCAAAACTTCAGTTTTCAGAAATTTTTGAATTGAAAATAAGGGTTTTCAGAGCTTTGGGGACTCAGGAATTGCAGACAACTGTTACATTAACAAAATAAGAAAAGATCAAATTGAAATAGAATTTGGAATCCCGGAAATTGTTAAGAAAACAAGCTTTTTTAAAATTTTATTTTATTTTTATTTTTAAGGATTTTATATATTTATTAGACAGAGAGAGAGAGAGCACAAGCAGGGAGAGTGGCAGGACCCTGGGATCATGACCTGAGCTGAAAGCAGACGCTTAACCACTGAGCCACCCCGGCACCCCAGAAAGCAAGCTTTTGAATTTGATCACCTCTCCACTTTGGCAAAGTTTTCATTTTTCCTTTTAAAAATTTCAAAGTGGGGCTCCTGGGTGGCTCAGTCATTTAAGCGTCTGCCTTCGGCTCAGGTCATGGTCCCAGGGTCCTGGGATCGAGCCCCATGTGTGGGGCTCCCTGCTGGGCAGGAAGCCTGCTTCTCCCTCTCCCACTCCCCCTGCTTGTGTTCCCTCTCTCACTGTGTCTCTCTCTGTCAAATAAATAAATAAATAATATCTTTTAAAAAAAAATAAAAATTTCAAAGCAAGGGAGACCAGTAGTTGAGAAGGGCAAGTTTTGTAACCAAACTCAAGGGGTTCACCGCTTGGGGTGCATCAAATTGAACACGACCCAGACAGGTGTCGAAAGCAAAGAACTTTTTATTACTTGTCACAAGTAAGGAGACAGGGAGATAGCTCTCAAAGCACTGTCTCCCCATGGGGTTAGTACAGGAGGCTTTTAGTCAGTGTATCGGGGACGACGGGGTAGGGAGCTTGTGTCCGCACACTGGTTCAAGTGTGCATGCCTAGCATGTCAACACACTAGGCATACACTTTTCTGTTCAAAAAATGGCAGAAAACTCCATTGATGGGAGATCTTAATATTATAATGAGCTAAAGGCAACCTCAGGACAGCTCGAGGTCATCTGAGCAGGTCCTCAGCCCCAATCCGGCTCTAACAAGCTCACGTAAGGGCAGGTTAAACACCTAGTTGGGTATCTCCTTGGCTGAACCTGTTGGTTCTGCAAAACAAAACACATTCCATCCCTGCCTTTGTCCCATCCTCCTCCTCCTTTCTACTTTTGGCTTTCAACCTCCAGCTTTGAGTATCATCCCATTGCATCCTAGCTAACGTTTTCCCTTTATTATAAATGAAGAAGGGATGATAAAATATCACCATTTTGCAACCTCTAGTGAAATAATGGGTCTAGGCAATGAAGAGTTTCTAGTAGCATTTTAAAAACACAACTATATATTTTGCACCTCCCTTTGGAAGTATCTAACCCACCTATAAAGTACTTTTGCCCCCAAAATTTGAATCTGAATCTGATCAAGCCAGTTTATAGGAAATACAGGTAACAAAGGAACATGATAAACATTGCAACACAATGCTGGGAAAATCCAGACTGTGTGACACTTCTCAAGGCAAAAGACCCGGTTTCTTCAACAAATATATTGCAAGGGGGGAAAAAAGGGGCTAGGGACCTACTGATTAAAACAAACCAAAAATATAGCAAGAAATTGCAATATATGGGGGCGCCTGGGTGGCTCAGTCAGTTAAACATCTGCCTTCCGCTCAGGTCATGATCCCAGGGTCCTGGGATCGAGCCCCTGCACTGGGCTCCCTGCTCAGCAAGGGGGATGGTGTCTACTTCTCTCTCTCCCTCTCCCTCTGTGTGTGCTCTCTCTCTAGCTCTCTCTCTCTCAAATAAATAAATAAAATCTTTTAAAAAAAGAAACTGCAATATATGGACCTTATTTGGGTTTTTTCCTGAAAATTTTATTTTATTTTTAATTTTTTTTATTAACATATAATGTATTATTTGTTTCAGGGGTACAGGTCAGTGGTTCATCAGTCTTACACAATACACAGCGCTCACCACAATACATACCCTCCCCAGTGTCCATCACCCAGCCACCCCATCCCCCCACCCCACTCCCCTCCAGCAACCCTCAGTTTGTTTACTGAGATTAAGAGTCTCCTATGATTTATATGGACCTTATTTGAATACCAATATGAACAAACAAACTGCCAAAGAGAACAAGAAAAAAATCTGCTACAGTGAGAGAAATTTGAACATGAACTAGGTATTTGGTAATAGTAGGAAGCTATTTTTAGTTTGGGGAGGTGATTATATTTCTTAAAAGTCTTTATCTTCTAGAGCTACATACAAAATATTTATAGATGAAAAGATATGATGTTTTGTATTTGCTTCAAAGTAATCCAGTGAGGATGGCAGGCAGAGGGAGGAGGGTAGGTGAAACCCTGCATTGATAACTTCAGAATTTGTGACTGGAGCATGGTGGTTCATTACATGGTTCTCTCTATTTTTGAACATGTTTGAAAATTGTTGTAATAAAGAGGGAAGAAATGGAAAGATATATATCTACACATACACACAGTATAGATTTCCTCCACGTAGACCACTTTGGGATCTAAGTTGGAAAAGACTTTAGGGGCACCTGGGTGGCTCAGTTGGTTAAGTGTCTACCTTCGGCTCAGGTCATGATCCTGGAGTTTAGGGATCGAGCACCACGTCCTCATCGGCTCCCTGCTCAGCAGGGAGTCTGCCTACCCCCCCAGCACGTGTTCTCTCTCTCTCCCTCCCCTCACTCACTTTCTCAAATAAATAAATAAAAATCTTAAAAAAGACTTTAATGCTTATAAAGGGTATTTGAATACTACTGTTAGGAGAAAAAGATGGGAAAATAAAATTTACTGAAACAAAGATTTTAAAATATACAACTCGAATCCGATGTAAATGATTTAAGAAAAATATTTAGCCTGAAATTTAAGATGATATATGGAAGAGATGAAATCACCGAGGAGTTTTAGGAGAGCTTGTCAAAGCCGACTTCGGTACCAGTTTAGGGTGGAATAAAGGGAGTTTCCAGGATCAGTTTGTCTTTGACCTGGCTTTGTTTTTTGTTTGTTTGTTTGTTTGTTTTTTAGTAGTAGTAGTAAAAGGAAAAGAGTAGGTTGACCTCTTACACTGATTCTGAAAATAATGAGTGATCTAGTTTCCATAACGCCAGCAGGTGGCGCATTTTTTGGCTTTTTTTCCCCCCAAGCTAAGAAAAATTTGAGAACCAGTATGAATATATGAAAAGAAGAAATGCTGCCTTTTCATCCTTCGTATTCTGTTTCTCTCAGGGTAAATACTTCACAAGAATAAAAGTAGAATAATCTTTGTTTTGCTGTTTCTTTTCCACTTTAGCGAAGGCTTGGATTTTGTGTTAAATTGTCAAATAATTCCTCGTTTCACTTTTTCTGTAATAAAACATAGCTGATTAAAATCTCAAGTGGCTGCCAATCTTTACACTGTGGGATGCCTCAGGACGTGGTCAAGACCCTAAACTCCAGTGAACCAGAAAGCCAAAGTGCATTTCACAGGGTGCTCTGACCCATCATGCTTTATGGCTTGCGTCCTGGGACTTCATGTTGCTTTCAGTGCCTCTGAAAGTTTCCCAAGTGGGACTGAAGGTTTCAGCGTAGCCTGGGACAATCTCTCCACCCACCCTGGTCCAGCTCCCTGAAGAATGTCCAGGGCTGAGGAAGTCGTGGTGCTCTGTTTCTCTCAGGGAAAGCCTTAAGTGGATGCTTTCTGATGTAGAAGCCCCGCAGCAGGACACAAATCAACCTTCCGTTCATATGATAGACACAGCGTGTCCTCAGCATCTTTGGAACGATCCGGAGGCCTCTGAGAAGAAGCGAAGTGAAAATCCCCATTCTCTACCGCTTTGACTTTGGGCTAAGTTTGCTGTAAATCAATCTGAAAAATAGCTGCAAGTATTTTGTTGTTTGCTCCAAGGCAGAGGAAAGGGACATAGGTCATTTCATTTCTAAGGGAATACCCAATTGTCAGTGCCCATTACACATACGTTCATAATAGAAACTTACGAGATCAACTTTATTGTGAGAAATACCTCAGAGAGGAGCTCTTGGTGCTAATTTAATCAAATGCTATTATTTTTCACTGAATCAACCTTTTTATTACTACCTCTAGAAAAATGCTTCCTGTAATGTATCAGACTCTTTGAAGTAGAACTTAACTTCATAAAATGATTCAATAATAATAACTCCCATAGGCTTTTTCTTTTTTTTTTAAGTTATTTATTTATTTATTGAGAGGGAGAGAGAATGATAGAGAGAGAGCATGAGAGGGAGGAGGGTCAGAGGGAGAAGCAGACTCCCTGCTGAGCAGGGAGCCTGATGTGGGACTCGATCCCAGGACTCCAGGATCATGACCTGAGCCGAAGGCAGTTGCTTAGCCAACTGAGCCACCAAGGTGCCCCTCCCATAGGCTTTTTCAATCAAACATTAAAGAATGTCCTTTTTGGAGCACCTGGGTGGCTCAGTCAGTTGAGCATCTGACTCCTGATTTTGGCTCAGGTCATGATCTCAGGGTCGGTGAAATCGAGCCCTGTGTTGGGCTCACGCTCAGCGGGGAGTCTGCTTGTCCTTCTCCCTCTGCTCCTACCCCCACTCGTGCTCACGCTCTCTCTCTCTCTCAAATAAATAAAATCTTTTTTTACTGTCCTTTTTTTTCTTTTATACCTGTCTTGTTTACAATAATACTCATCACAAAACTTCAGGAAATCCAGAATACAACAAAGAAGAAAATAAGGATTACCTATAATTCCACTGGACTTTTAAATATATATGCATCACACATATTTTTTTCTTAAGTAGTCTCCACGCCCAGCATGGAGCCCAACATGAAGCTTTGACTCATGACCCTGAAATCAAGACCTAAGCTGAGAACAAGAGTCAAATGCTTAGCCAACTGAGCCATCCAGGTGCTCCATGCATCATATGTTTTTAAATGGAACTCAGTTTGCTGAGTTGTGTTTTTTTTGAATAACACCCCCCCCCCCCCCGCCGCCTCCCTTCTTATTTTTTTTTGTTTGTTTGCTGAGTTTTTTTTAACAATGTCTTTCATTTAATGATGGATTGTGGACATCATTGCATATTCATAAATATAGATATACCATATTATATTCTTTTTTAAAAAGCATGGAGGAGAAAGCAGTATTTATAGTACTAAGCATAAATGTCTTTAGGGATTTTTTTTAAAAGATTTTATTTATTTATTTGTCAGAGACAAAGAGAGAGAGCACAAGCAGGCGAAGCAGCAGGCAGAGGGAGAAGCAGGGAGCCCGATGCAGAACTTGATCCCAGACCCTGGGATCATGACCTGAGCCGAAGGCAGATGCTTAACCAACTGAGCCACCCAGACGTCCCTTTAGGGACTTTTTTTAAATTGAGAAATAAAATACATAAAGTGCATAAAGTTTCATGTATATCCCAATAAATTTTTACACACGTAAATGTGTTTGTTTTCTTGGGCTGCCACAACAAAATACCATAGACTGAGTACCTTAAACAACATAAATTTATTTCTCACACTTTGGGAGGCTGGGAAGTCCCAGATCGAGGTGCTGGCAAGGTAGGTTTCATCCTGAGGCATCTTTGTCTTGGAGAAAAAGAGAGAAGAGAGAACTTGCACTCACAAGCTCTCTGATGTCTCTTCTTAGCAGGGCACAAATATTACTAGATCAGGCCTTCACCTTTATGACTCACTTAACCTTAAAGGCCTTGTCTCCAGTGTCACACTCACTGGAGGGTCACACTGCGGGTTACCTTCAACATGTTAAATTGGGGGGGGGGCACACAATTCAGTCCATAGCAGTAAGGTTATTTTTTAAGAAGAATAAAGCTTTCTATACTATATTACTTAAGTTATATATCTGCATACACAAATCAAACAAAAAAATGATTTTATTGGATAATTTAGGAGAATGATTTTTGTGGATCCTTTGGCATTTGTTCCCTACTGGAACATAAACTCCATGTGGGCAAAGATTTGTGTCTTTTCTCTTCATTGCTAAATTCTCATGTCCAGAACACAGTGAGTAGCATATAACTGGTGCCCATTATTTATTGAATGAACAATGGAATGTTTTCTTTTTTCTTTCTTTTTTTGGAGGAGGGAGGCAGTATCAGAGCTTAGGAGTCACAGAACACTAAGACAGACTACCTTGATTGAATCTCAGTTCTATTACTTACCAGTTCTTTTACCTTTGACAAGTTACTTAAGCTCTCTGTGCCTTAGTTTTCTCTTCTGCAAAATGGGCATTTCAGGGTTGTTGTGGTAAGAATTAATTAATAGGTTTAAGCCATTTAGTATAGGATTTAATATATACTAGGTAGAAGTAAATACCTTGAAGTAGGTAATGTTAGATATTTGCATTTAGGGTTAATTGTCCTTTTTATATGCAGTCACAACCTAAGAAAATATCCTGTGAAGTCAGTTATATGGGATGATGGTTGCCTTGGCTTTTGATAAAGAAATATTGAGACATAGCGGTTATGTGACTTGTGATATTTAAAGTAAGGCAGTATATTTGCATTTTCCTGGAATTGTTTATTAGTTGGATTTTTATAATTATTTAATCACTAGTTTACAAACTCTGAACCTAGTTTAAGCCCCTAAATTCTATATATGCATACAACATCTATGAAGTCATTAATTTGTGGATATATATATAGTCTCCTATCTTTTGGACCCTGTTATGATTTTTAAAAATACAAATTTATATCCTCCTTTAGTTATTAGGCATTTTCGCAAGCAGTGGAAGCTGAAAGTACAACTATTAACATGCAGATCCCATGGGGGGAAAAATGGGAAAAAGAAATAAAAACAAAAACAAAAAAACATGCAGAATCCCTAAATCTGGGGATGATGAAAAGGGAGTCCTCAAAAAAATAAATAAATAAATAAAATAAAAATTAAAGAACAACTGCTTAAAAAACAAACAAAAAACCCCACTTCTTTAGTGGCTCCATTATATAATTTCCATATATGAGGAAATTCTTGTAATTTCATATTAATATATTGTAAATCTTGATCTCCTAATCAGAATTGTAGAGAATCTCTTTCCTGTGTTTGCCTGTAACTATGAAACCAGAGGTCCACTTTTGGCCCACGGCTTGGAGGCCAGCCTGGGCATAAACTACAACTCCCAGGATTCCTGGGTGGGAGCTCCTGGAAGTTGTGGTTCATTCTGCATTCCGCTACCGCCCAACCTACCTATCCTGTCGCAACCCGTGCCCTGGGCTCGGGCTCCGAATGGGTACCGCCCATGGTCATCTCCTGGAATTTTCTTTATTGCTTCGTCATTTTTTTTTTTTCTTTCTCGAGTTGTCATTTTTCTGTTGTGTTTCCCCTGTTAGCTGTTACGCACACCCAAGGACTGCTGCTGAGGAGAAGCTGAGAGCAAGTGTTAACCCGGAAGGTGTGAACCCGGAAGTGAAAGTGAGACAGTGTCTGTCGGGCTGAAATGTAGCAGGTCACAGAAGGTTCCGGCTTCAGAAAGGAAAGCTGTCGTCCTTTGTTCTTTTTCTTAGGTACTCACAATTATTTTTTTTCCTCTTTTTTTTGATCTTAGAAAAAGTATTTTTCCACCCCCATTTTTTTTTTTTCCATGTTGCCTCGGGTAGGATCCCTCCGTGTACTGAGTTACAAAGTGTGGCTTACACGTGTTGCTGTAGCGCAGGCTTGGTGTCCCTTCTGACCTGCCGACTCTGAGAATCGTTCCTAGAGTATCAGAGTAACGCTGCTACTGCGGTGGGTGATGGGGAAGACGGGCCGTGCTCGGGCACAGGTAACCCTAGCGAGTGGTTTGTTGTGGTGTTTGTTTTGTTTTGTTCTCTTAACATTGAGGTTCAAGACCTTAAGAGTTACTCATTCTACTACTGTTTCTAGGATGGAAATTTTAGCTAGAAGTGTTCTAACAAAAATGTGTCATCCTTTTGTCTGTTTTTTCAAATGGACACACTTCTCTGATGTGCTTGAGACTAGATGTAAAGACACACGGGAACTTCTGCTGAAGGACTGTAACGTGTGTGGCTGCTGGGCATTGGTGCGTTTTTCCACAGTCTTTTTCCAAATGGGCTTCAGATGTTAAAGTTCATTGGCAGAATCCTGCAAAATCTGAATGTTTTGGAGACCATTCTGAATATGTTATTTTCTAGGAGACAATGATATTCAAGTTAGCTGACTTACAATGATCAAATGAGTTAATAAATGAATGCACCGCCTAGTGTAGTAGGAACACGGGAAACAGTAAAAGTTGATTCTCATAAAATTTTGACCCTTATTTCAACTTTGAACCTCAGAATTTTAGGAGCAAAGTGTTTTTCCTAAAATACTTTATCTTTTCCCTTTCTTAATAAAACTATTCTGTGCTTTTGTTAGCTTTTGATTATGTCTATTAGAGGGGTGAAGAACAGGAAATTCATGTACACAGCCAGTTTCACCTAACTTGTAATTTTTTAAAGTAACTATTTTTTCCTGATTGTGACAGTAATACGTGCTGTGGGTATAAAAATATTAAAAACACCGAAAGGTAGAAAAAACAGAAAGCAAGCAAAAGTTATCCACAATCCCACAACTAGAAATCATCTTATTAACGTTTTGGTATGTTTCTTTTTTAGGTTGTTTTTTTTCCTCAAAAAATATTCTGTTTACCTTTTTTACATATATATCATATATCATAGAAAATCTTGAAAACCTAATTGAGATTATATTGTTTTGCATTCTGCTTTTTTCACTTAATGCAAATAATGCCACCCTCCCTTTTTACCTGGCCTACTTTCTTAGTCTGTTAATATCTGAAGTTTTCGTCCTTCAGGATCTTAGCTGAAAGGTAAGCACCTGATTGTAGAATTGAGAATGGAAAGCGCTGAGCTCTGAACAGGCAAACTGCATTCTAGTATGAGCTCTGCCTCTGTCTGGCTGAGTAAATAATCATGATTAAGTTACTTGACTTCCTTGGACATCTGGATACCTAAAATTAAAGAATTAGACAAGAAAACAGTTAATATTTCCTTCAAACTTTAGAAATCTATGTATATGTGAACCACCTAAAACTTGCATGATTATTTCATACCTTTCAAGTGCTTGTTGACGTACTCAGTTCTAGATCCTGGATACTTTCTAGGAAGTAGCTGATTGAACCCAGTCTATTGATGTATTTATTAATTATGCTCCTACTCATTTGCCATCGTTAATTATATACATTGAGTAAATAGAAAACCGTGCTATCTTCGTTTATTTTAATATGTTAGATTCAGAGGTATGAAGAATTATTTTCCTTTTATGAATTACTGAATTTTCAGACTGTGTTTGGAGCTGCCTGTGCCCATGAATGGAACAAGATTTCTTGAGGCTCCTTCCAGCTTTTGTATTTGTAGAGTTGATTTTTTTTTTTCAGATTGTGTTTATTATATTTCAGATGCTGAGATGAATCGTCACCTGTGTGCTTGGCTTTTTAGACATTCATCTCTTAATGGTCCCCGCCAGTACCACCTCCAGCCCCAATCTCATCAATTTACACAGATCCATCTTAATACAAGGCTGTGGATTTTTAGACAAAACAGGAATCGCATTCTCCATCATCTGCTAAATAAGAATTGTCCCAGGAGATATTGTCATCAGTCCAAGATGCTGTGGAAGCATAAAGCACTACAGAAATATATGGAGGACCTGAATAAGGAGTACCGGACGCTTGATGAGTGTTTGCAGCATATGTCTGTGCATGAAGAGGACCGGAAGTCCTTGAATCGAAGGCATGCTGAGTTGGCACCACTTGCAGCCATTTACCAAGAAATTCAGGAGGCTGAGCAAGCAATTGAAGAATTAGATTCAATGTGTAAAAGTAGGTAAAAGATATGTGTGTGTAAAGGATGTAATTGATTTTATAGGTTAAAGCTTTCTTGAATGCAGTCTTTTAAAGAACTTAGAATGAATACACTCTATACTCGGAGAAGACAGGATTCTACCCTGGGTGTTTGATGTATTTTGGCTACTAAAAATCAACTACTAAGAGACCAAACTCCTCGTGATGCTTGCCAAGAAGTTTTTAGGGTCTAGGAGACTGAGTATTGACCTTTACCGAAGCTTTAATTTACTGAGCAGGCCTTTACTGAGCACTTTCCTACATACATAGCAGAGACACAAAAATACAGTTCCTACCCCATCAAAGGGTATTATTTCATCCAGGTATTATTTCATCATCCCAGAAAGAACCCTGCACCTTGTAGCCACTTGCCCCAATGCCCCCTTCCCTACCAACCCGAGGCAACTGCTAATCTACTTTCTAGATTTACTTATTTCAGGCATTGTATATAAGTGGAGTCATATAATTTGTTCTTTATGACTGGCTTCTTTCATTTAGCATAATATTTTCAAGTTTCATCTATGTTGTAGCATGTATTTGTATTTCATGTCTTTTTATTGTGGGACTATATTCCATTGTATGGATCTACCACATTTTATTTTTATTTATCCATTTATCACTTAATGGATATTGTGTTGTTTCCACTTTTTGGTTATTATGAACAATGGTGCTACAATTGCCTATCATAACTCTACATTTGACCTTTTGAGGAGTTGCCAGACTGTTTTCCAAAGTGGCTGCACCATTTTTACTCTGCCCTTTTGATTCTAGCTATCCTAGTGGGTGTAAAATGGTATCTGAGTATGGCTTTGATTTGCATTTCCCTGATTAATGATGTTGAGCATCTTTTCATGTGCCTGTTGCCCATTTGTATCTCATCTTTGGATAAATGACTGTTCAGATCCTTTGCTCGTTTTTAAAATGAGTTATTTGTCCTATTAATGAGTTGTGAGAGTTCTTTATATTATAGCCACAAATTCCTTATCAGATATATGATATGCAAAACTTTTCTCCTATGGGTTATCTTTTGAAGCACCATAATTTTTTAGTTTTGATGATGTCAAATTTATCTTTTTCTCTGCTGTTGCTTGTGTTTTTGGTGTTATATGTAAGAAACTGTTGTGTAACCCACGGTTACAAAGGGTACATCTGTGTTTTCTTCTGAGGTTAAATTTTTTTTTTAAAGATTTTATTTATTTGTTTGAGAGAGAGAGTGAGAGAGAGACAGAGAGAGAGAGAGAGAGAGAGACCACGAGCAGGGGGAGGGGCAGAGGGAGAAGCAGGCTCCCGCTGAGCAAGGAGCCCAATATAGGATTCAATCCCAGGACCCCAGGATCATGACCTGAGCTGAAGGCAGACACTGAACTGACTGAGCCACCCAGGTGTCCCGAGAGTTAAATTTTTTAACCTTATATTTAATTCGTTGATCTGTGTGAGAGGTGTTTATTTTTAGTTTTGATATTTCTTAATATTGCTATTGCCTTAACATTTTTTCTCATATGACAATTTTCCAAAATGTACAGAAGTTGAGAGAAAAACACAATGGACTAACCTGGGATTCAACATTTATCCAGATAGTGCTATAGGCTTTTAGTTTCTAAACTTTCTTCTGTGCTCCATCCTGTTCCATTAAGTGTTAGAGATGTTAAGCAATGTCAAGGCCAGTCACAGTTATACCTGTAAAGTCCTGGATTTCCTACCTTCTATTGGTGGTACCATGAGTTTCTCACTATGCTTAATGAGGATTTTTTTTTTTTTTTACTCTGCATTATGCCACTCAAATTTGTAATTAATTAGTTTGGGGAAGGTTCTTTGCATATAATAGGAACTTACTAAATGCTTATAAATTAAATTGACATAATCTCTTTGAGCCTTGGTTGTATCACCAGCATACAGTGGTGTATACATTGTATCACCATATAACTGAGATTGGATTGGATTGTTTCTGAAGTCTCTTCTAGGTCTAAAAGTCTGCTCTTCTGTAATAACAGTGATAAAAGCAACATTTACAGCCCTACCACGTGCTAGGCACTAAGCTAAGTATTTTACAAATATTATCTCATTTGAATATTCACAATAATCTTATGAGGTAGGAATTATTATTAATGTCCCCATTTTATTGATGAAGAAACTGAGAGCTTAAAATGCCAAAGGTCACTCAGCCAATCAGGCAAGGAGCAAGGATTTGAACCCAATCAGTGAGATTCCACAGCCTCTATTCTTAGCCACTGCACAATGATTCCAGTTCCAACAGAGTCTGCCTCTGTAGTGTACCTTTCATGAGTCCCCTTCTTATATCTTTATTATATCTCATCCTGGATAATTACAATACATTCCTGACTTGTCATGCCACTTCCAGGCTTTCCCAGTCCACGTACAACTGTAATCAGATTACTCCCCTGCTCAAAATCTTCAGTAGCTCCCATTGCCTATAAATATAGATTTCTCGATTTGTTATTTAAGAGCGTCTGCAGAAGGGCCCCTGGGTGGCTCAATCAGTTAAGCATCTGCCTTCAGATCAGGTCATGATCCCGGGGTCCTGTGATTGAGTCTGCTTCTCTATCTCCCTCTCCCTGCCCCCCCACTTGTGCTTTCTCTCTCTCTCATAAATAAATAAAATCTTTAAAAAAAAAAAAAAAGAGCTTCTGCAAAGTGACACCAGCTTTTCTGTATAGTGTATTAATTCCCTTTGCATATGCTACCTTCCAAGAAAAATAGAGAACTTGCTGTTCCCTGAATACACATACCCATGTCATCCCATATCTGTCTTTGCACACATTGTTACCCACCAATCTTACCTTGTTAAAATTCATTTCACTTATAAAGTGTGGCTTGGATGTCATACTTTGGCTTCAATCCCCTCTGCAAAACAAAAATGTTACATTTCTCTGTTTTGAATTTTGATCCTTTATATAATTGTCTTAATTTCTGTCCCTTCCTTCATTATGTGTTCCTCAAAGACTGAGCCTGTGTCTTACTCATTTTTAGATTTCCTGCAGCACCAAACATAGGATATAATAGACTCTCAAACCTTTCTTGATATAATGAAATTGAATTAGGTTAGATTTCACACATCAGTAAATAATAAGAGGGCACAAAAATAATTTTATGTGACTGCACATCAGGTTTTTCTGATGTCTTTGACCCAGCAGGTACTTATATGAAGTAATGTCAGCCTAGTTTCCATTTGTGGTATAAGTGCATAATGTGGGGCCACTAGTGATATTAAAATTCTGCAACAGGTGATCCATAATTAGAATTTAGTTCAGATGGCATCTATCCAGGAAGCCTTCCTCAAGTGCTAAGGTCTGGGTTAGACCCACTCCTTTATGCCTTCATGGCACTGTCCTGTCACATACTGTGATCGTGTGTACATGTCGATCTTTCCTACCAGACTGAGCCCTTAAGGCCTGGAACCATGTTTTATTCATCCCTGTGTCCCCAACAACTAGCAGAGTATCTGGTGCATAGTAAGTGTTAGATGTTGAAAGTATGAATGAGGCATAGAATCCCACCAGACCTTAATGACTTCCATGACCAGGAAAGAAATTTCAAAGAGCCTTCTCTGTTTTATAATTATGATTTTTCATTTCTGTTTACTTCTTTACTATTAAGAATCAAACATTTCTATATCACCTTGCAAGCATCACCACTAACAAATGGAGTCTAGGTACCTAGAGCAATGAAGTCAAAGGTTATGAGATCTACTATCTCTCATTGTTAGCTTTTTTGTTGGGAGTTCCAGGATTTAACTTTCTGCTTTTGAAATGATGTGAAAAGGACCATTGTTTCCATAAAGCAGAGGTTACAAAGATGTTTTGTTTGACTTACAGGGTGTTTTTAAAAACTGTTTACTAGGTATAAATATTTCAAGAGATTTCAAAATTCTAAGAGTTCTTATTTCTGACTTTGGAAAAAAAAAAAAAAATGGAGGCTCCAGCCCTCCTCGATTACCCACAGTGTGCTGAGTAATGGCTGCTACCTTTAAGACAAGAAATGGTCACTCCATTTACTCCAAAACTTACCTTATTTGAGTTTATATTTAATTAACCAGTCCTTTTTCAAGCTTGTTTTATTAATCATTGATTCCTGTAATTAGTTCTAGACATTCAAATCATAAACTCTTTGGGGCAGTGATCATACTTCTTTACACAATGAATTTTTTTAGATATGCTTCACAAGTACTTATTAATATTCTTTATTCTAACTCTTCTTTTGTATAATCCCTCCTTCACAACTGAAATAAAATTTATAGACAGAATTAGGTAGCTAATTTAAGAGTTTCCCTGTAAGTATTTAAAAACATTTATAATTTTTATTGATGGTTTGTAGGTCTAAATAAACAAGATGAAAAGCAGTTACAAGAACTCGCATTGGAAGAGAGGCAAACCATTGCTCAAAAAATCCATATATTATATAGTGAGGTATGTTTTAGGAGGTAAACTACTCAATTGTGTTAATATAAAAGAATACTGTTTTACTGGGCTATGCTTTGGTGTTCAAAGTACTTTCTAAACACCAGTTTATTAAATCTTCTTTTATGATAAATGATTAAGCTGGGTTTAGTACTGTAATTTGCTACAGAATGAGATTGAAGCCATTGGGATGCTGAAGAATAAAACATCACTTTCCCCCTCACCTCCATGAGTAACTATATTCCAAAGCTGTTAACTTGCCAGGTGAGGAGACAGATGCTGGTAAAGAAATTTAGTTCACCAAGAGGAAGAATCAAGGGTTCTTTTTTTTTTTTTTTTTTTAAAGATTTTATTTATTTATTTGAGAGAGAGAGAATGAGAGACAGAGAGCATGAGAGGGAGGGGGGTCAGAGGGAGAAGCAGACTCCCTGTCGAGCAGGGAGCCCGATGCGGGACTCGATCCTGGGACTCCAGGATCATGAGCTGGGCCGAAGGCAGTCGCTTAACCAACTGAGCCACCCAGGCGCCCCAGAATCAGGGGTTCTTAAGCCTTAGAAAAGGGGAGTGGTTCATAGTGATTGTGTTAATTAAGGATTGAAAATTTGCTTTCTGGATAGAGTGGAATGAATCCAAACGTATAGACACTGTTGGTTCACGCAAGTCTTTAGCTCCTTGTAATTCGATGGATGGTTTGTCTAAAAGACCAACAAAAACCACAGTGCCGTATAGCATCTGTATCTTCTTCCTTTCTGTCCTATTTGCCATTGTCCTGCCTTCAGTCCCCCTACTCTATAGAGGGGCTTGTTGAGGAGAAGGAGGTGGAGGTCTCAGTTACTGTTATCACTGATTTAACTAGCAAGTCAAAGGCAGAAGGATGGTGTCGCTCTTGGTCTGATGTTCCCTCCCACAGACTACCATTTCTAACAGAGATGGAGTATTTAAAAAATTGGCAGTAGGGAGAGTCATGGCACGTAGGTAGTTTGATTTGAAAAACTTTTTAGTAATAAGCAAAAAATAAAATTGCATCCCTTTTCTTCTTTAGAGGGAAGCTAGTTACTTTTTTAGGAAGCCCCTTGTTTTCTTGTCACAGCTCAGAAACTATTTAAGCCTTATCCTGGGAGTCCTCAATATATTCTTTAAGCAGAACAGCGTTACTGAGAACACAGGGCACGACCTAGGGCCCACTGTCATCTGTGGTAGGAGAGAATACACAATCATATGTAAAGAGTCCTCATTTTCTCCAAGTGAACACTTTCAAAGCTTTACTTCATTCATTAGATGAAAGAAGCTACTGTTCAGAACTAATAAGAGGCAAAATCTGAAAAAAATTGAATGGAACACTCCAGACTTTGATCTAAACTTGGGCATTTTAGAAAATTAAGATGATCTGATAGCCTTGTGGAGAATACCCTGACAAGTAACTCCATTGTTTGCATGAATTGATCACTTATTTTAGGTCTAATGCAGTCTACTTATTATAGCATTTAATGACTAGACCTCATTGGGATGCTATATGATTTTGTTAATTACTGATTTTTTTTTTTTTTAATGTTTGGAGGTCTTTTGTCTAAAATCAAGCAATAGTATATCATGGAAAATATACACACAAATGCTGATTTTTTTTTTTCCATTTTCAGCTTTTCCAGAGTCTAGTGCCAAAGGAGAAATATGACAAAAATGATGTTATTTTAGAGGTGACATCTGGAAGAACTACTGGAGGTCAGTTAAATAATTTTATTAAAAATGATCTAAAAAAACAAATTTTACCTTGGTTTGACACACTATAACTTTAAAAGTCCACTAAATGTGTTTCACTATGGAAACAGTTACTCCCTATTTCCCAAAGGGCCTGTACCTAAGAATGGCTCTCTTAAAAAATCTGTGCTGACTGAATATTTTTTGTAATTTTTTAGGTGATATCTGCCAGCAGTTTACTCGGGAAATATTTGATATGTACCAGAATTATTCAAGCTATAAAAACTGGAAATTTGAACTCCTGAATTACACACCAGCTGATTATGGTAGGCATATTTGAGGATTTTGTCCATAGATGATGCTGAAAATTATTTTACCTCTGATCTTGGTTAGAACTGTGTTGTCCCATTTTTTAATTTTTTTTAAGATTTTATTTATTTATTTGAGAGAGAGAATAGGATAGAGCATGAGAGAGGGGAGGGTCAGAGGGAGAAGCAGACTCCCTCCTGAGCAGGGAGCCCGATGCGGGACTCGATCCCGGGACTCCAGGATCATGACCCGAGCCGAAGGCAGTCGCTTAACCAACTGAGCCACCCAGGCGCCCTGTCCCATTTTTTTAAAGATTTTATTTATTTTTGCAAGAGAGAGAGCATGCACGAGTTGGAGGAGGGGCAGAGGGAGAAGCAGACTCCCTGCTGTGCAGGGAGCCCAATGTGGGACTCGATCCCAGGACCCTGGGATCATGATCTGAGCCGAAGGCAGGAGCCCCCTGTTGTCCCATTTTTTAAAACGTTTTATCTGTATCTACTAAATGCTGTAATGCAGGCTCATCAATCTCAGCAGCTTTACCAAAGTAGAGGTCTTAAATGCGAGAAGAAAGTGGGAGGTAGTGAAGGAAGGAATGTCTGAATTAGAGAAAATTTCCCTGGGGAGGATAGATAGGTACCTTGCCTTGAAAATCATTGTTCTCTGTATTCAAAGAAAGATATATTAAGGTTTTTTACTCTAAAGAACTTTATCATTTATGTGATAACAATCTGAAAGTATTATCATTTAGACTAAGTGGCCAATGATATATTAGATTTTTTTTTTAACTTCTTAAAAATTTTTTTTTTTTAGAGAGAGGGACAGGGTGGGGAGGGGCAGAGGGAGAGGGAGAGAGAATCTCAAGCAGGCTCCACGATCAGCGCCGAGCTTGATGCAGGGCTCATTCTCACGACCTTGAGATCATGACCTAAGCTGAAATCAAGAGTTGAATGTTTAACCACCCAGGAGCCCCTAACTTCTTAAATTTTTAAAATCTCAAAGTGCACATAACAGAATAATCTTTCCAAGGATCTGGTTTGCCAGTGTTCCAGCCTTACGCCTCTCCTCATCACTCTGCCAAATCCACTGAAATCATTCTTCATAAAGGATTTTATGAACTTTTTTTAAGCTCTCTTTTGAATATATTCTATCTGTCTTATATTCTTATCATTGAAATGTTGAAGTGAAAAATAATCTCCTGGGACCACTGGGTGGCTCAGTCGGTTAAGCAGCCGACTCTTGATTTTGGCTCAGGTCATGATCTCAGGGTCTTGAGATCAAGACCCAGTGGCGCCGAGTCAGGCTCCACACTCAGCGGGGAGTCTGCTTCTCCCTCTCCCGCTGCCCCTCCCCCTGCTTGTGCACGCTCTCTCTAAAATAAATAAATAAATCTTAAAAAAAAAATCTCCCTATTTCATATTCTCTCATAAAAATTTTCCTCACATTTTTATTCTCTCAACTTCTTTATTCATTGTCCTTATTAGCATTTTTTCTATCTTCCCTTTTAGCGTCATGTGTGAGTTTCTTGACTTTTCATCTACTGTCCTTTTTTTTGATGTATTCAATTTTTATGGAAATGCAGAAAAAGTTAATCATTTGTCTTTATTTTTAAGTTGGGCTGATAAAAACTTACACAATGTAAACAGTAGCAAACAATACAAGTCCTTAAACTTTTATTTTATTTTTTTTAAAGATTTATTTATTTTAGAGGGAGAGAGAGAGAGAATGAGCAAGGGGAGGGACAGAGAGAGAGGGAGAATCCCAAGCAGACTCCCCACTGAGCACAGAGCCCGATATGGGGCTCGATCCCAAGACCCTGATCAGGATCATGCCCTGAGCCGAAACCAAGAGTTGGACACTAAACTGACTGAGCCACCTAGGCACCTCAAGTTCTTAAACTTCTATTTATTTATTTTTATTTTTTATTTTTTTAAGATTTTATTTATTTGACAGAGAGAGACACAGCGAGAGAGGGAACACAAGCAGGGGGAGTGGGAGAGGGAGAAGCAGGCTTCCCGCAGAGCAGGGAGCCCGATGCGGGGCTCGATCCCAGGACTCTGGGATCATGACCTGAGCCAAAGGCAGACACTTAACTGACTGAGCCACGCAGGCGCCCCTTGGTACAGGTTTTAAATACGGTCAGTGGTCAGGAAGGGGAATTGAGAGCAGAGGGAAGACACAGCCAGAGCATCCACGTGGTGGAAAAGATCTTGGTGTGTGTGTAGGACAATGAGGAAGCCAGTCTACCCAGAGCATATTTGTAGTGGGAAGACATAGTAAAAGGTAAAAGATCTATATGATTGGAAGAGAAACCGGAGTATGTGATGGGAAGACATAGGAAATGAGTTCAAGGGGGTAGAGTTTGAACAGCCTTAAAAGCAGAACAGGCCTTGATTGTTGGAAAGTAGAGACCTGTTGAAGATTTTATCAGTAAGCATATGATTTGGGGGCACCTGGTTGCTGCAGTCGGTTAAGTGTCCAACTCTTGGTTTCAGCTCAGGTCATGATCTTAGGGTTGTGAGATTGAGCTCTACATCCAGCTTTGTGCTCAGTGAGGAATTTGCTTCAGACTCTCTCTCCCTCTGCCTCCCCATCCCCCGCTCACTTGCTCTCTCTCTCAAATAAATAAATAAATCTTCAAAAAAAATAAGCACATGATTTGATAAATACATATCTTAGGGAGATTATTTAGACAGCAGTGTGCAGGATGGATCAAGAGGCTCGATTTAAGGCAAACTGCAGAGAGGTTACTAGAGCAATCCAGGTGTGACTAAGACTTAGACCTGGCATAGACCTGTGGCAGACCTTCACAGGAAGAACGGACAAAAGAGGGGCCAGTGCTGGCCCCTGTGTCCTGCATGCAGTGTAGGTGATCTGATCCTCACAGCCCTGTGAGATAGATAGTATTAACCCCATTTTACAGATGAGGAGCTGGGCTCAGAGAGTAAGTGACTAATCCAAGATCACACAGTAAGTAATGGTGGTCCTGGGATTGAACTTATGTTTGTCAGATCCAGAGCCACACTACATCCCAGTAGTCTGTTCTGACACAAACAAGATGAGCCACGGGGATTCTAATCTTCCTAGCCAGAAAGACTGATACTCATTCAAGTTGGAGAGCAGAGCCCATTCGGGAAGAATAATGATAAGTTGTTTTTGAATTACTAACTCTGTGGTTATTGTGAACACCCATTTAGAAATATCCAGTAAATGCTGTTGTGTCAGCAGAACTTTGGTGAGAGAACACAATCAAGGAGATTCACACAGCACTAAAAGCTAAGGTTGAAAAGAAACATACTTTGAGGCAAAAATTCAGACATCAGGTGACTTAAAGCCTTGTAGTTTTGTGATTGGCGGTACAGATAGGGACAGTACTCAAGCATTCCATGAATAGTCCAAGCTAAATGATTACAAGATAGTTTTTGTGGCAGCAGGGGAGGGCGATAGCTCTGGATATGAAGTACAGGTCCGACACTTTGTTATTCTGTATACCTGGCATCTGATAAATTGAAATCTCTTCCAAGCTAAAGGGATTCTATGAAAAGTTATGTTATCTCTTCCCTCCCAACAGATTGATGTTTATAATTATGTTTTGTTATTTTCTGCCTGCTAGTTAAATTCAGGGAGAGGTCACTTCGAGTAATGTGATAGTTAATTTTACGTGTCCACAAGTGTGAGAAATAAATTTGTAAGGGGAGCCCTGGCATCCTTGAAGAGCTCTGTGCTGGCTCTTCTCTGTGGGCCAGACTTGACAGTAGGAACTCTGGGTAACTAAACTGGGAAACCTAAATGCACTGGGAGTCATTGGATTTTAGGGTGGCAGGGGTCAAGGGGTAGCACTCAACAGGCAAAGGCCAGGTGGGTTTGGTCCCTGTCACAGACGGCAGAGCCAAACAGCAATCGGAGTGGTCTGACTTGTGCAGCCCTGTGCCATTGGCTAGTTGATCCTGCTGTCCCTAGAAGTAAAATAGATAGGAAGCCTCGTAAATTCTTACTTACCTGTATGAGCAGAAAAGTTCTAGATCAAGTGAACAGAAATGTAACTTTAATCACAGAAACAAGTCATGGCCCTTCAATCAGTTCTCAGACTTCAGCCAGTTTATGGGCCCAAACCCCTTGAATAAAGGGGAGGTGCTGGGTCCCCATGAGGAAGGACCCCAATATATTGCAAATATTTATACTGTTAACCTTACTCCCAGCTTCCTCCCAGAAGGGATCTGTGGCTTTTTCCCAGGGTAACTGTACCGTGGAGAAACGGAAATAACCAGACTTTGCAGGGACAGCTGGACGCTGGCTCTGAACTGATACTAATTCCAGGAGACCCAGAACATCTCTGTGGCCATCCGTTGGAGAAGGGGCTTGTGGAGGTCAGGTGATGAATAGAGTTTTAGCTCAGGTTCCACTCACAGTGGGCCCAGTGGGCTCCCAAACCCATCCTGTGGTGTTTTCCCCAGTTCTGGATACATAATTGGAACAGATACAATCAGCAGCGGGCAGAGTCCCCATGTTCTTCCTCTGACCTGTGGAGTGATGACTATTATGGTGGGAAAGGCCAAATAGAAGCCAGTAGAACTGCCTCTACCCAGGAAAATAGAAACCAAAAGCAATACTGCCTTCCTGGAGAGATTGCAGAGATAAATGCCACCATCGAGGACTTGAAAGATGCGAAGTTAGTGATTCCTACCACATCCCCATTCAACTGGTACAGCTGCTGGACCACATGTGGTTTCATTGCTTGAGCAATCCACACCCCCTGGCACCTGGTATGCAGCTGTTGATCTGACAAATGCTTTTTTTCTCCGTATCTGTCAGTGAGGACCACCATAGGCAGCTTTCTTTCAGCTGGCAGGGCCAGCAGTGCACCTCACTGTCCTCTACCTCAGAGGTCTATCGGCTCTCCTGCCGTACATCGTAATTTAATTTACAGGGATCTTGATCGTCATCCTCTTCCACAGGATATCGAACTGGTCCAGGAGAGCCAATGATATAGTTCCAGTTACTACTGATACTTACTGATGGTAAATGTCAACACTGCTAAATACGAGTGTTTATCTCAGTTATTCCTCCCAACAACCCTTGGAGGAATGGAGGTTGAATTCAGGGCTGTGTCGTGTGCTTACACGTGCCTTGAAGCACTACTCACATGATCTGCAGTATGAATGGCTTTTCATTCAGATGTGCAGTGCTGTAGCCCTAGTTATGATTACCATTTACAGAAAAGGAAACCACGGCATGAACAAATGAAGTAACTTGCCTGTGGATACACAACTAGGAAGAAGAGCTTCAGTTTGAACCCAGGCAGCCTAAGATTGGCTCTAGTAATCTCTACAGTAAAGCTGCAGCCTTCTCCTTTCAGGTCATATAAATTCAAATATGCATCCTCCACATGAAGTAGGTAAAGGGGGTGAGGGGAATCATTTTAAAAGTACAGAATGATTGCGAGATGGAAAATTTTAATTGTTGTTCGCCTCACTCTGTCTCAGTTTCTGGGTATTTTTCATAATTGACCCATCTTACTATACTGAGTATGAATGGTAAACAATTACATTTTTCATGTCGTCTGACCCTAAGTGCTTGTCAGCTTCTTTTTCTGGTATTCAAGAAGATAAACAGTAATCTGTTCCACCACTGGAGGAAGACCAGCTGTGTTGGACTTATTTTTTTTAAAGATTCTATTTATTTGACAGAGAAGGAGAGAGCACAAGCAGGGGGAGCTGCAGAGAGAGAGGAAGAAGCAGGCGCCCCACTGAGCAGGGAGCCCAATGTGGGGCTCGATCCCAGGACCCTGGGATCATGACCTGAGCCGAAGGCAGACGCTTAACCGACTGAGCCACCCAGGCGTCCCTGGGTTGGACTTTTTAAGAGACAGTAGGTCAATCTCTGATAAGGTACTTATCTAAGGTATTTTCTAGGGTAATTTGAAACTATGCCCAGGGGTGCCTGGGTGGCTCAGTCGTTAAGCGTCTGCCTTAGGCTCAGGTCATGATCCCAGGGTCCTGGGATTGAGCCCCACATCAGGTGCCCTGCTCAGAGGGGAGCCTGCTCCTCCCTCTCCCACTCCCCCTGCTTGTGTTCCCTCTCTTGCTGTGTCTGTCTCTGTCAAATAAATAAAATCTTTAAAAAAATAAAATAAAACTATGCCCAATTTTTATCCACCATGCTGACTTTATTTTTTTTTCCTCAAAGATTGATTTATTCGAGAAAGGAAGAGAGAGCAAGTGTGTGTGAGTGGGAGGCAGGGCAGAGGAGAGGGAGAGAAGCAGACTACCCGCTGAGCTCAGGGCCCGACACAGAGCTCGATCTCATGACCTATGAGATCACGACCTGCGTCGAAACCAAGAGTCAGACACTGCACCGACTGAGCCCCCAGGGCCCCACCATGCTGACTTTAGAAACCAAGTGGGTTAGCTCTGACATCACAGCACTGAGTCTTCATTAGAAGCACATTAGGAACATGGCCGCGGTAGTAGCAGCATAGTTAACTCAAGGAAAGGAAATCTGAGTTAAGGGTTTTATAAGCAGCAAAACTGACTTATGAGTACAAGGGTACAAACTTACCAATATGCAAGAATTCAGGACACACTTTTCCCATGGTCCCTTTCTGAGGAATCTACTGGAAAACAGGACGTTAGACAGCTAAAATATGAAGTACTGACATAAGGAGTAGGGGAAAGCATGAAATATGTGGCTACCTGTAGAACGAGGTAGTAAGAGGGAAGAATACAGTATGTAACAACTATAAGCTCGACAGTATAGAGTACAGCCATTTGAAAAACGGGGGAAGAACAGGAAAAGCATATGTAAAAAAGTTTTAATGTTTTTAGTGATCATGTTGTGGCAGAACTCGTATTGTTATTCAGAGACTTTTGTATGTGTACTACGGGTAAAGTAGATGAGTAGTTACGAGATATTCTAATTGTAGTATCTTGCCTGTCGCTGAGAACCAAGATTCTTGGTATAGAAGACAAGGGTGATAGAGAAGAAGCCGTCATCTTGAATTTATACCGGAAGTATCAATTGTCCAGAACTGCAAATGGTCTGAGATTTTACCCTGCCTACAAGCTAACAAGTTAGCGTGCCACAGTTTCATGGGTCAGAGGTGGAGGACGGTTTATTCCTCATAGAAACAGTAACCAGAATATCAGCATTTTTGTGCTGGTTGCATGAGCCCCAGGTCCTACAAGGCAACTCAAGGGCCAGACGATACCTGCCTATGCAGTAGGTTTCATTATATGAGAGGAACTCTGAGCTTAGGGATCTTGAATTTTTATTTTTTAAGATTTGTTTATTTTAAAGAAAGAGAGCACGTGAGTGGGGGAGGGGCAAAAAAATTGAACTATTATTTCTCTCTGAAAGGAACCAAGACTTCTTGGAGAGATCACTGATTTCAGGTCTGGGGCAAGAAAAGTTCAGGATAATCCTGGAATATTTTGTTATACCGTAACAAGAGGCGTGTCAAAAAGAACTCAGAGTTAACTTGAAGAGGCGCCTGCTGTAGCCAAAGATGGATAAGTTGAGCTTCAATCATAATAATTGCAATTGGTTTAAACATGCTAGATGTATTCAAACCTTTGAATTTATAATGATACTTTAAAAATAATTAGTCATCTTCAGATGATTAAATAACCCTAATTCATTATATTATAAAATACATATATTGGTAAAACGGGTAAAGGAACAGAATCAAACATTAACCTGCCTTTCCTGTGTAACTCTAGCACAGGGTAATCAACTAGTAGACAAGGGGAAATGTCTCTTTATAAATGTATTTTAGCTAATAATACGTGACAAAGAAATTACAGAATTAGACCATTACTATTTTATAACCCATGATACATTAAACATCAAAGACTGCCAAGACCATAAAAAGAAAGAAAACAGTCATTATGTGCCTCCTGTAGTCTTGCCAAGGAGCTCAAGCTGGTGTCTGATCCGGTCTCTGGATCCATCTGCCAAATCGTAGCCAGTACAGAGGGCAGAAGAACAGGTTCAATTCATTGCACCAGGAGTATGCAGTCAGCAAATTCATACTGTGGGAAATTTTACAGGTCAACATCCATGTTCCTCAAGAGATGATTTGCAGGCAACAAAAGAAATGGGTGATGAACGTATAGATTAAGAGATTTAAAAGACATCAGACTTTAGGGGGCACCTGGCTGACTCAGTTGGAAGTTCATGTGACTTTTGATACTGGGGTCATGAGTTCGAGCCCCACATTGGATGTAGAGATTACTTAAAATAAATAAGTAAATAAACTTAAAAAAAGAGGACGTCAAACTTTTTTAGATGGACAAAACTAAACTGTAGCAGATTTAGGTAATAAAATTTTAACAAAGGAGTAAAAGGATCATAGTTACTTGTGAGAAAGGGAGAGGATTATAACTGGGAAGGGGCATATGGGAGAGCTTTTGGGTGACTGGCAAAGTTCTTTTTCTTGATCTTGTGGTCATTAAACCATTTGATTCATGTGGGTTTTTTTATGTCTGTATGTTATTTTATAATAAAACGTTTTTTAAAAAAATATGTCCAATAAGAAGAGACTAGCCTAGGCATTAAGATTTTTTGGGCTTATCTTCACACTCCACAGATAGGCAAGAGCTAAATTTCAATAGATCTTGAAAACTTGGGAGGACTTACAGAGTTATCCATCATTATTAAATTGTTACATTATTGAGCATTTTTTTATATAGGCACCATATCAGCCTAAGATTACAGAGGGCAGTTCAATACAGAAACTGCCCCAGTATTTTTCTTCTAGTAGTTTTTTTTATTAAAAAAAAAAAATTTGTTTACAGAAAATTTAGAAACAAAAAAAGTATAAAAAACAAAACAAAAAATACACTGTTATTCTGTTCCCCAGAGATAAGCATAAATAATGTTTTGGTATATTTCCTTTTAAAATGAATATATTGACATTGGGAAAATACAGTTTTGTACCTACTTTATGTTCTCATCTTTGGCTCTATACTTGCATTCAGGCCTGAGATTAAAGGTATTTAAAATCCAGATCCCTTTCAAATTAATTCATTAACATTTTAGGATTTTATGTTCCTAGGTGGGCTGCATCACGCAGCTGCCCGAATTTCTGGTGACAGTGTCTATAAGCATCTGAAGTATGAAGGTGGGATTCACCGAGTTCAGCGAATCCCTGAAGTGGGCCTGTCGTCAAGGATGCAGCGCATTCACACAGGAACCATGTCCGTTATTGTCCTCCCACAGCCAGATGAGGTAACCTCACCCGGAGGCATTGAAAACTTACTCTGACTTAATGGGGGTTGTGCTCAGAAAGCTTAGCTTCTAGCAAACTGATTTACTGATTTTCGGGATTCCCCATTGAACTTCGCAGCCTCTACTAGGAAATTCTTTTTTTTTTTTTTTTTTTTTTTTAAAAAAAGAAACATCAAATTTAATTTAAAGGAAAAAAATCAGAAATTGTCTGAGAAAACAACAGAACAAATCAATTCCTGAAAAAAAGAGTTCTGCATCTTGGTGATCACATTTATTGAAAGGGTTGGGAAAAAATTAAAATGCCCTTTAGCTTAAGAAATTTTGAGTTATCCGCAAATCAACTCATTTCAGGAGTGGAAGAATCCTTGGTCATTTCTTAATATCAAAATTTACGCAGGTTTCTCTTTTGAATGTCTTCTACATTTAAAGAGGCAATCATACAAAAGCTCCTATATTCCATACATGATAAATTCTTTGTTTCAGCCAACTCTTAATGGAGGGGCAACTAGTACAACACCGTCTCCCTGGACAAAAAGCATTGGAATATTCTGTTTTGTTGATTTATATATCTCTTCGTATGTTTCCTCATCAATTTCTATAGTAGTCACAGTTTCTTCCACATCTCCCAATATATTTAAATGCTGATCATAAGCATGTAATCTGCCTCGAAGCTCTCTGTCATTTCTCATTTTCACATAAATTCGCTCATCCAGGCTGAGCCTGATGAGATCCAGGGGCTGTTCTACAGTGTTGGTAGTTTGTTGCTGGTCCATGTCGTCCGCCATGTTTCAAACCCTGTGCCCCTTCCCCTCTACTAGGAAGTTCTTAACTCTTCCGCAGGTAAAGTTGCCCTTCTTATGCCTGACCAAGATATTTTATTTTGTTTGTTTAAATAGAAATCTATTCTCTTCATAAAATAGAATTCACAAAGCTTTTAAAGTGTTGTTGCTTAAGTTTTATCTTAAGAAAAATATGATTTCCACAGATAATATGTTGAGGTCAATGATAGAATATCTGTATGGGGTCTATATCTTATTGAATACAGCCATATTGCCTATATTTTTTTTCCTAACTTTTTAAAATTTTATTTTAAACATACAGAAAATAGAATACCACACTAAAAACTTACATAACCTCCACCTGGAGTTTACATTTTGCCACATTTGCTGGATTCCTATATGTGTGTGTATATATACGTTTGTTTAAATAACTAAAGACTATAGCAGACACTGTGAGACTTTATCCCTCAAATCTTCAACTTCACATCTCCTAAGAATAGGACATTCTTCTACCTAAAGAATACCATTATCTGTCCATCGACTGATGAACAGGTAAAGAAGTCATGGTGTATATACACAATGGAATATTACTCAGCCATCAAAAAGAATGAAATCTTGCCATTTGCAATGACGTAGATGGAGCTAGAGAGTATTATGCTAAGTGAAAGAAGTCAGTCAGAGAAAGACAAATATCATATGATTTCACTCATATGTAGAGTTTAAGAAACAAAACATGAACATAGCGAGAAAGAGAGAGACAAACCATTCTTTAAAAGAGACTATTAACTACAGAGAACAAACTGAGGGTTGCTGGAGGGGAGGTAGATGGGGAGTGGGCTAAGTGGGTGATGAGCATTAAGGAGGGCACTTGTATGATGAGCAGTGGGTGTTGTATGTAAGTGATGAATCACAAAATTCTACTGAAACTAATACTACACTATATCTTAACTGGAACTTAAAACTTAAAAAAAATAAATAAGTAAAATGGGTATAATACCTCCAACCCCATAATTTTTCTTTTTTTTTTTTAGGGGGTGGGTAAGAGCAGAGGGAGAGGGAGAGAGAGAGAATCTTAAGCAGACTCTATACCCAGTGCAGAACCCAACACGAGGCTTAATCTCACAATGCTGAGATCATGACCTGAGCCAAAATCAAGAGTTGGACACTTAGCCAACTGAGCCACCCAAGTGCCCCAACCCCATAATTTTTCTATAGGATTTAAATGCGCTTATCCCCAGGAACCAATAGATTGGAGACCTTTGTTATAATATCAATAATAAGATTGAAAAATTATTTGGAAAAAAACACCATTATCTGTGAAAATCAACCATAAGTCTGTAATATTATTGTCTAGGAAAAACTCCTGTGCTTCTGTCTACTCACAGAATACTTCTCCACTCTAAATGTGTCAAGTTTTTTCGTTCACCAAGCAATTTCTTCAATTCTGTGTGGACACCAAGTAGGCGTCCTACAATTCAACTCAATTCTGACACCATCTACTGGGGAATAGCATCAGACCCCACAGGCTAAGAGCTGGGCCTCACAAGACTTCCTCCCCTCCCACTTCAGAGGCCAGTCACAAGTCCAGGTTCTCACCTGTGTTTCCAACCAAGTGGCTATGAACTGAGAGGTTTCCACAACCCCCTCCTTGGGCTCGATAATTTACTAAAGCTGGATTATAGAACTCAGACTCCCCACTGAGCATGGAGCCTGATGCAGGGCTCGCTCCCATTACCCTGAGATCATGACCTGAGCCAAAATCAGGAGTTGGATGCTCAACCGGCAGAGCCACCCAGGTGCCCCTCAACCTTTTTTTTTTAATGACATTAATTATTTGAAGAGTCTGGAGCCTTTGTCTTGTAAGGTATCCCACATTTTGGATTCATTTGTTTCCTCCTGGTACTCTTTTTTTTTTTTTTTTTTTTTAAGATTTTATTTATTTGATAGAGAGAGTGAGAGAGCACAAGCAGGGGGAACAGTAGAGGGAGAGGGAGAAGCAGGCTCCCCGCCAAGCAGGGAGCCCAATGCGGGGCTTGATCCCAGGACCCTGGGATCATGACCTGAGCCGAAGGCAGACGCTTAACCATCTGAGCCACCCAGGCGCCCCTCCTCCTGGTACTCTTTAACTTGTTCCTTTATCGCATTCAGGTCACACATTTTTAGCAAGAATACTTACAGGTGTAGTCATATTCAAGTTGCATCTTATCAGAAGGCACATAATATCAGATTTAGTGAAGATTAGTTTAAACATGGTGACCAAAAAACTGTCTCCATTGTAAAAGTATATTTTTGTCTTTGCAGTTACTGTGTAATCCCGAGGGTACATATAGCCTATTTCCACATATAACCTGCTTCCACGATCTAAACATCCATTAGTGATCTTTTTTGCCTGAATCAGTTATTTCGTTGGGGGTGGAAGATGGTGATTTTGTAACTCTGTCATTTCTTCTATGTTTATTAACTGGCATTCTTTTCTGTCAAGAACTTTCCTCTCTACTACCTTCTCTCCTCCTTCCTTCTTGCTTGCTTTCTCTTTTATTTTACCTCATCATAAACTCAATATTATTCCATCTGTTGACCTCATTATAGATTACACATTTGTTTTTTAAATTCTGTGAGTTAGAATCACTACTGTTTTTGATGTTCAACCTTGTCCCTGATTTGGCCAGTAGTAGCCTTTTGAGGGCAGTCCCTTTTGCAATGACCCCATCAATTTTTGAGCACATCCTTGCTTTCTGGTAAAATTAGATATCCTAAGCCCACCTTCTGCTTTTGTGCCTCAGACTTGGAGTCAGATCTCATTTCTTTTGGTGAGAAATGTACCCAAAAATCAAGATCTAGGTCCTAGGTGTGCTCATTATTACTAAAGTGTGCTTATATTTAGATTCTTCAGTGGACAGAGCTAGGAGATACATATAATTTTAAATCACTGGTTCAAATTATGATTACCAACTCAAATTTAACATTACAGGAAGTTTTTCCCCCCTCACCATCTTGCATTTTGTATTTATATCTCTTTCCACTTAGAGTAAAAATTTTATTTCTTAATCACATTAATATATTTACTTTTTTCCTTGTTATATAGCATATATAAATAAATAAACTGTTTTAAAATTACTTAGTAAAAAAAATAATAAAATAAAATAAAATTACTTAGTAAACTACTGAGTAATGTTTAAGATTGATTTCTGTACTTAGAATATAGTCCACCAAGAAAGCATAGTCAGAACACGATGTTCAAAGACCATCTGAAATAGTGTTTTTCTATGTGATTATGATATTATTATGGTAAATATTTTGATTAATACGTTTTCTTTTCCTATTGAATATTAGGATTTGAATTTTCCTTCCTCTTTTATCTAATTTCATTTTTGGTGTATGGAAGCATTTATGTCACTCAGAAATCAAAGCTATTGAGTTGTCTTGCTTCCCTCTTTATTCCTTCCACTGTTCTCACCCATCCCCTTATTCTCTTCATGTTCTTGAAAATTAAACCCATGTGGTGGAGTTTGATTTTCATAAAAGAGCAAAGTCTTATTATTCTCTTAATTGACATTTAAAATTATTTGTATATTATTAAGTCACTGTTTCTTTGTTGAGAATTTCCCAACAGTCATTAGATAGTTTCTATAACATTTGGGAGAATATGACATATAATATACATATATTTGCTATATAACTTTAGTATACTGAAACCACAAAAAATGGGAAATTGCTCTTGATCTCTTTAGTATCTATTGAAATTTTAAGGTAGCCGACACTGGCATATTTTAACAAAAGCTGCATAATCTTTTTCTTCACAGTATAGTGCTCATTTTAGAGGAAACAAAAGAATAACCACGTTGTATATTGGATTCTAAAGCTGACCCTGTTATTACTGTGCTTTACAAAGAGAAGAGTCACACTTGGTATCTGTCATTCATAGGAATGAATGATAAATGTGAAATAAGATGTTAGTTCTCCCCTGAAAAACAGTGTATTTTGTAACTATGTGTGTGTGTGTATGTGTGTGTGTGTGTGTGTGTAACAAATTACCACAAACATAGGGGCTTAAAACAGTAAAAATTTGTTGTCTCACAGTTCTAGAGGCCAGGAGTCCAAACTCAAGGTATCGCCAGGGCTGTGCTCCCTCCAAAGCTTCTGGTGGGGAATGCTCCCTTGACTCTCCCAGTTTCTGGTGTCTCCAGGTGTCCGTTGGCTTGAAGTTGTATGACTCTGAATGCACATGTTCGTCTCCTCTTATCTCTCCTCTGGCTGTCTGAGGACACTTCTCATTGGATTTAGGGCCTATCTGAATAATCCAGGATGATCTCATCTGAACTCAATTACAGCTGTAACAACTCTTTTTCCAAATAATGTTCTAGTGGTTAGAATGTGAACATACCTTTTTGGATGTCTCCATTCAGTCCCACTAATAGTCGGTTCTCATTGTTCACAGTGGTTATGTTCTGTAAAGACTCAGCGAACACTGATTTAGCAAATACTGAACTATCATTTCCCCTAGGGGAAATATGTGTGTGTGTGTGTGTGTGCACACTCAGGTATACATATGTTTATATACCTATATATATTTCTGTATCTATGTATCTCAGGTAGATTATAATCTTAAAAGTGACCTATCCAAATAAATAAATAAAATTTAAAAACCGAAAAAAGTAACGCATCCTAGTTACTTAGAATAGATTCTATTTTCTTTATTTTACAAAGAGAAAATGAGGTTCAGAAGTGTTTAGGTGACTTACCTGAGGCCACTTCACTACCAGATGCCAGAACTGGGGTTCACACCCCATCCAGCTGACCCAAGAGCCAGAGCTTCTTGTACTATACTGCTCTGCCTCTTGTCTTCATTCTCTGATCAAACTGAAAAAAGAAAGCAAACTGTCAGCTTGTTGGACGTCAGCTGGGAATGTGCACCTTGGATTTTTTGCTGCCCTGCACCTGTTCGCTAGTGATTGTGAAAATGCTGCAATAATTGATTTTGAGGAACAAATAAAGTAGGTGAATTTGCAAATACAGAATTGGGGAATAATGTATATACATTATACACACACACACACATACACATATACATATATATAGAGAGAGTATATTTTCTATCCTGTGGCTTTGTGGGATGATGGATGATGAAACTTGAAAGATTGCATAACTCAATGATCTTATAGCATCAAAAAATAGCATCCATTGGAATAGGGAGTTTACGGTTCTTTCATTGGTAGAAGCTATTTCTTAGTCTAATGGCTATGACTTAGAACAAAACAGCACAGTTTATTCGAAAAATCTTGAAATAAATTTAGTATTGAAGTATTTGTTGGGACGCCTGGGTGGCTCAGTCAGTTAAGCGTCTGCCTTCGGCTCAGGTCATGATCCCAGGGTCCTGGAATCGCATCCCACATCACTCCCTGCTCAGCGGGGAGCCTGCTTCTCCCTCTGCCTGCCACTCCCCCTGCTTGTGCTCTCTCTCTCTCTCTGACAAATAAATTATAAAAATCTTTAAAAAAAAAAAAAGTGTTGAGTGTAGAATTGACTTCCATTGTCCCTTTTATTCTAGGTAGATGTGAAGGTGGACTCCAAGGATTTGCGAATAGATACATTTCGAGCCAAAGGAGCAGGAGGGCAGCATGTTAATACAACTGATAGCGCTGTCAGACTTGTCCATATCCCCACAGGTAATCAAGTCTGTTTGCTTTTGTACTTTGGACCTGTTTTTACGTCTTATAAAACTATTCAACATTGAGGGTACCTGGGTGGCTCAGTCGTTAAGCGTCTGCCTTTGGCTCAGGTCATGATCCCAGGGTCCTGGGATCGAGCCTGGCATCGGGCTCCCTGCTCCACGGGAAGCCTGCTTCTCCCTCTCCCACTCCCCCTGCTTGTGTTCCCTCTCTCGCTGTGTCTCTCTCTGTCAAATAAATAAAATCTTAAAAAAAAAACAAAAAAACTATTCAACATTGAGAAGAAAATAGTTTTATGTTAGTGTCTCGTTTCTTGCACAAACCCTTTAAAAGGTGACACTGGAGTCGTGGGTCTGCAGTCCCCAATGTGTTCATATTCCACTTCTGTTTGGAAAAGGCACCTCTCTTAAAGGATGCAGACACTGAGTGGACCTATTCAGAGAAGCTGCCCAGGTATACTGGACAGCAGTGAGCAACCAGAGGTGCCCCAGCCTAAAAACAAACACGAAAACAGTCCTGGACATGCACCTGCAATGGAGCTTCTGTCCTCTTACAGACTGACCACTAGATCCACTGTTCCGTGTTGCATTAATGCTGTTATTTTGAATATTGGTAATTTTGTATACTCTGAGGTAGTTTTGCAGCCCTTACTGTGATTTTAAATACTTCTATCATTTTTCAGATTTTATTTATTTTTTTTTTAATTTTATTTATTTATTTATTTGAGAGAGATAGAGCAAGAGCAAGGAGGAGAGGAAGAGGGAGAGAAAGAAGCAGACTCCCTGCTGAGCAGGGAGCCCGACGTGGGGCTCGATCCCAGGACCCTGGGATTACGACCCAAGCTGAAGGCAGATGCTTAACCGACTGAACCACCCAGGTGCCCCCATTTTTCAGATTTTAAACTAAATTTTAAGCTTTTAAAATTTCTTTCCCTTTTAAAATTATTTTTTATGTTATTAAATATTAAATGGTTTTAAAGGCCAATGGGAAAGTCCTCTAACTAAAACCAGCAGCTCCTTGCCCCTCTCTTTCCTCCCTCTCCCTCCTTCCTTGACCCTAAAGCCCCATTACCCACAGGCAGCCAGTTTAAACTCTTAGCTATTTTTTCTGGTAATTACCTCATATTAGGCAGTTCATGCTCTTCTGATCAATTAGTTATAAGATTACATACATACTGACATCTTAATGTAGTAGATGAAGATTAGGCTCTCATAATATCCTTTTTCACCAAAAATGAGGTGATAATATTTGTAACTTACCATAATTTACCTAAGAAATCCACAAATTTTTGGATACTTAGTGTGTTTTACCTCAGCCTTGTATTGCGGGATACTGTTCTCTGTTATAAACTGTCCAGAATAGTAATAATGAGCTGAAGCTGAATTAAAAATTAAAATGAGAAAAAATCAGGTAAAAGTGATAAAAATTCTGACAAAAATGAACCAAAATATTTTAAAACCTATACCCTTGTGCAGCCATAAATTACTGACTTTACAAAAAATGACCAATGTTTTTGTTGCCAAGCTTACCTTGAGCCAAATTAGTTTTTAGCCACTTAAATCTAGTTCTTTGATTTAAAAGCCTTAGGACTTACCCTCAAACCTTCCCTTAGGTAATGCATTACAAGGCCTACTGACTTTATGAATCCATGTTGTTATGAGCAAGTGATTTCTTGAGTCAGCCGTGTACTTTGAGGTTTACCGTGATTTCAGCATCTATTGCAAAGAAAACTCAGCCTTTCCTCTAATCTGTCCATTCCACGACCCTTAGAATGGGAACTGTGTCCCTGCTAGACTTGAAAGTGAGAGCTATAGGTCATTCTTCCATTACCCTCTTGCACATGGATTCTGAAGACTCACATTTTTTTCTAACCCACTGCTTCTATAGAACTCCATTTTTCAACCATTGGAAGAGTAGTACCATAGGGGTATGGTTAAATGTTTGTTCAAGGAAAAGTTACTTTTTTTTGTAAAATTTATCAAATCAAGATGAAGACATGAATATTTTGTGCTTTAAAGCAAGCTTTTTAGTTTCTTACCAGTTAGTGAAAGTGGGCCTCTGTAATTCTTACACTGTATTACTTCATCATCATAGATTATGGATAATACCTAATTCTTCCATATTTTGCACTTTTAAGATTACAGGATTTTTATTAAACCTATGATTATGTATAATTTATTTCATCTAATCTAAGAACTCATTAACTGAATGACACATCACTATTTTGTTACTATGAAGAAATATAAAAAACACTACCAATTAAGCTATCATATGCCAGTGAGGGTAAGATGCCTCTCAAGTTCAGAGATGTTCATTTTTTTAAATGGGCTATTTAGAATAAAATACGGTATATTTGTTTTCATTTATAATTGATAATCTTTTAAATAATAAATGTAGTTATTTAGCAAATATATATTAAATACCCACTTGGTCCAATTGCTACCTGGAATTTTGGAATCTCCCATAGAGTATTGAAACAACACTGAGAAAAGTTTGGTTTTTTTTTAAAGCCCTTTTAGAGTTTTTTAACAACCCTAGCATCTTATTTCAACAGCTCTTCTATTATTCAGATTACCTCCCTCTACCCTAATCCTCTATTCCTAAGGGAATATTTAATGATTAAATACTCCTTTATAGAAAGTATATTAAAATATATGATTAAGTGATTCTCTTGGAAATTACTGAGCTGGTAAGTAAGAGTTTTAAGCTAAAAATTCTGACCTGAGCCACTGGATAGGAATAGTGCCAATGTATAAGCCAAGCTTACTGCCGGTCAGCTGAGAAGAGGAATTTGGAGGAAAGCTTATGAATGTCTAGCCATCTTGAAATGAATATTTTCATATCCTTTTGGGTGGTGAAAAAAGAATAGCAGATCCAAGACAGCTCCAGGCAAATGCCTGAAGATGAAAGCAAGTTGGTGCCCCAGCCCACATGGCTGCAATAAAGCAGTCAAGAATAAACTAATGGGGCACCTGGGTGGCCCAGCCGTTAAGCATCTGCCTTTGGCTCAGGTCATGATTCCAGGGTCCTGGGATCAAGCCCCACATCAGGCTCCCTGCTCCACGGGAAGCCTGCTTCTCCCTCTCCCACTCCCCCTGCTTGTGTTCCCTCTCTCGCTGTGTCTCTATCAAATAAATAAATAAAATCTTAAAAAAAGAATAAACTAATAGACTAATGAATCACAGACGTGTACCCCTGAAACAAATAATACATTATATGTTAATAATTAAATAAAAAACTATATACAACAGCAATAATAATATCTTGGATGGTTAAAATAAAAAGATATCATTAAAATTTAAAAAAAAGAATAAACTAATAGAGGTGAAACCTAGGTGTTCCTACTAAAAGTATTAGCAGGTGTAGACTGTAGCTTATTTAGACAGGGTGAAAACATAATTTGGAAAGTAGAATTTTGTTTTGTTTTGGGACAGTAGAATTTTATAGGAATTTTTTAAATCTCCACCAAAATAGTTGCCACTATATCAGTTCAGCTGGCCTAAGCGAATATGGTTTTTGGGTTTTGTGGTTCAGAAAGAAAAGTACTTTTCACCTGTAATGTACCTGAGAGCAGGATTGGACATAGACCTTTAGAGTGGTAGCTGCAAAGTTAAGAACAGTGCAGCCTGAAGTTTCAAGGGTCACTATGTCAGGTCTAGATTTGGGCTTGTAACTGGGCTACACAGTGGGCAAAACCCACCCAAATCCAGAAGTTGGCTAACGAAAACATGTATGATTAGATGTGGGATTAGCTGAATTTAGAGCCAGGACAACTGAGAAACATTCACTCTAAACTCCTCCTTATAAAGAGTTTAGTTTCTTTTCATTGGTTTCTATACACAACAACAATATATACAACATCTATATATTGACCCTTGAACAACATGGAAATTAGGGGTGCTAACCCCTCCAACCCCTTGCAGTCAAAAATACACATAATAACTTTTGATTACCTCAAAACTTAACTACTAATAGCCTACCATTGACCAGAAAGAAGCCTTACCAATATCATAAACAGTGATTAACACAGATTTTGTGTTGCATGTATTAAATACTGCATTCTTTTTTTTTAAGATTTTTTTTAAATTTTATTTATTTTTTGAGAGAGAGAGGCAGGCAGAGGGAGAAGCAGGCTCCCCGCTGAGCAAGGAGCCCAATGCAGGACTCAATCCCAGGACTCTGGCATCATAACCTGAGCCGAAGGCTGATGCTTAACTGACTGAGCCACCCAAGCGTCCCTATATACTACATTCTTATAATAAATTAAGCTAGAGAAAAGAAAATGTTACTAAGAGAATCAAAAGGAAGGAGGCACCTCTTATTATCACAATAACTGTACTCTTAATCCCCATCACCTGCCTCCCCTCTGGTAACCACCATTTCGTTCTATATATTTAAGAGTCTGGTTTTTTTGGTTTTTTTTTTAAAGATTTTATTTATTTTTTTGACAGAGAGAGACACATCGAGAGAGGGAACACAAGCAGGGGGAGTGGTAGAGGGAGAAGCAGGCTTCCCGCTGAGCAGGGAGCCTGATGTGGGGCTCGATCCCAGGACCCTGGGACCATGACCTGAGCCAAAGGCAGACGCTTAATGACTGAGCCACCCAGGCGGCCCAAGAGTCTGTTTTTTCATCTCCATATTTCTTTGTGTGTTTGTTTTGTTTCTTAAATTCCACATATGAATGAAATCATTGGTACTTGTCTTTCTCTAGCTGACATTTCACTTACCATTATGCCCTCTACATTCCATGTTATTGCAAATGGCAAGATTTCATTCTTTTTTTAATTCTTTTTTACTGCTGAGTAATATGCCAGTACAGATATATTATATATATAAATATATTTTTTTCTTTTTCAAGTTTTTATTTACATTCTAGTTAAGATATAGTGTAATATTGGTTTCAGGAGTACAATTTAGTAATTCATCACTTACATATAACACCCAGTGCTCATCACAAGTGCCCTCCTTAATGCCCATCACCCATTTAGCCCATCCCCCACCCACCTCCCTCCATCAACCCTCAGTTTGTTCTCTATCATTAAGGGTCTCTTATGCTTTGCATCCCTCTTTTTTTTTTTTCCCTTCCCATATGTTCATCTCTTTTGTTTCTTATATTCAACACAAGAGTGAAATCATCTGGTATTTGTCTTTCTCTGGTTGACTTATTTTGCTTAGCATAATACTCTAGCTCCATCCACATTGTTGCAAATGGCAAGATTTCATTCTTTTTGATGGCTGAATAATAATATTCCATTGTATATATATATATATATATACATATATATATATGTATATATATATATATATATACACACACACCACATCTTCTTTATCCATTCATCTGTCGATGGACATCTGAGCTCTTTCCATAGTTTGCCTATTGTGGACACTGCTGCTGTAAACATTGGGGTGCATGTACCCCTTCCACTCTGTATTTTTGTATTCTTTGGGTAAATACCTAGTAGTACAATTGCTGGGTCATAGGGTAGTTCTATTTTTAACTTTTTTGAGGAACTTCCATACTGTTTTCCAGAGTGGCTGCACCAGCTTGCGTTCCAACCAACAGTGTCAGAGGGTTCCCCTTTCTCCGCATCCTTGCTAACATTTGTTGTTTCCTCTTGTTAATTTTAGCCATTCTCACAGGTGTAAGATGTTATCTAATGGTTTTTATTTGTATTTCCCTGATGATGAGTGATTTTGAGCATCTTCTCATGTATCTATTGGCCATTTGGATGTCTTCTTTGGAAAAATATCTATTCGTGTCTTCTGCCCATTTCTTAACTGGATTATTTGGTTTTTGGGTGTCGAGTTTGATAAGTTCTTTATAGATTTTGGGTACTAACCTTTTATCAGGTACGTTATTTGCAAATACCCTCTCCCATTCCACAGACTGCCTTTTAGTTCTGTTGACTATTTCCTTTGCTGTACAGAAGCTTTTTATCTTGATGAAGTCCCAATAGTTCATATATGCTTTTGTTTCCCTTGCCTTTGGAGATGTGTCTAGTAAGAAGTTGCTATGACCGAGGTCAAAGAGGATGCTGCCTGTGTTCTTCTCTAGGATTTTGATGGTTTTCTGTCTCACATTTAGGTCTTTCATCCATTTTGAGTTTATTTTTCTGTATGGTGTAAGAAAGGGATCCAGTTTCATTCTTCTGTATGTGGCTGTCCAGTTTTCACAACACCATTTGTTGAAGAGACTCTTTTTTCCATTGGATATTCTTTACTGCTTTGTTGAAGATTAGTTAACCATATAGTTGTGGGTCCATTTCTGGGTTTCCTGCTCTGTTCCATTGATCTGTGTGTCTGTTTTTGTGCCAGTATCTTAACTGTCTTCATGACAGCTTTGTAATATAGCTTGAAGTCTGGAATCGTGATGCCTCCAGCTTTGCTTTTCTTTTTCAGGATTGCTTTGTCTATTTGGGGTCTTTTCTGGTTCCATACAAATTTTAGGATTGTTCTAGCTCTGTAAAAAAATGTTGGTGTTATTTTGATTGGGATTGCATTGAATGTGTAGATTGCTTTGGGTAATACAGACATTTTAACAATTTTTGTTCTTCCAGTCCATGAGCATGGAATGTTTTTCCATTTCTTTGTGTCCTTTTCAATTTCTTTCATAAGTGTTCTATAGTTTTCAGAGTACAGATCTTTTACCTCTTTGGTTAGGTTTATTCCTAGGTATCTTCTGGTTTTTGGTGCAATTGTAAATTTATTTTTTATTTCTTTTGATTGATTTCTTTTGAAATCTTCCTTGATTTCTTTTTCTCCTGCTTCATTATTGGTGTATAGAAATGAAACAGATTTCTGTGCATTATTGATTTTATATCCTGTGACTTTGTTGAATTTTCCTGTATCAGTTCTAGCAATTTTTTGGTAGAGTCTTTCAGGTTTTCTACATAAGAGTATAACATTGTCTGCAAATAGTGAAAGTTTAACTTCTTCCTTGCTGTTTGGATACCTTTTATTTCTTTTTGTTGTCTGACTGCTGAGGCTAATGGTGAGAGTGGATTTTATAGTTCATATATAAACTATATAGTTCATATATAAACTATTGGGACTTCATCAAGATCAGAGCTGAGGCTAATGGTGAGAGTGGACATCCCTGTCTTATTCCTGACCATAGATGAAAACCTCTCAGTTTTTCCCCATCAAAGATGATACTAGCTGTGGGTCTTTCATATATGGCTTTTAGGATGTTGAGGTATGTTCCCTCTATACCTACTTTGTTGAGGGTTTTTATCAAGAATGGATGCTGTATTTTGTCAAATGCTTTTTTTCTGCATCTATTGAGAGGATCGTATGGTTCTTGTCCTTTCTTTTATTAATGTGGTGTATCACCCCAATTGATTTGCGGAGATTGAACTACCCCTGCAGCCCAGGAATAAATCCCACTTGGTTGTGGAGAATAATCCTTTTGATGTACTATTGGAATATGTTCATCAGGGATATTGACCTGTAATTGTCCTTTTTAGTGGGGTCTTTGTCTGGTTTTGGGATCAAGTTGATGCTGGCCTCATAGAATGAGTTTGGAAGTTTTCCTTCCATTTCTATTTTTTGGAACACTTTCAGAAGAATAGGTATTAATTTCTTTAAATGCCTGGTAGGATTCCCCTGGGAAGCCATCTGGCCCTGGACTCTTGTTTGTTGGGAGATTTTTTTTTTTTTTTAAAGATTTTTATTTATTTATTTGAGAGAGAGAGAGCATGAGCGGGAAGACGGGCAGAAGGAGAGGGAGAAGCAGGCTCCCTGCCGAGCAAGGAGCCCAACGTGGGGCTCAATCCCAGGACCCCAGAATCACAACCTGAGCTGAAGGCAGATGCTTAACTGACTCAGCCACCCAGGCACCCCTTGTTGGGAGATTTTTGATTACTGATTCAGTTTTTTACTGGTTATAGGTTTGTTCAAATTTTCTGCTTCTTGTTTCAGTTTTGGTAGTTTGTATGTTTCTAGGAATTTTTCCATTTCTTCCATTGCCCAGTTCATTGGCATATAATTTTTCATAATATTCTCTTGTAATTGGTTGTATTTCTATGGTGTTGCTTGTGATCTCTCCTCTTTCATTCATGATTTTATTTATTTGGGTACTTTCTCCTTTCTTTTTGATAAGTCTAGGTGGGAGATTATCAATTTTATTAATTCTTTCGAAGAACCAGCTCTTGGGGAGCCTGGGTGGCTCAGCCGTTAAGCGTCTGCCTTCGGCTCAGGTCATGATCCCAGGGTCCTGGGATCGAGCCCTACATCGGGCTCCCTGCTCCGCAGGAAGCCTGCTTCTCCCTCTCCCACTCCCCCTGCTTGTGTTCCCTCTCTCACTGTGTCTCTCTCTGTGTCAAATAAATAAATAAATAAATAATCTTAAAAAAAAAAAAAAAAAAAAAGAACCAGCTCTTGGCTTCGTTGATCTGTTCTACTGTTCTTTGTTTGTTTGCTTCAGTATCAATTATTTCTGCTCTAAGTTTTATTATTTCCCTTCTTCTGCTAGCTTTAGGGTTTATTTGCTGTTCCTTTTGTAGCTCCTTTAGGTGTAATGTTAGGTTGTGTATTTGAGACTTTTCTTGCTTCTTGAGATAGGCCTGTATTGCAATATACTTCCTTCTTAGGACCACCTTTGCTGCATCCCAAAGGTTTTTGGACTGTCATGTTCATGTTTTCATGTTCATTTGCTTCCATGTATTTTTTTTTAATGTCTTCTTTAATTTCCTAGTTAACCCATTCATGTAAGATGTTCTTTAATCTACATGTATTTGTGGTCTGTCCAAATTTTTTCTTGTGGTTGGCTTCAAGTTTCATAGCATTGTGGTCAGAAACTATGCATGGTATGTCTCAGTCTCTTTGTACTTGTTGAGGACTGATTTGTGACCCAGTATGTGATCTATCCTGGAGAATGTTCCATGTGCACTCAAAAAGAATGTGTATTCTGCTTTAGGATGGAATGTTCTGAATATATCTGTTAAGTCCATCAGGTCCAGTGTATCATTCAAAGCCCTTGTTTCCTTGTTGATCTTCTGCCTATGTCCATTGCTGTGAGTGGGGTGTTAAAGTACTATTATTGTATTATTGTCAGTGAGTTTCTTTGTTTGTTATTCACTGATTTATATTTGAGTACTTGCAAGTTGGGAGCATAAATATTTACAATTGTTAGATTTTCTTGTTGGATAGACCCCTTTATTGATATAGTGCCCTCCTTCAGCTCTTGTTACAGTCTTTGGTTTAAACTTTAGTTTGTACTCTGGCTTTCTTTTGATGTCCGTTAGCATGATAGATGGTTCTCCATACCCTCATTTTCAATCTGCAGGTGTCTTTAGGTCTAAAATGAGTTTCTTCTCTCTCTTGTTCTTTCTCTCAAATAAGTAAATAAAATAATTTTTTTTAAAAAAGGGTGCCTGGGTGGCTTAGTTGGTTAAGCATCTGTCTTCAGCTCAGGTCATTATCCCAGGGTCCTGGGATGAGTCCCACATTGGGCTCCCTGCTCAGCGGGGAGTCTGCTTCTCCCTCTCTCTCTGCCCCTCCTCTCTGCTTGTGGTCTCTCTCACACTTGCTCTCTCTTTCTCAAATAAAATAAAATCTTTAAAAAATATATAAATAAATTAATTAAATGAGTCTCTTATAGGCAGCATATAGATGGGTCTTATTTTTTTATCCATTCTAATATCCTGTGTCTTTTGATTGGAGCATTTAGTCCATTTACATTCAGAGTGATTATTAATGCATATGAATTTAGTGCCCATTGTGTTACCTGTAAAGTTGGTGTTTCTGGTGATGTTCTATCTTCCTTTCTAGTCTTTGTTGCTTTTGGTCTTTTTTTTCCCCCACTCAAAGAATCCCCTTTAATATTTCTTGCAGGGCTGGTTTAGTGGTCACAAACTCCTTTAGTTTTTGCTTGTCTTGGAAACTCTTTATCTCTCCTTCTATTCTGAATGGCAGCCTTGCTGGATAAAGTATTCTTGGCTGCATATTTTTCCCATTCAGCACGTTGAATATATCATGCGAGTCCTTTCCGGCCTGCCAGGTTTCTGTGGATAGATCTGCTGGGAACCTGAAATGTCTTCCCTTGTAGGTTAAGGACATTTTTCCCTTGCTGCTTTCAGGATTCTTTCCTTGTCTGTGTATTTTGTGAATTTGACTGTGATATGTCTTGGTGATAGCCAGCTTTTGTTGAATTCAATAGGAATTTTCTGTGCTTCTTGGATTTTGATGTCTGTTTCCTTCCCCACATTAGGGAAGTTTTCAGCTATAATTTGCTCAAATAAACCTGCCCCTTTTTCTCTTTCTTCTTCTCTGGGACTCCTATGATACGAATGTTATGCTTTGAAGAGTCACTGATTTCCCTAAGTCAACATTCATGATCCAATACTTTTCTTTCCCTCTTCTCTTCAGCTTCATTATTTTCCATAATTTTATCATCTACATCTATATCCTGTGCTCATCCATCCTTGTTATCATCACATCCAGTCAGTTTTGCATCTTGATTATAGCATTTTTTACTTTGTCCTGACTAGTTTTTAGTTCTTTTCTCTCTGCAGTAAGGGATTCTCTGGTATCTTCTATGATTTTCTCAAGCCCTGCTAGTATCCTTATAATTGTTGTTTTAAATTCTCATTCAGGCATCTTACTTCTATCTCTTTTGATTAAATCCCGGCTATTACTTCTTCCTGTTCTTTCTTTTGGGGTGAATTCTTCCGTCTTGTCATTTTGTCTAGGTCGCTGTTTTTTTGTGATTGTTAGGAAAGCCTGTTATATTCCTGCTCCTGAGAGTAATGGCTATATTGAGAAGAGGTGTCCCCGCCCCCCCCCCCCCCCCCCCCCCCCGCAAAAAAAAAGAGGTCCTATACTGTCTTGGGCTTAGAGATTCAGGAGGTGTTTCAGAGTGTGCACTCTGCTGTTGTGTTTTGTCTGCTCCTTCCCTCAGGTCAGTCCTCTGCAGTTTCTCCTTGCCTGCAGTGAGGGGTGTTTGGACCTTGTCCAGTGTGTGGCAAGTTTTAACTAGCTGTGTTTTGGCCTGCTTGTTATAAGCAGCTAGATCCAGGGGCACCTGGGTGGCTCAGTCGGTTAAGCATCTGCCTTTGGCTCAGGTCATGATCCCGGGGTCCTGGGATCGGGCCCCACGTCGGGCTCCCTGCTCAGCGGGGAGCCTGCTTCTTGCTCTCCCTCACCCTCTCCCCCTGCTTATGCTCTCTCTGTCAAATAAATAAAATCTTAGAAAAAAAAAAAAAAAGAAGGTAGATCCTATTTCCCCTAGAGCTGAAGTTTTGCAGCACTTTGTGATCTGTAGACTTGGTGCCTGTAAGGGATCTGTGCTGGTCTAGGGTGGGGCCTGCTGTGCTGCAGGCCCATTTGCGCTAGTGGAAATGTACCTCCAGGATTTGGTGGGGCCAGAGCTTGGTGAGCTTGGTGAGCTTGGTGTAAGTGGCTTCAGCCTCCACTGGGTGGCACTGTGTTGCTCTCTGAAGTCCGTCAGTGCTGGTGGGCAAGGGAGAAAATGGCCTTGCCCTGCTCGCTCTCCTGGAGCAGGGAGTTCGCACCAGCACTCTTCAGATGAGCAAACCATCACCCCTCTTGTGTCCCCGACTTCCGTCAGATCCCTGCCGTCACCCTGTTTGTATCTGAGCTGTCTGCGTACTAGGCAGCACAATACTCCTGTGTTTTATCTCAGGCACATGGCTGTTTCAGAACTCCAAATTTTAGGGATCCACATGGCACAGACCCACGCTGATCCTCTTGGGGAAGGTCTCGCCACGCTAGCTGGTTCTGGTTTGTCCCAGAAAAGCAGTCGCACAACCACACGGCGGTTTATGGTAAAGTGCAGCTAAAAGCCAGCACCGAGGTTTGTTGCCCTCAGCCGGTGTCTCTGTTCCTACACAGGGAACAGGGACACACATCAGCGCCACTAGTTCTTCTGTCTCCAGAAAGGCCATGCCACCGCTCCCAGATGCACTCCAAAAAGGGGACCAGGGGATCCTCAGACCACGCCTCCTACTTCCAGGTCTCCACCCTCCTTTCCCACCAGAGCAACACTAAGCCCGCCAGGCACAACCCCATCGATGGCACGAGCTTCTAAAACTTCAGACTTCAGGCTCCGCTGCTTATAAAAACTAGCAGTAGTCAGCCCCTCTCCTTTTCCCAGTCACTGGTTTTGGGGAATAGGTTTTGTTTTTGTGCAATCCCCTGCCTGCTGCTTTTCTCTCTCTCTCTCCCCCCCGCACTCCTCTGCCCACGATCAGGGCTCCCTCCCTTCCGCAGCACCCCCAGCTTTTCTCTCCCCCAAATCAACTCTCCACAGCTCCTACCTTCCATGAGATGGCTTTTTCTACCTGTAGATATGCAGTTTGTGCTCTCAGTCCTCAGATCAATTTCTTGGGTTTGGTTCAAAATGATTTGATATTTATCAAGCTGTGTTCAAGGGATGAGGCAAGCTTAGGGTCCCCCTACTCCTCCATCTTAACTCAACTCCTAAATATATACATTTATAAATATATATCTATACACATACACACTCCCTGTATCTTCTTTATCCATTCATCCATTTTTTTTTTTAAGATTTTATTTATTTACTAGAGAGAGAGTGAGAGAAAGCAAGGCAGACTCCCCGCTGAGATAGAAGCCCGATGCCCCCGGGATCATGCCTGAGCCGAAGGCAGCCGCTTCACCGACTGAGCCCCCCAGGTGGCCCTATCCATTCATCTATTGATGGACACTAGGGTTGTATCAAGTCATTTTTAAAACATCAGCTCTGTGCGAATTTGTGGCTTAAGGGCGGAAAGCTGAGTGCTCCTTGACTAAAACAGAGAATGGAGCAGCACTGCGTGCGGTGGGACTCTGTGTTGGGCTGTCTGTCCGAATGAGCTGGGAGGGAGAGGCAGAGCTGTGGGTGTGAAAGTATGTGTAACCATCTGCAGATGCTACTGCTTCCAGTCTTCTCATCTGAAATATCTCCTTCAGATCTCAGAATCGAAATAGCCATCTACTGCTTTTATTAGCATGATTCAGGTATAGTTTCTAAAGTATGCTAAGTCTGAATTGTGTTTAATCCTTTGTGATCTTTTCCTGATTATCCTTTCCCCCTTTCAAATGTTGCTGAGATCTATCTTTTTTTTCCAGTTTTGTTGATACATCATTGAGATCTCAGTTCTATCTTAATTTGGCTTCTGGAGGCTACAGTTTACCTTTGATCCTTGTTATTTTTCAGGGCTTGTGGTAGAATGCCAACAAGAACGATCACAGATTAAAAATAAAGAAATAGCTTTGCGTGTGTTGAGAGCTAGACTCTACCAGCAGATTATTGAGAAAGACAGGTGTCAGCAACAAAGTACTAGAAAACTGCAGGTAAGATTTATATAGTATAATAATACTTCTGCGGGGCCCTGGCTGGTTCAGTCAGAAGAGCATGTGACTCTTGATCTCGGGGTCATGAGTTTGAGTCCCATGTTGGGTGTAAGATTGCTTAAAATAAAAAATAATAATACCTTTGCACAAAGTCATCATTTTATGTAGAAAATGTAGCATTTGTTCTTGATCAAATGGGAATATCTTATAGCATAGGGAAACAGGTTTATTTGTAAATAAGCAATAATTTCATGCACATGGACTAACTGATTATGGCTAAATTTAGACATGCCAGCTTGCAAATGAATACATGAGATATGCGTAAACTCAGAATTATTTCCCAGTTGTTTCCCTCCAGTGTTTGTATCATGACTGTTTTGAGAGGAGATTAGGTTAAAATAAAATAATTATCTGGAAATTACGGGATTTGCAGATTTTTTATTTAAAAACCTATGCTTTTTTATTAAAACTCTGGGGTGAAAAGTAAATGGCACTGCAAAAAACTGGTAATGATGATTGTTACTGATGGGATGTAGGGGCAGGGGGTAGAAGAGAGATTTATTTCCACTATATATACCTTTTGTACTTTCTGAATTTTGTACTATATAAATGTCTAGTATTATTTATTCAAATATGTAGATAAATGCTAAGCAAAATGAATAAATGTTATTGTTTTAAGTAAACAAATTATAGGATTTTAAATCCTAAGAAATGTAAAGTTGGTCTTTGAGAGAGGTTGGAAGAGAAAGTGGAATAACTGCTTTTGTGTTGTTTGCCGATGGGTATGCTACACTAAATTTGGAAAACTTTGTGGCCTTTTAGGATAATGAATTATATAAACTTAACCATTAATTATTCTTTTTGCCTAGATGTCCTGATCTTCTCACACTTTTGCCCTTCTAGCTCTCCTTACCCACATTCTAACTTCCAAGTAGTAAAAGTGACAGGATTAATGGAATATTAATCCTCTGTGGTAATCCTAGATTGTTGTCCAGCATCAGTATATACATTTACAGGTAGGAATGCTCACTAACAAACCATTGCTTCTTGGCACATAAGTGATAACATAAACACTAAGAACTCAGTGACATCTGAATTAATAAAAGACATTGGGATTTGGGGCGCCTGGGTGGCTCAGTCGTGTAGCGTCTGCCTTCGGCTCAGGTCATGATCTCAGGCTCCTGGGATCGAGCCCCGCATCGGGCTCTCTGCTCAGTGAGAGCCTGCTTCTCCCTCTCCCTCTGCCCCTCCTCCCTCTCATGCTCTCTCACTCTCTCTAATAAATAAATAAAATCTTTTCAAAAAACTGAAACTGATATAATAGAAAGTCATTTATAAGTATGTTTTCCATTGTAATAAAGGTAATTATAAAGTTAAAATATGAATTACCTTTTTGTTATGGCACAGGTGGGAACAAGAGCCCAGTCAGAGAGAATTCGGACATATAATTTCACCCAGGATAGAGTCACTGACCACAGGATAGCATATGAAGTTCGTGATATTAAGGTAATATAACAATATGCTTTATGTACCTTTGCTTTTCAAAGAAAGTGTACTCAAATTTTAGAGAGTTATATCTAAAATATTACCAAGTAATTTAAAATCATTAAGCCTGTTTAAGGTAGTATCCCCAAATAGGCAAACATTCATATTAGTTTGTTGGTAAGAAATGGGGTCTTAGGGGCGCCTGGATGGCTCAGTCGTTAAGCGTCTGCCTTCAGCTCAGGTCATGATCCCAGGGTCCTGGGATCGAGCCCCACATCCAGCTCCCTGCTCTGCGGGAAGCCTGCTTCTCCCTATTCCACTCCCCCTGCTTGTGTTCCCTCTCTTGCTGTCTCTCTCTCTCTCTCAAATAAATAAATAAAATCTTTAAAAAAAAAAAAAAGAAATGGGGTCTTAGTGCCAGTTTGAAGCAGTTCTCTTTGAAGTCCAAATTCTTTGCTGTGCAATCACAGTGTATTAAGGTATATTCAATATACATATATACACTGTATCAGATTCCTATTGCTGTGTAACAAATTACCACAAACCTCTTGGCTTAAAATAATATTTATTATCTTATGGTTACAGTAGGTTAGAAATCTGGGCACAGCAGAGCTGGGTTCTCTTCCCTCGGGTCCTAAAGACCACCCACAAGTTGCTTGCTAAGTGGCCCCTCCATATACCCTCTCCCACTTTGAATCTCTTGCAGGAATGGCTCAAGCCTTTTTAAGGGCTCACCTGTTTAGGTCAGGCCCACCCCAGTAATATTCCTTTTGAATGACTCAACATCAACTGATTAATATCACTGGAGTGATATTCCATCATATTCACAGCTTCTGCCTCCCCGTAAGGGAGGGAGTTCTGCAAGGTGTGCACACCAGGGGGCGTCCTAGAGTTCTGCCTACCACGATGAATTATTCATGAGATTTAGGAGTTATAATTATGCTGTTGGGTAAAGACCCTGTCAGCATGGTTTGAACATTAACCTAACTAAATCCCATTTGGCCAGACCATTGGCATTAATACATTAATGATGAAGCACAAGAAAATTCCCCTTTTGTTTCCCCTGAAGGGGAAAATGAACTGGTTCTCATAAAGGACTATGTACAAAAGACAAGAGGTAGATGGTTTTGGTGTTTTTCCTTGATGTTATGTGATACCTAGGGCTTCTTTCACTTGATTCTGTCCCATTCTATACTCATAATTAAAGTCCTAATTTTACAAGGGAAATGTCTGTGTTTTTACAATATTTAGAAATTTCTTTGTGTCTTATGCCACTTCCCCTGTCTTCCTAGCAATTTAAGACTGTCTCGAATAGGAACATAATAGCCTTGTCAAAAAGGAGAAAATATTTGCTAACTTCCCTTTCCTCAGGAAACACACAGTAATAACCAAACATGTTTGGCCATATTGTTCTGATTACACCATATTCTTTCAGTTGTTTTTCTGGTAGTGGTGATGGTTTTCCTTGAGACGGCTGCATTCTTATGACCGGTAATATTTTTTAGAATAGCCCTTAGGTCCCGAGTTAGTATTCATTGTTGAAACAGAGGCAGGTTAAGTGGCTTTTAGTTATAAAATTTTAGTTATAAAATATCTGGCTTTGGCCTGAATGCTAACATGTTATTACTAACTAAACTAACATGCCAGATTCAGAAATAATTAGGGAAATTATACTTGTGTGCTCTCATAATGACTAACCAGCCCATTGGAAAGAAAAAAAAGCATCCCATATTAGTGAAAGGATAAAGTTTGGAAATGTCATGAAAAAAATGTAGTAAAACATTAAAATCTGTATGAAGGACAGTAAAGAGACTAGTAGGAGTGAGTAACTTAGGAAGAGAATAGTTGTAGATGAGGCAGGGAGAGCGATACGGGCCTTAACCCCGGGGACAATGGCCACAGGACAGAATGGAAGGAGTGGAGAGGGAAGAAAGTGGATGTCTGCAGGACCCAGCTCAGCTAAGCTCAGCTTTGCGCCTTTATCTTAGAGGCTGCCCTCTTCCTACTCCATTTACATAGTTCTTGATGAAGCTGCTCTGCTCTTACAGGATCATGGTCCTGACCCAAGACAATAATTGGTTTGTTTGGGGAAGAAATCAGAACAAGCCCCCACCAATGAGTTCCTTCCTAGCATTTTTAAACTGGAGACAAAGAGGGCCATTCTCTCAGATAAAACTGAAATATGTAAAATGTATAAGAGGTTAGAAGCCACATTTCCAAACCATGAGGGGAAGGCAATGTTCAGTAAGAGATGAAGCTGATATTGAAAGGAGCAAAAATAGAACTAGATGGAAAGAATCTTGATGATACTAATCCCCACATTCATCTGTTCCTGTGGCCAGCTTCACTCCCAGGGCAGTGGCAGTAGCCTTTCCATTCCTATCCTTGGGTTCTATGAGATCACCTCGTATTCTTAGTATGAGTTCTCCTGTAGGTAATTGTATTTTTACTTCTATTTATCTAGATCATATGCACAGACTACCCTGTAATATACTGTTTTATGTTTTTTTTCTGCTGCTTAAAGTCCTTGTGCAAATTCCTTAACATCAGCCTATCTCCTGCCTTGTATTCCTCTCGCACTGGAAATTTCCTCTTGCCCTTTATACTTTGTTTCTGTGCCTTTCTTCACCCTCATTCTTTTGACTGAAATGCTCTGCTTGTCTCTATTTGGAGAAAACACTGTTCTGTTTTTAAGATCTAATGCAAACTTGTTCTTCCTTCCTAAACTCTTCCCTGATACTACCTTCTTCTTAAAATTAACCTTACAGCCCTCACTTGCTTCTTTTTAAATTTCTTGCACTGATAGTGGTGCCTAGCTCTGTCACTAGATTATGAGCTTCCGAAGATTAGGAATCCCAAATCCTTCAACTTTGGTCTTTGTGTCTCTAGCACTCTGATTAATCCAATCAAACTCTAAATGTGATATGATTATCAGTTAAGAGTGATAATCCTTTTAACATAATTTCCAAATGATGAAATCATCTTGGCAATACCATGATAATTTGAGCTCTGGGCCTGCTGATTTTATAAGCAATTCCCCATATTATGCTCAAAATGGTATAAATTTTCATTTCAAAACTTCATCATAGGGCTTTTGCTTTACTTTTAAATTTTGATTGGTTTTAATATATGCTGGTGTTTTGTGGAATACAAAGATACTAAGGCATCTTTTCTGCTACAGTTTAACTTAAAAGATGAATATATATACTTAACCTAAAATTCAACTTAAAGGGGGCACCTGGGTGGCTCAGTCGGTTAAGCCTCTGCCTCCATGGTCTTGGGGTCCTGGGATCCAGCCCCCAGTCAGGCTTCTTGCTCAGCGGGGAGTCTGCTTCTCCCTCTGCTGCTCCCCCTGCTTGTTCTCTCTCTCTCTGTCAAATAAATAAATCTTAAAGAAAAAAATAAAATTCAACTTTAAGATCATTCAAGAAAGACCAAACACAAGTTTAGTTCACACCAGGGCACCTGGGTGGCGCAGTCGGTTGCGCTCCCGGCTCTTGGTTTCGGCTTGGGTCATGATCTTAGGGTCCTGGGATCGAGCCCAGCACAGAGTCTGCTCAAGACTCTTTCTCCCTCTCACTCTGCCCCTCCTCCCTGCTCTCTTTCTCTTTCTCTAAGGTAAATAAAATCTTAAGCATGCCGACATCAAAACTTTAAATGTTCTGTGTTCCAGATGTTGACACAGAAATATTTCCATTAGGCCAATGTCTAGATTTTGAACATTTCTAAAATACGAGACTGTGCTAATTCACTGTGCCCAACTCTGTTACACAGAACTTCTGTAACACAGGAAAAAAACACAGGTACTAAAAGTTATTTTAGTGACTTACAGAGAAGAACTGTAGGGAAGACTACAGGGAAGTCTAACAACACTTTTAACCCAAAGGACTTATTTTGAGGTAACCATAAGAGCATTTATTTTTCTGAACTTTTTATTTGGAAATTTTCAAGTATATATTGAGACTGGTGCAGTATACGCCCTCTACCTAGATGCAGCAGTTGTTAACATTTGCCTTCTCTTCCTCTTCTACCGCCTGTGGTGTTGATGACCCATTTGAAAGCAAGTTGTGGACCTCAAAATGCTTGTCCCCTAAATATTTTGGCATAAATCTTTTTTTTTTTTTTGGTCACACAGAGCTTCTAGATTTTAAAACCGCCATATTTCCAATTTAAGAAGAACCAGAACTAGTATAAGCCCCTTTCGGATGAAATAAAATCTAAATTTGAAGGTTGGCATGAGAAGTGCGAGCGCGGGAATGGCCCCAGGGATGTCCAGAGGATTTGGCGAGCAGAGATTGGCAGGGAGTGGTAGGTGTGCAGGTTCAAGTGGCAGCGAGCTGCCTGGGGTGTTGATTGAGGCATTTCAGTCTTTTTTACCCTGGGGAAATAATGTGTTATGAATGACAAGGGTGGAATTTTCAGGACAAGAGTAAAAAACCCTTATCTCTTCTCGGGAACAAAAGAAGGGATTCAGCAAACATATCCTCCCAAAGATGGTTTGAGATCTTAGAACCCTGTTGTCAGGAACGTCAAGCAAAGGAATTTAAAGAGAGATTCAGATCTCCTTTGTGTTGTTGTCTCCAGAGTTGTTGGAAAGATCCAACTCCCAGAAGCTTGATTTTTAAACAAAATGCTAATGTAAACAATTAAAAGAGAGTAGAATTCCATTTACTCTTTTGGATTCACTTTTTATAAGAAGCCAATATAACCGGGGATCCTCCCAAGTAAGCAGATTGTTCATTATATTAGAGAACCACCTTAGTAATCCATTGTTGCTATTAAATAGTGACTCTAAGGAAGCAAAGTAAACACACATTTAATTCTTTGCTTTGTTTCTCCTTTATTTCTAGTAATCAGGTTTTTATAATAACTCTTTTACCAGGAATTTTTATGTGGGGAGAAATGTCTGGATCAGCTAATTCAGAGACTGCTTCATTCAGCAGATGAAGAAGCCATTACTGAATTTTTGGATGAAAACCTTAAATCAGCAAAATAAATGCAGATTTATTATTTATTATTATATAAATGAAAGGGACCTATCTCAAGAAGCAAGCTGTTCATAAAGGATAGCTAAAACTACACGGTATGTACAAATATATTTTTTAATGAATAAGTCACATTTCTTGACCTAAGAGCTTATAAAGTAAATCCAACTCTTCAAGCAGAAAACAAGCATGCGTTGTTGAAGAGAAATAAAGTATTGAGAATTGACTATGTGATACAAGTTTATAAACTCTGTAAACCCCTGTTTCAAGAAAAAGTATTGTTAATCATGTTAAAATTAGGTTTTAAACTGCTACTTTTAAATAAAAATTGTGAAGAATAGGAGTCAATAACAGTGAGCATCTCCAGGATACAGATTGTAGAGCTCTTTGAGAGTGGAACAAATTCTATACAGTATAAACTACAAACCAGTATTTAAAGTGAACTGTCTGCTTGGCTTTTATTTCTCATTTTTCTTTGGCCTAACGTGAGCATCCACAGATGAGGTGTAACGTGAGTAATTCTCTACGCCTGGTTTTGTGCAGTGATGTACATAGAACCCAGTCCTTACCTTACAGAGCTTCCAGTTGAATGACAGAGCCAAAATAGAAACCACGAGCTGTAATACCAAGTGACATGATGTGTTTAGTACTTGTTCTCAGGAAGTTTCTTGAGTAAAAAAGAAAGGGGTTATTATTTTAGACATTCCTCAGAAGGAAATTATGTGCCCAGGAAAGACTACCTAAAATAGAGTTTTAAGACCAATGGAATTAGGAGGTGAACATAGAAGCGAAATTATTTTTCCCCAGTTTTTTATTTTGAAAATCTTCAAGCACATAGAAAAAGTTTTTAAAATAATTTTTAAGAAATAGTGCAGTGAACTACTAGGTATTTACCCAAAGGATACAAAAATAAAGATTCAAAAGGGTACATGCACCCCAGTGTTTATAGCAACATTATCAACAATAGCAAAACTATGGAAAGAGATCAAAGAATAGAGAAAGAAGATGTGGTAATATATACAATGGAATATTACTCAGCCATCAAAAAAATGAAATCCTGCCATTTGCAAAGATGTGGATGGAGATAGAGTATTATGCTAAGCGAAATAAATCAATCAGAGAAAGACAAATACCATATGATCTCACTCATGTGTGAAATTTAAGAAACAAAACAGATGAACATATGGGGGTGGGAAGAGAGAGGGAAACAAACCATAAGAGACTCTTAACAATAGAGAACATTCTGAGGGTTGATGGAGGGAGGGTAGGTGGGTGAGGGATGGGTTAGATGGGTGATGGGCATTAAGGAGGGCATTTGTTATGATAAGCACTGTAAGTGATGAATCACTGAATTCCACTCCTGAAACCAATATCTCACTGTATGTTAACTAACTAGAATTTAAATAAAAATTTGAAAAGAAAAAAAAGGAAATAGAGCAAAACCAAAAAAAAAAAAAAAAAAAGGAAAGAAATAGTGCAAATGAACAGTATATATTACCATTTTGCTACAGTTGTCTTTTGCTCTCTCCGTACATATAAACATATGTGTGGTGGTTGTTGGACCATTTAAGTCAGTTGCAGACGTTGTAACTCCACACCAAAATATCTCAGCATGTCCTAAGAATAAGGACATTCTCCTACAAATCAAAACTCCATTATTACACTTAATTGTATAATAATAATTATATAATATGATCTAATATCTATCACATATTAAAATTTCTTCAGTTATCCCTAAAATGTCTTTTTAGCTGTTTTTGTTTGTTAGTTTTATGCAATCCAGGGTCCAACCAAGATTCATACACTGTATTTGGTTGTATGTCTTTAGTGTTTGGATTAATCCCTCAGCCTTTTTTCCACATGACGTTGAGCCAGAGGCACACCATTAAGCTGCTCTAGGATACCTGACTCTAAGAAATTGAGTAAAGTAATGGTTTTTGCTGCAAATTTGGGGGTAATTTGTTATACCAAATTGTATGTAATGAATATACCCAGTGGCCTTTCATCTCATTGATTTAACATCAGTTAATGATTCCTGCTTTGCCCTGTTCCACTGGGGTTAAAAAATGGTGATGTTCTTGTTCTTTCTACGTTAATAGCTGGCATTCTTTAAAGAAAGCTTTCCTTTGTTTTTCCTCTCACTTTCTCTAAGTTGAGAGATAATTTAATCCTATTTGGATCAATATCATTATTATTTCCCCAGGGGTAAACATTGCCCTCTAAAATAATTGATGTTTCTGGAGAATCTGATTTAATTTGAAATAACATTCAATTAAATAGGGAGTTTCAGGGTAAGCATTAGAAACTGATTTTTATTGTCGGGTAGTTTACATAACAGAAACATCCTGGGGCGACTGGCTGGCACAGTCAGAAGAACATGAGACTCTTGATCTAGGGGTCATGAGTTTGGGCCCCACATTGGGCATAGAGATTACTTAAAAAAAAAATAAACTTAAAAACATTTTTTAAAAAAACATTTATCCAAGGAAATGTAAATTAAAATACTGCATGAATCAAGGCAAAATGAAGATAGTCTAATTCGCTATACGATGTCAAATGTGAGATCACATGTCATTTTAAAAATTTTTTTCAGAAAAACATCAATACATAAACCTCAAAATATGATGTCTGCAAAAAATTCATTAAGAAAGTGAAAAATTGTAAGAGGGAAAGCAAGAGAAAGGGGCATTGATGTGTTCTATTCATTCATTTGATGGTCAGTATTAACATTCTATACATGGCAAGGAAGGGCAGGCTCTAAGAGGGAACGAGAACAAAAGGAAAAGTGCTTCTTCAGCCAAAGAGAGGCTCTGCCTTCCTGGAAGGAAGTCCAGAGCTTCCTACCACCACCAAGGTCTTTGCCCTTCCCTCGTTTTCCAGCTCTGGCTTTCCCTTAAAGCACACACTTTATTTGGAGGAAAAAAAATCAAAACAAAAGTTGGAACTATGAACCTATAAAAATCTTGGGTGGTGTTTTTTCTCAAACTTCTGTATATGTACAAATCACTTGGGGATCTCACCATAATGCAGATTTTAATTCAGAAGTTCTGGGGCCTGTTCTGCATTTCCACAATTCATTTCATTTCCACAAGCTCCCAGGTGAAGGTGGATACTTCTGACTCACAAACAGCACTTGGAGTAGCAAAGATACAGGATACCTATTATTCAATGAGTACTTTCAGTTGTTATACATATTATTTTTGTATAATGAGTTTCAGTTAAACTTGTAATCCTTCATTCAGATAGACAAATTTATCTCCCAAACTACAAAGATAAAGTTCACATCTTTTAACTGTTAATAGAAAAATGTTAGGAATTGGGGCACCTGGGTGGCTCAGTTGTTAAGCGTCTGCCATAGGCTCAGGTCATGATCCCAGGGTCCTGGGATCGAGCCCCGCATCAGGCTCCCTGCTTGGCGGGGAGCCTGCTTCTCCCTCTCCCACTCCCCCTGCTTGTGTTCCCTCTCTCGCTATATTTCTCTCTGTCAAATTAAAAAAAAAAAAAAATGTTAGGAATCAACCTATAAGCCAATGATAAATCAGGGTTCTTGTAAAAAATTTGAAAAGCCAAAGTTTATTGCCTCATATGCACAGCACCTTTAGAATACCAAAGAATAATAAACTTTATTTAGAAAATAAATGAGATATTTTTAATTGACTTTAAAATTTAGTCAAGGAATCTAAGATCAACAAACTACTACAGTCAAAAAACTAAAAGAAACTATCTTTAAAAGCATCTTACTCTGCAAACTCAACACCCAAAGAACAAATAATCCAATCAAGAAATGGGCAGAAGACATGAACAGGCATTTTTCCAAAGAAGACATCCAAATGCCCAACAGACACATGAAAAAGTGCTCAACATCACTTGGCAATCCAAATCAAAACCTCAATGAGATACCACTTCATACCAGTCAGAATGGCTAAAATTAACAAGTCAGGAAACAACAGATGTTGGTGAGGATGCGGAGAAACGGGAACCCTCCTACACTGTTGGTGGGAATGCAAGCTGGTGCAGCCACTCTGGAAAACAGTATGGAGGTTCCTCAAAAAGTTTAAAATAGAGCTACCATATGACCCAGCAATTGCACTACCAGGTACCCCAAAGATACAAATGTAGTGATCCGAAGGGGTGCCTGCACCCCAATGTTTATAGCAGCAATGTCCACAAGAGCCAAACTATGGAAAGAGCCAAGATGTCCATCAACAGATGAATGGATAAAGAAGATGTGGTGTATATATATACAATGGAATATTCTGCAGCCATCAAAAAAAAACACAACTAAATCTTGCCATTTGCAACGACGTGGATGGAACTAGAGGGTATTATGCTAAGCGAAATAAGTCAATCAGAGAAAGACATGTATCATATGATCTCACTGATATGAAGAATTCTTAATCTCAGGAAACAACCTGAGGGTTGCTGGAATGGTAGGGGGTGGGAGGGATGGGGTGGCTGGGTGACAGACATTGGGGAGGGTATGTGCTATGGTGAGCACTGAATTGTGTAAGACTGATGAATCACAGACCTGTACCTCTGAAACAAATAATACATTATATGTTTAAAAAAAAAGAAGAAGAAGAAGATAGGAAGGGGGGGAAATCGGAGGGGGAGATGAACCATGAGAGACTATGGACTCTGAGAAACTGAGGGTTTTAGAGGGGAGGGGGCGGGGGAATGGGTTAGCCCAGTGATGGGTATTAAGGAGGGCACGTATTGCATGGAGCACTGGGTGTTATACACAACCAATGAATCATGGAACACTACATCAAAAATTAATGATGTAATGTATGATGACTAACATAAATAATATTTTTAAAAAAAGCATCTTACTCTTGTGTTAGGGGTCAATAGTGATTAGGAGGATGGGGAGGAGAGTGCTTCTGGGATGCTGGTAATGTCTTATTTCTTAACCTGAGTGGTGTTACACAGGTGTATTCATTTTGTGATAATTCATTGCATTTATGGGGTGCCTGGGTGGCTCAGTCAGTTGGGCGTTTGCCTTCAGCTCATGTCATGATCCTGGGGTCCTGGGATCAAGCCCCACTCCGGGCTCCCTGCTCAGCTCAAATAAATAAAATCTTTTAAAAAAATTCATTGCATTGCACTACTGGGTATTTACCCCAAAGGTACAAATGTAGTGATCCGAAGGGGTACCTGCACCCCAATGTTTATAGCAGCAATGTCCACAATAGCCAAACTATGGAAAGAGCCTAGATGTCCATCAACAGATCAATGGATAAAGAAGATGTGGTATATATATACAATGGAATATTATGCAGCCATCCAAAAAAGTGAAATCTTCCCATTTGCAACGATGTGGATGGAACTAGAGGGTATTATGCTAAGCGAAATAAGAGGATCAGAGAAAGACAAGTATCATATGATCTCACCGATACGAGGAATTTGAGAAACAAGACAGAGGATCATAGGGGAAGGGAGGGAAAAATGAAACAAGACGAAACCAGAGAGGGAAACAAACCATAAGAAACTCTTAATCTTGGGGTGCCTGGGTGGCTCAGTCATTAGGCGTCTGCCTTCAGCTCAGGTCATGATCCCAGGGTCCTGGGATTGAGCCCCGCATCGGGCTCCCTGCTCGGCGGGAAGCCTGATTCTCCCTCTACCACTCCCCCTGCTTGTGTTCCTGCTCTCGCTATGTCTCTCTCTGTCAAATAAATGAATAAAATCTTTAAAAAAAAGAGAGAGAGAGACTTAATCTCAGGAAACAAACTGAGGGTTGCTGGAGTGGTGGGGGGTGGGAGGGATGGGGTGGCTGGGTGATGGACATTGGGGAGGGTATGTGCTATGGTGAGCGCTGTGAATTGTGTAAGACTGATGAATCACAGACCTGTACCTCTGAAACAAATAATACATTATATGTTAATAGAAAAAAAATTTTTAATTTATTGCATTTACAATTTTTATTTGCTCCCTTTTCTGTCCGTGTACTATACTTCAAATTTTTTTAAAAGTTTAAATTGTTTCAGTTTAAAACAGATTTGAAACAAGTTAATTGCTACCAAATAATGTGGAACACAAGTCATGTACAAGGCTGCTCACTCACTAGGCCCTCTCCACTTGAACAAGAGTGGACCCATCAAAAGCTCTTAGAGTAGCCAGTGACTCAGGGCAGTGCAAGTTATTTTGGGTATATAAATAAAAGAGTGAACAGTTTGTAGACTCTATTTAAAAATGAGAGTGAGGGGTGCCCGGGTGGCTCAGTCATTAAGCATCTGCCTTCAGCTCAGGTCATGGTCCCAGTGTCCTGGAATCAAGCCCCGCATCAGGCTCCCTGCTCGGCGGGAAGCCTGCTTCTCCCTCTTCCACCCCCCCTGCTTGTGTTCCCTGTCTCACTGTGTCTTTCTCTGTCTAATAAATAAATAAAAATCTTAAAAAAAAAAAAAAAGAAAGAAATAGAAATGAGAGTGAAAAACAATACAGATGGGGCACAGGATGACAAACTAGCAGCCCCTGAGCACACAACGGGCCTGAATTAGAGGTTGTGGAGGGAAAGGGGCTATACTTCCACGGGGTGGGAGGAGGTGGCAGTGGAGACTTATAAATTGCATGAAGCCTAAATTCTGGGGAGGTGAGTGAGTGCTGTGCTTGTGTGGGCTCCTTTATGAAACAAAGTGTGTAAAAATTGCCATAAGGAACAAACAAGTGAAATACTATATTCATTACAGTGGTTGGGATGAAGGCGTTCCAGAAAGGGAGTACTCAGATGCATGGAAACCATGTGCAGAAACAGAACTTCAAGAAGTCAGACACACACACACACACACACAAACACACACACACACACACACACACACACAAATGTCAATAAGGAGCAACATTCAGAGGGGAAGATGAGAGGGGTTGCCCCAGGAAAGAGGATGTCTGATCTGTAAGAAGAACGTTGAAGTCACCCAGAAATGGAAATGGGAGCAGTACCAGTGAGCCTCAGCCTCAGAAGAAGAAAAGGGCCAGAGTAGATCCTGCTGCTGGAAACATGAACAGAGTTGAAGTTAAAGATTTCTGAAGAACTAAAATCATGGATTGTTGGGGCGCCTCGGTGGCTCGGTAGGTTAAGTGTCTGCCTTCAGCTCAGGTCATGATCTCAGGGTCCTGGGATTGAGCCCCGCATCAGGCTCCCTGCTCAACAGCGAGTCTGCTTCTCCCTCTCCCTCTGTGATCTCTCTCGCTCTCACTCTCTCAAATAAATAAATAAAAATCTTTAATAAAAATTTTAATTAAAAAAAATAAAACCATGGATTGTTAATGACTGAGGCATAATTACCAGGCAAAAACAGTTCTATCTTCCTGTCAAGAAGAATATGGATTCCATTGTAAAGGATTATGCAAATTATAAGAAATCTTGAGGAAACACAGAAAATAAGGACTATGCTAATTATTAATGAAGTTGTGGCAGGAATTTTAAAAATTGGAATGTAATGTTGGGCACTCAGCTACTCTACAAATTTGAAAGACCTCAGTGTGTGAATTCCTCAAAGATTGCCCTGAGTCACCTTTGTTCCATTTATATGGAGTACCACATTGACTGAACTGGAGCAGTGTTGATCTATACACTCTAGAAGAAGAGATTCTTAATGACTGAATGATCTTCACAATATCCTGGCAAAGAATCTGCAACTTTTAGTGCCAGCAATTATGAAGTGGCTCCTAAGAGAAGGTATAATTTATAGTAAATTAAATGCACAGACCTTAAGAGACAGTTGAGTTTGTCAATTGCATTCGCCCACGTAACCACCAGCCCAAGCAAGAAGAGGACATTTGCCTCACCCCTGAAACTTCCCTTGTATTCCTTTCCAGTTGATCCAGCAATCTGCCAAAACCCCTTCCCCCAACAGTGGCAGCCTCTAATATGACTTTTTCTTATATGATTTATAGTCACCATAACTTATTTTCACTATTCTGGAACTTCACATACACTGTGTACTCTTGCATATCTTGCTTCTTTAGATCAACATAAAAGTTTTGAAACCTCACACCGGCACATATCAAAGGTATCTTTTTATTTCTGAGTAGTATTACACTGTATGAATATACCAGAATTAATTTATTTCATTCTCCTATTGATGCACATGTGGATTGTTTCCAGTTTTTGGCTATTACAGATGAAGGCACTATGAACATTCTTGCACAAGTCTTTTGCAGACATATGTTTTCATTTCCCTTGGGCAAATAAATGCTTAGGGGAAATTACTGAGTGTTTAACATCCAAAGAAACTACCAGTTTTCTAAAATAGATATACCAAATTATATTCCTATTGTTAGTATATATATGAAGGTTCCAAAGGCTCCCTATCATCACCAACATTTAGCATTTTTGACCTTTTTAAATTTAGCCATTCTCTTAGGTATGCAGTGTTTTCTCATGAATTTAATTTGCATTCATCTGAGGATGAATGACATTGAGCAGCTTTCTCATGTTTTTAGTGACTATTGAGATAATGTATCACAAATATTTTTTTTAAGTTTCATTTATTTAAGTAATCTCTACACCCAGTGAGGGGCTTGAACTCACAACTCCAAGATTAAGAGTCACATGCCCTTCTGACTGAGTCAGCGAGGCACCCCTACAAATAATAAATAAATAAATAAATAAATAAATAAATTGCAGACTATGGCTTGTCTTTTTATTTTTTTCACTGTCTTTTCATAGGCAAAAGCTTGTAATTTTGTTGAAGTTCATTTTATCATTTTTTTATGATTAGTGTTTTTTGTATCCTGAAATGTCTGACTACCTCAGGGTCAGAGATAGTCTTCTATATTTTCTTTTAGAAGTGTTATAGTTTTCACTTCTCTGTTTAATGTTAAGGTCCATTTAGAATTTTGTGTGTGTGGTATAAGCTAAGGGTCAAAGTTCTTTTTTTCTTTTTTTTTTACATTGTGAACTGGTTGTTTAACACCATTTGTTGAACAGACTTTCCTCTTCACTTTGAATTGCAGTGATACCAATGCTAGGTTTCTAAAATGTTAAATTCAGGGTTGCCTGGGTGGCTCAGTCGTTAAGCGTCTGCCTTTGGGATCGAGCCCCGCATCAGGCACCCTGCTCAGCAGGAAGCCTGCTTCTCCCTCTCCCACTCCCCTTGCTTGTGTTCCCTCTCTCGCTGTGTCTCTGTCAAATAAATAAAATCTTTAAAAAAATAAATAAGGGGCGCCTGGGTGGCTCAGTCGTTGGGCGTCTGCCTTTGGCTCAGGTCATGATCCCAGAGTCCTGGAATCGAGTCCCACATCAGGCTCCCTGCTCAGCAGGGAGGCCTGCTTCCCCCTCTCCCACTCCCCCTGCTTGTGTTCCCTCTCTCGCTGTCTGTCAAATAAATTTTTTTTTTTTTTTTTTTTTATTTATTCATGAGAGACAGAGAGAGAGACAGAGAGAGGCAGAGGGAGAAGCAGGCTCCCCGCAGAGTGGGGAGCCCGATGTGGGACTTGATCCCAGGACCCTGGGATCATGACCTGAGCCGAAGGCAGACGCTTAACCATCTGAGCCACCCAGGTGCCCTGTCAAATAAATTTTTTTAAATCTTAAAAAAAAAAAAATAAAATGTTAAATTCAGTTCCTCAGTTGCACTAGCCACGTTTGAAGTACTCAAGAGCTACCTGTGGCTTGCAGCTAACTTACCAGTCAGCACAGAGAAAATGTTTGCAGCATCACAAAGCACTGCTCTTGAGCTTAGGGCACAGTGCCTGCTAAATACTTTGGATTGTGTAAAAGGTAATCTAAACCAACTAACAAAGGGCAGATATCAGGAAGTTAAAAATCAATCACTGAACTGATACGCATTACCTAAGGTAGTCAAATTCAGAGACAAAAAGTAGAATGGTGGTTAGTAGGGGGTTGGGGGAAAGGGGAAAGGAGAGTTACTGTGAATCGGTTCTGTAATATGAAGAGCTCTGGAGATGGGTAGTAGTGATGGTTGCAAAACCAGTGAATGTAGTTAATGCCAGATAAATGTACTCTTAAAGAATTGTTCAAAATGGTAACTACTGTATATTTTACCAATATAAAAAAATTGTAATTACTTTTTCCCCAGCTGTTTTATTGCAGGTAAGAAAGCAATCAGTGTTACTAATGACCTAATAATTCTCTCAAGTGTATCTAAGGGATACCCAACAACCCTACAGAGGAGATACTAGAGCCCAGTATGTCTCTTAATGTCTTAATGTCTCTCTCCTGGAGTATTTCCAATAGAAGCTCTTCAGCTAATAGGACAAGAGAGCAAAACAATTTGAGTTTATTCTCCTGCCATGTGTTATCCACCCATCAATGTAATAACTAAGATTTCATTAAGTTATGGTAACGCATGACAAGCTAGTGGCAAGAGCAACCTGCTTTTTTAAGTAAAATTTCCCTTTTTAAAAAACAACACAAGGGGCGCCTGGGTGGCTCAGTTGGTTAAGCGACTGCCTTTGGCTCAGGTCATGATCCTGGAGTCCCTGGACTGAGTCCCGCATCGGGCTCCCTGCTTGGCAGGGAGTCTGCTTCTCCCTCTGACCCTCCCCCCTCTCATGTGCTCTCTCTCTCTCTCTCTCTTATTCTCTCTCTCTCAAATAAATAAAATCTTTAAAAATTAAAAATTAAAAACGACAAAAAACCCAACCTCTAAGCACTTGATTTTGATGATTTAACTAAGAATATTGATCAATACATATATAAATACTTTTGTAAAGCATAGGTTGAACTATATTAATTCAAAATATTAGGGCATGCATGAATACGGAGCTTTGAGGATCTTGTGCTTTTGTACAAGGTCTGTGTGTTAAAACTCCCATTTAAACTCCTTGATAAAGACAACTCTATAATCTTCGACTGATTTGTGGAAAGGAAGTCAAATGAGCAGTGTTAGATGACACAAAAACACTCATATTAAGTGCTTATGAAAATAATCTTGCTCCCCTGGAGGAAGTATTGATTTGGTGAGACATGGAGACCCACCTGTGTAATATGCCTGATACGCTTTTTTGAGGCCACCTATAAATGCTGTTCTCTAGGACCTCATCTTTGTCTAAGACATCCCAATGAACTTATGGATATCGTTTAGTATTGAAAATATTGTAATAACCTTCAGAACCCTTCAAAAGAAGCAACATTAAAAACTGGAAGTTTTTTTGCAGAAATTGCTCATGGTTTCACATGTTGTGGGTACCTCATTTTTTTTTTTATAAATTCTCCTCCTCCCCCCCAAAAAAGCTAACAAAGATTGAATCTTTATATTCTAGGCACGGTGTAAGCATGTAATTATTCTAACCAACAAATATTTATTGAAGCGCCCTGTGTCCTAGGCAATTTATCTCATTCCACTCACACAATCCTATGAAAACTATTATCCCCACTTCACAAAGAGGGAAAAGTTCTCAAAGAGATGTCACACAATTAACGAATACTAAAACGGAGATTTTTACCCTGGAACTTCAAAGCCAATCCTCCAAACCAACAAATCCAGGAGAATTAACGCTTTCAAATTCTGTTAGCTAAAACAGTCCTCCCCCAGAAACCTCGCGATATTACTCAAACTACCACTCCCAACATGCACAGCGGCCTGGGTCCGTCCGCTTATCCCCTTGAGTCTGGAGGGCCCCGGCGTGCCTCGAGGCGCGAAAAGCAGTCTGGGAGTCGTAGTTCTCTTGGACGCCTACCGGTCTTGCCAGCGCGGCAGTGGCGGCTCTCTTGGTTCCGTCCAGCGGGTCCCGTAAACGAGCTGAGGCGGAGAAAGGGCGCGGAACTGGAAGAGGGTGAGTCAGGCACTGTCTACGCGATAAAAGGAGGCGGCACCGCGGCGCACCGCTGAGTTGAGTAAGTGCGGCCCCTGCAGTCTATTCAGGGACGCCGCGATCTAGCGCCAGCGAGAAGAGGGCGAGGAGGAGCCAGAGCCCGGTCCTTGCACCCATTCTCGCCCTCGTACCCCGCCGCCATCTCCACCATGCAGTCCCGGGAAGAGGCTCCGCGCTCTCGCCGCCTGGCCAGTCCCCGCGGCGGGAGGCGACCCAAGAGAATTTCCAAGCCTTCTGTTTCGGCCTTTTTCACGGGCCCGGAGGAGCTGAAGGACACGGCTCATTCTGCAGCCCTCCTGGCACAGCTGAAGTCCTTCTACGACGCGCGGCTGTTATGTGATGTGACCATCGAGGTGGTGACGCCTGGTAGCGGGCCTGGCACCGGCCGCCTTTTTTCCTGCAACCGTAACGTGCTGGCTGCCGCGTGTCCCTACTTCAAGAGCATGTTCACCGGTGGCATGTACGAGAGCCAGCAGGCGAGTGTGACCATGCATGATGTGGATGCCGAGTCCTTCGAGGTGCTGGTCGACTATTGCTACACCGGTCGCGTGTCGCTAAGTGAGGCCAACGTGCAACGCCTTTACGCGGCCTCTGACATGTTACAGCTCGAGTACGTCCGGGAAGCCTGTGCCTCCTTCCTAGCCCGCCGCCTTGACCTGGCCAACTGCACCGCCATCCTCAAGTTTGCCGACGCCTTCGACCATCACAAGCTGCGATCACAGGCCCAGTCCTTTATAGCCCACAATTTCAAGCAGCTCAGCCGAATGGGTTCAGTAAGGGAGGAGAGTCTGGCAGATCTGAGCTTGGCCCAGCTGCAGGCCGTCCTGCGTCTGGATAGTCTAGATGTCGAGAGTGAGCGGACCGTGTGTCATGTGGCGGTGCAGTGGTTGGAGGCGGCTCCCAAGGAGCGGGGCCCCAGCGCTGCGGAAGTCTTCAAGTGTGTCCGCTGGACGCACTTCAGAGATGAAGATCAGGATTACCTGGAAGGGCTGTTAACCAAGCCCATTGTCAAGAAGTACTGTCTGGACCTTATTGAAGGGGCCCTGCAGATGCGATATGGTGACAAGTTGTGCAAGTCCCTGGTGCCAAAGCCAGATAGCAGCAACAGCTCTGTTGTACCCACAGCAGAAAATCCCCCCCAGAGACTGGGTATGTGTGCCAAGGAGATGGTGATCTTCTTTGGACATCCTAGAGATCCCTTTCTCTGCTATGACCCATACTCAGGGGACATTTACACAATGCCATCCCCTTTAACCAGCTTGGCTCACACTAAGACTATCACCTCCTCAGCTGTCTGTGTCTCTCCAGACCACGACATCTACTTGGCCGCTCAGCCCAGGAAGGACCTGTGGGTGTACAAGCCAGCCCAGAATAGTTGGCAGCAGCTTGCCGACCGCCTGCTGTGTCGGGAGGGCATGGATGTGGCCTACCTCAACGGCTACATCTACATCTTGGGTGGGCGAGACCCGATTACTGGAGTTAAACTGAAGGAGGTAGAATGCTACAGTGTCCAGAGGAACCAGTGGGCACTGGTGGCTCCTGTACCCCATTCCTTCTATTCCTTTGAACTTATAGTGGTTCAAAACTATCTTTATGCTGTGAACAGTAAGCGCATGCTCTACTATGATCCTAGCCACAATACGTGGCTGAACTGTGCTTCTCTTAAACGTAGTGACTTTCAGGAAGCCTGTGTCTTCAATGATGAGATCTATTGTATCTGTGACATCCCAGTCATGAAGGTCTATAACCCAGCCAGGGGAGAATGGAGGCGGATTAGTAATATTCCCTTGGACTCAGAGACCCACAACTACCAGATTGTCAATCACGGCCAAAAGTTGCTTCTCATCACTTCTACCACCCCTCAATGGAAAAAAAACCGGGTGACTGTTTATGAATACGATACTAGGGAAGACCAGTGGATTAATATAGGTACCATGTTAGGCCTTTTGCAGTTTGACTCTGGCTTTATTTGCCTCTGTGCTCGTGTTTATCCTTCCTGCCTGGAACCTGGACAGAGTTTCATCACTGAGGAAGATGATGCACGGAGTGAGTCTAGTACTGAATGGGACTTAGATGGATTCAGTGAGCTGGACTCAGAGTCAGGAAGTTCAAGTTCTTTTTCTGATGATGAAGTCTGGGTGCAGGTAGCCCCTCAGCGAAATGCACAGGATCAGCAGGGTTCTTTGTAAATATTTTGAAGCACTAAAATGTTTCTACTGCTATGGAATGTATCTTTAAAAGATGTCCTTTTCTTGAAAAAAAAGTTGATTAGGACTGCAGATTTGGTTTGGAAAGGGTGATGTTTGAATTACTAATGTAATGTTACAAAATTTAAACAGTCCATGAAATCAACCTATATAATAATTTACTGTGCTAAAAGTCGAGATTAAAATATGCAAAAATGAACTATATAATTAATTAGAATGCTTGGTGGTTTTTTTCATTGTTCAAGTATTTGTTGCACCAGTGGATTGTTTTGGTTAGTTATACTCTTTATATTTTGATTATCTATTTTAGTCTTCTTTTAACTTTTTAATTCTATTTAGTGCCACAAAGAATTTAAATTTTTAATTTTTAAAAATAGAAAATTGGACTAGAAATTGTTGGTAGGGTTTTGAAGGTTTATCTTTTCCTTCAGAATAATGAAAGTAGTAGAGTTCCCAAATTTTGAGCTAGCCAGTTTTTAGTATTATAAGTTAGTATAGTTTGTTAAATTTGGTTTGGTTTTCACCCCTTCTGCACAGAAAAAAATTTGGATATATATATATATGTGTTATAAAATGGGATTTCATTTTGATAATGTGCAGAATGGTCTTAAGAACTCACAGAAAGCAAAAAAAATCAGGATTCCACTGTTTTAAAAGAAATTTCACTTTTAATTTTGGAATATAACATGTAGTTGCTAAATGTGACCATTTTTCTATTTTAAAAAACATCCATTCCAGTGGTGTCACCAATTATTTAAACACCCTTCTAAACAAACAAACAAAAAAAGTAACTTGCTTTGTGAGATCATATATTTCATCTGTACCTGATACATGCTTCATCAAATCAAAGGAACAATCCTTTTTTTCACTGGACATATGATTGAGTAATGTAAATTTTTATCTGTTGGTCATACCTAGTCTTAAAAAGTTTATATGCTTCCCTAAAATATTTTGGCTGTATAGTTTTGGTGTTCATCTTAGAGGATTCTTCAGCAGGAAGTGATTTGTTGTTTACCATTTTTGTGAGGTAATACTGGTTTTGAAAATACATTTAAGCTAAAAAGGGTATTTCATTGAGATCAGTAGTTACTGCGTCTATCAACTATAAAATCAAGTGCCAGCAGAGAACTTTAAAACTTCAAACTGTGTATGGAACTGTTTTGTGTAGCATTGAAATGTTCTGTCAAGTTTTGTAAGTCACTGTATATGATTATCATCTCAAAGTTATTTTTGTATTAAAAGTTGATAGTTAAAGAACGTAAGTGGATGATGGCATTTGGGGCCAATAGTGAACATGTGTTTCCTCTAAAATATTTCCCTAGCAATGGTATACATGGTTATTTTATTAGGCTATTTGTATCTGTTCTGTATTTCTCTGTGAACCATGCTCCAGTCTTTGTTTTTTGTCTTTTTGTTTGTTTTTGTGTCACCATAAAGTAAGGGAATGTCCAGAACTAGAGACTAAATCACACAAAATTGATGTTGTTAAATACAGAGAAATAGAGGTGCTTACCTTTTGAGGGTCTGTTAATACATAGGACTGTCACAGCACATATCCATGATAAATGATGTACACATACAGATGCTTATCGTCTATAGATTTTTCTGTACTGACTTAGAATCCTCTTTTTGCATCTTTGTTCAAAATGTTAATTCCTCTTATATGTTTATTCTCTAGTGACTGAATGCTAACATTTCTTACACCACATCAGAGTACTGAGGAGTGTGCCTCAGGATAGGGAACTGAATTTTGAATGAAAAAAAGAGGGAGAGAGAAAAGGATTAAAAAAAAAAACAAGCACACAAATGTTTTCTTAGCCATTTTGATTGGGCATCTGAAGAGTTCATAAGACATTCCTGTTTAACATTATTTCTAGTGAAATAAGATTCATGCTCTAGCAGTGTGTTCTTAAGAAAGTGTTCCCTCAAAACAGCAAACATGCTTTAGTGGCCTAAGGCTAACTTTTGTTCCATTTGGTATCAGGATGCTAAAAGCACTGGTCTCAACTTAGAAAGCTATTTTTTGTAGTGTTATTTTTTGGCCAGCTTTTCTTCACCAGTAACTTCTTGTTGATAGCTTTTTGTTTTGTAAGGTTGAAATAGGACAGTGCTGATCTCAATCAGATTATCCATCTGCAGAATTAAAGTATGCAACTGATTGATAAAAGACAAATTCTGCAATTTACCATTTTCATCGTTTGAGTTAAGTATAAGCTAATTAACAGTAATGTGGTTTAAAAAGAAGTTTTTTGGGGAAGACTTTGGCTTCATGATATATTTGTGAATTAGGGGATAGATGTTAACCATTATTTCATAGATAAGTGATTTGTATATGGTTAGTTACAAATAAAAATGGCACTGGAACCCAGGCCTTCTGACCTCTTAATTAGTGTTCCTGCTAAATGTATAAAACCCTTGCTTGTGCAGTGAGTGACACAACGAGCAATGTTGAAATCCCTTCTTGACAGGAAAGCAGCTTCGTCTCAGTTTTACAGTTACACCTGTTAGCAAATGCTCAATACAATATTGTTTGCAAAGCTGTTCTGTGTAGGATTTAGAAAGATCTTAATTGGTTTTTTTTGTATGTTTATGCCTATAGTCAAAAACTCAGAGAACCCAAATTATTTTAAATACTTATACAGTTCAAATGGTAAGTGTCGTTGGCATTTTCAGAAAGATAAAAAACTAAGTTAGCAAATAACTTGTTTAATTTGGGTTTAGGATTAAATTTAAATTATAGTTCCCTTCTGTTGTTGCAATGTTTTTTCTGTTTTGTACCTGGATCTTATTGAGAATCTGATGAAAGCTTTTGACTTATTCCCCAGAAAAATGTATATGTTCATGTTTTTATAATTTCAAGGGTGTTATGACACTTCTGAAGATCTTCCCCACACCCAGGATAACACTTGTGACAGAGTCCCAAGAACACTTCTACAAAAAGGAATTCACCTTTTTTCACAAGGCATATTGCTCAAATGTTTGTAAGAGGGAGAAGAGCATTATTACGGCATTCCTAAAATAGAGCTAAAGAAATTACATACATTTACCATCTGAAAGGGATGTGAACATGAAGGGGTACCTCAGAACTGAGACAGAGTTGACATTTCTGCAGTTCAAATTTCTCCATGATCGATTAACACAAGAATAGTTAAATAACTAAATTTGATTTAAAGAAATGAATCAAAAGAAATTAATCAAATGAGCTAATCTATTTGAAAGCTTTGACTTGAAGAGTTATGCATATATGTTATGTATATGATTACTGTCTAGGAAGATTGTATAATGAGAATTCAAAGCAAAATATAGGTTCTAGATGTTTCAAACTGCCAACATCGCGACTGTTTATTAGACATACACCTAAGTGGCAAGAGTTCTTTATCTCATAATGACCAGGTTAACGGGTGGTTGGAAAAGGGCATTTAACCATAAGGAATCTATTTAAAATATAATCAATTTGCTACTCGCTGCTCATTAAACTAGGAACCAGTGCTTTGCCTGACGTCATTTTTGTCAATTTGTGCTGATATAAGGAAAATATATAAAACATGACAAATGAGTCGTAAACTAAAATTATTTAATTGAATTTGTTTTAACGTTCGTAAGTTGGAAATATAAAAAATTTGCACCTCTATATCAGTCCACTAAATTTTAAAAGAAAGTTTGTCTTTGAAATCCTAAAGTGTGGTAACCAGAATGTAGACATCCCTAGTCTGCTTACATTTGAACTGTTGGAATCATTTTATGTTGTGTGCTTCTTAGGTGTTTTACTTTGCCTCTGTCCTCTCATCAGATCTCGCCCACATCTTAAAACACCTTTTCATCATTACAACTAATTTTAAAAGAATATTCATTATAGCAAATATGGTAAAGCAGGGAAGTATTAGGCAAAATTATTCCTAGAAAATGTGACTAGCAATCCTAAGAGAATTGATAAGCTGTTTTTAGAACCATCAAGATGGTTAAATATATACAAACCAATTTTTTGTTTTGGATTTATTTATTTATTTATTTATTTAACGAAGAAATAAAAATAGTGTTCACAGAAGCTGCCAAGTCTTAGAGTACCAGATAGTCAATAGAGTTTGTGCCCTTTCCCTGAGACTCTGGGCCATTCTGTCACCCATATCTATTCCATCAGCTGCAGTTCCTTGCTTCTTTAACCTTAATGGACTAACCATGGTCTAAGACATAGGGAGAATAAGGGACAGACATTTTTTCATACCATTTCCCCCATTTTGAGACATATTTCCTCTGTAACCATTCCTACTCTGGACAGTCACTTCTCCAGTGGAACCAACCTTTTAGAGTCTCACCTCCAAAGCAATTATAGCTGCTTGAAACCACCATATATCAGGAATATTGGGGGTTGGGGAGAAAACTATTCCTTAATTCTGGGGTAATTAGCAAAGAGCAATGGCCCTCACTTCAAGGCACAGTCTGGTCAGAGTCTCCATGTCCTTATGGCTTTCTTTGTGTAGAGAAGATATCGGGGTGATGTTTTCCTCTCATCTTATACATTAGTTATGATCTGTGGTTGTATGTATGTGGAGACCCTATAGTTGTTTTAATAAGATAGAAGATTCTCATATAAATCCCACAATCTGTTATGTCTCCCCTCATCTAGAAAGTCACCTGAGAACAGGCTTTCTGCTTTCCCATTCTGCTATCCCTAGAGTGTTCTGGTCCACATGGTCCAAGCTAGTTCACACTCATGTCCATGACTGTATAAGGAAGGAAGGGGAAGAAGCTATAAGGAAGAGGAGAGGAAGAGGACATGACCCTTCCCTGTAAGGGAAAGTGTGTACATCACTTCCAGGCACGTAACACTGGCCAGGTCTTAACCACATAGCCACACCTAACTGCAAGAGTGCCTGGGAGAGGTAGTCTTTATTCTGGGTCAACATTTATCAAGTTAAACTTCACAGGTTCCTTCCTGTAGAATGCTGAGGAAAGATACTATATAAATAGCAATCTCTACTATACCATCAGTCAAGCTAGGTTTTATGACGTGGCAGCCAAAATGATTACCAAGACACCCAAGACCCACATCCTACCAAGTTGGAAACCCCAGTGGAAAAAGGCAATATTTTCTGATATCTCTGGCAGATAATTCCCGGAGGACCTGGGACTCTGGGTATCCACTTGTAGATGGTCACTTGTAATCGATAAAGTTGGGGGATGGGAATGTTGAGGAAGTAAGGAAATAACCTCAATAAAGAGTTATAGTTCCTACAGAGACAGTAAGAGTTCCAATGATGGCATGTTCAAGTTACGGCATGTATTTTGTTTTGATCGGATCCTAGGATAGGAGGGGAGGTTTGGAATGGGAACAAGCTGGCAATGTTGGTTAGCATTAGATCTTGGAAACTTTATATGCCGTGCCAAGGAGTTGACTGTTTTTGCATACAGTGTGAATTCACTGAGAATTTTTAAGTAGGGACTTGACACAATTGGATTCATTTTCTTGAGATTCATCTTCTGAATATATTGACAGCATAAGACTGTGGGGGCAAGAACGGTTAAGGGGATGCTGTTGCAATCCAGAGAGGTGATCCAGTCCTCAGTAGGGGCAGTAGTTGTGGGCTTGATGAGGAAGGAGCAGACATGAGAGGTTGCAGAGATCGAGCTGGACCTCTAACTGTATGTTTGGGGATGAGGGAGCTGTAGGGATCTGAGAAAGGAAGAACTATAGGCTATTTCCCAAGATTCTTGCTTGGATATTGTGTATAAGCCAAACTTCTGTGCCAAAGAGGCCCTAAGATAAAAGATGGAAACTTGTTTCTCTCCGTTGAGTCCAGAAGTGAGTAGTCATATACTGGCAGGGTGGTTCTGCCCAGGAAGATTCTTCATGAGCCCAGGTTCCTGTATCATTTTCCCCCCAATTCCTAGTGAGTCATACTCATCCCCATAGGCAAAGCATACTCACCAAAATTATATCTATGTTGCAGCCTGCAGGAAAGGGGAAAGAGAGGAAATGCAAAAAAATTCCTTTTTTAGTGGACTTTTACATAATTTTGCCATTTTTCCACTGGGGAGAATTTAATAATACCACCATATCCAGCTGCAAGGTGGACTGGGAAATAGTCATTACAGGGGTAGCTCTGTACCCAGCTAAAACTCAGTGTTTTATTACCAAATAGACTAATAAACTAATATAGTTTAATATAGACATGTCCAGGCTTCCTGTATTCGGATGCAAACAATTCACAACACCATGCAGGCTTTATTGCCATGATGGTCATTTCAAATCTCTCTAATCCTCCTTCCACAATAAATTCACACCCAAAAGTTAAATTCCATGTAATCCCAAATAATAATTTTCACAAACAAATGTGCCCCTGAGATGCCTTTAACACACACACTCTCCTCTCTCTCTCTCTCTCTCTCTCACGCACACACACACACACACACATCACATCCTTGTCATTCAGTTCTGTCTCTGCCAAGACAAGTATTCCTAGAAATGGCAGAAATTAAGCCTTCAGAGTGTCAGAGTTCTCTCCCTGAAGGCCTAAGCTCTTTTCCACTCCCCTCTTCTCTGGGAACCTACTGCTGAGCCCCCTCATTCTTCCCACACCCCAACAGCTCTCACTATTACTAAGAGGAGAAAGAGAATATTAAGAGGGGCAATTAGCTGACTCTGTCACGGTTGACTAAGTGGATAGTGCTGTGAATGCGTTTGAGAATCTAGGTGTCAGATCAGATTTGGAGACACTAGTAGATGCATGTGGTGTCCCACGTCACAACCACCTCTGATTTCAGCTGCAGCTATGGCAGATACTCCCAGACCATGATAACAGTCCACTTTACTTTTCTGGCTTGAGGCTTTCTCTGAAAGATCATTCTCTTGGGCAATGCTCTTGCAACAGCACAGGAGTTCAAGGGGAAATTAATGACCCCAGGGCAACAGAGGATGGGACTTGGTAGATACATGCTGCAGGACCCCAACTTTAAGAAGAGACAGCTCTGAAATGCATTCTGTATGGAACCTCAGAGGGTCCCTTGCTGGATTGAACCCCAGTCTCCCACCACAGTAATCAATTCAGCAACACCTCTTCCCCGTGTCACTTTCAGGGTATGGCCAACCGGGTCACATCGCAGACACGATTTGGCCATTGGTGGTATTTTGCAAAGAAGTTTCAATCTGAAGGTTTGCTTGGGGGCACGAAGCCTAGAAAGAATGAATTAGAATGAGATGAAGCTTTAATTAGCCACCTGCCAAATACGGGTTTACCCACCCAGCCGCGAAAGGGCACAGGCGAGTTCAAGCCTCACAGCCCTTCCTGTAACATAAAAAACTTCATGTTTTTATAAAAAATGTGCTGCCAAAAATGTTCAGACTGAATCTAATTAAGCCATTAGAACAAACTTCCAGTTTACAGGACAGACCGGGCAGAAGGACGAAGTAAAACCACTATGAAGAAGCAATCAGCCAAATCCAGAATGTGGGGCATCCAGCGGGACAACTAACACAATGTCAACAGTACTCTCTGCCCTCACATGGTAAGATGTGAGGAAGTGGAAGGGCAGGAGTGGGCTACTCTTTGGAAGGGAATAGATAGGACCTAGTGAAGGAAAGAATACCTCAGGTTGTGTTTTTGGTTGCTTTAAGTCTTCAACACTTTACTAGGCTCAGGCAAAATCCATTGAGAGAATAATGAGGAGCCTAGGCCCATAAACTCAGGGGAAGGGAGGAGATGGACCAAAGCCCAAGGGTCAGGATCATACTGGAACACGACCCTTCTTCTTCCAAACCTGGAGGGAGAAAAGGAGGCTCATAGAGATAGAGATGAATTTCTTAATTCTTTCTTTGAATTAGGATGCAAGGTTTTCCGCTGAAAGAAAGGGAGTGGCTTGGAGGAGAGAGTGTGCCTATTTACTGGTAAGCTTCATGAGTTAAACTTGACAGGTTCCTTCTTGTAGGGCTAGGGTCTACTTCATCTTTACATCTCTCATAACACCAATCAAAGTGCTTTGAACAGAGTTGAAAAAAAAAAGTTTAAGACTGGAGGTGTTACTGTAAAATAGGATTGCGCATATCCCAGATCTTAACAATATAAGATATATTACTAAAATTTTTATTTTAAGAAATAGCTTGAATTTCTGTATATTGTTCTTGATCACTAGATGATTCTAGATTTTTTGTTAATTAGAGTCATAGAATACTAGGGCCCACTTTTCTTATTTAAACCTAAAGAACTTCAGAGGTGCCTGGGTGGCTCAGTCGGTTAAGCATCTGCCTTTGGCTCAGGTCCTGATCCCAGGGTCCTGGGATTGAGTCCCTCATCTGGGTTCCCTGCTCGGTGGGAAGTCTGCTTCTCCCTCGGTCCCTCCCCCCGCCCCCTGCTCATTCTCAATCTCTCTCGCTTTCTCTCAAAAATAAATAAATAAATAAATAAATAATCTTTAAAAAAATAAAATAAAATGCACAGTATTATTTTTAGTGTTACATTATGCCTTTATTTTTAATATTGTATTTGGTATTTATACTATTTATATTTTTAGTATTATATTTTGACATTTCAGTTCAGATATACTTCAGTAATCTCAAATCAGAGCATTGAGCTAACTTAATAAATTTCAAAGTTTTTTTATATTAAAATTCAGTTACGATATTAAATATGTCAAGGTTAACGATAAAGTATACTTTCTCAAATACTACCTCTGTGTACTCACTGAATACCATTTGAATATAAGTGTGAGAAGCAATAAAACAGTCTACATTTGAATCAAATTGCACAGTATCAAGGTTCAGATTTAAAGATATGATTATGTCACTTTATTTCAAAATGCAATAAATTATCTTAAGAAGTCTACACATTTCTCATCATGAAATTTTGAATTACAGCTGGAATCAAAATTAAAATAACCATATGATTTAATGCTTGAGGTCTCTGAAATGTCAAGAACTTTTAATATAGTCAATTTCTGATTTTCTAGGAACTCAGGTCCTTGTTCCCCCCCATGCTGACTGTCTGCTGGCTCTGTGAATGTTCAAGAGAAGAGAGAAGATGGAGAGCTGGAATCAGCCAACTGAATTGCTTGTCATGAGACTCAGAACATTTGGAGAAAGGTGAGGCACAACCAAGTGTTTAAAATAAGATCTCTGTAAGCTAAGGGTCTATTCGTGTTTCTCTATGTGGTTGTCCAATTTTCTCAGCACCATTTGTTAGAGACTATTCTTTCCTCATTGGCTGTTCTTGACTCCCTTGTCAAATACCGAATGACCTTATAGTCAGGAGTTTATTTCTGGGCTCTCTATTATTTTCTATTGATCTATGTGTCTCTCTTTATGCCAGTGACTACTGTTACAATTATTATAGTTGTGTAATGCAGGCACACCTTGATTTATTGTGCTTTGTTTTATTGCACTTCACAGATACTGTGTTGGGGTTTTTTTGTTTTGTTTTGTTTTTTGCTTTTTACAAATTGAAAGCTTTTGGCACTCCTGCATGGAGCCATTCTATTGGCATCATTTTTCCAATAGCATTTGCTTACTTTGTGTTTCTGTGTCACATTTTGGTAATTCTCACAATATTTCCAAATTTTCATGATTATATTTGTTATGGTAGTCTGTAATCAGTGATCTTTTGAGTTACTATAGTAATTGTTCTGGGGTACCACAAACCACACCCTATAAGATGGCAAGCTTAAGGGCACCTGGGTGGCTCAGTCAGTTAAGCGCCAACTCTTGATTTCAGCTCAGGTCATGATCTCAGGGTCGTGGGATCAAGCCCCGCATCAGATGCTGTGCTGGGCGTGGAGCCTGCTTAAGATTCTCTCTCTCTCTCTCCCTCTGCCCCTCCTACCTTGTGCTCTCTCTCTCTCTCAAAAAAAAAAAAAAAAAAAAAAGATGGCAAGCTTAATGAATAAATGTTTTATGTGTTCTCACTGCTCCACTGATCTGCTGTTTCCCTGTCTCTCTTCCTCTCCTTGGGTCTACCTACTCCCTGAGATACAGCAATATTGAAATTAAGCCACTGAATAACCCTATGGTGTCCCCTAGGTGTTCAAGTGAAAGGAAGAGTTGCATGTCTCTCACTTTAAATGAAAAGCTTGAGCTCATTATTGTTAAGTGCAACAAGGAAGGCATGTCAAGAGCCAAAACAGACCAAAAACTAGGTATCTTGCACCAAACAGCTAAGTTTTGAATGCAAAAGAAAAGTTCCTGAAGGATATTAAAAGTGTTACTCCAGGGAACATACAAATGATAAGAAAGTGAAACAGCCTTATTGCTGAGATGGAGAAAGTTTGAGTGGTTTGGATAGAGGATCAAACCAGCTACAACATTCTCTTAAGGCGAAGGCTAATCTAGAGCAAGGCCCTAACTCTCTTCAATCTAGGAAAGCTGAGAGAGGTGAGGAAGCTGCAGAAAAGTTGGAAGCTAGCAGAAGTTGGTCCATGAGGTTTAAGGAAAGAAGCCGTCTCCATAACATGTAAGTGCAAGGTGAGGCAGCAAGTGCTGATATAGAAGCTGCAGCAAGTTATCCAGATTTGGCTAATCGCTTTTCGGCCTTTTGGCTAAGATCAAGTGCAGATCTGGCTAAGATCATTAATGAAGATAGCTACACTAAACAATAGATTTTCAGTGTAGATTAAAAAGCCTTCTATTGGAAGAAGATGTCATCTAGGATTTCATAATTGCTATGCTTTTATAACCACAGGCCTTTTCCCTCCTCTCTTCCCTAACCCTCGCTAACCCTAGTCTGTAATCCATATATGTGGTGTTTTTTTTATTTAAAGAATGTCATATAAATGGCATCGTATGGTATGTAACCTTTTGAGATTTTTTTTTCACTCAGTATAATTCTCTTGAGATTTGTCCAAGTTTTCTGTGTATGAGTACTTCACTTCTAGATGTAGACATTCCAAATGGTGTAGTAACAATTCCCCCAAAATCTTCCCTTCCATAAAAGCAATGAAAACACTAGCAAAAACACTTAAAATAAATTTATTAGAACTATAGAAATTAACTAAAGGCCGGGAAGTATTCATTCAAGAAAAACAGATGAATCTTGGTAAAAGCAGTAAGCCTTGTGACATTTTAACATGCCCTAATCCCATCCTTCTCACCTCAGCTTTATGGGAGCCTTAAAATTTAACAGCTTCACGACTATAGTGCCTATAAAAAATAGCAGTTTAGCAGCCACTGGAGGAGACATAATGGATTTGGAGATCCCTAAAGCCCTATCCCCGGAGATTTGCTTCTCTCATGGCTCACCTAAAAGCTCCATTATCAGGACTTGTCTTCATTTGACCTATTTCAGAGTACACTCTGTGAAAAAAGCTTGACATACAGGGCTTTTGTAAAAAAAAAAAAAAAAATCGGTGACAAAACAAAAGAAAAAATAGATAAATTGGTCTTAATAAAAATTAAACTTTTGTGCTTCATATGATGCCATCAATAATATGAAAAGACAATGTAAAGGGAGAAAATATTGGCAAATTATATATCTGATAAGATACTCATGTCTACTATATGTAAAGAAGTCATACAATTTAATAACAAAAATACAAACAACCCAATTGAAAATGGAGAAAGGATTTGTATAGACATCTCTGCAAAGAAACTATACAAGTGCCAACAAGCAAAGAAAAGATGCTCAACATCAATAGTCATTAAAGGAAATGCAAATCAAAACCACTTCACACCCACATGGATTGCTAAAATCAAAAACAAAATGAGGGGCACCTGGCTGGCTCTGTCTGTGGGGCTTGTGACTTTTGATCTCAGGATTGTGGGTTCAAGCCCCACTTTGAGTGTGAAGATTACTTAAAAATAAGATCTTAAAATAAAAAAGAACAAAATGAAATAAATAGCAACAACAAAAAACTTGCAAATAGCAAGAGCTGGGAAGGGCATGGAAAAAATGAAATCCTCCTAACTGCTGGTGGGAATCTAAAATGGTGCAGTGGCTGGGGTGCCTGGGTGACCCGGTTAAGCCTCCAAATCCTGATTCTGGCTCAGGTCATGATCTCAGGGTTGTGAAATCAAGCCCTATGTCAGGCTCAGTGTGGAGTCTGCTTGAGATTCTCTCCTTCTCCCTCTGCCCCTCCCCCACTCATATTCTCTCTTTCTCTCTCTCTCTCTCTAAAATAAAGAAAATCTTTTTAAAAATAAAAATTTTTTAATTTTAAAAAATAAAAAAAATGGTGCAGTTGCTTTGAAAAACCATTTGCAGTTCCTCAAAAAGTTAAACATAGAGTTACCATATGACCCAACAATATCACTTTTAGGTATATACCCAAGAGAATTGAAAACATACATCTAGAAAAAACTGGTACACAAATGTTCATAGAAGCATTATTCATAACTGACAAAAAGTAGAAAAAAATCAAATGCCTGTTAAGTGATAAATGGATGAAAAAATGTCAAAATCAACACCATGGAATATCATTTGGCCATAAGTAGAAATAGAGTTCTGATACATGTTATGACATGGATGAACCTTGAAAACATTATGTTAAGCGAAAGAAGCCAAACATAGAGGAAACATATTGTATGATTCCTTTTGTTTTTTAAAAAGATCTTATTTATTTGAGAGGGAGAGAAAGAGAAAGAGAGCACAAGCAGGGGGGAGGGGCAGAGGGAGAGGGACAAGCAGACTCCCTGCTGAGCAGGGAGCCTGACGTGGGGCTTGATCCCAGGACCCCAGGACCATGACCTAAGCCGAAGGCAGATGCTTAACTGACTGAGTCACCCAGGCACCCCGGTGTGATTCCATTTTTTTTTTTAAAGATTTTATTTATTTGACAGAGAGAGACACAGTGAGAGAGGGAACACAAGCAGGGGGAGTGGGAGAGGGAGAAGCAGGCTTCCCACTGAGCAGGGAGCCAGATGCAGGGCTCGATCCCAGGACTCCGGGACCATGACCTGAGCCAAAGGCAGACGCTTAACGACTGAGCCACCCAGGCGCCCCCGGTGTGATTCCATTTAAATGAAATATCCAGAATAGGCAAAACCATGGAGACAGAAGGGAGATTGGTGGTTACTGAGGACTCAGGGACTGGGGATATGGAGGGTCAGAAGGAAATGGGTATTCATTGCTAATAGGTATGGAGTTTTGGGGGGGGCAATGAAAATATTTTGAAATTTGTGGTGATTGTTGTATAACATCTAAATAGTTTAGATACTGGTTGTTTTTGTCTTAAGTAGGCTCCATGGCCAGCACAGAGCCCAGATTAAGACCTGAGCTGAAATCAAGAGTCAAATACTTAGCCAACTGAGCCACCCAGGCACCCCTAGATATCTAGTTTTTATATCATGACTATAGTAAAAATGAGTGAATTGTAAACTTTAAAAGGATGAACTTTATGGAGACTTCTGAGGAGTATGGTGGAATGGAGGATCCTAGACTTACCTTGTCCCATGAATGCACCTAAATAACACCCCCATCCAGACTCAGACCCTGAATAACCAAAGCAATCTGAAAAAAGAAGAATAAAAATGAAGGCATCACAATCCCATATTTCAAGATATACTGCAAAGCTGTAGTAATCAAAACAGTATGGTACTGGCATAAAAATCGACATAGATCAATGGAACAGAATACAGAGCTCAGAAATAAAGGCATACTTTTTTTTTTTAATTTTATTATGTTATGTTAGTCACCATACAATACATCATTAGTTTTTGATGTGGTGATCCACGATCCGTTGTTTTCGTATAACACCCAGTGCTCCGTGCAGTACGTGCCCTCCTTAGTACCCATCACCGGGCTAACCAATCCCCCCTCCCCCCTCCCTTCTAAAACCCTGTTTGTTTCTCAGAGTCCATAGTCTCTCATGGTTCATCTCTCCCTCCAATCCCCCCCTCCATTTTTCCCTTCCTTCTCCTAATGTCCTCCATGCTATTCCTTATGTTCCACAAATAAGTGAAACCATATGATAATTGACTTTCTCTGCTTGACTTATTTCACTTAGCATAATCTCCTCCAGTCCCATCCATGTTGATGTAAAAGTTGGGTATTCATCTTTTCTGATGGCTGAGTAATATTCCATTGTATATATGGACCACATCTTCTTTGTCCATTTATCTGTTGAAGGGCATCTCGGCTCTTTCCACAGTTCGGCTATTTAAACGCACACTTTTATGGTCAATTAATCTTTCACTAAAGAGGCAAGAATATGCAATGGGAAAAAGTCTCTTCAATAAATGGTGTGGGAAAACTGGATAGCTACATGCAAAAGAATGAAACTGGACTATTTTCTTAGACCACACACAAAAATAAACTCAAAATGGATTAAATACCTAAATGTGAGAACCTGAAACCATAAAAATCCTAGAAGAGAGCACAGGCAGTAATTTCTCTGACTCGACCTTAGCAACATTTTTCTAGATACGTCTCCTGAGGCAAGGGAAACAAAAGCAAGAATAAACCATTGGGGCTATATCAAAATAAAAAGCTTCTACACAGCAAAGGAAACAACCAACAAAACTAAAAGAGAGCCTAATGAATCGGAGAAGATGTTTGCCAATGACATAGCCAATAAATGGTTAAAATCCAGATAAAAAAGAACTTATACCACTCAACATAAAAGAAATATCCAATTGGGGGGGAGGAGTTAAGATGGTGGAGTAGTAGGAGGACCCTAGGCTTACCTTGTCCCTCAAACAACTAGATCAATATCAAATCATTCTGAATACCCAAGAAATCCATCTGAGGACTGAGAGAACAAACTGCACAACTAGAGGAAGAAAAGAGGCCACATTGTGGAAGGCAGGAGGTGTGGATACATGATTTAGGGGACAAAAGAATCACACATGCTGCAGAAGGGAGGGAGCCCTGATCACAGAGAGATGAGAGAGAGAAAGAGAAAGAGAAAGCAGTGTGCAGGGGATTGCACAAGAAAAACACTTCCCCAAAACCATTGATGGGGAAAACGAGAAGGGCTGATTATGTTTTGCAAGCAGTGAGTCAAAGACTGAAGTTTTAGAAGCCATTGCCGGGCGGAGCCTAGAGGGCATAGCAGTCCTTCTGTGGAGAAGGAGGGCAGAGGCCTGGGAGTGGACAGTGTGGTCTGAGGATGGGTCACACTGGAAGAGACTGTTCCCCTTCTTGGAGTGCATTTAGGAGAGGTGACCCTGCCTCTCAAGGGACAAAAGAGCCAGCGGGTGCCACTGCACTGCCCATTCATTAGCATACGAGCAGAGACACCTGCTGAGGACAGCTAACCTGGATGCCAGCTTTTTGCTGCACTTTACCATAAACTCCAAGCCCCTGCGAGTTCATGGAATTGCCCTTCTGGGACAAACCGGCACCAGGCACAGTGCAGGGAGGCCCTCCCCCAGAGGATTAGTGTGGCTCCAGGCCAAGCCGGGTGCCTGGAGTTTGGAATTTTGAAACTCAGCCTGTGCACCTGAGGTAAAACAAAGGAGCACTGCGCCACCAGGTGGGCAGAGAGCTCGGACCCAGACAGGGTTAAGACAGGGATCTGAGGGACGCCTGGGACACACAAATGGAAATTGTTCATTCTTCTGTGAGGGCTTCCTGAACAATGGCAGGCACAAACTCCCCTCTCCGGTATGAGAGGCCGGGCTGATGTCATTTTCCCCTTGCCCAGCAGCACAGAGGGACTTCAGTGAGCAGCACAGGACCCACACGGAGGCTTGAGCTGCTTACCCCAAGCCCCGCCCCCCTGTGCTCTGCAGGTGTTTCTTTTACTAGGACACGTGTGCCTGAGAGCCAGAGCAGCAATGGGCCCCTCCCTCAAAAGACCAGCACAAACGCCCCACATGCACCAAGTCTATTAACTATAGAGTGATGCAAAGCTTCAGCTCTAGTGGAAATATGATCTAGCCTCTTTTAACAAGCAAACCAGAGCACACCTATTTAAAACTCACCATACTTCAAGTCCAGGTGCCCCCTCCAAAAAAATAAAAATAAAAATAAAATAAAACTCGCCACACACTGGACAAGGTCCAAACACTCCCCACTACAGGCAAGGAGAAACTCTGCAGAGGACTGACCTGAGGTAAAGAGCAGCCAAAACACAATAGAGTACACACAGCATACACCAGAAACACTTCCCAAAGCTCCAGGCCCTGGACAGTATATGACCTCTTCTTAAAATAGCCATTACTCTCGGGAGCAAGAAAAATAACAGGCTTTCCTTATGCACAGAAGACAGAGACCCAGACAAAATGCCAAGACAGAGGGATTCATCCCAAAAGAAAGAACAAGAAAAGATCATGGCCAGGGATCTAATCAAAACAGATATGAGTGATATGCCTGACCAGAATTTAAAACAACAATCAAGGGGCGCCTGGGTGGCTCAGTTGGTTAAGCGACTGCCTTCGGCTCAGGTCATGATCCTGGAGTCCCTGGATCGAGTCCCGCATCGGGCTCCCTGCTCGGCAGGGAGCCTGCTTCTCCCTCTGACCCTCCCCCCTCTCATGTGCTCTCTCTCTCTCTCATTCTGTCTCAAATAAATAAATAAAATCTTTAAAAATAAATAAATAAATAAATAAAAAATAAAAAATAAAAAAAATAAAACAACAATCATAAGAATACAAACTAGGCTTGAGAAAAGCATAGAAGACACCAGGAAGTCCCTTAATACAGAGATAAAAGACCTAAAAACTAGTCAGGCTGAAATAAAAAATGCTATAACCAAGATGTGAAAACAACTGGATGTAATGATGACAAGGATGAAAGAAGCAGAGGAATGAATAAGTGATAGAGAACACAAAATTGTGGGGAAAATGAAGCTGAAGAGGGAAAGAAAAATATTGGATCTTGAAAGTAGACTTAGAGAACTCAGCGACTTCACAAAGCATAATAACATTCATATTATAGGAGTCCCAGAAGAAGAAGAAAAGAGAAAAGGGGGCAAAAGGTTTATTTGAGCAAATTACTGAAAACTTCCCTAATCTGGAAAAAGAAACAAACATCCAAACCCAGGAGGCCCAGAAAACTCCCATTAAATTCAACAAAAGCAGGCCAACACCAAGACATACTGTAGTAAAATTTGCAAAATACAGAGATAAGGAAAAGATCCTGAAAGCAGCAAGGGAAAAGAAGGAAAGACAAATAAGGTTAGATCTATCCACAGAAATTTGGCAGGCCAGAAGAGACTGGCATGATATATTCAACCTGCTGAATGGGAAGAATATGCAGCAACGAATACTTTATTCAGCAAAGCTCTCATTCAGAACAGAAGGAGAGATGAAGAGTTTCTCAAATAAAAACTAAACGAGTTCATGAACACTAAACCAGCCCTGCAAGAAATATTCAAGGGGACTCTTTGAGTGGGAAAGAAAGATGAAAAGCAACAAAGACTAGAAGGGAACAGAGACAATCTACAGGAATAGCGACTTTACAGGTAATACAATGGCACTAAATATCTATCAGTAATTACTCTGAATGTAAATGGAATAAATGTGCCAATCAAAAGACATAGGGTATAGGAATGCATTAAAAAAACAAGACTGGTCTATATGCTCCCTACAAGAGACTCATTTTAGACCTAAAGACACCTGCAGACTGAAAGTGAGCGGATGGAGAACCATCTATCATGCTAACGGACATCAAAAGAAAGCCAGAGTACAAACTAAAGTTTAAACCAAAGACTGTAACAAGAGCTGAAGGAGGGCACTATAGCAATAAAGGGGTCTATCCAACAAGAAGATCTAACAACTGTAAATATTTATGCCCCCGACTTGCAAGCACCCAAATATATAAATCAATAAATATCAAACATAAAGAAACTCATTGATAATAATACAATAATAGTAGGAGACTTTAACACCCCACTCACAGCAATGGACAGATCATCTAGGCAGAAGATCAACAAGGAAACAAGGGCTTTGAATGACACACTGGACCAGATGGACTTAACAGATGTATTCAGAACATTCCATCCTAAAGCAGCAGAATACACATTCTTTTCGGGGGCACATGGAACATTCTCTAGGATAGATCATATACTGTGTCATAAATCAGGCCTCAACCTGTACAAAAAGATTGAGATCATACCACGCATAGTTTCTGACCACAATGCTATGAAACTTGAAGTCAACCACAAGAAAAAAATTTGGACAGACCACAAATACATGTAGGTTAAAGAACATCCTACTAAAGAATGAATGGGTTAACCAAGAAATTAAAGAAGAAATTTAAAAAATACATAGAAACAAATGAACATAAAAACATGACAGTCCAAACCTTTGGGATGCAACAAAAGTGGTCCTAAGAGGGAAGTATATTGCAATATAGGCCTATCTCAAGCAGCAAGAAAAGTCTCAAATATACAACTTTACCTTACCCGTAAAGGACCTAGAAAAGGAACAGCAAATAAAGCCTAAAGCTAGCAGAAGAAGGGAAATAATAAAGATTAGAGCAGAAATAAATGACATAGAAGCAAGAGAAATCCAATTTAAAAATGGGCAGAAGACCAGGGCACCTGGGTGGCTCAGTTGTTTAAGCGTCTGCCTTTAGCTCAGGTCGTGATCCCGGGGTCCTGGGATCGAGCCCCACATCAAGCTCCCTGCTCAGCGGAGAGCCTGCTTCTCCCTCTGCTCTTCTGTCCACTCATTCTCTCTCTCTCTCTCAAATAAATAAATGAAATCTATTTAAAAATAGGCAGAAGACATGAACAGACTTGTCTCCAAAGAAGACCTACAGATGGCTGACACATGAAGAGATGCTCAACATCACTCATCATCGGAGAAATTCAAATCCAAACCAAAATGAGATATCACCTCACACCTGTCAGAATGGCTAAAATAAAAAACACTAGAAATAACAAGTGTTGACAAGGAACCCTCATGCACTGTTGGTGAGAGTGAAAATTGGTGCAGCCACTCTGGAAAACAGAATAAAGGTTCCTCAGAAAATGAAAAATAGAAATACCATATGATCCAGTAATTCCACTACTGGGTATTTACTCGAAGAATATGAAAACACTGTTTGAAAAGATAGATGCGTCCCTATGTTTATAGCAGCATTATTTACAATAGACAAATATAGAAGCAACTCAAGTGTCCATCAACAGATGAATGGATAAAGAAGAGGTAGATATATATGTGTGTGTGTGTATACACAATAGACTATTACTCAGCCATAAAAAAGAATGAAGTCTTGCCATTTGCAACAACCTAGATGGGTCTAGAGGGTATAGTGCTAAGTGAAATAAGTCAGTCAGAGAAAGACGAATACCATATGATTTCACTCATATGTAGAATTTAAGAAACAAAACACATGAACTTAAGGGGAAAAAAAGAGACAAACCGAAAAACAGACTCTTACCTATAGAAAACAAACAGATGGTTATGAGAAGGGAGGTAGATAGAGGATGGGTGAAACAGGTGAAGGGGGATTAAGAGTACAGGTATTATGATATGATGAGCACTGAGTAATGTACAGAATTATTGAATCACTATATTGTACACCTGAAACTAATACAACACTGTGTGTTCGTCATACAGAATTAAAATTAAATAAATAAATAAATAAATACCATGAATTTTATGATATGTGAACTTATATCTCAATAAAGCTGTAATTTAAAAAATTATTCATTTCCTTCTTATTGATGAATAGTATTTCATAGAATGTATGTACCACAGTTTGTTTAACCATTCATCCACTGAAGGACATTTAGATGTGTTGCCAATTTTTGCCTATTACTAATAAAGGAATGATTGCTTAGTATGAAGAAATGCCCATTTTTGAAATACACAAACGACTTTTTTTTTTAAAGATTTTATTTATTTGAGAGAGAGAGAGAGAGAGAGAGAATGAGCAGGGGGGAGGGGCAGAGGGAGAGGGGGAAGCAGACTCCCCACCGAGCAGGGAGCCCGATGCGGGGCTCAATCCCAGGACCCTGGGATCATGACCTGAACCAAAGGCAGACAGTTAACTGACTGAGCCACCCAGGTGCCCCCACAAACAATTCTTATTCTCATGTTGAATCCACCCAGTTTGACAGGAATTTGAGCCAAAATAATAATAATGCTTCAGTTAGCAGCTTTTTTCTTTCTTTAAGATTTTATTTATTTATTTGACAGAGAGAGAGAGAGAGAGCACAAGCAGGGGGGAGGGGCAGGGGCAGAGGCAGAGGGAGAAGCAGACTCCCCCCTGAGCAGGGAGCCCCACAAGGGGCTCAATCCCAGGACCCTGGGATCATGACCTGAGCAGATGGCAGATGTTTAACCTACTGAGCCACCCAGGTGCCGCAGCAGTTTTGTGTCTTAAATAATTTTTATAAATAGCCTGTAAGACTCCATTCTCTATTTCTTCACTTTACTAAAGCTCATATACACTTAAACTCACTATTTATGATATCCATATTCTATACAGGAATATAGAGAAAACAGCAGTTCTCTGCTTTGTCCAGTATCAGGGTCCATTGTTTTATTTCCGATAGGGCTTTTCTCACATGTTGGAAATATTTAGTGTATTGATATATATATATGCTCTTTGTTTTCTGTCTCCTCCACTAGAATATGCACTCCATCATAAGCAAGGCCATGTCTATTTTTTTCACCTGTTCCTGGCATTGCATCATGCATGGAGTTGGTGTTCATTATTGAAGAAACAAATGTGTTTGGTGCTTGTTTGCATTTATATAACAAACATCTGCATTTACAGATCTCATCCTTTAGTAAATTACCTATCTTTGAGGGAGAGAGCTATTATTGCACCATTTTTTCTGGTTGTTATAGCAACCCACTGACCTCCAGAGCTACAAGTTAATTCTGATATATTTATTTTCCCAGAAGACCAAACAGCATTTTCAGTTTTGAAATAATGACGCTGTTATAAATCACATTTGTCATACTATAAAAAGGCATTGAGAGGTTTTCTCTTTATCTTTTATGAGATGGCCGAGAACTAGAAAGGGGAAAAAAATCTGTTCAATCCAATATATGCTAGGAAAAAAACAAATAACAGTATGACCCTCATCTCCATTCCTAACCTTTTCATATTTCCTCCAGGTTCTCCACCTTTCCACAAGCATCTGTGAATTTGGTTGTGTTTTTTTATCCAAATTGTTAAAGTTTCAGCAAAATTTATCTTCAGATATCTTCGTCTCATTAAATGAAATAATGGGGGGGCACCTGGGTGGCTCTGTCAGTTAAATGTCTGCCTTCGGCTCAGATCATGACCCCAGGGTCCTGGGACTGAGCCCCACATCGGGCTCCCTGCTCTGCGGGGAGTCTGCTTCTCCCTCTCCCTTCTGCCCTTCCTCCCTGATCCTGCTCTCTCTCTCTTCTCTCAAATAAAGAAATAAAATCTTTTTAAAAAACCTTTTAAATGAAATAATGTATGTAGTATATAATACAATGTTTACCATGAAGTATATTATCAATAAAGATTAGTAGCTAATAATATTAATAGACAAAATGTTCAACATACCATAACAGGTGTCAGTCATACTAAGAACCAAGAATATCATAACTTGAATAAGATAATCAACTGAAATCAACATACATGAATCATAAGTTGAAATTAAATTGCCCCAGTAACTTATTATAAAGTCTCTTGAAATGACTGGAAAAAATAGCAAATCTCAGCAAAGAGATTGAAGTTATAAAAAAAGAACCAAGTGGAAATTATAAAATTGAAAAATACAATAACAAAACAACTATTCTTTTTTTTATTAACATATAATGTATTATTTGTTTCAGGGGTACAGGTCTGTGATTCATCAGTCTTACACAATTCACAGCACTCACCATAGCACATACCCTCCCCAATGTCCATCACCCAGCCGTCCCATCCCTCCCACCCCCCTCCACTCCAGCAACCCTCAGTTTGTTTCCTGAGATTAAAAGTCTCATGGCTTGTCTCCATCTCTGGTTTCGTCTTGTTTTGATTTTCCCTCCCTTCCCCTATGATCCTCTGTCTTATTTCTCAAATTCCACATATCACTGAGATCATATGATACTTGTCTTTCTCTGATTGACTTATTTTGTTTAGCATAATACCCTCTAGTTCCATCCACACTGTTGCAAATGGCAAGATTTCATTTTTTGATGGCTGGGTAATATTCCATTGTATATATATACCACATCTTCTTTATCCATTCATCTGTTGATAGACATCTAGGCTCTTTCCATAGTTTGGCTATTGTGGACAATGCTGCTATAAACATTGGGGTGCATGTGCCCCTTCGGATCACTACATTTGCATCTTTGGGGTAAATGCCCAGTAGTGTAATTGCTGGGTTGTAGGGTAGCTCTATTTTCAACTTTTTGAGGAACCTCCGTACGGTTTTCCAGAGTGGCTGCACCAGCTTGCATTCCCACCAACAGTGTAGGAGGGGTCCCCTTTCTCTGCATCCTCGCCAACATCTATCGTTTCCTGACTTGTTAATTTTAGCCATTCTGACTGGTGTGAGGTGGTATCTCATCGAGGTTTTGATTTATATTTCCCTGATGCTGAGTGATGCAAAACAACTATTCTACTGGATGGGCCCAAAACTATAGTGGAGGTAACAGAAGATAGAATCACTGTCCTCAGGAGATATCAATAGAATTCACCCAATCTGAAAAACAGAGAGGAAAATAAACTAGAGGAAGAAAATGAATGGAGCTTCAGGGACCTGTGGGACAATGACAAAATAGCCAACATTTGTATCATTAAAGTCCCATGAGGGGAAGAAGAGACTGGAACTGAAAAAAATTTGAAGAAATAATTGCTGAAAAATTCCCATATTTGTACACAAACTTACAAATTTAGAAGCTGAGTAAGCCCCAAATGGGATAAACCTAAATAAATCCATTCCATGACACACCATAATTAAAATTCTTAAACTAGGGGCACCTGGATTGCTCTGTAGGTTGAGCATCAGTCGCTAAAAGTTTTGGCTCAGGTCAAGATCTCATGGGCCATGAAATCGAGCCCTGCCTTGGGTTCCTAGCTCGACAGGGAGTCTCCTTGAGATTCTCTCCCTCTGCCTCTTCCCCCACTTGCACACACACTCTTTCTCTCTCAAATAAAATAAATAAATCTTGTCAAAAAAATTCTTAAAACTGAAGACAAAAACTCTTAAAAGAAGCCAGAAAGAAACTACAGATTCCCTATAGGACAATATCAATCCATCAGTGGATTTCTCATCTGAAATCATGGAGAATGCAAGAAAGTGGCACAGCACTTTTTAAATATGAAAAGGAAAGAACTATCAACTGCAAAGCCCACATCCAGCAAAACCATCCTCTAGGAATGAAGGGGAAATAAAGACATTCTCAGGTGAAAGAAAAATAAAAGAATTTGTTGCTAGCAGAACTATTCTTAAAGACTAGAAAAGAGAGGCGCTTGGGTGGCTCAGTCAGGTAAGCGTCTGCCTTTAGCTGAGGTCCTGATCCCAAGGTCCTGGATCGAGTCCCGCATGGGGCTCTTTGCTCAGTGCGGAGTCTGCTTCTCCCTCTGCCTGCCACTCCCCTTGCTTGTGCTTGCTCTCACTTCAGTAATCAAATGTGATTTATAAACATTATGGTTTATAAAACATACCATTGTATAATTAATAACATACTTTTGTATGTATTCCTATTTCTGGTCATTCTATTGTTCCTTCTTCCTTACTAATACTAAAAGATACTTTTTTCTCATTTTATTCCTAGTCTTTTTTTTTTTTTTTTTTTTTGAGATTTCTTTCTTTATTTATTTGTCGGGGAGAGAGAGAAAGAGAGAGAGAGGCAGGCAGAGGGAGAAGCAGGCTTCCCGTTGAGCAAGGAGCCCAATGCAGAACTCGATCCTAGGACCCCAGGATCATGACCCAAGCTGAAGGCAGATGCTTAACAACTGAGCCACCCAGGCATCCCAACACATATATATATTTTAATACCAAAGCAACCACTAAAAAACATACAAATATATGCATTAAAAAATACTACAAATAAATACAGATGAATCCCCAACAATGTTCAAACAACTCATAGGAAGGCAAGAAAAGAGAAAAAGAGGAACAAGAACCAGAGAAAATAAATAATAAAATGGGAGGCTTAAATGCTAACATATCAATAATCACCTTAAATGCAGATGGTCTATATATACCAATCAAAAGAGACAGATAAGCAGACTGAATAAAAAAACATGATGTAATCATATATTGTTCATAAGAAATTAATTTCATTTTTCCTCTTTTTTTTAGATTTTATTTAATTTCAAGTAAGTTAACATATAATGTATTATTAGTTTCTGGGGTAGAATTTAGTGATTCATCACTTACATATAACACCCAGTGCTCAACACAACAAGTACCCTCCTTAATACCCATCACACATTTACCCCTTCCCCCTACCCACCTCCCCTCCAGCAAACCTCAGTTTGTTCCCTATAGTTAAGAGTCTCTTATGGTTTGCTTCCCTCTCTGTTTTTATCTTACTTTTCCTTCCTTTCCCCTATGTTCATTGTTTATCTGTTTTGTTTCTTAAATTCCACATATGAGTGAAACTGTATAGTATTTGTCTTTCTCTGACTGACATATTTTGCTTAGCATAATATACTCTAGTTCCATCCATGTCATTGTAAATGGCAAGATTTCATTCTTTTTGATGGCTGAGTAGTATTCCATTGTGTTTGTGTGTTTTGCAGAGTGGCTGCACCAGTTTGCATTCCCACCAACAGTGTAAGAGGGTTCCCCTTTCTCCACATCCTTGCCAACATCTGTTGTTTCCTGAGTTGTTAATGTTAGCCATTCTGACAGGTGTGAGGTGGTATCTCAATGTGCTTTTGATTTGTATTTCCCTAATGCCAAGTGATGTTGAGCATTTTTTTCCATGTGCGGTGTTAGCCATTTCTTTGTCTTCTATGGAAGAATATCTGTTCATGTCTTCTGGCCATTTTGTGATTGGAGTTTTTTTGGGGGGGTGTTGAGTTTGATAAGTTCTTTATAGATTTTGGATACTAGCTCTTTATCCAATATGTCATTTGCAAATATCTCTAGGTTGCCTTTTAGTTTTGTTGATTGTTTCCTTTGCTGTGCACAAGCTTTTTATCTTGATGAATTCCAAATAGTTCATTTTTGCTTTTGTTTCCCTTGCCTCCAGACACATATCTAATAAGAACTTGCTGCAGCCGAGGTCAAAAAGGTTGCTGCTTGGGGCACCTGGGTGGCTCAGTTGTTGGGCGTCTGCCTTCGGCTCAGGTCATGGTCCCAGGGTCCTGGGATTGAGCCCTGCGTCGGGCTCTCTGCTCAGCAGGAAGCCTGCTTCTCCCTCTCCCACTCCCCCTGCTTGTGTTCCCTCTTTCGCTGTCTCTCTCTCTCTGTCAAATAAATAAAAAAAATCTTTAAAAAAAAAAAAGGTTGCTGCTTGTGTTCTCCTCTAGTATTTTTCTGGATTCCTGTCTCACATTTAGGTCGTTCATCCATTTTGAATTCATTTTTGTGTATGGTGTAAGAAAGTGGTCCAATTTCATTCTGCCTGTGGCTGTCCAATTTTCCCAACACCATTTGTTGAAGAGACTGTCTTTTTCCATTGGATATTCTTTCCTGCTTTGTTCAAGATTAGTTGACCATAGAGTTGAGGGTCCATTTCTGGGTTCTCTATTCTGTTCATTGATCTATGTGTCTGTTTTTGTGCCAATACCATATTGTCTTGATGATTACAGCTTTGTAATACAGCTTGAAGTCTGGAATTGTGATGCCTCCAGCTTTGGTTTTCAACATTACTTTGTCTACTGGGATCTTTTCTGGTTCCATACAAATTTTAAAATTGTTTATTCCAGCTCTGTAAAAACTGTTGGTGTTATTTTGATAGGGATTGCATTTAATGTGTAGATTATTTTGGGTAGTATAGACATTTTAACAATATTTGTCCTTCCAATCCATGAGCATGGAATGTTTTTCCACTTCCTTGTGTCTTCCTCAATTTCTTTCATGAATGTTCTATAGTTTTCAGAGTACAGATATTTTACCTGTTTGGTTAGGTTTATTCCTATGTATCTTATGGTTCTTTGTGCAATTGTAAATGGGATCAATTCCTCTTTCTGCTGCTTCATTATTGGTGTATAGAAATGCAACAGACTTCTGTGCATTAATTTTATATTCTGTGACTTTGCTGAATTCCTGTATCAGTTCTAGCAATTTTTGCAGGGAGTCTTTCAGGTTTTCTATATAGGGTATCATGTCGTCTGTGAACAGTGAAAGTTTGACTTCTTCCTTGCTGATTCAGATGTCTTTTCTTTATTTTTGTTGTCTGATTGCTGTGGCTAGGACTTACAGTACTATGTTGAACAACAGTGGTGAGAATGAACAACCCTGTCATGTTTCTGACCTTAGGGGAAAAGCTCTCAGTTTTTCCCCATTGAAAATGATATTAGCTATGGGTCTTTCATATATGGCCTTTATAATGTTGAGTTATGTTCCTTCTATCCCTACTTTGTTGAGGGTTTTTATCATAATGGATGCTGTATTTTTTCTAATGCTTTTTCTGCATCTATTGAGAGAATCATGTGGTTCTTATCCTTTCTTTTATTAATATGGTGTATCACCTTGGTTGATTTGCTGATATTGAACCACCCCTGCAGCCCAGGAATAAATCCCACTTGGTTGAGGAGAATAATCCTTTTAATGTACTGTTGGATTGGATTAGCTAGTATCTTGTTGAGAATTGTTGCATCCATGTTCATCAGGGATATTGGTCTGTAATTCTCCTTTTCAGTGGGGTCTTTGTCTGGTTTTGAGATCAAGGTAATGCTGGCCTCATAGAATGAGTTTGAAAGTTTTCCTTCCATTTCTATTTTTTGGAACACTTTCAGAAGAATAGGTATTAATTCTTCTTTAAATATTGGTAGAATTCCCCTGGGAAGCCATCTGGACCTGTACTCTATTGGGAGATTTTTGATTATGGGTCTGTTCACATTTTCTATTTCTTGCTGCTTCAGTTTTGGTAGTTTACATGTTTCTAAGAATTTGTCCATTTCTTCCAGATTGCCTAATTTGTTGACATATAATAGCTCATAATATTCTCTTATAACTCTTTGTATTTCTGCGGTGTTGGTTGTGATTTCTCCTCTTTCATTCATGATTTTATTTATTTCGGTCCTTTCTCTTTTCTTCTTGATAAGTCTGGCTAGGGGTTTATCAATTTTGTTAATACATTTAAGAACCAGCTCTTAGTCTTTTTTGATCTGTTCTACTGGTTTTTTGATTTATATATCATTTATTTCTGTTCTAATCTTTATTATTTCCCTTCTTCTGCTAGCTTTAGGCTTTATTTGCTGATTTTTTTCCAGCTCCTTTAGGTGTAAGGTTAGGTTGTGTATTTGAGACTTTTCTTGTTTCTTGAGGTAGGCCTGTGTTGTTACATACTTCCCTCTTAGGACCAACTTTGCTTTGTCGCAAAGGTTTTGGACTGTCATGTTTTCATTTTCATTTGCTTCCATGTATTTTTTAATTCTTCTTTAATTTCTTGGTTAACCCATTCATTCTTTAGTAGGATGTTCTTTAACCTACATGTATTTGTGGTCTGTCCAAATTTTTTTCTTGTGGTTGACTTCAAGTTTCATAGCATTGTGGTCAGAAACTATGCGTGATATGATCTCAATCTTTTTGTACAGGTTGAGGCCTGATTTATGACCCATTATATGATCTATCCTGGAGAATGTTCCATGTGCCCCCGAAAAGAATGTGTATTCTGCTGCTTTAGGATGGAATGTTCTGAATATATCTGTTAAGTCCATCTGGTCCAGTGTGTCATTCAAAGCCCTTGTTTCCTTGTTGATCTTCTGCCTAGATGATCTGTCCATTGCTGTGAGTGGGGTGTTAAAGTCTCCTACTATTATTGTATTATTATCAGTGAGTTTCTTTATGTTTGATATTTATTGATTTATATATTTGGGTGCTTGCAAGTTGGGGGCATAAATATTTACAGTTGTTAGATCTTCTTGTTGGATAGACCCCTTTATTGATATAGTGCCCTCCTTCAGCTCTTGTTACAGTCTTTGGTTTAAAATCTAGTGTGTTTGATATACTTATGATGTAAGTATGATAAAGAACTCCAGATTTCTTTTGATGTATTAGCATGATAGATGGTTCTCTACCCCCTCACTTTCAATCTGGACATTTCTTTGGGTCTAAAATGAGTCTCTTAGAGGCAGCATTTCAATGGGTCTTGTTTTTTTTTAATGCATTCCCATATCCTATGTCTTTTGATTGGCACATTTATTCCATTTACATTCAGAGTAATTATTGAAAGATATTAATTTAGTGCCATTGTATTACCTGTACAGTCGCTATTCCTGTAGATTTTCTCTGTTCCTTTCTAGTCTTTGTTACTTTTAATCTCTTTTTCCCACTCAAAGGGTCCCCTTGAATATTTCTTGCAGGGCTCATTTAGTGTTCATGAACTTGTTTAGTTTTTATTTGTCTGGGAAACTCTTTACCTCTCCTTCTATTCTAAATGACAGCTTTGCTGGATAAAGTATTTTTGTTTGCATATTTTTCCCACTTAGCACGTTGATTTTTTTTTTATAGGAAATAACATTTTATAAAGCAGGCTAGTAATAGCTCAGTATTCTGAGATTTTGTAGAAATGATGACACCAAAATGACTGCAATCAGCAGTAATACTGATCCTAATACTAATAGGAAAAGTAATGACGTCTATATTTCTCTTCACCAGAGAAATGTGTTTGCTAAAATTCGTAAGTGAAAATATCTATAAGTGATTTTGAAGAAAACAAAGTATTCTTTATTTTATTTTATTTTATTATGTTATGTTAATAATCATACATTACATCATTAGTTTTTGATGTAGTGTTCCATGATTCATTGTTTGCGTGTAACGCCCAGTGCTCCATGCAATATGTGCCCTCCTTAATACCCATCACCGGGCTAACCCACTCCCCCACCCTCCTCCCCTCTAAAACCCTAAGTTTGTTTCTCAGAGTCCATAGTCTCTCGTGGTTCATCTCCCCCTCCGTTTTCCCTCCCTTCATTTTTCCCTTCCTACTATCTTCTTCTTCTTTTTTTTTTTTAACATATAATGTATTATTTGTTTCAGAGGTACAGGTCTGTGATTCATCAGTCTACACAATTCACAGTGCTCACCATAGCACATACCGTCCCCAATGTCTATCACCCAGCCACCCCATCCCTCCCACCCCCCACCACTCCAGCAACCCTCAGTTTGTTTCCTGAGATTAAGAATTCCTCATATCAGTGAGCTCATATGATACTTGTCTTTCTCTGATTGACTTATTTCGCTTAGCATAATACCCTCTGGTTCAATCCACGTCATTGCAAATGGCAAGATTTTGGGGTTTTTTTGATGGCTGCATAATATTCCATTGTATATATACACCACATCTTCTTTATCCACTCATCTGTTGATGGACATCTTGGCTCTTCCCATAGTTTGGCTATTGTGGACATTGCTGCTATAAACATTGGGGTGCATGTACCCCTTTGGATCACTACATTTGTGTCTTTGGGGTAAATACCCAGTAGTAGCATGTTGAACATTTCCTTCTACTCCCTTCTGGCCTGCCAGGTTTCTTTTTTTTTTCTTTCTTTCTTTTTTTTTAGATTTTATTTATTTATTTGAGAGACAGAATGAGAGAGAGAGAGAGCATGAGAGAGGGGAGGGTCAGAGGGAGAAACAGACTCCCTGCTAAGCGGGGAGCCCAATGCGGGACTCAATCCCGGGACTCCGGGATCATGACCCAGCCGAAGGCAGTAGCTCAACCAACTGAGCTACCCAGGCACCCCTGGCGTGCCAGGTTTCAATGGGCAAGTCTGCTGCTAACCTTATGTGTCTACCCTTTGAGATTAAGGACCTTTTGTCCCTAGCTACTTTCAGAATTCTCTCTTTATCTGTGTATTTTGCAAGTTTTGCCATGATATGTCATGATAAGAAACTCATTTCAAATTCAGGAACATAGCTAGGTTAAAAGAAAAGCATGGAAAAACATACATGACACAAACATTAATTTTTAAAAAATATAAGTGGCTACATTGACATCTGAAATAGTAGATGGTAGAGCAAACAAAATTACTAAAGTAGAATGGACATGATAGAAGGAAATATTACATAATAAAAATATCTATAGACTAGGAAGAAATAATGATCTTAAATGTGTATGCACCAAAAAAACAGAACTTTAAAATACCTGAAAAATGATGGAACTGAGTGGAAAAGTAGGCAACTGTACAGTTATCAGTAGGGAATTCAACATGACCTCTCAACAACTGATAGAATTACTAGGTAGAAAACCAAAAAGGGTAGAGAAGATTTGAACAACACAACCAGTCACAGAGTGACCTATGGACTAAACGCACCGGATAATAACAATACATATCTTTTTGTTTGCCCAGGGAACACTTACCAAGATATATCATATACTGTACCATAAAACAAACCTTGACAAATGTAAAATTGAAATCATACAGTGTACATTTTCTGGCCATATTGGATTCACACTAAAAACCAATAATAGAATGACAAGACAATCTCTAAACACACAGAAATTAAACAACATAATTTAAAATAACCATGCATCAGAGGAAATCTCAAAGAATATTTTAAAATAGAATTGATTGAAAATAAAAATACAGCATACCAAAATCTGTTGGATGCAGCTAAAGCATTGTTGAGAATGAGGTTGGTAGCACTAAATGCTTACATTAGATATGACAAAAAGACTCAACTCAAATAATGTAAATTTTTACTTAAGGTGGGATGCCTGGCTGGCTCAGTAGGTGGAGCTTGTGATTCTTGATCTTGGGGCTGTTAGTACAAGCCCCATGTTGGGTATAGAGATTACTTAAATAAATAAAATAAGTTTTTACTTAAGGCACCAGCAATAGAAGAGGAAAATAAATCTAAATAAGTATAAGGAAGGAACTAATGTAGAGATCAAAGCAGTAATTAATTACATTGAAGATAATAAAACAATAGAGCAAATCAATGAAATAACAGACTGGTTTGTTTTAAAATCAATAGAATTGATAAACTTTAGTAAGACTGACAAAAACTAAAGGAAGAAGGGGCGCCTGGGTGGCTCAGTCGTTAAGTGTCCGCCTTCGGCTCAGGTCATGATCCCAGGGTTCTGGGATCGAGCCCTGCGTCGAGCTCCCTGCTCAGCAGGAAGCTTGCTTCTCCCTCTTCCACTCCCCCTGCTTGTGTTCCCCCTCTCACTGTGTCTCTCTCTGTCAAATAAATAAATAAAATCTTTAAAAAAAAAAAAAAAACTAAATGAAGAAAACACATATTACCAATATAAGTATTGAAACAAGGGATGTCACTACATATGCTGTAGCCACTAAGAAATAAAGGAATATTACAGAAAATATTACATTCATAAATATGACAATGTAGAAGTAATGGACTTCTTTTCAAAAACCACGACTATCAAATTCAACTGAGATGAAGTAGATTAAATCAATAACTTTATACCAATGTTAAAAATTGAATTTATTTAAATAGCTCCTCAAAAAAGAAATTTACAATCCCAGATGGTTTCACTGGAGAATTCTACCAATCATTATTTTTTAACGATTTTATTTATTTATTTGATAGAGAGAGACACAGCCAGAGAGGGAACACAAGCAGGGGGAGTGGGAGAGGGAGAAGCAGTCTTCCCATGGAGCAGGAAGCCGATGCGTGGCTTGATCCCAGGACCCTGGGATCATGACTCGAGCCGAAGGCAGACGCTTAACGACTGAGCCACCCAGGCGCCCCTCTACCAATCATTTAAAGAATTAACACCAATTTCACACAATCTCTTCCAGAAGAGGAGAGAACATTTTCCAATTCATTTTGTGAGGGCAATAACACCCTGATATCAAAACCAGACAAAACAAATACAAAAAAAGAAAACTACAGGCAAATATCTCATGAACATAGATGCAAAAATTCTCAACAAAATATTAGCAGAGTGAGCATAACAATGTATAAAAAGAATTATGCACTATGACCAAGTGGGATTTATTCCAAGTTTGCAAGGCTGTTTCAAAATTTGAAAAATCAATGTAATACACCAGAGCAACAGGCTAAAAAGAAAAAATTATATGATCATATCAATTGATGCAGAAAAAGTATCTGACAAATTCCAACACCCATTAATGATTTTTAAAAAAAATCTGAGGAGTGGTATCATGGAAATGGCAGAGTGGGAAGATCTAAGAATCCATCTTTCCACTGAAGCCACCAAGAAGCTGACAAAAACTGACAGAATCAACTTCTTTGGAACTCTGGCATCTAAGCAAAATCTTACGGCAACCAGGAAAGTGCTTATAAAGAAAGAGACTGATAAACTTCAGTAAGAAAACATTATGTTCTTGTTTACCTACCTATCATCCCCATTCCCCAGCTAAGCAGTGGCTATGGGAATAGGAGCTTGAAATCCAGGTGCACCTTGCTGGTGGTATGGCGGCAATTTGGACCTTGTTAAAAAAAAAAATTGTAGTAATGCATTTTGGTCTGCCTGGTGATCAGCATAGAGGCTGACTTTTGTTTTACCCCCACTGGGTGGGAGCAACTATCCAGGAGACATGTGACAAAAAAACACTTATAGGTGTATACCACTCCTGAGTCAAGAGAAAGCAGAGGTAGCAAGGCCTGGGAAGATACAGAACTTGAAAAAAGACGGTTTGAAGGAAGATTCTTGGGGAATAACAGTTTTGAAGGGCTACTGTGTATACCATGGAATACAAAGTTCAACACACATGCCCAGGGTCAGCTGTTTGGTCAGAAAAGATTTGAGATGACCATTGTCTTGCACCTCTGGCTGATTTTTGAGCTCCATACAAACAGGAGGTAAAGGCAAAGGCAAGTTGGTATAGTGTTGAAGGAGTGCCTAGCTTAGACTCAATCTACAAAGATCAGTTGAGTATTGTTTTTCTTTTTCTTTTGGCATCAGGTGTTTAAGGATATCTGTCAGCCTTCTCGGCTGACTGCTGAAATAACAGAAAAGAGACTTCAGCGACCACACATGACACTGAACAGTCTTTGCAAAGATGGATTGGAAGAGTCACTAAACAAGAAAGACAACTGCTCACCTCAACAATCAACAACAGAAAACAATGTGGAAGAGGAGATTCTGATTTCCAGAGTTACCACATTATAATATTCAAAATGTTTGGTTTTCAACAAAAGATGACAAGACATGAAAAGAAACAGGAAATATGGTCTATTTGCATGAAAAAAAAACTGACATAAACAATCCCTGAGGAAACCAGACACTGGATATAGTAGACAAAAACTTTAAGGAACTATCTTAACTATGTTCAGGGAGTTAAAGGAAACCTGGAAACAATGTATGAATAAAATGAAAATATCAATAAAGATGTAGAGATTATAAGATGAAACCAAATAGAAATTCTGGAGTTGACAAGTAAAATAATTGAAATGATAAATTCACTAGGGGGTTTTAACAACAGATTTGAGAAGGCGGAAGAAAAAAAATCAGCAAACTTGAAGATAGGACTATAGAAATGACATATTCTGAAGAGAAGAAAAATTAACATAACCTAAATGATCTCTGCAACACCATAAAGAATACCAACATTCTTTGGGATCCCAGACAGAAATAAAAAAGAGAAAAGGGGACAGAAAGAATACTTGAGGAAATAATGGCCAAAAAGTTTCCAACTTTGATTAAAGATTGATCTACACATCCAAGAAGCTTAATGGACTTGATATAGGATAAGCTCAAAGAGATTGACACTGAGACACAGCCAAATATTTGAAAGACAAAGACAAAGAGAAATTTGAAAGTAACAATAGAGAAGCAACTTGTCACATATAAGAGATCCTCAATACAATTACTATGCAATATATTATCAGAAACCATGGAGGCCAGAAGGCAGTAGGATAACATATTTTAAGTACTGAAGGGGGAAAATAACTGTCACCTGATAATTCTTTACCTGGCAAAACTTACTTTCAAAAATGAGAGAGAGGGGCACCTGGGGGGGTGGGTAGTCGGTTAAGCAACTGACTCTTGGTTTTGCTGGGGTGGTGATCTCGAGTGGTGTGATTGAGACCCGTGTCCAGTCCATGCTCAGTGTGGAGTCTGCTTAGAGTTTCTCTCTCCCTCTGCCCCTCCCTCCCCTACTCTCTCTCTCTACAATAAATAAATAAATCTTTTAAAAAATGAGAAATTAAGACATTCACAGATAAACAAAAGCTGAAGGAGTTAGTTGCTAGTATACCTGCCCTACAAGAGATGCTAAAAGGAATCCTTCAGGCTAAACTGAAAGACACTAGATGGTAACTTGAAGTCATACCAAAAAATAAAGAACTCTGGTAAAGATAGTTACATAGGTAAATATAAAGCCAGTATTATTATATTCTGTTAATGGTATGTAACACTTTCTTTCCTCCTATATTATTTAAAGCACATGCAAAAAACAGTAATTATAAATCTATGCCAATAGGCATGCAATATGTAAAGATGCAATTTGGGACTGTAACAACACAAAGGACAAAGCAGTATGGGAACAGAGTTTCTGTATGCTATTGAAACCAAATTCGTTGGGATGCCTGGGTGGCTCAGTAGGTTAAGCATTTGCCTTCGGCTCAGGTCATGATCCCAGGTCCTGGGATAGAGTCCCACATTGGGCTCCCTGCTCAGTGGAGAGTCTGCTTCTCCCTCTGCCTGCCAGTCCCCCTGCTTGTGCTCACTTGCTCTCTCATGTGCTCTCTCTCTCTGACAAATAAATAAATAAAATCTTAAAAAAAAAAAGGAAACCAAATTGGTATTAATTCAAACTTGATTGTTATAAATTTAGCACATTAATTGTAATCACTAGGATAAATATATGGAAAATAACTACAAAATAAACAAAAAAGAAATTGAGGAAGAAATAAAAATGTTATATGAAAAAACTTAAACACAAAAGAAGGCTGTATTTAAGGAACATAAAATGAACAACAAAAAAGCTCATAGAAAACAGCAAAATGGCAGAAGGAAGTGCTTCCCTACCAGTACTTTAAATGTAAAGAGACTGAACTCACAGAGTTCAGAGATTTGCAGAGATTTTCAAATAGATTTTAAAAATTAATAATTCAATTATATAATGTTTACAAGAGACTCATTTTGGATACAAAGACACAAATACATTGAAAGTGAAAGAGTGGGAAAAAATATTCCATGCAAATAGTAACCAAAGTCAAGCAGGAGTGGCAATACTAATGTCAAACAAAATACATTTTAAGTCAAAAATTAATGCAGGAGAAAAAGAAGAATATTATATATTGAGAAAAGGGTTAATTCATTAGGAAGATACAACAATTTAAAAAATATACACACCACTAGCAGAGCCTCATAATATATGAAGCAAACATTAAAAGGGAAATTTAAAGGGAAAAATAGTCAATTCTACATAATCATTTGAGACTTCAATAACTCATTTTTAATAATGGATGAAGCATCTATATAAAAGGTCTAGAAATAAATAAAGGTCTCGAGGCACCTAGGTGGCTCAGTCAGTTAAGTGAGAGACTCGGTTTTGGCTCAACTCGTGATCTCATGGTCGTGGGATCGAGCCCCAAGTTGTATTCCACACTCAGCAGGGAATCTGCTTGAGATTCCCTCTCTCCTCTCCCTCTACCCCTCCCCCTGCTCATGCTCTCTCTCTCTAAAATAAATAAATAAATCTTAAATAAATAAATAAGTAAATAAATAAATAGAGGTCTTGAACAACACCAAAAATCAATTAGACCTGGAGTGCCTGGGTGGCTCAGTTGTTAAGCATCTGCCTTCAGCTCAGATCATGGTCCCAGGGTCCTGGGATTGAGCCCCACATCGGGCTCCCTGCTTGGCAGGGAGTCTGCTTCTCTCTCTCCCACTCCCCCTGCTTGTGTTCCCTCTCTCACTGTGTCTCTCTCTCTGTTAAATAAATAAATAAAATCTTAAAAAAATAATAAAATCAAAATCAAAATCAATTAGACCTAACATACATATAAAACACTCCACTCACCATAGCAGAATATACATTGTTACCAAATATATATGGAACATTCTCCGGAATAGATATTTTAGGCCACAAATTATACAAAGCATTTTCTCTGAACACCATGGAATGAAGCTAGAAATCAAATACAGAAGGAAAACTGGAAAATTCGTAAATGTGTGGAAATTAAACAACACTCTTTTAAATAATCAATGGGTCAGAGAAGAAATCAACAAGGCTAATATGAAGATCCTTGGACATGAGTTAAAACTAAAACACATGGGGGGACCTGGGTGGCTCAGTTGGTTAAGCAACCGCCTTCAGCTCAGGTCATGATCCTGGAGTCCCAGGATCAAGTCCCGCATCAGGCTCCCTGCTCGACAGGGAGTCTTCTTCTCCCTCTGAAACTCCCCCCTCTCATGTGCTCTCTTTCTCTCTCTCTCTCTCTCTCTCTCTCTCATTCTCTCTCTCTCAAATAAATAAATAAAATCTTTAAAAAAAACCAAAAAAACTAAAACATGGGATACAGCAAAGCAGTGTTTAGAGTGATGTTTATAGTTAAAACTGCCTACATTAAAAAATAGGAAAGATCATGAAGCAATAACCTAACTCTACAATTTAGGGAACTAGGAAGAAAAAAGAAAATAAAAAAGACTAGAGTGATGATAAATGAAATAGAGAGTAGAAAAACAATAGAGAGTATTAAAGAAAACAAACATTAGTTCTTGAAAAGGTTGGGAAAATTGACAACCTTTTTGGTAGACTGACTAAGAAAAAAAGGAGAAGACACAAATAACTAAAACTGGAAATAAAAATAAGAATATCACTACTGACCTTACAGAATTAAAAAGGATTATAAGGGAATACTATGAACAATTTCACAGCAACATATTAGATAATCTGGATGAAATGGACAAATGACCAAACTGACCCAAGAAGAAACAGAAAACCTGAACAGACCTATAACAACTAATGGGGTTAAATCTGTAATTTTTAAAAATCACCAAAAAGAAAAATCTAGAACCATATGGCTTCACTGGTGAATTCTATCAAACATTTAAAGAATTAACACCAATCCTTCTCAAATTCTTTCAAATAATAGGAGAGATGGAAACACTTCCTAACTCATTCTGTGAGGCAGGCATTACCTAATATTGTAGCCAAAGACACCACAAGAGAAAACTGTAGATCAATTCCCTTATGAATATAGATGGGAAAAGCCTCAGAAAACATACTAATAAATCAAATCAAACAGCATGTTAAAAAGGATTATACACCATGACCAACTGGGATTTATCTCAGGAATGCAAGGGTGATTCATTGTAGGAAAGTCAATGTAATGCATCACATTACTAGAACAAAGGGGAGAAAAAAACCCACACTATCATCTTAATAGAAAAGAAAAAAAAAAAAAACTTGTGAAAATTCAACACCCTTTTATGTTCTAAACACTCAGCAAACTAATAAAAGAAGAATTTTCTCAATATGATAAGAGGCATTTATGAATAGCCTGCAGCTTATACTATGGACAGAATTGTGCCACCCAAAGTTCATAAAATCAAGAACTAACTCTTAATGTGATGGTATTTGGATATGGGGCTTCGGAGAAGTAATTAGGGCGAGGTGAGGTCTTGAGGGTGGGCTCTCTTGATAGAATTAGTGGCTTTATAAGAAGAGGAAAACAGAGTGAGTGAGCATTGTTAGGACACAGCTATGGCCCTCACAAGCAAGAGGGCTCTCTGAGTGAGCGGACACCTTGATCTTGGACTTCCAAGCCTCTAAAACTGTGAGAAATAAATGTCTGCTGTTTAAACCACCCAGTCTATGGTGTTTTGTTATAGCAGTCAAGCAGACTAACACAGCTATTATCAGAGTCATTGGTGAAAAACCGAAGTTTTCCCCTGAAAAATCAGGAACAAGACAAAGATGCTCTCTTTTACAACTATAATTCAACATTACTATAAGTTGTAGTTAGAACTGTTGGGCAGGGGGAAAAGGTGTCCAAATTAGAAAGAATAAGTAACTTTTTGCATATTAAATGATTGTATATTAAAAAAACCCCAAAGAATCCAAAAACTACTAGCACAAATAAATAAATTTAGTAAAGTTGCAGGATAGGAGATCAGCATACAAAAATCAATTGTACTTCTATACACCAGGAATAAAAATCCAAAAAGGAAATTAAGAAAACAATTTCATTTACAATTGCATAAAAAAGAATGAAATTTAATCAAAGAAATAAAATACCTGTACACTGAAAAATCATAAGACATTACTGAAGGAATTTAAAGAAGACCTAAATAAATAGATAAATTTTATGTTCATGCATTAGAAGAATTATTCTGTTAAGGTGGTAATTATTTCAATGAGATCTACGCATTCAATATAATCCCTATCAAAGGTTCAGTTGCCATTTTCACAGAAATGAAAAGGTGAGTCTTTAAATTCATATGAAATTGGAAGCAGCCTGAATAGGCAAGACAATATTAAAAAAGAAAAACGAAGTTGGAGAACATTTGTGCATCAAAGGCCATTACCAAGAATGTGAAAAGACAACCTACAGAATGGGAGAAAATATTTGTAATTATTCATCTAATAAAAGTCTTGTATTTAGAATATATAAATAACTCTTTCAACTCCATAACAAAAAGACAACCCACTTTAAAAATAGGCAAAGGAGGGTCACCTGGATGGCTCAGTCATTGGGCGTCTGCCTTCGGCTCAGGCTGTGATCCCAGGGTCCTGGGATCGAACCCCACATCCGGCTACTTGCTCAGCAGGAAGCCTGCTTCTCCCTCTCCTACTCCCCCTGCTTGTGTTCCCTCTCTCGTTGTCTCTCTCTCTGTCAAAAAATAAATAAAATCTTTAAAAAAAAAAAAAAGAAAAGAAAATCCCAAGGAATCTAAAAATACTTCCTAGAACTAATGAGTTCAACAATGTTGCACACAAAAGTCAATGGCATCGGGATGCCTGAGTGGCTCAGGTGGTTAAGCATCTGCCTTCAGCTCAGGTCATGATCCCAGGGTCCTGGGATTGAGTTCCGCATCGGGGGGGGGGGGGGGGGGCCCAGCGGGGGGGGGGCTTCTCTTCCTGCTTGTGCTCTCTCTCTCTCTCTGACAAATAAATAAATAAAATCTTCAAAAAAAAAAAAAGTCAATGGCATTTCTGTATACCAAAATGAACACGCAGATCCAAAATTTAAAAACACAGTATTGTTTTTTTAAATGGTAAATATGTGAGGTGATGAATGTGTTAATTAACTTGATTGTAGTAATCATCTCACAATATATATGTATATCTAATCATCACATTGTACACCTTAAATATTTACAAGTTTGTCACTTACACATTTATAAACCTGAGGGGGAGCATAATGCCATTTACATTTACCCCAAAGAAAATGAAATGCTTAGGTATACACTAAACAAAGCCTGTAAAGTATGTTGAAAATCGCAAAGTGGTGATGAAGAGAATTAAGGCTGAAATAAATAGAAAACCATACTGTATTCATGGATTGGAAGATTCAAAATAGTAAAGATGTCAGTTCTCCCTAATCAATCTATCATTTTAATACAATTCCTATCAAAATCTTGGCAAGGCTTTTTTGTAGACACAGACAATCTTATTCTAAAATTTATATGGAAAAAATAAAATAAAATTTATATGGAAAGTCGCATGGCCTAGAAAAAACTGCTGTGACGAAGAAAATGGGAGGAACTACTCTATCTGATTTTAAGGCTTACTACATAGCTATGGTAATCAAGACAGTGTGGTATTGGCAAAAGGATAGACACATAGATCAATGAAACAGAATAAAGATCCATGGAATAGAAATAAATTCACACTAATATTCTCAAATGGTTTTGACAAGTGTGCAGCTGAGTGGAAGAATAATGGTCTTTTAACCAACTGGTGCTCTACCAATTGAATATCTTTAAGGAAGGCAAAAAATGATCCTCCAGTCTTCTGGTTCCACATGTAAGGAACTTAAAAGTCACAACTCTCTCCTAACAACAAGGAAAAAGATGAACAAATTGAAAAACAACTCTTCTTAGATCTGTAAGTGAAGTGAGATCACAGGGCAAACTATTATCCCCCAAATATACAGAGATTCACAAATACTGGAGCACAAACCACCATAGGAATCAGTGCAGGGGTAGGAAATTAAAGAAGACCTAAATAATAAAAATCTATAAGACTGCACAGGGCATGGCACTCCTAACCTCCTAGGTATGGGCAAGCCCAAGAGTTTTAAAACTTCAGGGGACCCAGTCATAAAGGGGACCCCTCACTTTTGTGAGTTTTACCTCCAGGAACTGGACTAGGCTCTCACAGTAAATAATGGAGAATCCCCTTGTGCTTCTGGCAGAGGGAGGTGAAAAAGAATTATTTTGAAATATGCCAGATTGCTCTATTAATGGTGAAGGGTCTGCCCTCAGGAGAAACTAGTTAACTACAGCCTAACTGACCTAACAGAAGAGAAATACCAAACTCCATTCAGCTCTCACCTTCCATGTGGGAGAAGGGAAATACCCAACTCCAGCCCACCCTAGCCATTCTATTCCACCTAGGAATAAGGGAAACAATAAAAAACACTTTTGAAGATCATCTTCAGAGGCATAGGCTCACTAAAAGATTGAGACCTAATCACAGGACTATGGAATACTCCCCTCTACCCCGACACACACACACACCTTACCACCACATTACTACAGACCTATTATTTAACAACAGTTTTCTTTACCCAGTATATCATGTCTGGCTACCAAGAAAAAATTAAAAGGCATACTAGAAGGCAAAAAACACAATTTGAAGAGACAATGTATCAGAAACCGACATGGCAGGGATGTTGAAATTATCGACCAGGAATTGAAAACAACTATAAATAATATTCTAAGGGCTCCAAGGATAAAGCAGACAGCATGTAAGAACTGAAAGGTAAAGAGATGGAAATTCTAAGACCCAAAAAGAAATGCTAGAGATCAAAAAACCTGTAGGAGAAATAAAGAATGCCTTTGATGGGCTTTTTAGTAGACTGGACACAGCTGAGGAAAGAATCTCTGAGTTTGAAGATGTATCAGTAGAATTTTGAAAACTGAAAACCAAAGAAAAAAAGATGGTAGGGTGTGAAAGGAGGGGGAGAATGGAATAGAATATCCAAGGACTGTGGGACAAATACAAAAGGTGTAACATAGACATAATGGATTTAATCCTTTGTTAGCTTTGTAATCCTTTTCAAGTTAATTGTGTATGGGTCCAATTTCATTCTTTTGCATGTTGTTATCCATTTTCCAACACAAATTATTGAAGAGACTATTCTTTACCCATTATGTATTCTGCCGTTGTCAAAGATTAGTTGGCCGCATATGCAGGGGTTCATTTCTGGGCTCTCTATTCTGTTCCCTTGGTTTATCTGTCTTTATGCCAGTATCATACCATTTGTAATATATAGTTAACCCTTGAACAACACAGGTCTGAGCTTCACAGGTCCACTTATACGCAGATTTTTTTTTTTAAAGATTTTATTTACTTATTTGACAGAGAGAGACACAGCGAGAGAAGGAACACAAGCAGGGGGAGGGGGAGAGGGAGAAGCAGGCTTCCCGCGGAGCAGGGAGCCCGATGCGGGACTCGATCCCAGGACCCTGGGACCATGACCTGAGCCCAAGGCAGACGCTTAATGACTGAGCCACCCAGGCGCCCCACGCAGAATTTTTAAAATAAATACAGTACTGTAAATATACTTTCTCATCCTTATGATTTTTAATAACATTTTCCTTTCTCTAGCTTACTTTATTATAAGAATACAATATATAATATATGTAACATATAAAATATGTGTTAATTGACTCTTTATGTTATTGGTAAGGCTTCCAGTGAACAGTAGGCTATTAGTAGTTAAGTTTTTGGGGAGGCAAAAGTTATACTCAGATTTTGACTGCACAGGGCATGGCACTCCTAACCTCCGTGTTGTACAAGGGCCAACTGTAGTTTAAAATCAGGAAATGTGATGTCTGTGACTTTGTTCTTCTTTTTCAAGATTGCTTTGGCTATTTGGGGTCCTTTGTGGTCCCATGCAAATTTTATGATTGTTTTTTCTATTTCTGTGAAAAATGCCATTGGAATTTTGATAGAGATTGCTTTGAATGTATAGATTGCTTTGGGTGGTATAGACATTTTAACAATATTAATGCTTCTAATCCCTGAACTTAGAATATCTTTCCACCTATTTATGCCTACTCGAATTTCTTTGATCTTTATACCTTTCAGTGTACAGATCTTTTGCCTTCTTGTTTAAATCTATTCCTAGGTATTTTATTGTTTTTGATGCTATTTTATTTTATTTTTAAAGATTTTATTTATTTATTTTGGAGAGAGAGAGTACACAAGTGGCGGGGGGGAAGACAGGCCGAGGGAGAAGGAGAAGCAGACTCCCCGCTGAGCTGGGAGCCCGATGCGGTGCTCGATCCCAGGACCCTGGGATCATGACCTGAGCTGAAGGCAAAGGCTTAACTGACTGAGCCACCCAGGTGTCCCATTTGATGCTAGTTTAAATGAGATTGTTTTCTTAATTGCATTTTATTTATTTTTTTTTAAGATTTTATTTATTCATTTGAGACACAGAGAGAGCATGAGCAGGGGGAGAAGCAGAGGGAGAGGGAGAAGCAGGCTCCCTGCTGAGCCAAGAGCCCAACATGGGGCTCGATCCCAAGACCCCGGGATCATGACCCAAGCCAAAGGCAGACGCTCAACCATCTGAGCCACCCAGGCACCCCTCTTAATTGCATTTAAAAATAACTTGTTAGTATATAGAAATACAACTGTTTTGTTTTTTTTTTTACAACTGATTTTTGTATGTTGATTTTGCATCTTGAAACTTTATTGAATTTGTTGGTTAGTTCTAACAGTTCTTGGAGTCTTTAGGGTTTTCTATATGTAAGATCATGTCATCTGAAAACAAAGACAGTTTTACATCTTTCTTTCTGATATGGATGCCTTTTATTTATCCAATGTGGATGCCTAATTGCTCGGGCTAGGACTTCCAGTACTATTTTGAACAGAAGTGATAAGTGGGGGAACTCTTGTCTTGTTCTTGATCTTAAATAAAAAGCATTCAGCTTTTCATGATTGAATATGATGTTAGCTGTGGGCTTGTCATATATGGCTTTTATTATGTTCAGGAGCATTCCTTCTATCCAAATTTGTTGAAAGTTTTTATCACGAAAGGATATTGGATTTTGTCAAATTTTTTTTGACAAAAAAATATTGATTGAGATGATCGTATCATTTTAATCCTTCATTTTGTTAATGTGTTGTATCACATTTATTGATTTGTGTATAAGCCAACCTTAACTGGCTTATATACAAGGGATAATTCCCAGTTAATTATAATGTATCATCTATTTAATGTGCTTTGAATACAGTGTGCTAGTATTTTTTTAAGTATAGCTGACACAATGTTACATTCTTTTCAGGCATATAACAGTGATTTCACAACTCAGTATATTATGCTAGAATGTGCTAAAATTTTGTTGAGGATTTTTGAATCTATGTTCATCAGGGATATTGGTCTGTCAGGGAAATTGATATAATTTTCCTTTCTTATAGTATCCTTATATGGCTTTGGTATGAGAGTAAAGATGATCTCATAAAATGAGTTTGGAAATGTTCTCTCCTCTTCAATTCTTGGAAGAGTTTAGGAAAGATTAGCATCAATTCCTTAAATGTTTCGTGGAATTTACCAACGAAGCCATCTGGATATAGGCTTTTTTTTTGTTGGGAGGTTTTTGATTACTGCTTCAGTCTCCTTACCTGTTTTTATTCTGTTCAGATATTCCTTTTCTTCCTGATTCAGTCATAGGTTCTATGTCATAGGTTCAGTCACAGGTCTTACGTTCTAGAAATGCGTCCATTTCTTCTAGGTTGTCTAATTTGCTGACTTATAATCGTTTTTTTTATTTTTTTAAGATTTTATTTATTTATTTGACAGAGAGAGACAGCGAGAGAGGGAACACAAGCAGGGGGAGTGGGAGAAGGAGAAGCAGGCTTCCCACCGAGCTGAGAGCCCGATGCGGGGCTCGATCCCAGGACCCTGGGACCATGACCTGAGCCGAAGGGAGATGCTTTTTTATTTATTTTATTTATTTATTTTTTTAAAGATTTTATTTATTTATTTGAGAGAGAGAGAGAATGAGAGAGAGAGCATGAGATGGGGGAGGGTCAGAGGGAGAAGCAGACTCCCCGCCGAGCAGGGAGCCCGATGTGGGACTCGATCCTGGGACTCCAGGATCATGACCTGAGCCGAAGGCAGTCGCTTAACCAACTGAGCCACCCAGGCGCCCCCCGAAGGCAGATGCTTAACAACTGAGCCACCCAAGCGCCCAGCTAACTTATAATTGTTCATAGTAGTTTCTGATGATCCTTGTTTTTTCTGTATTATTAGCTGTATTGTCTCCTTTTTAATTTCTGATTTTTTAAAAAAGATTTTATTTATTTATTTGACAGAGAGAGAGAGAGCACAAGCAGAGGGAGTGAGAGAGGGAGAAGCAGGCTCCCCTCTGAGCAGGGACCACCCTCCACCCCATGCAGGGCTCGATCCCAGGACCCTGGGATCATGACCTGAGCTGAAGGCAGACACTTAACTGACTGAACCACCCAGGAGCCCCTCATTTCTGATTTTATTTACCTGAATCTTCTCTCTTTTTTTTCCTATTAGGCTAGCTAAAAGTTGGTCAATTCTGTTTCTTTTAAAAACCCAGCTCTTACTTTTGCTGATCTTTTCTATTGTTTTTCTCATCTCTATTTCATTTATTTCTGCTCTGATAATTGTTGTTTCCTTACTTTGCTATCTTGGGGTTAGTTTGTTTTTTTCTAGTTCCTGAAATGTAAAGTTAGGTTGTTTATTTGAGATCTTTCCTTTTTTTAATGTAGGCATTTATTTGTATAAATTTCCCTGTGGGAACTTCTTGTGCTGCATCCCATAAATTTTGGTGTGTTTTCATTTTTGTTTGTCTCAAAATATTTTTGGATTCCCCTTTTGATATATTCTTTGACCTATTAGTTTTTCAGAAGTGTGTTGTTTAATGTGCACATATTTGTGAGGTCTCAAATTATCCTTCTATTACTGATTTCTTGTTTTATATTATTGTGCTCACTAACATCCTGTTTATCCTTGAGAAGAATGTATATTCTGCTGCTATTGCATAGAATGTTTGTACTTGTCTGTTACACCTGTTTGGTTTATGGTATTGTTCAAATTTGCTGATTCCCTATTTACTTCCTGTCTGGATGATCTATCCATTGTTGACAGTGAGGTATTAAAGACCCATGCAATTACTTTATTGCCTTTTATTATTGAATGCTTTTATTTCTTTGTCTTCTTTAACTGCTCTACAACTTCCAGTACTGTGTTGAATAAGAGCGGTCAGAGTGGGCATTCTTGTGTTGTTTCCGATCTTGGAGGTAAAGCTTTCAGTCTTTCACTGTTGAGCCTGATGTTAGCCATGGGTTTGTCATACATGGCATTTATTATGTTGAGATATGTTCCTTTTTTTTTTAAGATTTTATTTACTTATTTGTCAGAGAGAGAGAGAGAGAGCACACACAAGCAGGGAAAGCAATAGGCAAAGGGAGAAGCAGGCTCCCCACTGAATAAGGAGCCTGATGCGGGACTCGATCCCAGGACTCTGGGATCATGACCCGAGCCAAAGGCAGATGCCTAACCAACTGAGCCACCCCGGCATCCCAGGTATGTTCCTTCTATACCTAATTTGTTAAGCATTTTTATCATGAGAGGATGTTGTATTTTGTCAAATGCATTTTCTGCATCTATTGATATGATCATACAATTTGTATCCTTCATTCTGTTAATGTAGTGTATCGCATTTACTGACTTGCTTATGTTGAACCATCCCTTGTATTTAGGGATAAGTCCCACTTGATCATGGTGTATGATTCTTTTAATGTGTTGTTGAATTCAGTTTGCTAATATTTTGTTGATAATTCTTGCATCTTTATTCATTGGGAATATTGGTCTGTAGTTCTCTTTTTTTGTAGTGTACTTATCTGGCTTTGATATTAGGATAAAACTGGTCTCATAAAATGAGTTTGGAAGTGTTCCTTTCTCTTCAATTTTGTGGAACTTTGAGAAGGATTAGCATTAATTGTTCTTTAAATGTTTGCTAGAATTCACCAGTGAAGCCATACGGTCTGGGCTTTTCTGTGTTGGAATGTTTTTGATTACTGATTTGATCTCATTACTCAGTATTGATCTGTTGAGATTTTGTACTTCTTCCTGATTCAGTCTGGTGGGTTATGTTTTTAGGAATTTATCCAATTCTTGGGATACCTGGGTGGCTCAGTCAGTTAAGCATCTGCCTTCGGCCCAGGTCATGATCCCAGGGTCCTGGGATTGAGTCCCGCATCAGGCTCCTTGCTCAGCGGGGAGCCTGCTTCTCCCTCTGCCTGCCATTCTCCCTGCTTGTGCTCTCTCTCTGTCAAATAAATAAATAAAATCTTAAAAAAAAGGAATTTATCCAATTCTTCTAGATGATGCCATTTATTGGCATAAAATTGTTCATAGTGGTCTCTTAACAATCCTATGAATTTCTTAGTTGTAATGCTTCCTCTTTCATTTTCTAAATTTCTTTGAGTCTTCTGTTTTTTTCTTAATTAAACTAAAGTTTTGTTATATTTATCATTTATTTATCATTTTGAACTCTGTTTATCATTTTGAAAAAGGAGCTCTTACTTTCATTGATTTTTTTCCTATTGTTTTTTTGGTCTCTATTTCATTTATTTCCACTAAGATTATTGTTATTTCCTTCCTTCTGCTAATTTTAGGTTTAGTTTTTTCCTCTTTTTCTGGTTCCTAGAGATGTGAAGTTAGGTAGTACTTGAGATCTTGCTATTTTCTTAAAATATATATTTAATGATGTAAATATCCTTGTTAGAACTGTTCTTGCAGATCCCATATGGTGTGTTGTGTTTCCATGTTCATTTGTTTTGAGATACGTTTTTATTTCTTTTTTCATTTTTTTTTTTGACCCGTTTGTTGTTCAGGAATGCGTTATTTAGTTTCCCCTTGCTTGAAAATACCTAGCTTTCCTTTTGTTGCTGATTTCTAATTTCATACCATTGTTGTCAAAAAAGATATTTGGTGTGATTTCAATCTTCTTAAATTTGCTAATATTACTTTTTGGCCTATCAGTGTGACTTGTCCTGGAAAATGTTCCATGTGTGCTTGAGAAGAATGTGTATTCTGTTACCTGGATGGAATGTTCTATAAATATGTGTTAGATCCACTTGGTCTAAAGTGATTAAAGTCCAATGTTCCCTTGTTGATTTTCTGTCTGGATGATCTGTTGATTGCTGAAAGTGTGGGACTGAAGTCCCCTACTATTATTGTATTTAGTTTTTCCCTTAGATATTTTAGTATTTGCTTAATATATTTAGATGTTCCAATTTTGGGTGTGCATATTTACAATTATTATATGTTCTTGATGAATTGACTCCTATGTCATTATATAAATATCTTCTTTATCTCTTGTTACCATTTTCGGCTTAAAGTCTATTTTGTCTGTAGTAAATATCCCTGATCTCTTTTGGATTCCACTTGTATGGAATATCTTTTTCCATCTCTTCACTTTGAGCTTATGGCTTATGTATGTTCTGAAGTGAGTCCTTTATAGGTGGCAGATAGATGGTCCTTGGATTTTTTTATCCACCCATTCTGTGTCTTTTGATTGATGAACAGTCCATTTATATTTAATTATTGGTATGGAGGGACTTACTAATACCATCTTATTAATTGCTTTCTGATGATTTTATTGCTCCATTGTTTCTCTCTCTGTTTTGCCTAGTTTTGTAAATTCATAGTTTTCCATAGTTGGATGCTCTGTTTCCTCTTTATCTTCTGTGCATCTGCTCTAAGTTTTTGTTTTCTGGTTACCATAAGGCTTACCTAAAACATCTTATAGGTAAAATAGTTCATTTAAAGCTGATTGCAACATAACTTTGATCACACAAAAAACTCCACCCACTTGTCTTCCCTTTATATTTTTGACGTTATAATTTACCTCTCTTTAAAATGTGTACTTATTAACAAATTGTAGTAGCTACAGTTATTTTATTTTACTCTATTCCTTCAACCTTTATACTTTAGTTAACTGGTTAGCCCACCATCCTATTACAAAATTAGTTTTCTAAATCTGACTGTATATTTACCTTTACCACTGTGTTGGATACTTTCATATGTTTTCATGTCACTAATTAGCATCTTTTCATTTCTTAGCATTATGCCATCTAGATCCATTCACATTGTTGCATATGGCAAGATTTCATTCTTTTTATGGCTGAATAATCTTCCATTGTATATATAGATACCACCTCTTCTTTATACATTCATCTATTGATGGACACTTGAGTTGCTCCCCTATCTTGGCTAATGTAAATAATGCTGCAATAAACATAGGGATTAAATTAGTGTTTTTGTTTTCTTTGGGTAAATACCCAGTACTGGCATTACTGGATCATATGGTATTTCTATTTTTAACTTTTTTAAAAAAAAGATTTTATTTGACAGAGACACAGTGAGAGAGGGAACACAAGCAGGGGGTGTGGCAGAGGGAGAAACAGGCTTCCCACGGAGCAGGGAGCCCAATGCGGGTCTTGATCCCAGGACCCTGGGATCAGGACCTGAGCTGAAGGCAGACGCTCAACGACTGAGCCACCCAGGCGCCCCTCTATTTTTAACGTTTGAGGAACCTCCATACTGTTCTCCAGAGTGGCTGTACCAGTTTGCATTCCCACCAACAATGCATGAGGGATCCTTTTTCTTCACATCCTCACCAACACTTGTTGTTTCTTGTGTTTTAATTTTAGCCATTCTGACAGGTGTAAGGTAATATCTCATTATTGTTTGATTTGCATTTTCCTGATACTAATAATATTGAGCATCTTTTCATGTGTCTGTTGGTCATCTGTCTTCTTTGGGAAAATATCTATTCAGGTCTTCTCCCCATTTTTTAATTGGATTGTTTAGGTTTTTTGGTGTTGAGTTGTATAAATTCTTTATGTATTTTCGATATTAACCCCTTAACAGATATATCATTTGCAATTATCTTCTCCCATTCAGTAGGTTGCCTTTTTGTTTTCTTGATGGTTTCCTTTGCTGTGAAAAGCTTTTTTTTTTTTTCTTTTTGATGTAGTCCCAATAAGTTTAATTTTCCTTTTTGTTTCCCTTGGCAGTAGAGACACATGTAGAAAAATGTTTCTACAGCTAATGTCAAAGAAATTACTGCCGGGGCACCTGGGTGGCTCAGATGGTTAAGCGTCTACCTTCGGCTCAGGTCATGATCCCAGGGTCCTGGGATCGAGCCCCGCATCGGGCTCCTGCCTCAGCGGGGAGCCTGCTTCTCCCTCTCCCTCTGCCTCTCTCCCTGCTCATGCTCTCTCTCTCTCTCTCTCTCTCTCCCTAAAGAAAAAAAAAAAAAGAAAGAAAGAAATTACTGCCTATGCATTCTTCTAGGAATTTTATGGTTTCAGGTCTCACATTTAGGTCTTTAATCTATCTTGAGTTTATTGGGGCACCTGAGTGGCTCAGTCATTAAGTGTCTACCTTCAGCTCAGGTCATGATCCCAGGGTCCTGGGATCAAGCCCCGCATCGGGCTGCGGGCTCAGCAGGAAGCCTGCTTCTCCCTCTTCCACTCCCCCTGCTTGTATTTCCTCTCTTGCTGTGTCTCTCTCTGTCACATAAATAAATAAAATCTTAAATATATATATATAGAGAGAGAGAGAGAGAGTTTATTTTTTTGAATGATGTAAGAATGGAATATGGTATATGGTGTCCAGTTTCATCTTTTTGCATGTAGCTGTTCAGTTTTCTCAACAACATTTGTTGAAGAGACTATATTTTTCCCATTGTATATTCTTGCTTCTTTTGTCACAGATTAATTGATCATAAAAGTATGGGTTTATTTCTGGACTCTTTACTCAGTTTTCCGTTGATCTATGTGTCTATTTTTGTTCCAGTACCATACTGTTTTGATTACTACAGATTTGTAGTATTCCTTGAAATCTGGGGTTGTGATACCTTCAGTTTTGTTCCTCTTTTTTCAGATTGCTTTGGCTATTCAGGGTCTTTTGTGGTTCCATACAAATTTTAAGATTATTTATTCTAGTTCTGTGAAAAATGCTGTTGGTATTTTGATAGGGGTTGCATTAAATCTGTAGATTGCTTTGGGTAGTATGGACATTCTAACAATATTGGTTCTCCCAATCCATGAGCATTGGAATATCTTCATATTTTTTTGTGTCATCTTCAATTTCTTTCATCAATGTTTTATAGTTTTTGGAGTACAGGTCTTTCACATACATGGTTAAGTTTATTCCTAGGTATTTTATTGTTTTGGGTACAATTATAAATGGGATTGTTCTCTTAATTTCTCTTTCTGCTACTTTATTTTTAGTGTATAGAAATGCAACACATTTCTGCATATTAATTTTGTATTGTGAAACTTTAGTGAATTTATTTACCGGTTCTAAGTAGTGTTTTGGTGGAGTCTTTAGGGATTTCTATATATAGTATCATGTCATCTGCAAATAGTGGCAGTTTTACTTCTTCCTCATAAATTTGGATGCCTTTTATTTCTTATTGTTGTCTGATTGCTGTGGCTGGGACTTCCAGTACTATGTTGAATAAAAGTAGTAAGAGTGGACATCCTTGTCATATTTTTGACCTTAGAAGAGAAGCTCTCAGTTTTTTACCATTGATCTTAATTTTAGCTATGGGTTTTCATGTATGTCCTTTATTATGTTGAGGTATGTTCCCTCTAAATCTACTTTGTTGAGTTTTCATCATGAATAGATGTTGTACTTTGTCAAATGCTTTTCTGCAACTCTGCAACTATTGAAATGATCACATGGTTTTTATCCTTTCTCTTGTTAATGTGATGTATCACATCGATTGATTTGTGAATATTGAACTACTTGCATCACTGGAATAAATCCCACTTGATCGTGGTGAATGATTTTTTTAATGTACTATTGGATTCTTTTTGTTAATATTTTGATGAAGATTTGTGCATCTACGTTCATCAGAGATATTGACCCTTTCTTTCTTTCTTTTTTTTTTTTTGTAGTGTCTTTTTTTTTTTAAAGATTCATTTATTTGAGAGAGAGTGCACGAGTGTGGTGAGGGGCAGAGGGAGAGGGAAGGAGAGAACCTCAAGCAGACTCCCTGCTGAGTACGGAGCCTGATGCCAGCTCGATCCCAGACCCTCAGATCATGTCCTGAGCCAAAATCAAGAGTTGAACACTTAACCAACTGAGCCACCCAAGTGCCCCACCCCTTTTTTGTAGTGTCTTTATCTGGTTTTGCTATCAGGATAATACTTGCCTCATAGAATGAATTTGGAATCTCTCCTTTCTCTTCTATTATTGGGAATAGTTTGAGAAGAATAGGAATAGATACTAACTCTTCTTTAAATGTTTGGTAGAGGGAAAAATAAATAAATAAATGTTTGGTAGAGGGGCGCCTGAGTGACTAAGTCGTTAAGTGTCTGCCTTCGGCTCAGGTCACGATCCCAGGGTCCTGGGATCGAGCCCCCCATCGGGCTCCCTGCTTGGCGGGAGGCCTGCTTCTCCCTCTCCCACCCCCCCTGCTTGTGTTCCCTCTCTTGCTGTGTCTCTCTCTGTCAAATAAATAAATAAAATCTTAAAAAAAAAAAAAATAAATGTTTGGTACAATTCACCTGTGAAGTCATCCAGTCCTGGACTTTTGTTTCTTGGGAGTTTTTTGATTAGTGATTCAATTTCTTTTTTTTTTTTTTTAAGATTTCTTATTCATGTTTTGACAGAAAGAGAGACAGCGAGAGAGGGAACACAAGCAGGGGGAGTAGGAGAGGGAGAAGCAGGCTTCCCGCAGAGCAGGGAGCCTGATGCAGGGCTCGATCCTAGGACCCTGGGATCATGACCTGAGCCAAAGGCAGACGCTTAACGACTGAGCCACCCAGGAGCCCCTAGTGATTCAGTTTCATTGCTAGTAATCAGTCTGTTCAAATTTTCTATTTCTTCCTGAGTCAGTTTTGAAAAGTTATATATTTCCAGGACTTTATCCATTTCTTCTAGGTTGTCCAATTTGTTCGCATAAAATTTTTCATAATATTCTCTTATAATTCTTTGTATTTCTGTAGTCTTGGTTGTTACTTCTCCTTCATTTCTTTTTTAAAAAAGATTTATTTATTTATTTTAGAGGGAAAGAGAGAGAACACGAGCGGGAGGGGCAGAGGGAGAGAGAATCTGAAGCAGACTCCACCCTGAGTGCAGAGCCCCAGGCAGGGCTGGATCTCACGACCCTGAGATCATGACCTAAACTGAAACCGAGAGTCAGATGCTTAAGAGACTGCACCACTGAGGTGCCCTGGTCCTCCTTCACTTCTGATTTTATTTGAGTTCTTTCTTTCTCTCTCTCTCTCTCTGTCTCTCTCTATCCCTTCCTCTTTACCCCCTATATATTTTGATGATCTAGCTAAAGATTTATCTATTTTGTTGATCTTTTCAAAGAACCAGCTCCTGGTTTCATTGATCTGTTCTATTGTCTCTTTAGTCTCTATTTCACTTATTTCTACTCTAATCTTTATTATTTCCTTCCTTCTACTGGTGTTGAGCTTTGTTTCTTCTTCTTTTCCAGTTCCTTTAGAAGTAAGATTAGGTTATTTATTTTTCTTGCATCGTGGGGTCAACCGTATTGCTATAAGCTTTTGCTGTATCCCAGTGATTTTGGACTGTTGTGTTTTTATTTTCATTTATCTCCATGTATTTTTTGTTTCTGTTTGATTTCATGGTTGACTCATTCATTGTTTAGTATCATGTTATTTAACCTGCATGTATTTGTGTTCTTTCCAGATTTTTTCTTGTGATTGATTTCGAGTTTCATACCATTGTGGTTGGAAAAATGCATGATATGATTTCAACATTTTTTAATTTGTTGAGACTTGTTTTGTGGCCTAACATGTGATCTATTCTGGAGAACATCCCATGTGCTCACGAGAAGAATGTGTATTCCACTGTTTTAGATGGAGTGTTCTGAATATATCTGTTAGAATTATCTGGTCCAATGTGTCATTTAAAGCCACTACTTCCTTGTTGACTTTCCGTTTGGATGGTCTACTCATTGATGTAAGTGGGATGTTAAAGTCCCCTGCTATTATTGTATTGCTATCAATTACTACCTTTATGTTTGTTATTAGTTGCTTTATGTAATCGGGTGTTCCCAATTTGGGTGATAAATATTTATAGTTGTTAAATCTTCTGGTTGAATCATTCCCTTTATCACTAGGTAGTGTCCATTCTTTATCTCTTGTTACAGTCTTTGTTTGAAAGTCTATTTTTTTCTTTTTTTTTCTGCTTCCATTACTTTTTAAATTTTTTTTAATTTAAATTCAATTTAATTAACTACTGTAGTGTGTTATTAGTTTCAGAGGTAAAATTTAGTGATTCATCAGTTGCATATAACACCCAGTGCTCATTACATCAAGTGCCTTCCTTAATGCCCATCACCCAGTTACCCCATCCCTCCACCGACCTCCCCTCCAGCAACCCTCAGTTTGTTTCTTATAGTTAAGAATAATGCTAGCCCAGCTTTCTTTTCACTTCCATTTGCATGATAAATATTTTCCCATCCTTTTACTTTCCATCTGGATGTGTCTTTAGGTCTGAAATGAGTCTCTTGAAGGCAGCATATGGATAGATCTTGCTTTTTTTTAAAAGATTTTATTTGAGAGAGAGACAGAGACCGCATGAAAGAGAGAGAGCACGAACGGGGGCAGGGTGGGGGGTGGGAAGGGCAAAGGGTCAGGGAGAAGCAGGCTCCTGCCAAGCCTGGAGCCCTTGATCCCAGGACTTGGGATCATGATCTGAGCTGAAGGCAGATGCTTAACCCACTGAACCTCCTAGGCATCCAGGGTCTTGCTTTTTTACCCATTCAGTCACCCTGTGTCTTTTGATTGGAGCATTTAGTCCATTTGCATCCAAAGTAATTATTGATAACTATACTTACTGGCATTTTGTTACTTGTTTTATGTTTTTTTGTTTTTTTGTAGTTCTCTGTTCCTTTCTTCTCTTGCTCTCTCCCTTTGTTGTTTGATAGCTCTCTTTAGTGATACGCTTAGATTCCTTTTTCTTTATTTTTCACATATATATCACAGGTTTTTCACTTGTCGTTACCATTAGGTTTATATATAACATCTTATGTATATAGCAGTCTATATTAAGTTAATGGTTGCTTAAGTTTGAACCCATTCTAAAAGCACTAAATTGCTACTCCTCCCCCCATATTTTATATATGTGATGTCATATGTTACATCGTTTTATTTTGTGAATACCTTGACAGATTTTTTCCCCTCATTCCTTCACTCTTTATTTTATTTTATTATGTTATGTTAGTCACCATACAATACATCATTAGTTTTTGATGTAGTGTTCCATGATTTATTGTTTTCATATAACACCCAGGGCCCATGCAGTACGTGCCCTCTTTAATACCCATCACTGGGCTAACCCATCCCCTCACCCCCATCCCCTCTAAAACCCTCAGTTTGTTTCTCAGAGTCCATAGTCTCTTATGGTTCATCTCCCCCTCCGATTCCTCCCCCCTTCATTTTTCCCTTCCTTCTCCTAATGTCCTCCATGCTATTCCTTATGTTCCACAAATAGGTGAAACCATATGATAATTGACTTTCTCTGCTTGACTTATTTCACTTAGCATAATCTCCTCCAGTCCCATCCATGTTGATGTAAAAGTTGGGTATTCATCCTTTCTGATGGCTGAGTAATATTCCATTGTATATATGGACCACATCTTCTTTATCCATTCGTCTGTTGAAGGGCATCTTGGCTCTTTCCACAGTTTGGCTATTGTGGACATTGCTGCTATGAACATTGGGGTGCATATGGCCCTTCTTTTCTCTACATCTGTGTCTTTGGAGTAAATACCCAGTAATGTAATTGCTGGGTCATAGGGTAGCTCTATTTTTAATTTTTTGAGGCACCTCCACACTGTTTTCCAAAGTGGCTGTACCAACTTGCGTTCCCACCAACAGTGTAAGAGGGTTCCCCTTTCTCCACAACCTCTCCAACATTGGTTGTTTCTTGCCTTTGACAGATTTTTTTTTTTAAGTGCGCTCCATGCCCAGTGTGGAGCCCAGTGTGGGGCTTGAACTCATGACCCTGAGATCAAGACCTGAGCTGAGATCAAGAGTCAGATATTTAACCGACTGAGTCACCCAGGCACCCCTACCTTGACAGATTTTTATAGATGTAATTGATTTTACTGCTTGTGTGCTTTAACCTCCATAATGGTTTTATAAGTGATTAATCTACTACTTTTGTTATGTTTGTATTTGCCTCTGAAATTTTTTCCTTTCCTAATTACCTTACTCCTGATTATGGCCTTTTCTTTCCACTCAGAGAATCCCCTTTAACATTTCTTTTGAGGCTGGTTTAGTGGTGATGAACTCCTTTAACCTTTCTGGGGGAAACTCCTCTATTCTGAATGATATAGCTTTGATGGATAGAGTATTCTTGGTTATAGGCTTTTTTCTTTTAGCACTTCAAATATATCATGCCACTCCTTTCTGGCCTGCAAAAGTTCTGTTGTTAAATCATCTGATAGCCTTATGAGATTTCCCTTGTATGTAACTGTTTTCTTTTCTCTTGCTTTTAAAATTCTCTTTTTAGGGGCACCTGGGTGGCTCAGTCAGTTAAATGTTTGCCTTCGGATCAGGTCATGATCCCAGGGTCCTGGGATCGAGTCCCACGTTGGGCTCCCTGCTCAGTGGGGAGTCTGCTTCTCCCTCTCCCACTGCCCCTCCCCCCCAGCTCATGCTCTCTCTCTCACTCTCTTTCTCTCAAATAAATAAATAAATAATATCTTTTAAAAAAATAAATAAAATTCTCTTTTTATCACTACTTTTTGCTATTTTATTTTATTTTATTTTAATTTTTTTTTTTTAAAGATTTTATTTATTTATTTGAGAGAGTGAGAATGAGAGAGAGAGAGCATATGAGAGGGAGGAGGGTCAGAGGGAGAAGCAGACCCCCCGCTGAGCAGGAAGCCCGATGCGGGCCTCGATCCCGGGACTCCAGGATCATGACCTGAGCCGAAGGCAGTCGCTTAACCAACTGAGCCACCCAGGCGCCCCTACTTTTTGCTATTTTAATTATCATGTGTCTTGGTGTGGACCTCCTTGATTGATTGATTTTGTTGGGGGATCTCTGTGCCTCCTGGATCTGGATGTCTGTTTCCTTCTCCAAATTTGGGAAATCCTCAGCTATTACTTTGTCAGATAAATTGTATGCCCCCTTTATTCTCTCTTCTTCTGGGATCCTTATAATGTGAATGTTATTAAATTTGATGGTGTTGCTGGGTTCCCTTAACCTATTTTCATTTTTATTACTCTTTTTTCTTTTTGTTCTTCATTTGTTTTTTTCTATTACTCTGTTTTCCAGCTTGCTGATTTGGTCTTCTTCTTCCTGTAATCTACTACTGATTCCATCCAGTGTATTTTTAATTTCAGCTATTGGGTTCTTCATCTCTGGTTCTTTTTGATATTTTTGCTGTTGAAGGTCTCACTGAGGTCTTCCACTCCTTTCTCGAGTCCAGTGAGTACCTTCATGACCATTACTTTAAATTATCTATCAGGCATATTGTTTATCTCTGTTTCATTTAGCTCTTTTGCTGTGATGTTGTCCTGCTCTTTAATTTAGGGCATATTTCTCTGTCTCATTTTATTTAATTCTCTTTGTTTAATTCTATGTATCAGCAAGTCAGCTACATCTCCTGCTCTTGAAAGTAGTGGCCTTATGAAGAAGAGGTCCTGTAGAGCCCTGTGGTGCAATGTCCCCTGCTCAGCAGAACCAGGCACTTCAGGGGCGTCTCCTATGTGTGTTTTGTGTGTCCTACTGTTGTGGCTGAGTCAGGTTTGCCTTCAGTACAGTCGGCTGCAGTGGCCCACTTTGCCTGTTGGGAGCAAGATTCATTCCCTATGCTGTTTGGAGGCCAGGCTGGGGCTAACTTGTATCTGTAATTGGATCAGACCAGGCGTCTGCCCTCAGTGCAAGTGCCAGGGCTGCAGCTGCTCTGAACTACCAGGCACTCTCACTGGGTTGTCCCCTGAGAGGCATTCGTTTGTGGGTGGAGACTGCAGTCAGACCAGATGTCTGCCCGCAGTCCCATCTGTCGGGCTTGCAATGACCCCCCGCTATAGGGCTCTCTCCTTGTGCTGCCTCCTGGGAGGTTTTGGTGGTGGGCAGTGCTGGCAGTAAGATCAGCTGTCTGCCCCAGCCCCCCGCTAGAGCCGCGGTTGAACTGGTGTGTGTGGCTATCTTCCCACCTTTGGAGTGGTGCTATCTGCTGTCAGGCTGCTTGCATATCAGGAGCACTGTGGAGGAACCCCTGCTGAGTGGGCAGGTTGGAGTGGGAAGATCTACAAGAGAACATGAGACTGGGGGCACGTGGGGTTAGCAAGCTAGGTGGAGAGTGTTCAACCTGATTCCTGCAGGTGTCTGCCTATCTAGGCTAGGTGGTGAGAGTGGGGAAGAGATGGCGCTCATCAGCTCTTTTGTTCTGGGAGAAGTTGCCTAAAGATCCCTGACTGTCCTGCACATGCTCCAAGATTAGTAAATAAATCTCCTTCCCGTATAACCCAGGCCCTTTTCAAACTGCTGTTTCTATGTTGTATTTAGGAGGGGTTGTTTTTTATGTTGCCTCTTTAAGAGCAGGAACTCAGTTTCTTATCACCTTCTGGCTCTCCCAGAGCTGAGCCTGTTCATCTCTAAAGTACCTGGAGTTGAGCCTCACTGATTGTACAAACTCTTGAAGTTACGCCCTACTGGATTTCAAAGCCAGATGTTATTGGGACTCATCTTCCCAGTGCAGGTCCCCTCTTACTGAGGGGCCTGATGTGGGGTCTATTCCTCTCCCTTCTCCGTGCTTGTGGTGTCCCTCCTATTTGTGGTTGGTCTCACGGGAGAGTTTGGGTAATCTCTACTTCCACCACTCCTACTCTTTTTGACGTGGCCTCTTCACAAGTAACTGTGGAGAGTCTGTTCTGCCAGTCTTTGGGGGTGTCGTCTGGGTTAGTCGCACTGAAGTGACTATTACCTAGGTGAATCTGTGGGACAAGGTGAGCTTAGGATTCTCCTACTCTGTCATCTTCCCAGGCTCCTCCTAGCTTTCATTTTTGACAGCTTTATTATAGTGTGTCTTGGACAGTTTGTTTTGCATTAAGATAATAGGGTGGTCTATTATCATCATGTACTTGGATGTCTAATTCTCTCCCCAGAATTGGAAAGTTCTCAGCTGTTATTTCTTTAAGTAAACTTTCTGTCCCTGTAACCAGGGCCCAAGGGTGCAAGAGCACCCCGCTCTGGGGGTCCCAACAGACTACATTCAGCCATTCACCACTGACAAATCCAAAGGCAGAGAGACAAGTGGTGGTGAAAAAAGAAAGGAATTTACTTTGATGAGGCCAACCCTGGGAAAATAGCAGACTAGCATCTTAAAGGCTGTCTCCAGAATGCTGGAAATACCTTCAGGTTTATATAAGAAAAATGTGGGATAAAGTTTGATGGGGACGTGCAGCTGGGCAGTAAAGGTCAGGTTGATCGTTGTCTTGGGGTCAATCACGTGGGGTCTTTATTCCTTGAGGGGGTAGTTTTGTTACTTGTCACAGGATGCTTTGGCTGCCAGGTCCTTTTGCCTGAGTTAAAAGATAAGCTGGAAAGAAGAACTTAATCAATTAGAAAGTACAGACTGAGAACAACTGGAGGTAGCTGAAGTCCTCTTTCCACCCTGTCCCCCACTGTTCTCCTTCTGGAACTCTTGATTATTCTAATAGTTCTACGTTTGGTGGAGTCCTATTTACCACAGAAGCTTTCTTCATTTTTTTTGTTGTTTATTCTTTGTTTTCCATTGATGAGCTTACTTCAAAGTTCTTATCTTCTACATCATTTATTCCCTCTCCCATTTGGTCTGCTATGCTATAGATACTCTCTATTGCATTTTTTATTTTATTCATTGATTTTTTTTTTCAGCTCCAAAATGTCTGTTTGGTTCTTTCTAAAAGTATTTTTACCTCTGTTAAATATCTCATTTTGTTCATGTATTATTTCACTCCTTTTATTGAATTGTGTTTCTGTGTTTTCTTGTAGCTCATTGAAGTTTCCTCAGAACGGCTATTTTGAATTCTTTATCAGTTAGATCATGAAGTTCTGTGCCTTTGAGTTCAGTTATTGGAGGCCTGGTTTTTTTTTTTTGTTTGTTTGATTGATTTTGATGATGTGTTCCCTTGATTCTTTATATTCCTTATAGTTGTGCATTGCTGCTTTCATATTCGAAGCAGCAGAAAATTCTCAAATCTTTACGACTTACCTTCAGGTGGGATATGCTATTTGTTGATCCTGTTCTATCTGGGTTTTTCTCAGACCTTGTATGGATACAACTGCTCCACCCTTCTTGCTCCCTCTTATGACATATTTCTTAAGCTTTTACGTCTTTTCTGGTTCTTAAAACTCACCAGGCTAGTTTCTAGAAACCTCTCTTTTTTCTTCCAGAGGGTGGACATACAGCTCAAGATTGTGCTTTTCCCCTTGCCCACAGACCTTGGTCTATTTTGTCTGAGACATTCAGTTTACTGGAGAGCTCACTCTCACCATCACACTCAGGAGCACACGTAAAGAGCCAGCTGCAGATTTGGGGTAAGTGTAGGTTTAGCACACAGGGCATTGATGGTGCCTGTGGGCCCAGTAGGGGATCCTAGGGTGAGGTTCTCCCAGAGGCTTGAGGGTAGAATTCCTGCTGAAATCCTGAGTGCAGTCAACAAGAATTGTGTTCCTTTGATGCCCTTGGATATTCTTATCTGCATCTTTCCCAATCTCCCTTCCCGGAGTCGTGGAGGTCCTGCCTCAATATTCTGGGTGCTGCTAGAGAGAAACCGGTTTCTTGGGCAGCATACCTCACAGCAAGAGAAGCCTGGCATTTATTCACTGTTCTCTTTTTGCCCACTGGGGTGGTCGCTGCCAACTAGTCCCATCCCATGCAGTGTTACCTTGGGGGACTGGTGGCACTGGAAATGTTCTTATTCTCTCCAGTGTGTCCAAACTCATAATTTAATTAATAAACTAATTAATTAATACTGCAACAGAGCATTCAAATCTCCCCTTGGGAAGGCTGGACTTCTACAAAGTCTCTATTATCTGTGGGTTTCTGCCCAAGTCAGCGCTCTCCAGGTTTTTCCCGAACTGCAGCCTGGAGACACTGAGGCAGGTTTGCCGGCTTTTACTGTTTCTGCAACCCATTCTGAGGGCTGTCTGGATATTACTGCATGCACAGGTGGGCGAGAGTACTCCAAGATCCCTTGGCATATGCTGCTGGATCCCACAGTGCCTCCCACGGAGGCATTTTTGTTTATGGACGGATGTCTCCTTAGTTGTTTAAAAGGGGGACAAAAAGATGGATGTCTTACACTGGCATGATGCTCATGTCACTCCCCGTATAATCAGTTTGTCATTATTCACAAAATAACTTGCTGGCTAATTGGATGGAATCGCTTGAATCTATAGATCAAGTTGGGAAGAAGAGTGCCACTTTTATTTTAAAAGAGGAAATTGCAAATTATGAAGAATCTGAGTCACTCAGTAATAACAAGGATACAGATTATAAGGTTCTTTGAGAGTTGAATGAGTTCTGCAACGAATAAACCATATTTAAAGTGTTGGCTTATCTCTACTTCTGTGCTTAGCTTCTAATTCTTGTTTTTCTTTGGCTTAATTGAATGAGCAGCAACAGATGGTCTAATAAGAGTAGTCTACTATGTAGGTTTATAGAAATGGCAGTGAAAATAAAACAGTCCTTTCCTTCAGAAGCTTCCAATTCAGTTCTTATAAAAATAACTGCACAACAATGTGGCATGATGTATGTAGTAATTGTTCTGAGGAATGATTCTGAGCAAGTAAGAGAAACTATTATTTTAGGCATTTCCCAGAGAGGAAGTAAATGCCAGAAAAGACTAGCTGAAACTATTTTAAGCCCAGTGGAATTATTTGGATGACAGACGTTTTCACCAAATTTTTATTTTGAAAAATTTCAAGCATACAGAAAAGTTTAAAGAATACCTTGATGAACATTATACATGCCACACATAGATTTAATGACTATTAAATTTTTTTTCTCACATTTGCTTTTCTTCTTTCCCTAGATTCCCTTCCTTTTTCCCTCCCTCTTCATATGTGTGTGTATAAACACAGTTGACCTTTGAACAACACGGGTTTGAACTGCACAGGTCCACTTTTGCCTGGATTTTTTAAAATTCTTTTTTTTTTTTTAAGATTTTGTTTATTTATTTGACAGAGAGAGACACAGCGAGAGAGGGAACACAAGCAGGGAGAGTGGGAGAGGGAGAAGCAGGCTTCCCGCTGGGCAGGGAGCCCGATGCGGGACTCGATCCCAGGACTCTGGGATCATGACCTGAGCCGAAAGCAGACGCCCAACCGACTGAGCCACCCAGGCGCCCCAGCCTGGATTTTTTACAGTACAGTACTGTAAATGTATTTTCCTTATGATTTTCTTAATAACATTTTCTTTTCTCTAGCTTACTTTATTGTAATAATACAGCATATAATACATATAACGTACAATATATGTGTTAATTGACTGCCCATGTTATTGATAAGGCTTCCAGACAGTGTAGGGTATTAGTACTTATGTTTTTGGGGGGAGTCAAAAGTTAAATGTGGATTTTCTACTGTGTGGGCAGTCGGCACCCCTAAGCCCTGCATTGTTCAAGGGTCTACTATATGTATATATATATATACACACACATACACACACACAGATATATATTCGTTTTGTCCAGTCCAGAATCTAATTAGGACTCATGCATTACATTTGGTTGCATGCTTGTGTTTTCTAGATTAGTTCCTCTACCTTTTTTTCCACATGACATTGACTTTTTTAACAATCCAGCAAAATGTTTTATAGAATTGTCTAGATTCTGGATTTGTCTGGCTGCTTCCTTAGGTTTTTGGTAATTGTGATGTTTAATTTTATGTGTCAACTTGAGTGGGTAACAAGGTGCATGGATATTTGGTTAAACATTATTTCTGAGTGTGTCTGTGAGGGTGTTTCCAGAGGAGATTAGCATTTGAGTGGGTAGACTGATTAAGCAGATTGCCTTTCCACTGTGGGTGGGAATTATCCAATCCATCGAGGGCCTGAATAGAATAAAAAGGCAGAGGAAGGGACAATTCACTCTGCCCTGACTAAACTGGGACATTGGTCTTCTGTCCCCTTAATGGGACTTGCCCCACTGGTGCTCCTGGTTGGTCTCATACCTTGAGTCCCGCTGGGACTACACCACCAGCTTTCCTGGGTTTCAGGCTTGTAGAGAGCAGATCCTGAGACTTACTAGCCCCCACATTTGCATGAGCCAGTTCCTTATTAATAAATCCCTTCATACATATATATATCCTATTGGTTTTATTTCTCTAGTATATCCCAAATAATCCAGTAAAATTCATCCATCCCCTTGATGTATTATAAATTAAATTAGGCCTAATGATTAGATTCAGGTTAAAAGCATTTGACAAGATTTTCATAGATAATGTTGTGAAGTTCCTATTGTATCGTGTCTGTAAGAACATAATCCAGGAAGTCTCACTCTTCGTGACACTAGGTTTAATCACTAAGATAACTGTCATGTCTCTTTATTGTAATTGTTCATTTTCCCATTAATAATTAGTATGCAATCTGTGGCATCATATAAACATTTGGTTCCTTGATGTGATCGGCAGCTTCTGAGATTACCCCAGAGCATGATCTCTGCTCATGCTATGTACTTGTGTAAACTCCCCCCCTTGAGTGTGGACTGAACTTATAGCCTCTCCGCTAACAACAAGATATAATAGTAGTGGTGCAATGTCTCCTCCATGATGGGGTTATAAACAGAAACTGAAGTATCTTCCACCTCTCTCCTTATCTCTCTGTCTCATCACTCATGCTGGGGTAGTGTGGCATGGGGAGAATCTGAAGCCCTCATTCCAACAATTCTTAAGGAACTGAAGACTGATAATGAAGCAGATCTTACAGCACAAGTAGAGTTTTGAGATGAATGCAGTCCTGGCCAATAGGTCATGAGTAAAGTTGAGCCAGAACAACCCAGCTAAATCCCTCCTGGGTTTCTGATCTGCAGCTACTGCAGGATAATAAACGCTTATTTTAAAGATGCTGAATTTAAATGTAACTTGTTTTCCAACAATAATTACCCCAAAACTTTTATCTCATGATTTTAGCATCTGCTAACAATCATTGCCTGACTCAACTCTTATATTGACATTGTAAATGGGGACTTTCTAACTCCATCTTTCTTCCTATGCTTATTAGCTGATAGCTGATATTCTTCTGTAAAGAAAGTATTCATTTATTTTTCCTCCTTTTTTCCTCAGTTGAAAGATAATTAAATCGCATTTGAACCAATGCCAGTACTTCCACTGTGGAAATAAGATGGCAGAAAAGGAAGTCCTGGGTTTTAGTCCCCCTTACAAAGAGACCAACAAGAACAATTCACAGAAAATAACCTCAATGTGAAAATCATGGAATCCAGCAGTGTGGAGGAAGCACCCCTTGAATAACAAAAACTGAGGGAAGGCAGATTAGAACGCTAAGAGGGGTGGTTTCACTTTGACCAATTTGCCCTTCCCTCAGGCTGGCACAGTGCCATGCTGACAGGGTTCCCCTGGGCCCATGGTTTCTCCAGTGAAGAAAAGAGAGCCCGAGGTTGATATCCAGCTTATCCAGCATCCCGTCATGCTTTCCAGAGGCTTACTTCTATCCCACCTCCCATGGAACACTGGGCGAATTGGCAGGGCTACACAAAAGGGGGTCAACTAGAAACAAAGAAGAGGGGAAGAACTCACAGCAACCAGTGCAATGATCGTGCTGTGGTACTGCATTCCTCAGTAGGAGGATCCTAGAAAAGGTGGAGAGAGAGACAAAGGACAGAAAAGTGTATTTAAAAAAATAATGGCTGGTGTCAACAGCAATGCGTAAAGGAAAGAAAAAGTCCAATGCAATCCTGTCTACCCACTGACCTCTCCTGTCCTCCTCTCTCCCCCTAAAGTTTATTTGGTTGGTCTAGACTCACTTACAGCCTTTGATTGGCTTTCTAAGGGGCCTAAAGAAGACATTTCTACTGCAGAGGGTTAGAGGCACTTGAGCCAGGACCCCTGCTCTCCAAAACTCTGGCAGTTGGGGCATGGGGATGGGGGGAGGCATTTCTGGGAAACACAACGAGCCTAGATAACAGGAACTCACAGAGCAGCAGAAGCTGTGACAAGTTTAGTAGTCTCTAAGTGGGTCATATCCCTTCCCCCATCACATCAGAATCTTCAACAGAAAGAGGAATCAAAGGAAGCCAATCTTTCACACACTTTCCAGGCAGGGTAGAGGTGGGAGTCAAACCAGGGTGAGAGGTGGGTGGAGAACCCTGTTTGAAGTTGTGGCTGATCCCTGTTAATAGCTTTCCCCTAGGGAAAGGAAGCTTTAGGAAGAGGGGGACCCTACAGGGGATCTTTCCTCCCTCCCCTTCACAAGGCAAGCAGCCTGCCAACCCCATCTTTCAAGGAATGGCCTTGCCTGGAAAATGCCCCTACACATACCCTCTTCTTTTTTTCTAGTCAAACTCTGTTTACTGCTTGGCCTGCCTTTCTCCCTCCCCTCTAAACCTTTACTGCTGATTTCTATTTCATGGAATTTGGGATTGAAGTTAAACTACAACAGTGCCGCCAACACCAAGTCTTGTAGGAAAACATTACAAAGAAATTTAATAAAAATATATTAATAAAAAGGTTCAAAAAAAAATATTGGCTGAAAACTTCCCAAATTCAGGGTGAGAAATGGATATCTGACCCTGAAAAGGTCACCAAGACACATTAAATTGTCAAAAGTCAAAAATAAAGAGAGATTTTTGAAAGCAGCAACTGATTCATTATATACAAGAAGTCCCATAAATATTAGCAGATTTCTCAGTGGAAACCTTGCAGGCCATCAGAGTGTCTGATGATATATTCAAAATATTGAAGCAAAAAACCTGCTAAACAAGAATACTAAACCCAGAAAAGTGTCCTGAGAAACAGAGAACTCCCAAACAAACAAAAGCTGAGGGACTTTATCACCACCCGACCTGCCTTACAAGAAATGGTAAAGGGAGTTCTTCATAGTGAAATGGAAATGAAATTAACAATGAAAAACAATGAAAAGCATCTAAATATATAAAACTCAATGGTAAAGATAAATAGTCCAAGTCAGAATTTTCTAATGTTGTAATAGTGATGCATAAATTACTTTCAACTCTAGTTTATAAGTTTTAAAAATTAATGTATTAAAATTAACTATATAATAATTTGATAGTGGATACACAATATTTTAAAAATGTATATTGTAATATCAATAACCTAAAATGGGGGGGTATGGGTAAAAGTACAGAGTTTTGTATGCAGTTGAAGCTTTTATCAGCTTAAAATAGGATGTTATAACTATAAGATATTTTATGTAAGCTCATAGGTAACCATAAAGGAAAAACATGTAGTAGATAGCACAAAAGATTAAGACAAAAGTCATACATCACAAAGAAAAACAGCAAGAGAGGAAGTGAAGAATAAAGGAAATACAAAAGTCAGAAAACAATAAGACAGTAATAGTAAGTCCTTACATACCAAAAACTACTTAAACAGGGGTGCCTGGGTGGCTCAGTCGGTTAAGTGTCAAGACTCTTGATTTGGCTCAGGTCATGATCCAGCCCCACATTGGGCTCTGCGTTCAGCAGGGAGTCTGCTTGAGATTCTCCCTCTCCATCTGCCCCCTCCCTGCTCACACGCACCCACTCTCTCTCTCTCTCAAGTAAATAAATAAATCTTTTTAAAAAAATTACTTAAACATAAATAAATGCTCCAAACAAATAATAGAGAAAGATTGAATGCGTAAAACACAAATTCCAATGATATGCTACCTACAAGAGACTCACTTTAGCTTCACGGACACATATAGTGGAAAACTGACGGTATGGAGAAAGATACTCCAAGAAAGTGGCAGCCAAACGTGAGCAGGGATAGCCACACTTATATCAGATAAAATAGACTCACTGTAAGAGAGGGTAACAAGAGACAAATAAGGTCATTATACAGTGATAAAAGGGTCAATTCATCAAGGGGGTATAATAATTGTAAATATTTATACACCCAACATAGGAGCACCTAAATATATCAAGCAAATACTAACACAGCTAAAAGGAGAATGAACAGCAATAAAATAATTATACAGGATTTTAATACTCCACTATCAACAATGGATAGATCACCCAGACAGAAAATAAGTAAAATAGCAGTGTAAACAATATTATACCGATGGACCTACCAGACAAAAAACGTTCCATCTAATACCAGCAAAATATACATTCTTTTCAAGTGCACATACAATATTCTCCAGGACAGATCATATGTTAGGCCACAAAGCAACTCTTAAAAATCAAAAATATTGAAATGCTATCAAGTTATTTATCCTTAGCCACAATAGTATGAAACTAGAAATCAATAACGGGAGGTTAGTTTGGAAAATGCACAAATATGTGAAAATTAAACAACATACTTCTGAAGAAGAAAGCAAAGGAAAACCGAAAATATTTTGAAACAACTGAGAATAGAAACAACATACCAAAACTTGTGAGATGCAGCAAAAGCCTTTCTAACAGGGAAGTTTAGAGCAATAAATGTCTAAATGAAGAAAAAAGAAAGTCTCAAACAACCAAACTTTACATCTCAAGGAACTAAAAAAAAAAGAGTAAACTAAATCCAGTGATAGAAGAAAAGAAGTAAGAAAGATTGCAGCAGAAATAAATAGACTAGAAAAACACCCCATAATCAGGAGGGATTTATCCCTGTGACGCAAGGGTGGCTTAACATAAGCAAATCAATAAATGTGATATATCACATTAACAAAATGAAGAATTAAAATCACATGATCATCTTGATGCTAAAAAACATTTGACAAAATTGAAGATCCTTTCATGATAAAAGCTTTCCACAAATTTAGTATAGAACAAATGCTCCTCCTCGGGGCACCTGGGTGGCTCAGTCAGTTAAGCATCTGCCTTCGGCTCAGGTCATGATCCCAGGGTCCTGGGATCGAGCCCCGCATCGGGCTCCCTGCTCAGCTGGGAGTCTGCTTCTCCCTCTCCTGCTGCTCCCCGTGCTTGTGCTCTCTCCCTCTCAAATAAATAAATAAATCACACACAAACACACACACACACACAAATAAGAGATAACAAGTGTTGGTAATAACAAGAATGTGGAGAAAAGAGAAACTTTCAGCACTATTGGTGGGAATTTGAGTTGGTGCCAGCATATGTAAAACTATATGGAGATTCCTCAAGAAATTAAAAATAGAAACTACTGTATAATCCAGCAATTCCCACTTCTGGGTATATATCAAAAGAAAAGGAAATAAATATCTTGAAGAGATATCCACACTCCCATGTTCATTACAGCATTATTCACAAGAACCAAGATATGGTAACAGCCTAAGTATCCACTGATGGATGAATAAAGAAAATGTGGTATACATGTATAATGGAATATTTTTCAGCCATTAAAAGATGGAAATCCTACCATTTGCAACAACATGGATGAACCTGGAGGATATTATGCTAAGTGAAATAAGCCAGGCACAGAGAGTCAAATGCTGTCTGATCACTTATATGTGGAATGTAAAAATCTCAAACTCATAAAACCAGAGAATATATGGAGGTTGTCAGTGACTAGGGGTGAGGAAATAGGGAGAGGTTGGTCAAAGGGTATGAAATTTCCCAGTTGTAAGATGAATAAGTCCCAGGTGTCTAATGCACAGCATGGTGACTATAGTTAATAATACTGTATTGTATACTTGAAATCTGCTAAAAGTGGATCTTAAATGTCCTCACGACAAAAAAAATTTTTAAGGGTAACAATGTAAAGTGATGGATCTATTAACTAACTTAATTGTGGTAATCATTACACAAAATATCTTAAATCATTATGTTATATACCTTAAAAAATCATATTATATAACCTTAATATATGTAATTTTTATTTGTGAATCATACTTTAGTAAAGCTGAGGGGTGGGAGGAAAGATGTGTGTTGTTTAACCCTTACTGACACCCCTTGGGGTTCTCCAGTTATTTTTCTGTTACTGATTTCTAGTCTAATTCCATGTGGTCTGAGAGTATACTTTACATAATTTCTATTCTTTGAAATGTGTTAGGGTGTGTTTTATGGCCCGGAATGTGGTCTATCTTGGTGAATGTTCCATGTGAATTTAGAGGAATGTATATTCTGCTGTTGCAGATGAAGCATTCTTCAAATGTCAAATGTCAATTTAGATCCAGCCGATTGATGGTGCCGTTCAGTTCAACTAAAATAGTCCTGCCTTATCCATGGTGGCTATGTTCCAAGATCCCTGGTGGATGCCTGAACAAGCAGATACCACCAAACCCTGTAGAGACTCTGTTTTTTCCTATACATACAGACCAGTGATAAAGTTTAACTCATGAAGTAGGCACAGTAAGAGAGTAAGAGCAATAATAATAAACGAGAACAATTATAACAATATACTGTAATGATAGCTATATGAATGTGATCTTTCTCTCAAAATACCTTACTGTAGCGTGCTCTTCCTTCCTCTTGGGATGTGAGATGATAAAACGTGTATGTGGTGAGACGTGAGATGAGTAACATAGGCACCGTGGTGTCACTCTAGGTTACTAGTGAGCTTCTGACAGTAAGTCAGAAGGAGGCTCATCTGCTTCCAGACCACAGTCAACTGCAGGTAACTGAAACCATGGAAAGGGGCGCGTAGGTGCCTCCATTGGTTAAGCGTCGGCCTTCAGCTCAGGTCACGATCCCGGGGTCCTGGGATCGAGCCCCACATCGGGCTCCCTGCTCAGCGGGAAGCCTGCTTCTCCCTCTCCCTCTGCCTGTTGCTCTGCCTACGTGTGCACTCTCTCTCTCTGTCAAAAAAAAGAAACCATGGAAAACAAAACCATGCATAAGGGAGTACTACTATATATCCTTACTGATTTTCTGCCTGCTAGACCTATCAATTACTAATAGGTATTGAAGTGAATTTTATATAATTTTATATTCTCTTCTCTCTTGGCATATCAATTTTACTTCTTCTTCTTCTTTTTTTTTTAAGTAGGCTCTACACCCAGTGTGGGCCTTGAACACACGACCCTGAGATCAAGAGTTGCGTGCTCTACCGACTGAGCCAGCCAGGTACCCCCTCAATTTTACTTCTATTTAATTTTTTTTTCAGTGTTTCAGACTGCTGTCTATGCAGTGCCCTGAGGGTAGTAGTCTGCTAAAAACGATCTCTCCAGTTTTCTTTCTTTCTTTTTTTTTTTTAAAGATTTTATTTATTTATTTGACAGAGAGAGAGATAGCGAGAGCAGGAACACAAGCAGGGGGAGTGGGAGAGGGAGAGGGAGAAGCAGGCTTCCCACTGAACAGGGAGCCCGATGCGGGGTTTGATCCCAGGACCCTGGGATCATGACCTGAGCCGAAGGCAGACGCTTAACGACTGAGCCACCCAGGCGCCCCATCTCTCCAGTTTTTACAGTCCCATGGAAACCAGGACTGCAAGCCCTCCTGGCCTCCAAAGCCAGGTACCTGAAGTAAAAGCTGGACACACAGGAACGTGTAAGAGCTCCTCTCTGAGCTGCTGGCATTCTGGAGTGTGACTGGGGAGAATGCAAAGACAGTGCCAGCTCTCTGCGGTCTCAGGAAAGGTTTATAGTCAGCTCTTAGATGTACATTTAATTAGAAGCCTGGCCCTCAGGCTGCAGCTATGATAAGGCCTCTGTCACTGAAAGACTGAGCTCCCCGGTCTGTTGCCTCTTGCTGGGGATCACAGCTGTTTAAGAACTCTTTCTCGATTGGTTGCAGTCCTGTGGGATCCACAGTCTTAAGCCCTGCTGGCCCCTAGAGCCAGGCAATGTAGGGGGGGTTCCCTGACTGCTGCTGCAAAAATCAGGGCACCAGACAAGTGTTTAAGGTTCTTTCTGGAAGATACCAGTGAGCTGGATGGGGGGCAGAAGGAGAGAACAAACACTGCATCCCCGAGTCTCTGTTCCCTGGGGGTAGCTCCATAGGGTCCCTCTAAGTGTGCCAGACCAGAAGCCTGCTTGTGTCCTTAGGCCACAGCTCCTAGACAAAGTCAATGGGCCTCTCTCTCAGAAAGCCTGGGTGTGTGTTTCATTCTGCTCTCTGTGCAGGGCCCTGGGAGAGAGAGTCAGCCAACCACTGTCTCTCTGGTTGTTACAGTCCCTTGCGACCCAGGAATGCAAGCCCCTCTGGCCTCCACAGCCAGGTGATCAAGGGGCATCGAGCAAACAAACAAACAAAGAAGAAGAAGAGGGAAAAAATGAAAAGGGGGAAAAAAAAAAGATGGCGTCTGCTGGCTTTAGCAAGGCGGTGTGAGAACACAGAAGATGGTGCTATTAACCTTGAAAATAAAACTGCCAGTTATATTAACAGCTAAAGATAGCGGGTTTTGTTTTGTTTTGTTTTGTTTTGTTTTCAGGAATGGCAGAGAAGTGCAATCTAGGGCAAACAGGCTAGTTTAAAACTATAGGGGAATCTGGAGAACAAAGGGAGAGGAAGCTCTTCTATAGAGGAAAGGGAGGAGTTGGGAGGGGCTGTTATAAACAAAAAGTCCATTGGTGTAAACTGAGAGCTGGAAGTATAGTGGATTTTCGTTGGCTAAGTTGTGACTGTCTCTCATTGCCGGGACTGTTGAAGCGCCCCCCACCCCCACCTCGCCCCCCAAGAAACCTTCCTTCCTCCTGCTGGGAGAGTAAATAAAGTAGTATCCTCTGGGATTGACTAGGAGTGGTAGGGCTGATCCCTCTTCTGCTGGCCTCCTGACTTCATTCTAAACGAGTTTTCCTTTTATTAATTTTCACAGTGTCCACCTAGTGGAGCATAAAGATGGCACCTGCTGGAAAGGGGGATAAAATGATGCCTGCTGGCTCCAGCAAGGCAGAGGGAGAGCAGAAAGATGGCACCCACTAGCCTCCATCCCTGGAGAGTATCCCATCAGGCCCCTGCCCCTCTGACCAATGCTTTCAAATCAGCAAATGAACCTCTTTCCTATGAAGTCCAGGTGCTTTCCAAAAGGCTGCTTCTGCACTGGGCCCCGGGAGGGGTGAATGGCATGTGAGCTCTTTGAGAACCATTCCTCTGGGCGCCTGGGTGACTCACTCATTTAAGCGTCTGCCTTCGGCTCAGGTCATGATCTCAGGGTCCTAGGATGGAACCCCAAATCGGGCTCCCTGCTCAGCGGGGAGTCTGCTTCTCCCCCTCCTCCACTTGTGCTTGCGCTCTCTCTCAAATAAATAAATAAAAAAATCTTTAAAACAAAACAAAGCAAAAAAAACCCTCAGTTCCTGCAGCCCTTTGGGTCTTGTGGATGGCAGTCCTCATGGTCTTCAAAGCCAGATGTTTGGGGGGCTCATCTCTCAGTTGGTAGTCTTAAAAGGTGGGGTGCCCAGTGTGGGGTACGAACACTTCACTCCCCGTGGAGAAGCTCTGGGTTCCTGAGCTCCCTTGCGATTGTGTGTTCTCCCACTAGGGGTTTATGGCAAGATTGTTCTCAGCCTCTCTTACCCAGTTCCATGTGGTTTCCCTCTCATTTGCCCAGTATAGAGGGGTCAGTCCATCAGTTTTCAGTTTTTTTCCAGAGGAAATTGTTCCATAGGTAGCTCTATGTTCAGTCTGTCCAGGGAAGAAGGTGAGTTCAGAATCTTCCAATATCACCATCTTGAACTGGAACTTCTATCATTTCTTTTTGTTTTTTCCTTAGGATTTCCATTTCTCTGCTGACATTGCCCAATCAGTTTTTGCATGCTGTCTATCCTTAGAGCACTTAGCATAGTTGTTTTCAATCTTTAGTCTGATAATTCCAACATCCCTGCCATGTCTGGTTCCGGTGCTTGCTCTGTCTCTTCAAATTATCTTATTAAATACACTTGCTCTAGACACCTGAAACTAACATTATGGGCCAACAGTACTTCAATTTAAAAAAATACAATAATGTAACCCTGTGTGTAAACTACACTCAAATGCAAAAAAAAAAAAAAAAGTATTCAACATAAAAAAAAAAATACACTTGAGCACCCGGGTGGCTCAGTCGGTTAAGCCTCTGTCTTCAGCTCAGGTCATGATCCCAGGGTCCTAGGATCGAGCCCCGCATCAGGCTCCCTGCTCAGCAGGGAGTCTGCTTCTCCCTCTGCCCCTCCCCCCTGCTTGTACACACTCTCTCTCTCTCAAATAAATAAATAAAATCTTAAAAAAAAAATACACTTGTCTGTCTCTTCAAATTTTTACCTTTCTTTCTTCATAGCCAGACACAATGTGCCTGGGAAAAGGAACTGTTGTAAGTAGGCCTGTAGTAAGGCGGTGGTGAGGTGTGGGTGGAGGGAATGGGTTCTATTAATCAATCTATGAGTAGGTTTCAGTCTTTTAGTGAGCTTATACCTCTGAACTGTGAGCTTTAAAAGGTCTTATGTTTACATTGTTTTCCTTCCCCTTGGGTCAGACAGGATTTGGATAGAGTGGGCAGGCGTTGGGTATTTCTCTTCATTTAGGTCAGTGAGGCTCTGATAAGACCCCAGCAGGTGAGGCTCTGACTAACTAGTTTCTCCTGAAAACGATCCTTGTTAAGAACAGAGGGCTCTGATGTATTTTAAAATGGTTGCCTCTCCTCTCTCCCTTCAGAAGTACAAGGGGCTTTTCTCTCTGTTTGCTGTGAAGACCGGTCAAGGTCCTGGAGGTAAATCTCACAATATTGTGCCCACCGCCCAACCCCCGCCCATGACTGGGTCCTCTGGAGTTGTTGACTCTAGAGTGACCCACACTGAACCCTCAGCAATTCCTCAATCATATTTCAGGTTTGTCCACCTCGGCACTGGTTCCGGCTGCAGTTTCAGCTCCTGGGTGTCTGCTCCGGTAAGCCACGACTCCCTGTGTTCGCCTGTCCCTTCAGTCGTGGGCAGCTCTTTGCCCTGTGTTTTCCTCTCGCTTATGAATCCAAGAAGAGGTGTTGATTTTCAGCCTGTTCAGCTTTTTACTTGTTGTTAGGCAGAGTGGTGAATTCCAAGCTCCTTATATGTGAAACCAGACTTGTCTTGCATTTTTTAATTGTGAGATATAAAGGACGTGTTACACCCCTTGTAGTTTTGTCACAGTATCGGCGTGTAAGACACCGTGTTAGATCCCTTCCACTTGGAATCAAGATTGGGCTTTCGGTGGTGTCTTTGCAGAAGATGAAATCTCCAATTGGCAGATCATGTAAGGACTGTGGTGAGAAAGGAAACCTGACCTGTTGATGATAAATGAGTGTATTTAATAAGACGTTAGCAGTATTTAAGGATAGGTGTTGGATTGGTCAAATTAAGGGCGCCTTCAAACAAATGAATTAATAAAAAAACAAATTTGTTTGAATTTAGGAGTATCACTGTATTTGTTTTGCTTTGTTTTGTTTTTCCCAGAGGATTGAGGGAGGTAGAGAATAGTGAAATTTTTGTAGCAGTGTGGGTACTTGTCCAATATCCTGAATAACCTTACCATTGAAGTGAATTTCTCTATCACTAGAGAGGAACAAAGGGATTCCAGAGTGGGGAAAATTCTTTCTGGTAGCAGCTTAGCTACAGTTGTGGCGGTGGCCTGTTTGCAAAGAAAAGCTTCTCACCATCCTGAGAACAAGGATATGAATGTCCTTGTTTTGTTGTAAAAGAAGGGAAAAGGGTGATGAGCAATTGGAGAGTCTAAAAGTGGGAGAAACAGATAGGGAGGTTTTCAGGTTTTGAAATGCAGACGTGGAAGGAGAGTCCCAATTAGGGAGAATGGTGTTATTTTCTTAGTCCTGGCATGCAAGGGAGAGGCAAAAGTGAAAAAGCTAGGGGTCTGGTTCTAGCAATTAGCCAACTAATCCCAGAAATCCTCAGAGTTGCCTTTTGGTCTCAGGGAAAGGGGAATTAATGATGGTGTTAATAAATTCAGGGGACAGAGTCGTCCCTTCACGGGAGGTAGCGTGTCCTAGCTAATGCTCTTGAGGGGGCTGAATAATTGCATTGTGTTTTTAGAAACCTTATGTCTGTTGTGGACAAAAGCTTGTAATAAACAAGTTGTTAAAATCAGGTGAGCAGAGAAGACAGTCATCTGCATGATGGATAAGGAGAGAATTACAGGGAAAGGTTAAATTTCTCAGGTTTGCAGAGAGTCCTAGAGAAATAATTACTGGCCTCAAGAAACCCCCGAGGCATGGCAGTCCGTGTGTATTGCTGATTTTTTTCCATGTGATGGCCAAAAAGATATTTGAATCCGGGTGAAGGGGTATAGTGGGGAGGGGAAAAAAAGCAGAACATAAGTTGATAACTGTGAAGCGAGTGGTGTTGGATTGCATATAGGCCAGAAGGCATTGGGGTTAGGAACTAGAGGAACCTGGGTTTAGCTAGTTTATTGCTCACAAGTGTTAAACTAGTCAGTATCCCTTACCATTAGGATTCTTTACTGGGGGGATTGGATTATTACAAGATGTGTCAACAAAGCCTTGAATCATAGGGTGAAAATTTTGGAGAGCTTCTAGTTTTAAGTATGTCCTGGTACTCTTAGGAGTGGCATGGAAAGATGTATTTCTACTTCCAGAGGTTTGGCCTCCCAGACTTGGCCTATGTCAGATGAGTGAGCCGCCCAAAGGGAGTCAGGTATTATAGTTAACAGTTTGTACTTAAATATTTGGGGGTTTTTATAGGAGAAAAAAAATCTGGTGATCAATGAGTCATAAAAATGCAAAGGTACATAGGAACAGAGTCAGGGGCTTCAAGGGTGAGGCATTTGAGGGGGGGCGGACAAAATGTTCTGATATTCCTACTGGGAAGTAAATCTCTTCCCAGAAAGATGAGTGGGCCAGTGGAACAAAGCACTAAGCCATGCTGTGTAGTGAGAGGTAGTAGTGAGGTGGAAAAGATGTAGACGAAGGCAAGTAATGTGGTAGATTATCTGGTCCCACTGCAGGTATGGTTTATGCACTCCAAAGGAGGTTAGTGGGAAAATAAAAGATGTTTGTGTTAGTTTTCTAAGGCTGACATGGTACTTTGTTATGTAGCTGAGACCGGGTGGCTTAAACAAAAGAAATTTATCAGCTCCTACTTTCTAAGTCCAAGATCAAGATGTCAGCAGGGTTAGTTCCTTCTGAAGGCTGTAAGGGAAGGATCTGTTCTAGGCTTCTCTCTTTGGCTTGTAGATACAGAACATTTTCATCATCACAGAAAATTCTATTTGAACAATGCTACTGTAGGCCTGAGAGCACAGTGTCTAATACTTTGCATTTTGTGAAAAGCAACTGAAAGCAAATAATGCTGTTAAGGGCATATATGAAGAAGTTAAAACAGTGACTGCACACAATTTATTTTGAGGGTTGTATACTGAAACAATATTGATAAATACAAATATATAACATTTTGATAAAGCATAGACTAGATTAATTCAAGGGATGTTTGAGTAGGTATGATGCTGAGCTCTAAGGATCCTGGGTAGAACAAAGTCTCTTTGTTGAACTATTTTTATTTAAAATTATCCTGAATAACTCGAATTCCATATGCTTCTACTGATTTGGGGGTGGGAGTGTAAGGAGGTATATTGGACTAGTTGTAAGCATTTACATTAAGGGGTTAATGGAAATACTTCTGCACTGCTTTCTGAACATGAAATATTGACTTTGTGAGACCACCAAAGCATCTATTCATATTCCTGATTTACATAATTTGACAGAATCCATATATACTGCTCTCTGAGATCGAAATTTAACAGCCCTGCCGATACTGCTCAATGTTTAAAATACTATCATATACTTCAGAATTTTTCCAGAGGCAAGTTTAAAATCTGTAAGGTCAAAAATTCAAAACACTGACAACACCAAATGCTAGGAAGAATGTGGAACAACAGGAATGTGCATTAGTTGCTGATGGGAATGCAGAAACTGTAGAGCCACCACTTTGGAAAATATTTTGGCAATTCCTTACAAAGCTAAACATGATCTTAACCCTAGGACCCAGCAATCGCTCTCCTTGGTATTTACTGAAATGAGTTAAAAACTTATGTCCACACAAAAACCAGCACAAGAGTGTTTATAGCAGCTTTATTCACAATTGCAAAAATTCAAAGCAAATGAAATGTCATAGAGTAGATGACGGATCAGTAAACTGTGGTAAATCCATACAATGGAATAGTATTCAATGATAAAAGAAATGAGCTTTTAACAACGAAAAGACATGGAGGAACCTGAAATGAAAATTGCTAAGTGAAAGAAGACATTTTAAAAGGCTACACATTGTACGATTCCAACTATATGACATTCTGGAAAAGTTAAAACTACCTAGACAGCAAGAAAATCAGTGGTTTCTGGGGGTTGGAAGGCAGGGAGAAGGAGGCATAAATAGATTGAACACAGCATTTTTAGAGCAGTGAAACTATTCTCTATGTTATTGTAATGGTGGATACTGACGTTCTACCTTTTTCAGTACCCATAGAACTGGACAACACAAAGAGTGAAATCTAATATCAACGATCCACCTTAATTCATAATAACGTACCAGAGTAAGTTCATCACTTGTAGCAAACACAAACACTAATGCAAGGTGTTAGTAATAGGAGAAACTATAAGAAGATGGAGTATATGCAGGCTCCCTATAAAATTCTGCTCAATTTTGGAGCACCTAAAACTTGATCTTAAAAATAAAATCAATTATTAACAAATAAAGAAAAGAGACAGACAACAACAAACAGATTTAAATATAGAGTACAAACTGGTGGTTGCCAGGGGAGGAGGATGGGGGAGATGGGTGAAAGAGGTAAAGGGGATTAAGAGTACACGTAATGAACACCAGGCAATATATAGAATTACTGAATTATTATATCGTACATCTGAAACTAATATTTGAAAAAAGAAAAAAATCTATTACAAAAAGGCGGGGGCGAGGAAGGGGTGGAATCTCTGCAGAAACCTGCAGGGCTTTGAATTTTTTCCTACAGACTCATAAGCTCAAAGAGTGGGTGCTTGACTTTTCATAAATGGTAAAAGAAAAGCTAGAATTTATCCAACCTTTACATTACAGGTACTGCGTAAGTACTTTATTAATCTAATCCGCAAATATTTATTCAGAGCATCCTTTTTAACCTACGCAATTCGTGTCGTCGTCACACACCACTGTGACATATTATCGTTATTCGCGTTTCTGAAAACCGTTCTGAGAGCGAAGCCAAACAGTCGACAAACACAGAACGGGCGACCAATCTGGATTCCAAATCCAAAGTTCTAAACCATAAATCCGAACGAAAGAAAATTAGCGATTTCTAATTCCGTCAGCTGAAACAATGAACGGCCGATAAATCTCGCGATATTATCGAAACTACTACTCCCAACATGCATAGCGGCTTCTGTCCATCCGCCTATCCCCTTGAGTCTGGAGGGCCCCGGCATGCCTCGAGGCGCGAAAGGCAGCCTGGGAGCCGTAGTTCTCTTGGACGCCTACCGGTATTGCCAGCGCGGCAGTGGCGGCTCTCTCGGTTCCGTCCAGCGGGTTCTGTAAGGCGAGCTGAGGCGGAGAAAGGGCGCGGAACTGGAAGAGGGTGAGTCAGGCACTGGCTACGTGATAAAGGGAGGCGGCACTGCGGCATAGGGCTGAATTAGGTAAATGGACCCGTGCTGCAGTCTCTCCGGAGACACCGCGATCTAGCGCCAGCGAGAAGAGGGCGAGGAGGAGCCAGAGCCCGGTCCTTGCACCCATTCTCGCCCTCGTACCCCGCCGCCATCTCCACCATGCAGTCCCGGGAAGAAGCTCCGCGCTCTCGCCGCCTGGCCAGTCCCCGCGGCGGCAAGCGGCCCAAGAGGATCCACAAGCCCACGGTTTCGGCTTTTTTCACGGGCCCGGAGGAGCTGAAGGACACGGCTCATTCTGCAGCCCTCCTGGCACAGCTGAAGTCCTTCTACGACGCGCGGCTGTTATGTGATGTGACCATCGAGGTGGTGACGCCTGGTAGCGGGCCTGGCACCGGCCGCCTCTTCCCCTGCAACCGGAACGTGCTGGCTGCCGCGTGTCCCTACTTCAAGAGCATGTTCACCGGTGGCATGTACGAGAGCCACCAGGCGAATGTGACCATGCATGATGTGGATGCCGAGTCCTTCGAGGTGCTGGTCGACTACTGCTACACCGGTCGAGTGTCCTTGAGTGAAGCCAACGTGGAGCGCCTTTACGCGGCCTCTGACATGTTACAGCTCGAGTACGTCCGGGAAGCCTGTGCCTCCTTCCTAGCCCGCCGCCTTGACCTGGCCAACTGTACCGCCATCTTCAAGTTCGCCGACGCCTTCGGCCACCGCAAGCTGCGATCGCAGGCCCAGTCCTTTATAGCCCACAATTTCAAGCAGCTCAGCCAGATGGGCTCGATTCGGGAAGAGACTCTGGCAGATCTGACCCTCGCCCAGTTGCTGTCCATCCTGCGCCTGGATAGTCTCAACATAGAGCTGGAGCAGACCGTGTGTCATGTGGCGGTGCAGTGGTTGGAGGCGGCTCCCAAGGAGCGGGGCCCCAGCGCTGCGGAAGTCTTCAAGTGTGTCCGCTGGACACACTTCACCGATGAAAATAAGGATTACCTGGAAGGGCTGCTGACCAACACCATCGTGAAGAAGTACTGTCTGGACCTTATTGAAGGGGCCCTGCAGATGCGCTACGGTGACAAGTTGTGCAAGTCCCTGGTGCCGAAGCCAGAGACCAGCAGCGGCAGCGGCGGCGCCAGCAGCACCTGCAGCACGAGCAGCGGCGGCGGCGGCAGCAGCAGCGCCTCTGTGGTGCCCACAGCGGAGAATCCCCCCCAGCGGCTGGGCGTGTGCGCTAAGAAGATGGTGATCTTCTTTGGCCATCCCAGAGATCCCTTCCTGTGCTGTGACCCGTACACGGGCGATATTTACAAAGTGCCGTCGCCTCTGACCTGCCTGGCTCACACGAGGACTGTCACCACCTTAGCTGTCTGTGTCTCTCCAGACCACGACATCTACTTGGCCGCTCAGCCCAGGAAGGACCTGTGGGTGTACAAGCCAGCCCAGAATAGTTGGCAGCAGCTTGCCGACCGCCTGCTGTGTCGGGAGGGCATGGATGTGGCCTACCTCAACGGCTACATCTACATCTTGGGTGGGCGAGACCCGATTACCGGCGTGAAACTGAAGGAGGTAGAATGCTACAGTGTCCAGAGAAACCAGTGGGCACTGGTGGCCCCGCTACCCCATTCCTTCATATCCTTCGATCTGATGGTAATTCAGAACTATCTCTATGCCCTCAATAGTAAGCGCATGTTCTGCTATGATCCGAGCCACAACATGTGGCTCAAGTGTGTTTCTCTCAAGCGCAATGACTTTCAGGAAGCCTGTGTCTTCAATGATGAGATCTACTGCATCTGCGACATCCCAGTCATGAAGGTCTACAATCCAGTCAGAGGAGAATGGAGGCAGATTAATAATATCCCATTGGTGTCGGAGACCAACAACTACCGCATTATCAATCACGGCCAAAAACTGTTGCTGATCACCTCACGCACCCCGCAGTGGAAGAAGAACCGGGTGACGGTGTATGAGTATGACACTAGGGGAGACCAGTGGATTAACATAGGTACCACCTTAGGCCTCTTCCAGTTTGATTCTAACTTCTTTTGCCTCTCAGCTCGTGTTTATCCTTCCTGCCTTGAACCTGGTCACAGTTTCCTCACTGAGGAAGAAGATGTGCCGAGTGAATCTAGCACCGAATGGGATTTAGGTGGATTCAGTGAGCTGGACTCTGAGTCAGGAAGTTCAAGTTCTTTATCTGATGATGATTTGTGGGTTCAGGTGGCACCTCAGTGAAATGCACAGGATCAGCAGAATTTGTTGTAGATAGGTTGAAACACTAAGGTGTTTTTACTGCTTTGGAAAGTGTCTTAAAGAGATACCCTTTCTCTTTGCTGGGGGGGAAAAAAAACAACAGGTTGATATAATTTCAGGTTTGGTTTAGAAAGGGTATTGTTTGAAACACTAACATAATTTAATGTTAGGGAATTTATACACTCAAAGAAATCAACCTATTTAATAATTTACTGTTCTAAAAGTCCAGTATTGATTTGATTGTTGGGTATGTTTCTGTTTGATTACACTAATTTAGTCTTCTGTTATTAAATCTTATATTCTGTTTTGTGCCACAAGTACTGTGACTTGAATTTTGATTTTTAAAATAGAAAACTGATTGGATAGGAATTACCAGGTAGGGTTTTGAAAGTCTATCTTTTCCTTCAGAACAGGGTAGTAGGTTTCCAAAATTTTAAACTAGTGGGTTATTACAAAATGTGTTCTAATTTAAATATGGTTTGCCAGGTTTTAGTTTAGTTACCTCCCCTTTTGTGAAGAAAAAAAAATGCATATGTTTAATGTGACTGGTGATTTCATTTGTAATGATGTACAAAATGGCTGTAAGCTCACTAAAAGAAAAAAACAAACAAAAACAGGATTCTACTGTTTAAAAAAAATTTCAGTTTTAAATTTGTAATGTAAAATGTGTATTTGCAAACAGTGACCAATTTTCCATCTGTTCTAGTAGTGTCACCAGTCATCGAAAAACCTTAAAAAAAAAAACACTAAACTAACTTGCTTTGTAGGTTCACATTTTTGATCTATACTTGATATATGCTTCACAGAATCAGAGGAATCATCCTCTTTTTCACTGGACACGATTGTGTAAATTTGTATCCATTGTCTTAAAAAGTTTATGTGATTCTTAAAATACTTTGGCTGTACAGTTTTGGTGTTCATCTTAGATTTGTCAGCAAAATGTGATTATTCTTTGCTGTTTAATGAGATAATATTCGTTTTGAAAATATGTGTAAGCTAAGAACAGTATTTTATTGAGATCAGTAGATATTGTGTCTATCAACTATAAAATCAAGTGCCAGCAAAGAACTTTAAAACTTTAAGTTGTGTATAGAACTGTTTTGTGTAGCATTGAAATATTGTCAGTTTTGTAAGTCACTAAATGTTATTATCAGCTTAAAGGTATTTTTGTATTAAAAGTTTACAGTTAAATAACATAAGTGAATGATGGCATTTGGGGCCAGTAGTGAAAGTATATTTCGTCTAAAATATTTCCCTAAGCAGTGGTATACATGGTTATTTTATTAGGGTATTTGTATTTGTTCTGTGTTTCTCTGTGAACCATGCTCCAGTCTTTGTTTCTGTCACACTATGTAAGGGAGAGTTCAGAAACAGAGACTACATCGTACAAAACTGACATTGCTAAATACAAGTGCTTACCTCTTGAGGGTTTACTTGCTATGGTTGTCACGCTGCGTACCCGTGAAAAATGACCTGATGCTTATGGTGTATACGTTTTTTCCTATACCCAGTTAGAATTTTCTTCCTGAATCTTCATTCAGTAACATGCTAATTCTACTCTTCTATGTTTATGCTCTAGTGGTAGAATGCTAACATTTCTTACACCTTGGCTGAGTACAGAGGATTGTGTTCTCAGGTGGGAAACTGAATTTTTTTAATGAAATACCATAGGATGAATACGGAGAGAGGGAGACACAAAAGGTTAAAAAAAACAAACAACAAAAAAGTTGTCTCAGCCATTTTGATTGGCCATCTGAAGATACTACAGAACATTCCTCTTTAACATTTTTCGTGAACTAAGATGCTTGTCCCAACACTACGTGTTCCTTCAAAAGGGCAAACATGCTTTTAGTTGTTTAAGGCTACATTTTGTTCTATTTAACAGCAGGGTTGTTATAAGCACTGTACTTAACACAAAGCTGTGTCTCAGTAGTGTATTTGGCCAATTTTTTCTTCACCAGTAACTTCTTGTGGGTAGCTTTGGTTTTGTAAGGTTGAAATAGGACAGTGCTGATCTGAACGAGATTGTCTATCTGCAGAATTAAGGTATGCAAACGACTGATAAATGACAAACCTCTCTAATTTGTCATTCTCAACCTTTGAGTTAGGGAAAAGCTAAGTAGTAATATCTTGGTTTACAAAGAAGTTTTCTTGGGAAGAATTTTGGTTTCGTGATATATTTGTGAATTAGAGAATCGATGTTAATCATTATTTTATAGATAAGTGATTTGTATGTGATTAGTTGCAAATAAAACTGGTATTAGAACCTAAGCTTCCTGGCTTTTTAATTCAGTGTCTCTGCTAAATGTATAAAAGCCTTGCTTGTGCAGCGAGTGACACAAGCAGCAGGGTTAAAAGCCTTTCTTGACAGGAAAGCAGCTTCGTCTCAGTTTTACAATTAATCAGCCCATCTTTTAGCAAATGCTCAATATAACACTCTCTTTGCAAGACTACTCTTTGTAAGATTTAGAATGACCTTAATTATCTTTTGTATCTGTTCCTGTAGTCTGAAAAGCGTAACCCAGATTTTTGCAGGTTCTTCTAAGTTCAAACAAGGAGTGTCATTAGGGCTTCCAGAAGGATAAACTAGAAATTAATTTCACAACTGGCTTATCTGTATTAAAGAAAGAAATTAAATTATACTAGCTCTTTTCATTGCTTTTAGTTGAGCAGAGATTTTAAAAGTTTTTTGTACCTGATATTTTGAGAATCTGGGGAAAGCTTTTGATCCGTTCTTTTTTTTTTTTCTTCCAGATTTTATTTATTAGAGCACAGGGTGGGGAGGGGCAGAGGGAGAGGGAGAAGCAGGCCGACTTGAGACTTGCCGCCGAGCAGGGAGCCTGACGTGGTGTTCGGTTCCAGGCAAACATTCTTTTAGTTGTTTAAGGCTATGGGATTATGATCTGGGCTGAAGGCAGCCGCTTAAATGACTGAGCCACCCAGGCACGCCCTTTGGTCCATTCTTAAAAAGGCAAATTTGTTGTAATTTTATGTCAAGGTAATATGACACTTGTGTTCATCAGACCTAAGGTAAGAGCACATGTGACAGTGTCTCCTTCCCATATCTGCTTAGAAACTTCAAGACCCTTTTCATCACTCTAACTTTAAGAGGATATTCATTATACCAAATACGATAAAGCAGGGAAGTATTAGAAAGCAAAATCACTTATAGAAAGTGTGACCATCAGTAGAAACGTAAGAGAATGTTATTTTTAAAACCAACAACAGCATTCAATATGATTTGAATCCAACTGACTTTTAAAATTATAATAATAAAAAAAAGCAAAAGATAGTGTTCACAGAAGCTGCTGTGGCTCAGAGTACAATGCGGGCAATAGGTTTTGTGCAAAACAGGAAAAAGGACCTCCTCCTTGACTCTGAGCCATTTGTCACCCAGATCTGTTTCATCAAAGTTCCATTCCTTACATGTGTAACCTTGAGGATTCAGCATGGTCCAAGCAAGGCACAGAGTAGGGAATGGATATTGTTGTAATAACATTCCATCTATATGGGAGACCTATTTTCTCCTAAAACAGCCTCGTCTGGGGAGTCACCTAATGGAGTCAGTCAGCCTTGTACGTTCTCACCTCCAAAGTTAAAATTGCTGCTGAGAAACACCATACCTCAATCAAATATTATTTGGGGGCAAACTATTTGTTAATTCTAGGAAAATGAGCTAAACAGGACTTAATGTAAATGTCAGGCAAAATATTTCTTCCAAACAGAACTGTCTGTGCCTTAAAGAAAGGAAGAGCCAGGACTCTAAATTTTAAGTAATACCACCTTAACTTAGATGGTCTTAAGAAAATCAAGTAGATTTTTTTGGGGGGGGGGTAGCTATTGTAACAGAAAAATCCAGCAGTGGAACTTACTGCAGGGCACAGCCTGATCTAGAGTCTGTGTCTTCAGAAGACATCATGAGCTCATGTTTTCTCTCACTTTGTATACTGGCTGGAATATAGGTCTGGTTGTAAGTAATAGAGACCTAGTGGTTATTTAAACAAGCAGTTTCTCACATAGAAGTCCAATCTGTTATGCTGCCCCTCATCTAGAAAGTCCCCTGAGACCCAGGCTTTTCCGTTTTCCCATTCTGCTATCCTTAGGGTGTCGTCCTGGTCCACACGGCCCACACTGGTTCATAGCTGTGTCTGTATCCCAGCCATCAGGAAGAGAGGAAGGGGAGGGAGAGAGCATGACCCTCCCCTGTAAGAGAGGTTGTACACATCGCTTCCAGGCACATGACGCGGGCCAGGTCTTAACCACGTAGCCACACCTGACTTGAAGGGTGCCTGGAAGAGGTAGGTAGTCTTTCTTCTAGGACAATATGCATCGAATTAATATTCAGGGGTTCCTTCTTATTACAGAATGGGGTTGAGAAAGGCTATTAGGTTAAATAGCAATCTCTACCACACCATCTGTCGGGCCAGATGTTATCATGTGGCAGCCAAAGTGGTAACACCACCCCGGGGGTGACTGCAATCCACATAGCATGGGCCGGGCTCTCCATCCCCAGGAAGCCGTGGGGGAGCTCCCTGGGCCCTCGCTGCCACTCTGCACAGAAACGGCAAGGAAAGGCGCTTCATCTTGTTTTGATTAAATAAAGCTTCATAGACTAAATGTGTACTGGAACCCTAGATCATGAGCCAAAGTCTAGTCTTGGCATTCTATCATGGAACGTTTCCACTTCTGAAAAGAAAGAAAAGAGCACTGACAAATGGCTCTGTATAATCAATGGCAGTATTAATTATCTTAAACAGCAAATGTTACTTCTGTTAAAAAAAAAAAAAGCTAACAGAATTACAGAGTAATGATGAAAACTGGAAGTTTCTTAGAGCAAGCTCAGCTATTTAGCAACATTCTAGCATTTTCTGTGCCTGGATCATCCCTGCAGTGCTGTGTGACTGTAAATCTACTGGTCTCCCCCTCTGTTGAAGCCCAGACTATGAGCCACAATCGTAGATGCAAAACTCCGTTTCTTGCTGGATTCTTGTCCTGACTTCCAGTTCATCAGAGTTTATTCAGGGTACGCACAGAGGGTCACTCTCGTGTCTGTGCACACTTCAAAAACAGCTGCCAGAGAATGTTGTGAATAATCGCTTCTGTCAAGTTTGGAATACAGCTTTTATCATTATCATTAAAAATACTCGTTTTTATTTTAAAAACACAAACCACCCTTATTTTTATATAGAACCCCAACCTCTACCAGCAAGTGACGAGTAATCCGCCAGCTGGTGGTTGTGTTTCTATCCCTACGTTAATCAAGATTGTAAGACTCCATTTTCTGTTTCATTTCTAAATCTCCTCTGAGCCCAAAGACACGATCTGTGATCTGTGCCGTGACCGGGTTCTTCTGTATTTTCTGCACTGGCTACCTCTTGTTTAGGATCACAGCCCCATTACTTTCTTTCCTGCAAGAGCTTCTCGCAGGCGGGAATTACCCAGTTTATTGATTTGTTTACTCTTTATTACCTGCTTCCTGCACTAGAATGTGAACTCCATCATGGAGGGACCCTGTCTGTCTTTTCCTCAGCTCCTAACATAGCCAGGCACAGCATCAGCGTTCAATGAATATTTGTTGAACAAAGAAATAAACGTATTTGGTGCTTGTTTGCATTTATATGAGAAACACTTGCATTTAGAGATCTCATCTTTTTGTCAATTTTCCAGCTTTGAGGGAGAGCTATTATTAAACTCTTTTGTCTGGTTGTCATAGCAACTCACTGGCCTCCCGAGCTACAGGTTATTTCTGATGGGCATATTCTACCAGACAACCAAACGCACGGTATTTTCAATTATGGAATAATGACGCTATTATAAATCACAGTCCTCACACTGTATCTTTCTCTATCTTTTATCAAGATTGCAGAAAATTAGCAAGCAAACAAGTCTGTTCAGAGTGCACAGGCTAGAGGAAATAACGCAGTCTAACCTCCATCTCTACCCCCAAGCCTTTCCCGTTCCCTCCCAGCGCTCCACCTTTCCACAAGCACCTTTGAATTCAGTTAGGCTTTCTGTCCAAGCTGTCCAAGGAAGTTTAAAAAATTAATTGTTCCAAGACTCTAAAGAGCTCTGTTGAGGCTTAATTTTCTTTTTCTTCTCTTTGCTTGTTTCTTAGATTTCGTGTGAAATGAACAAATGATAATGGTCTTACAAAAATTGAGATTTACCCTGGAAAGGTCCAAAATCAGGTACCCCACCCCCACCCCCACCCTTGTTCCTTTGGCTCTTATTTTAGTGGCAGGAGCTGAGAAGGATTTTATTAAATTGAGTTAGAAATCGTAGAAAACTCATTAGGATCCCTTCTATACGACAGGGTTTCTGGGGGCCATTCAGCCAGCCATCAACGTAGTTTTTAAAAGGCAGAGTCTAATGGTGCTACGCTGAGGGGATTTTACGTAGACGTTATGCTGCATTTTCTCTTCTGTAGGTTTTCCTCATGTTCTAGGGAGAGTCAGGTGCCACCCAGTTCCAAGGTGTAACCTGTGATAATTACTTCACCCTTCCTCTGTGCTGTTCTGAATGCTTTTCTTACAAATAAGGTTGCAATACCCACCAGTAAGCAGTCCCATAACCTTATCTAAATGAAATTATATTGCAATTAACTTACCTCCTGGGTTTTAACATAAAAGCAGTAACCACCCACCACTGCCAATTAGCAGGGGTTGTCAAGGGATTCATGCTAAATGGATATCTCGATTTGGTTTCACTTTTAAACAGAGGGGTTCAACAGCAGGCTAGATGAAGAGGAAGAAAGGATCAGCAGATCCTTGTTGCTTGGGGAATTTCAAACGATGCACCAACCCAGTTACCTTTTCATGGTTTTACACGAGGGATACTGTCCATGTCATCTGTACGGATATCAGCTATTCTGTCTCCTGTAAAAATAAGTCCAGCAAAGCTTTCATGAAACCCTTGCATCTGATCCTGCTTTTCGATCTGAAGGCTTCCTCTGTCTTTATTTTAAATGACAGAACAATTACGAGCCAGAATGCGGAGAAGTACATGAGAATAGTGGTGGGCTCTCTGTGACAGGTCAGCATTGAAGTCAGGGCCCACATGACACACAGGAAGTAAAGGAAGGAAGTAAAAATAATGTATTCTGCAATTCACAACAAATTAGAAAAATTAAGAGCATTCTATAATAATTCTAAGTTGATTTTTGAATGCGGTACTTGAGGAAAAATGGATTTCCTTCAGGAGGATGAAGAGGTCTTGTGGGAGTTTTCTAGGCTTAGGAATAGATTATACATAACAAGTTATAATATACCTTGAAATTTTAGGTACGATTATGATTATTTTTACGTATGTTAAGGAGATACTCAAAGACAGTAAAACTCAACCTCTCAAAGCCAGTCATTCATGCGTTTTTAGTCTATTCTTGATCCCTCTCTCGCTTTCTCACTCTCTGGATTTGAAGATCATTTTCTTTTGGACTCACAGTGTGTGGCAATGCTTAACCAAGATCCTTCCTGACCCTCATCTGATAACTGGAACAACTCAAGATTTTATGGATTTACACTTAAATGTTCCTTTTGTGCTCCAGGTTGGATTACAGTAGCCTTTGCATTTTGCCATACTTCCTCCAATCGTTTTTTTTTGAAAACAAGTTTTCTTACACAGATCACATAGGTGATACTATAGATTTATTGTGATTTTATGTGATTTTTGTCACACTTTCTCATGTCACAGAAAGTTCTCGCTATAAAAAAAAGCTGTTGCTCTCTATGTGTACATGTGCACACTCTAATATGAAGAGACTACATACGAGGATGTTTGTTGCAGTTTTATATTAGCAATGTTAAAAAGTCATTAAAACTCATCAACAAATACTCATAGCCTGAGCATATACCCAAATATTCAGCAAGCATTTATACTAAAGAACCATAGGCAGCCTTTGAAAAAATGAGGTGGATCTGTGTGCATCGATATGGGAAGATGTTTGCCGTAGAATTTGTTGTTGTTTGGACCGTGTGACATCTGAAACCCTTTCCTATGTTTGCACAACCTAATGTTGTGCGAGTCTCCTAGGGACCAGGGCTTCTCTATAGAAGCCAAAAAGTTCACAGGCAGGTAGCGTTCCAGACTCCTGGCAGAGAGCCCGTAAGGGAAAGTCATGAGCATGGATGGTCTTTTCCAGGACTTCCACTCTCCCGAAGGGACACAAAGAAGCAGAGTCTTTAGCATTCATTCTGGGGCAGCAGCAGCAGCGGAAAGAACATTTACTTTTTGGAGCAGCAGAGTAGCAGCATATTAATAAGACTTTTTTTTTTTAAGATTTTATTTATTCATTTGAGAGAGAGTGTGAGCATGAGCAGGGAGGAGAGGCAGAGGCAGAGGGAGAAGCAGGCTCCCCGCTGAGCAGGGAGCCCGACATGGGGCTCGATCCCAGGGCCCTGAGATCACGACCGGAGCCCAAGGCAGATGCCTAACCGACTGAGCCACCCAGGCGTCCCTCTTTTTTTTTTTTCTTTTTTTTTTCTTTTTTACTAAAACAGCAGCATATTATATAAACTGCTTCTGATCTTAAAGCACATTCTGTATCAGTATGTCAGGAACATGTTCATTCTTTGATAGTTTTAGAGTAGACATTGTGCAAATATATCATAATCTAGCCAGTTTCTATGGCTAGACATTTCGGTGACTTACAGTCCTCTTCTATTACTAACAATACTGCTGTGAATACTCTCATACTTGTGTTCCTTCATATCTTTCCCAAAGTCCCGGTAGGACAAACTTCTCAAAGGGTATAATACATTTGGAATTTTGATGAGGTATTACAAAACTGCCCTCTGGAAAGGTTATGCCAATTTATGCTCCCACCAGTGATGAGTAATGGTGCCATTTCCCCACATCGCCCCCTCAAAATGTATTACTAGATTATTGATCTTTGCTCTGACTTGATTTTGACTTTATTTCTGGCTGTTTAAGAAATTTTTGTTTCTTGGGGTGCATGGATGGCTCAATCAGTTAAGTGTCCCACTCTTGATCTTGGCTCAGGTCTTGATCTCATGGTCGTGAGTTTGAGCCCTGCGCTGGGTTCCACGATGGGCGTGGAGCCTACTTAAAAAAAAAAAGAATAGAAAGAAAAGGAAAAAAATTTTTGTTTCTTCATGTTTTCTGAGCTACTTCTCTGCCTTTCCAACATATTCCTTTTTTTTTTTTTTTTTTTTTGGCTTAAATTAACCAGAGGAAGTTTCTGTTGTTTGCAACCAAGAACCTAGACCTAGACATCTGTGATCTATGATATATTTTTAAGAGTAAAATCAAGTTGGGGAATACTATGCATACAATGATTCTTATTTTTATAAAACCAGAACAACCCAAAACAAAAGCTATATACACATGCAGGTGAGTGTTTAGAGAAATATCTGGAAGGACACAAACTAGACAGTTGCTGGTTACCTCTGGATAGAGAGGCTGACCGACAAGGTTAGGGGGACATTTTAACTTTCCCCCTCATATTCTTGAATATCACTGGAATTTTTTATAATGAGCATATTACACTTTTAAAGTTTTAAATCAAAAAAAAACAGGACCTTAAAAACTCTTCTCAAATTCTCAAATCTATGGTGCTGTACTCGTTTGCTCGGGCTGCCCCAACAAAGCACCACAGCCCGGGTGGTTTCAACAACAGAATACATCTTCTCACAGCTCTGGAGGCTAGAAGTCCAAGATCAAGGTGCCAAGCAGATGCAGCTACCAATCTGTTCTCTCTGAGATCCAAGACTGAGGGAAGGGTAGGAGGAGATCACAGTCTAACCATCCTTTTCATTCCTACTTGCCTCAGTTTTTATGGGGAAATCACAGTGATATTAGTGTGACGAGAATATTCCTCAAAATCAGTGGACACGTGTAGTGTCTTGGCCCTAACAGTTTGGAGCAGAGGACTCAGTGATGGCAGAAGGCAGGAAATGGTATTATCACACGGAGGTGCAGCCAACAGACATTTCATGAACCACTGAACATTTTTATGGTCTGTGTGAATTTGAAAATTGGCTACAAAAGTTATTCAATCCCTATGGGTAGAAGATGATGTGACATGCCCTTGTCCTATTTACATGGTTTGGGTCACAGATTTTACCGATTACTGCATAGCCTTTCATGTTTTCATCCCGTATTAATTTTCTTCCATTTGCACCCCAGGCCAGGGTGGGGAGGGTAGCACCTCTTCTCCTGCTCCAGGAAGCCCTTTCATCGGGGGGCAGGGCAAAGCAAAGGCGCATAGGCCCTGTAGCTGAATGTGCCAGATTCCCAGAGAAGCCCACTTTCTGTGGTATACTTTTAACTCACAGAATTTACGTTCTTTTTCTCCTTTCTGGGGTCAATGACATGGGTCAAAGGCATTTAATCAAAGCCTCATAGAGAGATGAGTTCTATCGTCATGCGGTGTGATGATCAAATTTTTGTCTTCTGTCAAAAAAATATATTTTGGGAACAGAGCAGCGTATGATGTTGAGGTCTTCTTACAGTCACTGCAGAAATATGTGTATGGCACAGATCTGCTAGGCTCGTTATTTCATCTGTCTCTGGATAAATACTGAAGTTGTAATTAGTATGGGTAATAAATACTTAGGAAACACGAGGATGTGTCTTCTTTAGTGCACTCTGAGTTCAGCTAGCTAACGCCAAAATTACCTTCCGATCTCTGAACCAAAATAACGAATGCCCAAGAAAGCAATGCCACGACAGGGAAGTCCACAGGCCAGATGCCTGATTGCTGCTGCAGAAATCATGATATAATGCAGCTTATAGGAAGAAAAACGAAGACAAAAAACTTCTCAAGCCAGCATGTGATGCCACAATTTACAATGTTTGGCTACTTTGGGCTTTAGGAACAGCTTGCTAATAGCTCTGCCAATTATTTAAGGGATGTAATTTAATTTCTTCTGCATCACACAGTGGTTTATTAAAGAACTCCTATTTAGCTCCTCGGCCCTGGAGGACCAGCTCATTTGCTACTGCGGCTAACAGCTTCCAAGCTCTCTCTGGTGACTTCCCCATCGTCCTAAGGCCAACAGGAAGGGGGAAGCTTGATCCCGGGTATTAATCAAGTGCAAATAAAGACTTCGTTGATGAGCTAGACCCTACATCTCAAACTTAAATCTGAGCTTGTAAAATAAGAAGACAGGATGATGTTCTAGTCTCAAGGTATTGGAGAAAATCTCTGTTTGGTCCCACGTAAGGTCCTTTGTCCTGAGTCCACGGTGTTTGCTGTATGACAAAGCCCTGGGCAGTCCTTTGTATAATTGCTTTCTTTTTTTTGTCAAAGAAGTGGAGAACAAAATAACATGGGAGACAAGGAAGGGAAATGAATCACTAGCAAGAAACTTAACGGGAAGGGGAGATTCGGAAAAGAACTCCAGCCAAAGATGTATCTCTAAGCACTTAGAGTGGTCCCTGTTGACTTTCAAGCCTGGGAACCTGGAAGCTCGATTTCCAATGCAAATTAAAGAACTGAGGAATTTGTCGGAACTGATGAGGAAAAAAAAAAAAAAAGAAATTGGGATTCCCCATTTGCCCGGGTGCCAGAAGTTACTTCAGTTCTGTGCATTACCTGTTCTAGAAATACCCAGGCCAATACTTCCCTCTACCGCTTGGAAGCAATTCTACAACACGAGTCAAGCAGAACGAGTTATACAAAATAGCATACCTGTTTCACAGGTGCAGGAACTGAGGCATAGGTATTAAAGTTGACCTCTGCAAAGTATACAAGGAAAAGTGTAGCAATGGTTCAAGACTCACTCACTTTTGTAGAACATCTATAGGTAAGTGCAGACAAATTTGCCTTTCTGAATGTGTATCTTAACCAAAGTGGCTCTGTTATATGAAGATAGGAGGCTTGGCAAAAGGAAATAGATTTTTAAAAATAGGTATTTAAAATAGATTTTTAAAAAATTGATAGTCACAGCTCTTAACATGTAGAGAGCTTGAAAGTCATCATTCCAGCCCTTCCAAGAAAAAAACGTTCATCAAAATTAAAATCAATAGGGTGCCTGGGTGATTCAGTCATTAAGTGTCTGCCTTCGGTTCAGGTCATGATCCCAGGGTCCCTGAATTGAGGCCCACGTCGGGCTCCCTGCTCCCCTGCTCATCGCGGAGCCTGCTTCTCCCTGCACCTGCCACTCCCCTGGTCATGTCCTCTCTCTCTCTCTCTGTCAAATGAATAAATAAAACCTTTAAAAAAATTTTTAAAAATTAAAATCAATATAGAGCCATCAGAAAACTGGGGTCACTGGACAAACCACCATCCCCCAAACTAGAAAGACTGGTAAACACAGAGAACATTGATCAGCTTACCTGAAGGAGAGGCCGGGCAGCCAGCACTGGTAGGGATGCTTACAAGGTAACTGACAAGGCACTGGAGGCTGAATGGGACTAGCCTCAGTTAAAAACTCCTGAGAGCCCCGGCCAAGGGGGACGGTGGGGGAGGGAACCCCTCCTTCTGGGACTTTATGTTCAGGAGCACCACCAGTTCTTACAGTGAAGACCTCAGAAAAGTTCCCTCTGTGTGGCCCGGGGAGGGGAAAATTAACCATTTTGAAATATGCCTAGGGGAAAAAAGTATCTTTTTGAAATGCCCCCAAGTGCATTCTGTTTTGCATAACAAAAGCCCACCATCAAAGGAAACTGCTTTATCAGAGCCTTAACTAAGGTGGGGGAAATTCCAACTCTAGTACCTTCTAGTCTCCCAGGATCACCAAAGTGGGAAAGAAGGGAAGCTGACCAGCTGTTTGTGAAGGTCACAGCCCAGAGACAGGAGCACGCAACAGTGAGACGTAATCACTGGATTCTAGGATGTTTCCCTTCCCCTGCACTTTCCCACCGCATCAACCAGGGATCCTGTATATAGGATGTGTGTATATATATAAAACAGTGGATTACAGCTGAAAGAATGAACGGCAAGGCTCAGACTCTGGTTAAGAAGGAATTTCTAAGGCCAAGACAATGGGGGAGAGACAAACAAGGACATTAGATCAAATAGAAACCTCTGACACCTACAAGCTATAGGAAACATTCAACACGGCCTAACTCCAAGGAAAACAAACATAAAAATCTCACAGTAAAGGCCGATTTACTTCAGTTCCTTTTCTCCAAGACATCATGAATGGCTTTCAACAAAAAAATGACAAGGCATGCTAAGAGATAAAAACCACAATCTGAAGAAACAAAGCAAGTATCAGAAACAGTCGTAAATATGGCAGAGATTTTGGAATTATCAGAAGCTGAAGATAACTGATTAAAATGCTAATGGCTCTCATGGAAAAAGTGGCCAACGTACAAGAAGAGTAATGTGCAGAGAGATGGAAACAATCAGAGAGAGAGAATCTCAAAAAATCAAAAGGAGGGACGCCTGGAAGGCTCAGTCGGTTGAGCATCTGCCTTCGGCTCAGGTCATGATCCCAGGGTCCTGGGATCGAGCCCCGCATTGGGCTCCCTGCTCTGCGGGAAGCCTGCTTCTCCCTCTGCCTGCTGTTCCCTCTTTCTCTCTCTCTCTGACAAATAAATAAAATCCTAAAAAAAATCAAAAGGAAATTCTAGAAATAAGAAACATTATAAAAATGAAGAATACCTTTGATGGGCTCATTAGTAGACTGGACATGGACAGTTAGCAATTAGCTTGGAGGTATGTCCATAGAAATCTCCCAATGTGGAATGCAAAGAAATAAAAGAATGAAAACCAACAATACTGGAACAGACTATCCAAGAAGTATACAATACCAAGAATAAACGCTAATCGAAGTTCTGGGTTTTGGGGGATTATGTGTCAATGTAGATGCATCATTTGTAACCAATGTACCATTCTGTTGAGGGATACTGATAGTGGAGGGTATGCATGTGTGGGGACAGGGGGTATGTAGGAACTCTCTGTACCTTTTTGTCTTTTTTTTTTTAAGGTCTTATTTTTTAAGTAATCTCTACACCCAGCATGGGGCTCAAACTCACAACTGCAAGATCAAGAGTCACATGCACTACCGACTAAAACAACCAAGCACCCCATCCCTTCTCTTCAATTTCGTTGTGAACCTAAAACCTCTCTAAAAAATATCCCCATTTTACAGATAAGAAGATGGAGGCAGAGAGATTAAATAGCTTGCCTAAAATTTACCAAGGTCTACCAGGTACAAAATAGGGATTGGCAGAGTCAATGTATCTTGCAGATCAATTCATAAAGCACATGTAGAGTTCCTTTTAATTTGATCAGTTTTGTGTTGCTAGACCTTCAAGTTGCTTCTAATCTGATTTAGAAATAATGCTACTGCTGTCAGCTCAAAATGAACAGACCTTTTGGAATCTCTAAAAGTAAGAAAGAGCTTTATTCGAGCCCAAGTTAGGACAGCTACCCAAGGCACATGCTCTTCACAGGGAAGAAAGTGCTCCAGAGAACTAACAGTTTTTACAGAGTTCTGTACTTTTTTATATATTATAAAAGCTCAAAAGATGATGGGTTAGCCTATAGGCAGGAATCATGAGTTTCATCATAAAGGAATGCAGGGAGTGGGAGCCTTGATCAATATCTCAAGGACAAGATGGTTTTCCTTTAGGCCAATCATTCACAAAGCAGATGGACAAGGCATGCATGGCAGGCCATACATCAGGTTTTTGGTTTGAACAAAGTTAATATACAATCCTGTTGACTTAGAAAGAAATCTAAAATGGCTTCCCTTGTATGTCAGGGCTTTAGAGAGTTTTTCTCTCATCATTTCCTCCTTTTGATCAATAATCTTCTGACAGAAAGCATTGATGATCATTATTTTGTCCCTCGATACTAGGGTGATTGCTTATCTGCCCTGGGTCCTTCATGTCCCTCAGTGCTAGGCCCCATTTAGGTCACCCAGCCGTCTCCATCGGGGTGGTGGTGATGGGGGGAGGTCAGCAATATGGCCTTTAGTAGGGAATATTATAATTGATATATTTTTTTTTCAATGAGAGGGAATTGTGCAAACATTACATGTGTGCTTTGTGGTGAGTTTTGCCTTTACATTTTTGGGTAACACTTATAGCATAAATATAGAAATAATAATAAAACTCCAATTAATAATATTCCAAGTAACTAATGGGGAGAGTAGGTACAGAAATACAGTGACAAGAATCCAAAAAAATCCATTACAAGTATTTTGATAACCTTAAATTCGGTATCTGTTTACCTTTTTTATCTATAGTTATTTGTGCTTTGTGATATGTTTGATCGGATTGGTTTAAAATGGTCATTAAATTGTCTGTTATTATATGTAACAATTTCTCTGGCCGATTATTTTCCATAGATATTACATCTTGCGGTAGTTGTAATTCTATCTCCCAAAACATTTGGTCATTAATATCAGTATTAGTATCATTTTTGTTAGACTCAGGCAATTCCATTGGCGGTGCAAAGCCAGTATTACACTGCATGGCAGTAGCATCCTCATGAAAAGTATTCTGGTTACAAAGGAAATCAAGGAGTATTACAGAGGTGTTTTGTAAACCTTCTCAACAAAATCTTCCTTTTTCCCGTCTGTCAGTTTGTATAGGTGTAGCTGTTATAGACCAGGTTGGAGTGAATTCAAGGTTACCTTGTTGTTCAGGGCATGATCATGTATTTTGCTGAATTCACAGATGTCCGTTGATATTGGAATCCAGTAAGACTCATTGGTTAATAAGGCCCATCTTCCTCCAATGGGAAGAACTCTGGTGGTATTTACAATAGTTTCTTTTCTTATTATGATGCTGAAATAAGTCTGGTTGGCCATAATTTAGAGTATTAAGGCAGTTAACTGAACATTTTTATAAGTTACAGGAGGCTTTAATGGTTTTCTACGATTAGAAGAGCTGTACATTTTGGGTTTCTGCAGTTAATGAAGAAGGTCATTGACCCATAGTTACCTCAGAACCTTCTGGGTTTTATGGCAGAGTTTGATTTCGGAGATGGCTGAATCCACCAAGTCTTTCCTAAAGTAGCATCTTTGATGGATAGTCATTGTTTTTTCTTACTTTGTCTTAGGCCATTCCATCACAAAACTTGGTTTGTGGGTACATTGGATATTTTGGTATGTTAGACAGGCTGCCACTAAATTTCTCCCATTGTTGAACCTGGAGATCTTTCTTAATAATTTATCATCTAAGTTTATAGAGACACAATGGTCATTCTGTTTTTTTTTAATTAATTAATTTTTTTATTAACATATAATATATTATTTATTTCAGGGGTACAGGTCTGTGATTCATCAGTTTTACACAATTCACAGTGATCACCATAGCACATACCCTCCCCAATGTCCACCACTCAGCCACCCCATCCCTCCCACCCCCCTCCACTCCAGCAATCCTCAGTTTGTTTCCCGAGATAAAGAGTCTCTTATGGTTTGTCTCCCTCTCTGGTTTCATCTTGTTTCATTTTTTCCTCTCTTCCCCTATGATCCTCTGCCTTGTTTGTCAAATTCCACATATCAGTGAGATCATATGATAATTATATTTCTCTGATTGACTTATTTTGTTTAGCATAATACCCTCTAGTTCCATCCATGTCATTGCAAATGGCAAGATTTCATTTTTTGATGGCTGCATAATATTCCAGTGAGTGTGTGTGTGTGTGTGTGTGTGTGTGTGTGTGTGTGTGTGTTGTACCACATCTTCTTTATCCATTCATCTATTGATGGACATCTAGGCTCTTTCCATAGTTTGGCTATTGTGGACATTGCTGCTATAAACATTGGGGTGCACGTACCTCTTCGGATCACTACATTTGTATCTTTGGGGTAAATACCGAGTAGTGCAATTGCTGGGTCGTAGGGTAGCTCTATTTTCAACTTTTTGAGGAACTTCCATACTGTTTTCCAGAGCGGCTGCACCAGCTTGCATTCCCACCTTTCTCCACATCCTCGCCAACATCTGTTGTTTCCTGACTTGTTAATTTTAGCCGTTCTGGCTGGTGTGAAGTGGTATCTCATTGTGGTTTTCATTTGTATTTCCCTGATGCCGAGTGATGTGGAGCACTTTTTCATGTGTCTGTTGGCCATTTGGATGTCTTCTTTGCAGAAATGTCTGTTCATGTCTCTGCCCATTTCTTGATGGGATTATTTGTTCTTTGGGTGTTGAGTTTGATAAGTTCTTTATAGATTTTGGATACTAGCCCTTTATCTGACATGTCATTTGCAAATATCTTCTCCCATTCTTTTTTTTTTCAAGATTTTATTTATTTGACAGAGAGAGACACAGCGAGAGAGGGAACACAAGCAGGGGGAGTGGGAGAGGGAGAAGCAGGCTTCCCGCTGGGCAGGGAGCCCGATGAGGGGCTCGATCCCAGGACCCTGGGATCATGACCCAAGCTGAAGGCATACGCTTAACTGACTGAGCCACCCAGGTGCCCCTCTTCTCCCATTCTGTCTGTTGTCTTTTGGTTTTGCTGACTGTTTCCTTTGCTGTGCAAAACTTTTTGTCTTGATGAAGTCCCAATAGTTCATTTTTGCCCTTGCTTCCCTTGTCTTTGGCGATGTTTCTAGGAAGAAGTTGCTGCGGCTGAGGTCAAAGAGGTTGCTGCCTGTGTTTTCCTCAAGGATTTTTTTTTTTTTTAAGATTTTATTTATTTGACAGAGAGACACAGTGAGAGAGGGAACACAAGCAGGGGGAGTGGGAGAGGGAGAAGCAGGCTTCCCACTGAGCAGGGAGCCCAATGCGGGGCTCAATCCCAGGACCCTGGGATCATGACCTGAGCCGAAGGCAGATGCTTAATGACTGAGCCACCCAGGCGCCCCCTCCTCAAGGATTTTGATGGATTCCTGTTGTACATTTAAGTTTTTCATCCATTTTGAGTCTATTTTTGCATGTGGTGTAAGGAAATTGTCCAGTTTCATTCTTCTGCATGTGGCTGTCCAGTTTTCACAACACCATTTGTTGAAGAGACTGTCTTTTTTTCATTGGACATTCTTTCCTGCTTTGTTGAAGTTTAGTTGACCATAGAGTTGAGGGTCCATTTCTGGGCTCTCTCTTCTGTTCCATTGATCTATGTGTCTGTTTTTGTGCCAGTACCATACTGTCTTGATAATGACAGCTTTGTAATAGAGCTTGAAGTCCGGAATTGTGATGCCACCAGCTTTGCTTTTCTTTTTCCAACATTCCTCTGGCTACTCGGGGTCTTTTCTGGTTCCCTACAAATTTTAGGATTATTCTATTTCTGTGAAAAAAGTTGATGGTATTTTGATAGGGATTGCATTAAATGTGTAGATTGCTCTGGGTAGCATAGACATTTTCACAATATTTGTTCTTCCAATCCATGAGCATGGAACGTTTTTCCATTTCTTTGTGTTTTCCTCAATTTCTTTCATGAGTATTCTATAGTTTTCTGAGTACTTTGCCTCTTTGGTTAGATTTATTCCTAGGTATCTTATGGTTTTGGATGCAATTGTAAATGGGATCGACTCCTTAATTTCTCTTTCTTCTGTCTTGTTGTTGGTGTATAGAAATGCAACTGATTTCTGTGCATTGATTTCAATGGTCATTCTGTTGAGTGTTATATATAATATAGATTAAATGTGAGTTAGGTGGGACTTCTTGAACGGTCTCTCTTAATGGAGGTCCTTTGTAACATATAAGCACCAGAAGCTAAAGGAACATTGGAGTATGTCCAAGAAGTCATAAACATTTTACATAAGTTATCATAATAAAGCACTAGGGGAGTACTGAAGTTATGTTAGTTAAATCAGTGGGTAACCATAATATTTTATCAGAATGTAATAAAGGGGGAGGTGAAAGCAAATACATAGGCTTACTATCTCCTAATATTACAATTTTAAAAGAAGAGTAGAAATACAAGCCTGGTCCTGAATCTTGAAAAAGCAGTCTACCCTGATGTCATTACTTCTCATCCTGGTTTGTGGCTCGAATGTCTCTGATGATCTTCGAGTGGCCCACAGAGCAATAGGCACAAAGATTGATGATGCATGAGGTATTGTGGTGATTTCTTTACAACAAGCTCTTTGTATTTTCAATTTGCAGAGCTTCGGGGAAAAGGGCAGTTTTAGTTCTCAAATGATTCCAAGTCAGAAAGATGGGAGAAAAATCAACATGTTAGTTTGGAGAGTTGTAGGAGGGCATTGGAGGACACTAGAAGAAATCAGGGTCTGGTCCCCAGTTTACAATGAATAGTATTAAAATCTAGTATCTACAAAGACGTGTTATTGAAACATTTTCTTTCTATAATCACCCTCATTTTTACCCAAAATAGCCAAATTAAGACTAATTTGTTTGTAAAACAAGTCCAGTCCTAACAAACTTGGTCTAATTATTTACATAAGCATAGGAAGAATAGTGATTGACCATATAAGTTCTTTTAAATCTGCTTTGCTGGAACTTTTCATAAGGAATTTTAGATTGAACTTTTAATAACCTCTCAAGACCAGAAGGCAAGCCAAATTCTTGCTGTCAGATTCCCTGTAATACCTGTAGATTTGGGTGAATTCTTCTTGAGGTCTCCAAAATATCCCAAGGTTCCTGCACCTGCCAGGAAGTGGCATTCTTTACTCACCTGGTGAGGCTGTGGGGAACTCTGTAAGCAAGTTATTAGGCTGATACTTCCAAGGGGCTTTGTTGGCCCCATAAAATCAATCTTAGTTCCTTAAAGCTGTCTGGTCTTATCTGAGTCTATGTGTGTCTTTCTCAGATACGACATTCCAGTCAAAGCCTTGGTAAAATAACCAATGTTTCCAATGGTGTCCTGTTACAAGATGCACGGATTCTTTTTTTTTTAAGATTTTATTTATTTATTTATTTGAGAGAGAGAGAGAGAAACAGCATGAGAGGGGAGAGGGTCAGAGGGAGAAGCAGACTCCCTGCTGAGCCGGAGCCCGACGTGGAACTCGATCCCAGGACTCTGGGATCATGACCCAAGCCAAAGGCAGTCACTCAACTGACTGAGCCACCCAGGCACCTCAGGAGCATGGATTCTTACTGAACTTATGCAAATAATTATAATTGCCATGAAAGAAAGAATACTCACTGAGAGTTTCTGAATTCTAGAAGGTTCAGGTAGGGAGAAAAGATAAATGTTTCAGTTTGTTCACAAAGGAATACTTTATCATATTTCTGTAAGTCATTGGTATCTTCGGAGGAAAAGTTTCCTTCCATCTGGAAGAGCAGATAGTAGAGGACCTGCAAAGTTTCACACGAAAGCCATCAAAACCATAATCTTTCTTAATTCATTTGGTCTCATGTTACTAATTCTTGTTCTGTTTGAATGCACCTTTTCCCTTAGTTTTGCAAATTCTTACTCAGCTTAGTGTTATTACTTTAAATATATTAGAAACCTTTTTGTGGATCTGCTTGAAGACGAAACACATTTTGCAAGAGCATCCGAACAATAACTACAAATGACAAAATACTCAAAAATGGCCATGATTAAAGATCCGATGAGAGTTCATTATAATGCAGTTGACAAGGAAATCCGGCTATTTCTGTGACACAGAACATTTTAATAATTAGAATGTCAAGGGATGACCTTATACCAGAGCATATTAAAACTTCAGGAATTTCATGTAATTTCTGAAACAGTTACAGCACTTACCTATACAATATAACCTAAGAAGGTTTATCATCTTTGTTTGACAATGCTTCCCCTGTAACAACACAAAATAAACATGTCTAATTAGTCAAAATGACTTCATTTAGAATTGCAGTGTTGAGAGGTTTCGTTAAGAACCTCAGAATGTTTCCCTCTACAAAAGAAAAAAAAAAAAAAAAGGAAAAAAACCCAAATAAACAAAAAACCTCAGAAGGTTTTAAAAGCACATGCCTAGAGGCACCTGAGTGGCTCAGTCAGTTAAGCGTCTGACTTCAGCCTAGGTCCAATCTGGGGGTCCTGGGATTGTGCCCCGCATCGCTCCATGCTCTGCAGGGATCAGAGTCTGTTTCTCCCTCTCCCTCTCCCCTTCCCCACCCCCGTCCCGCTCATGCTGTCTCTCTCAAATAAAATAAAAAGTCTTTAAATAAAGCACATGCCTAAATAGGATTATAGATCATTATAAAATTTAATATTTGATTATCTATTTAACCATGGTGGAAATAAGAGATTCCAAAGGCAAATACAGAAGGTTACCTAGTTGTTAGCAAAACTTAGATCCTTTTAATATTGAGTTTTAACTTCCTTAAGTAATCAAAGACCTGATAAAAACAAAGTATAGAACCTTGTGGGGTTTTGGCGGGGGGACAAATAAAGATTTTGTTTATAATTTTTTTTTTTTAGATTTTATTTATTTGTTTGTCAGAGAGAGAGAGTACAAGAAGGGGGAAGCAGCAGGCAGAGGGAGAAACAGGCTCCCCGCTGAGCAGGGAGCCCGATGTGGGACTTGATCCCAGGACCCTGGGATCATGACCTGAGCCGAAGGCAGACGCTTAACCAACTGAGCCACCCAGATGCCCCTGCTTATAATTTCTTATCAAGTGCAGACCAACAGGGGCACCTGGGTGGCTGAGTCATTTTGAGCGTCTGCCTTCTGCTCAGGTTGTGATCTCAGGGCCTCTCTGTTCAGTGGGGAGCCAGCTTCTCCCTCTCACTCACCCTCTGTTCTCTCTCTCTCTCTCTCAAATAAGTAAATAAAATCTTAAAAAAAAAAGAGCAGACCAACAATCCAAGAAAACTTTGTCTTTTTAATAGAGAGAAAGGCTAAATCTCAATCTTATATCAATGTGCATTTAAAACTCACTCATTCCAATCTTATTCAGTCCTGAGCACACATGAAATTCTTCTCCAAAGATTTCCCTTTACAAACCTACAGCTTTCTAAAAAAACAAAAACAAAAACAAAAACAAAAAACAAAACCTACAGCTTTCTTTTTCATTCAGATTTTGTCCTAAGACTTCTCTCTCTAAATAACCAGTCTCATTTTAAGACAAACTTGCTTTCTTTTCCCTCAACAAAAATGTATTTCCATTCCTCATACCTTCTTTCTTATCAAGAAACACATCTTAACTTTTCATGCAGACAGAATTGCTTCCCTTATCATTTCCATCAGTCTTAATTACATTTACAAGAATTTTAACTTTTAGAAATCTTAGTCTCCAGGGAAAACTAAGTATTAACCAACTGTGCACCGTCTGTTACACCAGAATTCGTTAGATCAGAAATTTGTGAATACATTTTTTAATTTCTAGAAACATATTTTTTTTTCATAATACGAAAGCAAGTTTGCCAACAGACCCCAGTATCCTCCAATTTCTCCACAGTAAGAAGCCAAAGCAGACAAATCTGTTCAGTCATCAGTACTTTGGTATTCTTAGTTGGAAAAGACTTAGATATCCAATGAATTCAGCCCAATGCATCATTTAACGTAGCAAAACTTCAAAGTTTCAGGTTACCAAAGATTTTGAAAGCTATAACACCTTTTATTTATTTCACCTATTTGCTCATAACAATTACAGCATGAAAACTTTATAAGACAGACGAAATCGGGGCACCTGGGTGGCTCAGCCGGTTAAGTGTCTGCCTTTGGCTCAGGTCCTGATGCCAGGATCCTGGGTTTGAGTCCTGCATCAGGCTCCTTGCTCAGTGGGGAGCCTGCTTCTCCCTCTGCTTGCTGCTCCCCCTGCTTGTGCTTTCTCTGTCACAAGTAAATAAATAAAATCTTAAAAAAAAAAAAAGACAAAATCAACCATCATTTTCAGTCATTTTTTGCTGGTAATTTGGAACAGAGATAACAAGCTTATTTGACTTTTATTTATCTTTATTTTTATTGTTTTTAAGATTTTATTTATTTATTTGACAGAGAGAGACACAGTGAGAGAGGGAACACAAGCAGGGGGAGTGGGAGAGGGAGAAGCAGGCTTCCCGCAGAGCAGGGAGCCCAATGTGGGGCTCGATCCCAGGACCCTGGGATCATGACCTGAGCCGAAGGCAGAGGCTTAACGACTGAGCCACCCAGGTGCCCCTTATTTGACTTTTCGTAAACCTTGGTAGAATAATAGTTTTATATTTCATGCTGATAAATCTAAAGAACCTATTTTAATTAAACAACAAACTTACATTAGTTTTAATTATTGAATATTTTCTGAGATCATATGAACTTGAAGAATGTTTGGGTTAGTCTCTAAGAGACATTTAGTCTGAGTGCATTTTAGAATGCACAATTCTTATAAATGCTTGCCTTTAAATAGAGATCTTTTAAGAATTAATTTTAGCAATACCATCTGGACACAGAAAAATTATCTTACATTTATAACAAACATAAACACATATACACAAAGTGCAAACAAAATCTAGTCTCCTTTTCATTAATATTTGTGGAGAGGACATTAAAAGAGCAATTTCCAAATCTCCTTTTTTTTTTGTTAGGAAAAATAATAAAACTCAAAGTAAAATAGAAAGACTATTCTTTTCTCCCATTCTCCACTATTTTTGGTGAGAATACCATTTTTTCCCACATCAGCGAATATGTCACCAATAATTGTTGCTCTTGCAAGTAAAACATAATTTCTACTTTTTTTTTCTTTTTCAGAAAAAAATTTAAGCTCTACACCCAACATGGGGCTCGAACTTACAACCCTAACATCAAGAGTCACATGCTCCATGGACTGAACTAGCTAGGTACCCCAGAAATTTTTTTTAATTAAGTTTTTTATTTTAATTCCAGTATTGTTACCATATAGTGTTATATTAGTTTCAGATGTGCAATATAGTGATTCAACATTTCTATACATTACTCAGTGCTCATCATGACAAGTGCACTTCCTTAATCCCCATCACCTATGTCACCCATCCCCCCACCCACCTCCCCTCTGGTAACCATTAGTTCTCTATAGTTAAGAGTCTGTTTCTTGGTTTTTCTCTCTCCCTTTATTTTTTTTTTTCTTTGCTTGTTTGTTTCTTAAATTCCACATATAAGTGAAATCATATGATATTTGTCTTTCTCTGACTGACTGGTTTCTCTTAGCATTGTACTCTATTTTTTTTTTAAGATTTTATTTATTTATTTGACAGAGAGAGACACAGCGAGACAGGGAACACAAGCAGGGGGAGTGGGAGAAAGAGAAGCAGGCTTCCCACGGAGCGGGGAGCCCTATATGGGGCTTGATCCCAGAACCCTGGGATCATGACCTGAGCCGAAGTTAGACGCTTAATGACTGAGCCACCCAGGCGCCCCTCTATCTATGTTATTGCAAATGGCAAGATTTCATTCATTTTAATGGCTGAATAATATCCTACTGTCTATCTCTCTTTTATTAAAACAAATCTAATTACAAGATAGCATTATAATTTATGGATCCATTAATTAGTCTTTTTCCATTTTCTAATCTAACATAGCTGGTTTTGACCTAACATGCCTAAAGCTGCAGCAACAAATAAACCAGATGAAGCCCAGGGTGCCTCTGTGAGCAATGGTTCCCCCCCAACCAAGCCCAGGGCGTTACTGACTGAACCATGTGGCTTCCTGGTTTCCCGTTGCTTGGTCTTGATTTTCTCTAATTGTGTGTGTGAGAAGACTAATTTTGACATGTCAAAAGAACCCTGTTTGGGCCATCTGAGACTCAGGTTACCCTGAGTTACATTTTCCCCTTTAAATAAGCACTTTCAAGTATTGGCTCTGTGTTGTAGATGGAGCCTGCCAGAGTTCCTGTGAATGGTTCTTGGTTTGCTGGGAGTTGTTCAGCTTTTAAAGCTCATCTCCCTCCCACTTCATTGTAGTTTCAGTTTTGGAATAAGGTTTGAGCAAAATCTAAGGATGGTAAGTGTAGTGCATCGAGAGGGGACTGTTTGTGTCACTTCCAAATGGTCAAGACACCCTCTCTGATGTGTCTTGCTTTCTCTCAGGGAGGTCTAAGACCATCAGGGGAGCCTCAGAGCACTGGATGACCCGTTTTCACATGTGTGTCCCTGGACGAGCCAATCATTAATTACCTTCCGAGACAGGAAACTCCTCTGGGGCTGCTACACGTCTTGAGGATAGCCTCAGACACGTCCACTGGGCTTTCAGTCCCCTGAAAGCGCTGGATAGTCTGGAAGAGCAAGTGTCCCTTCTCTTGGAGCTGAATTGTTCAGTCTCCTATCTCTAGCCAGAAAATTTACTCAAGCCTTATATAAATAACATCAATTAGTAGAATGCCAAATTAAAACAACCAACCTATCAACTCCAATCCCTCTAGGTTATTTCCACCTAAAGAACATTCCCGATAGCCCCGAACAGCTTTAAATAAAAGTCAGGACCGTCAACCAAATTGAGGTACCAGGAGAACTCACTGATACACCTGCAAGGTGCTGAGGAGCCGGAGGGGCACAACGGGCCCGTGCTGGTGCCAAGTGCACAGTTCTGGATAACCCCCAGGTGTTCTCAGGTGAGTTGATCTGATACCCTGCCAGCCATGCCAAGGAATGTCGACGCGAAATGCACAAACCTTTTAGAATCTCTACAAGTAAGAAAGAGAGTTTTATTTGAGACCAAGATAGGACAGCTGCCTGGGAAACATGCTCTTCACAGGGAAGAGAGTGAGCCAGAAAATGAACAGTTTTTACAGAGTTATGTACTTTTTTACATATTGTAAAAGCTCAAAAGATTATAGATTAGGGGCGCCTGCGTGTCTCAGTGGGTTGGGCATCTGTCTTCAGCTCAGGTCATGATCTCAGGGTCCTGGGATTGAGCCCCGCATCTGGCTCCCTGCTCAGCAGGGAGTCTACTTCTTCCTCTCCTGCTCCCCCTGCTTGTGCGCGCGCTCTCTCTCTGTCAAATAAATAAATAAAATCTTAAAAAAAAAAAAAAGATTATAGATTAGCATATAGGCAGGAATCACGAGTTTTATGCCAGGAATCACAAGGAATGCAGGGAGTGGGAGCCTTGATCAATATCCCAAGGACGAGATGGTTTTCCTTTGGGTACTCATTTACAGAGCGGATGGACAATGAGTGTGTGGCGGGCCATACATCAGGCTTTTGATTTAAATAAGCTTAATATACAGTCCTGTTGACTTAGGAAGAAATCTAAAATGACTTCCCTTGTAGAGCGGGACTTCAGAGAGTTTTTCTCTCCTCCCTTCCCGCACGTGTGAGAGTACCTGAGAGTACCTCTAGGATACATTCCTGAACATGGAATCGCCAGGTTAACAGATACATACTTGTAAATTTTGATATGTTTCTCTATCGATGTTGTATCAATTTAGAGTGCTGTACAAATGTACATGTTGGGTACGGCTCGGTAAAGTAGGCAGGGCCGCAGGAAGAGACAAGACTGAGGCTTGGAAGGAGAAAGTTTATTATAGTTAACAGGACTCAGAGAAGATCACCACATGCCATAGGGTGAGCACTAGGTTTTGGCAGAAGCCAGGAGCAAGGGGCAAGTCTAGGCCAAAGTCTTTATTGGGGTTTCTGTGGGAAAAGCAAGGCAAGGGAGGGCAAAGTACATAGCTTAGGCTTGGTGGGTTTGAATAATTCCAGGGCGTGCTGGGCTATCAGAGTGGTCTCAGGTGGTCTGCTATCTGACCCTGATGACTTAGGGCAGAGAAAATGCTGGTTCAGTGTGTGAGAATTAGATAAGGAGGTGGCTGGAGGGTGGATTTGGGATGGGTTAGTTTGTAGGTGAGAGATGTGCTCCAGGGCAAGCCCTTTGTTATTTCCAAGAAAGGGCTAGCTTTGGGAGGGGCCAGGAAGCTTTTTAAGACGTCAAAACATCCGTAAAATACAGAAAAAAATTAATGCATGTATTTTAAATAGCAGTGTATAAGATCATGTGTTTTCCCACAGTAGTAGTATGATCTGTATTTCCTTTGTTGCTTATTTCTCTTCTGATTATGTTTCTCATTCATTCTTTAAACAAGTATTAAATGCTTCCAATGTGCCATGTACTTATGATGTGTGAACAAAACAGACAAAACCCTTGCCCTCAGGAAGCTTACGTTTCAGGAAATGTATAGGGCCCTTAGGGAGGAAACCACAAAACTTGAGAGAGACATGAAAGATGTCTTGCTATTTCTTTGTGTCATCTTCAATTTCTTTCTTTGGTGTTTTATAATTTTCTGAGTACAGGTCTTTCATCTCTTTGGTTAGATTTATTTTTAGGTTTCTTATTTTTGGTGCAATTGTAAATGGGATTGTTTTCTTTTTTTTAAGATTTATTTTTATTTTATTTATCTTATTATTTTTTTAAAGATTTATTTATTTGACAGAGAGAGACACAGCAAGAGAGGGAACACAAGCAGGGGGAGTGGGAGAGGGAGAAGCAGGCCTCCTGCTGAGCAGGGAGCCTGATGAGGGGCTCCATCCCAGGACCCTGGGATCATGACCTGAGCCGAAGGCAGATGCTTAACAACTGAGCCACCCAGGCGCCCTTATTTATTTTTATTTTAGAGAGAGAGTGTGTGCGTGGTGGGGATGGGCAGAGGGAGATGGAGAGAGAAACTGAAGCAGACTCCTCAGAGCGCAGAGCCCACCATGGGGCTCCATCTCAGGACCCTGAGATCACGACCTGAGCCGAAACCAAGAGTCGGATGTATAACCTGACTGTGTCTCCCAGGCGCCCCAATGAGATTGTTTTCTTCTGCTGCTTCATTATTAGTGTATAGAAATGCAACAGCTTTCTATACACTGATTTTGTAAACTGCAACTTTACTGAATTCATTTATCAGTTCCAGAAGTTTTTTGGTGGAGTCTTTTGGGTTTTCTACATATAGTATCATGTCGTCTGCAAACAGTGAAAGTTTTACTTCTTCCTGACCCAATGTGGATGTCTTTATCCAGTTTTGGTATCAGGGTAATGTTGACCTCATAGAATGAATCTGAAAATTTTCCTTCCTTTTCTAATTTTTAGAATAGTTTGAAAAGAATAGGTAATAACTCTTCTTTAAATGTTTGGTAGAATTTGCCTGTGAAGCCATCTGGCCCTGAATTTTGGTTTGTTGGGAGTTTTTTGATTACCGACTCAATATCTTTGCTGGTTATCACTCTGTTCAAATTTTCTATTTCTTCCTGTTTCAGTTTTGGTAGTTTAGATGTTTCTAGGAATTAATCCATTTCTTCTAAGTTGTTCAAGTTGTTGGCATATAGTTTTTCAGAATATTTTGTTTGTATTTCTGTGGTGTTGGTTGTTATTTCTCTTCTCTCATTCGTGATTTAATTTTTTAATTTTTTAATTTTTTAAAGATTTTATTTATTTGTCAGAGAGAGAGAGAGAGAGCACACACAAGCAGGGGAAGCGGCAGGCAAAGGGAGAAGCAGACTCCCTGCTGAACAGGGAGCCCGATGTGAGACTCGATTCCAGGACTCTGGGATCATGATCTGAGTTGAAGGCAGATGCTTACCGACTGAGCCACCCAGGCATCCCTCATTCGTGATTTTATTTGAGTCCTTTCTCTTTTTTTCTTGATAAGTCTGGCTAGAAGTTTATCAATTTTATTGATTTTTTTCACAGAACCAGTGTCTGGTTTCATTGATCTAGTCTATTGTTTTATTAGTTTCTATATCATTTATTTCTCATCTAATCTTTATTATTTCCTTCTTTCTGCTGGTTTTAGGTTTTGTTGTTCTTTTTCTAGCTCCTTCAGGAGTAAGGTTAGGTTGTTTATTTGAGATTTATCTTGCTTCTTGAGGTAGGCCTGTTTTGCTATATACTTCCCTCTTGGAACAGTTTTTGTTGCATCCCAGAAGTTTTGGACCATTGTGGTTTCATTTTCATTCGTTTCTGTGTAATTTTTAATTTCTTCTTTTATTTTCAGGTTGACCCATTCATTGTTTAGTAGAATGTTATAAAACCTCAATATATTTGTGCTCTTTCCAGATTTTTTCTTGTGATTGATTTCTAGTTTCATGGTGTTGTGGTCAGAAAAGATGCATGGTATGACTTTGATCTTCTTGAATTTGTTGAGGTTTTGTGGGTAATATTTGATCAGTTCTGGAAAATGTTCCATGTATACTTGAAAAGAATGTGTATTCTGCGGTTTTAGGATGGAATGTTCTGAGTATATCTGTTAAATCCCTCTGTTCCAGTGTGTCATTCAAAGCTATTGTTTTCGGGGCACCTGATTGGCTCAGTTGGTTAGGCTTCCGACTCTTGGATTCGGCTCAGGTCCTGATTTCATGGCTCGTGAGCCTGTGTTGGGCTCTGCACTCAGTGGGAGTCTGCTTGGATGTTCTCTCCTTCTGCCCCTTCCCCCACTTGCACTGTCTCTCTTTCTCTCAAATAAATAAATGTATCTTTTTAAAAAAAGTTGTTTTCTTGTTGATTTTGTTTGGATGATCTGTCCATGGATATAAGTGGGGCATTAAAGTATGCTACTATTATTGTATTACTATCAATTAGTTCCTTTATATTTGTTATTAACTGTTCTATGTATTTGGGTGCTCCTGTGTTTGGTGCATAAATATTTACATTGGCTATATCTTCTTGTTGGATTTCGCCCTTTCTTATTATATCGTGTCTTTGTTTCTTGTTACAGTCTTTGTTTTAAAGTCTGTTTTTTCTGATATAAGTATTGCTACTTCAGCTTTTTTTTTTTTTTAAGATTTATTTATTTATTAGAGAGAGAGCAAGGCGGGGAGGGGCAGAGGGAGAGGGAGAGAGAAACTTCAGCAGACTCTGCTTTCAGCATGAAGCCTGAGGTGGGGCTCGATCTTATGACCCTGAGATCACAACCTGAGCTGAAACCAAGAGTTGGACTGACTGAGCTGCCCAAACACCCCTTAGCTTTCTTTTGACAGCCATTTGCATAATAGAGGTTTCTCCATCCCCTTACTTTCAATCTACAAGTGAGGTCTAAAATAAGTCTCTTGTAGGCAGCATATAGATGGGTCTTATTTTTTTTTTCCATTCTGTCACCCTATATCTTTTGATTAGACCATTTAGTCCATTTACATTCAAAGTAATTTTGTTACTTATTTTGTGGTTATTTCTGAAGATTTTCTCTGATCCTTTCTTGTTGTTCTCTCATATTTTGCTGATTTTCTTTAGTGATATATTTGGATTTCTTTCTCTTTATTCTTGGCATGTTTATTAGTGTTTTTTTGAATTTTTATTTTTTAAATTTTTAAAAAGATTTTATTAATTTGACAGAGGGAGAGAAAGAGAGAGAGGGAGAGAGAGAGAGAGAGTAGCTGAGGGAGAGGGAGAAGCAGACTCCTTGCCGAGCAGGAAGCCTGACTTGGGACTCGATCCCAGGACCCTGGGATCATGACCTGAGCCGAAGGCAGACGCCCAACCAACTGAGCCACACAGGCACCCTATTAGTGTTTTTTTGTTTTGTTTTAAGATTTATTTATTTATTGTTAGAGAGAGAGAGAGAGAGAGAGAGAATGTGCTGCGGGGGGAGGGGGCATAGGGAGAGTGAGAGAGAGAACCACAAGCCGACTCTGCACTGAGTGCAGAGCTCAATGTGGGGCTCAATCTCACAACCCTGAGATCATGTCCTGAGCTGAAATCAAGAATTGGACACTTAACCAGCTAAGCCACCCAGGTGCCCCTGTTATGGTTATCATTAGGTTTGTATGTAAACTCTTCTTCAATAGCAGTCTATATTAAATTGATGGTCGTTTAAGTTTGAACCCATTCTTTTTCCTCTCCTCTGTATATTTTAGGTATATATTATTATATCCTTTTTTTGGTGAGTTCCTTGACTAATTTTATACAGAAATATTCATTTTTACTGCTTCTGTTTTTCCTACCTTTATACTGTCACTTTTGGTCTCTCCTTAAAAAAAAAAAAAGTATGTATTTAAGTAATCTCTGTATTCAATGTGGGGCTTGAACTCATGACCCCAAGATCAAGAGTCACATGCTGTAATGACTGAGCCAGCCAAGCACCCCTGGTATCTCCTTTCTACTCACAGATTCCTCTTTAATATTTCTTGCAGGGCTGGTTTAGTGGTCACAGACTCCTTTAGTTTTTGTTTGTCCGGGAAAGCCTTAATCTCTCTGTCTACTCAGAATGACAGCCTTGCTGGATAAAGTATTCTTGGCTGCAGATATTTCCCATTCAGCACTTTGAATAGATCATGCCACTCCCTTCTGGCTTTCAAAGTTCTGTTGAAAAATCTACTAGCCTTATGGGTTTTCCCTTGTAAGATATTGACTTCTTTTGCTGCTTTTAAGATTTTTTTTTCTTTAGCACCATACTTTTCCAATATAATTACATGTCTTGGTGTGGGTCTGCTTTTGTTGATTTTGATGGGAGTTCTCTGTGCCTCTTGCATCTGGGTATCTGTTTACTTTCCCAGATTAGGGAAGTTTTCAGCTATTATTTCTTCGAATAAATTTTTTGCCCCTTTTTCTCTCTTCTTCTGGGACTCCTATAGTGCAAATGTTAGTACATTTGATGGAGTCACTGAATTCCCTGTTCTTGTTTTGTGTAACTCTTTTTTCTCTCTTTTGTTTAGCTTGATTATGTTTCATTACTCTGTCTTCTGGGTCACTAATTCTGCTTCTTCCATCCCACTATTTATTCTCAAATGTGTTTCTCATTTTGTTTATTGAGCCCTTTATCTCTGCTATGTTATTCCTTATCTCTGGGTAAATGTCTCACTCATGTCTTCCACTCTTTTCTCAAGTCCACTGAGTATCCTTAGGATCATTGCTTTAAATTCTCTATTAGGCATGTTAATTATATCTGTTTTGCTTAGATCTCTGGCCATGGATTTGTCTTGTTCTTTGATTTGGGATAAATTTCTGTCTCCTCATTTTGTCTGCTTCTCTGCGTCTGTTTCTGCATGTTAAGAGAGTCAGCTAGGTCTCCTGTTTTTTTTTTTAAGTAGGGGCTTGAACTCACGACCCTGAGCTGAGATCAGGAGTCCAACACTTAACTGACTGAGCCACCCAGGGACCATGGTCTTCTGCTCCTGAAAGTAGTGACTTTATGAAGAGGAGGTCCTGGAGTGCCCTGCGGTGCAGTGTCCTGTTTATCAGAACTTGGCACTTTAGGAGAGTATCCTACGCATTTTGCTTACGCCCCCCTGTTGTGTGAGTCACTTTTCCTTTTAGTGCGGTCATCTGCACGGACTCTGCTGTAGGGGGCTGTGCTTGTTCTCTGTGGTGTCTGTGGGACCCAGGCAGGCCAGCTCTGAGGGGCATGCCTGCTGGGGACTTGCAGCGGGGCCGTGGTGTCAGCAAAATTTCCGTTGGGGCTCTAGTCCTACGCCGGATCCCCCAAAGCACTGTGGCAGCTGAGGCTATGCGCTGGGGCCAAGGGACGATGTGAGGTTGGGCGTGGGGCAGCCGCTGAGCAATTCACGCAGGGGCAGCTGTACACCAGGTGGCTCAGTAGGGTGTAAGCGCGGCTTTAACAAAATTTGCCCTGAGGGGGCGCTTGGCTGGCTCAGTCAGGGGAACACACGACTCTTGGTCTCAGGTTTGGGAGTTTGAGCCCCACACTGGGTGTAGATTACTTAAAAAAATAAAAACTTTAAAAACAAACCAAAACTTGCGCTGAGCCCAGGGACGAGGCGAGCAGGCTTGGAGAAGGCAAGGGCTCTGGGTAACTGTACGTGTGGTGTTCTGGTAGCACGTTAGGTAGCGGGGTCTGCGCAGCGCCACCTCCCGCAGGTGGCTCCGTGTTTATGCTGGGGGGTGCGGGAGGAAAACGCGCCTGCCAGCTCCCTCATTCTTGAAGTCCCGACATACTCTGTGCTCAGTATGAACAGATCTGTCTCCTGTTCCCCCAGCATTGGCAAACTGCTGTTTTTATGTTGCCTCTGTAAGTAGGCCGCTCTTTAAGGGTGGAAACCCAGTGATCACTCGCCCAGGGCTGAGTCTGTTGACTTTTAAAGCTCCAGGCTCCAAGTCCCACTGGTTTTACAAACTCAAAGAATTCAGTCCCTCTGATTTTTCAAGCCAAACCTTATGGGGATTAACCTATCCCATGTGAGCTCCCTGATGCAAGGGCCCGTTTCTCTGCCCTCTCCGCATGCACAGCTCCCTCCCCTCCCGTGGGCAGCCTCCCTCTGCCTTTCTGACCTTCCTAAACTTTCAGATGCAGTTCCTTCTCTGTATTTAGTTGTGGAGTCTATTCTGCCAGTCTTTGGATTGTGCTCCTGTTTACTGACTTACAAACGTGGGATGGGGTGAGCCCAGGGGCCTCCTACTCCACCATCTTCCCAAGCTCCTGATAAGGTGTGTTTTTTTTTTTTTTTGCATATTTTGTATGAGCTAAATGGGGGTAAAATAAAGCAGCACTCCATTTATGGTTTTACTACCTTCTCCAATTGAGGACAGTCAAGCACCAAAATACACTGCTTAGGTAGATGACAAATGGGCTATTGAGAATCTAAAATATTTCTTTATCATAATGCTATATATTCATGAAATATCCAAATAAGTAGACTGAACAAATATAAAGACAAATCTCCAAATACTGCTTCACCAATGCTACATTGACTCTGTTGAGTATTAGAAGGAAAAAAACCCCAATATTAATTTATTTTTCATAAAGTTTTTAATAAGCTATCATTTTCTTACATGTACACTAGTAAACTTAAAAAAACAAATATTTACTACCAAACGTTAAATACTGTACAATTTATAAAAAATATAATTTTAAGATTTTGAGTAATAAAGGGAAGAAACTTACTTCAAATGGATAAAATAAAATTCTACTTTTTAAGAAATTTAACTAGAAAATAAGACATTTCCCATTTGTCTAAGAGAACACTAAAAACTTTACGGAAGCCAGAGACCATACTATTTTTTTCAAGCTTTCATCTACATAGCTTTAAATAAGCCTTAAAATTTATTTTCCAGTACATATAAGGTTGTTAAACAGAGTACATGACTGTGGGAATGACTATGCTAGCATGAGAAGTCATGAAGAACAAAGATATGTCTTATTCATCTTTATATCTTCAGCTCCTAGCATAATGCCTAACTTAAAGTAATAATGTTTAAGCAATGCTTCTTGCTGAACTGGGAAAATATACATATCTACCTTTGGTTGAATTTTCATTCCATATTAAGCGGCTACATTTGAGGTACCTGAGTAGCAGTCCTGTTCTTTGGCCCTTGACCTTAAACTGAGTACGGTAAGCTAACACACATACACTTTCTCCATCAGAACTGATGGATCCTCAGAACTGAACCATCATGGGCCTGTGAATTTTCTCTTATGTGGTCTGATTCGTAGGTCTTGGATAAGTTAATATCAGTGTGCAAAAGTAATGCATTTTCAGTGCAGGATAAGAATGTGCTTTTGAGTAAGAATGGAATAAAGGCCTTGCTTTTCCATGTTTTAAATAACAGATACATAGCATCTTATATTATGTCACAATTAGCAATTTTTAGACACTGAACATAATACACTGTATTACAATGAAATGTGGTAGGCTTCCATTTTAGGAGCAAAAATAAGTTTCACATGAAAAAAGATTTATTTTAGATTCACATAAAATACATTTAGAATCTAAATTTTTAGCATTTAAACAAACACAGAGGAACTTCAAGATGTACAGTCTCCATGCTGTCCAAAAAGCAAATACAAAAAGCTCTTTTATAATTATTGATCATCACCTCGTTGCCTTAAATTTCTAGATTTTCCATTTTCAATTCTTCTCTTTTTAAAGACTGGGGCCACTCCATCTGCCATGACTCCAAGAGAAGTGACTGTTTTTTCTTTAAATATCACTTTGGGTTGCCCACCAATATCAGGTTCTGAAGTTGATACATATTCATTTTCAGTGCTTGGAAGTTCCAAATCTACCTCCTCACTGAAACAGAAAGTAAAAATAAAACCATTATTTGACAGGCTGAGACAAACTTTTACATAACCTCTGAGTCCAACAAAGGCCCAAGATCATCTTTCTAATGATAGTGAGAAGTTAAAAGTCATTTCAAACTAGGAAATTACTTAAAGATAATCATTTTATAATATTATTTAAGATATAGAATACTTAGGTGGATACATGTCTGGAAAAGTATCATCTATTCTTTTATTCCTTCTGCACAGAGTACGTATCATCTAAGGCAATGTTTGTGCTTATACATGACTAGCTGTACAAGTTAAGGTGGTAAGTTATTTATGGAAACCGATCTTGCCATGAACTGTGACAAGGACTCTGGGGGCTTACACGGCACATGATAAAAACCATGGGATCCCACTGTCCTATGGTAGGAGACTCTACATGGCCTTTTGTCTAGTACTCTTTTTTTAAGAACTAGTCCTTCAAGCACCCACATGGTTAGTAAAAATAATCAGCTGACTAGTCTAGAGATTGCTACCTTATTAACCTTAGGTATACGAACCTATCATAGTATCCCACCCTCTACAGTCAATTGGTCCCTGAAAGAGCAACTAAGTCATGCCACATCCATCAGTTCTACCCATGAGCTTTTTGACATGGCCAAGAAAGATCATTATGTTTAATTCTGTAGTGGCTAAGAGTGTAAAATCTGTGGGGAACTACATCTCCTATGTAAAGGAATTCTGCAATGACTGAGAATACAGCTGCCTTACGAAGAAAAGTAGCAAAGGGGGGGGAAGCAGACAGAGAATCCTGCCAATGTTTCATTGCTCCAGTAACTCGAGACTCAGCCGAATTTCTGCCCTTCCCACAGCTTGGTAGGTAGAACCTTCCTGAGAACTTCTGAATTAATAACCTCTTTTTTATTTAAGGTAACTTAAGTTTCTATCACTTGAAACCAAAAGATTAGTCAGTATTTATTGTAGACTGACCATATAAACATGGGTTTATTTCTGGGTTCTCTACTCTATTCCATTGATCTATATGTCTATTTTTGTGCCAGTACCATACTGTTTTGATTACTACAGCTTTGTAGTAGGTCTTGAAATCTGGGGTTGTGCTATCTCTGGCTTTGTTGTTCTTCTTCAAGACTGCTTTGGCTATTCAGTTCCATACAAATTTTAGTATTATTTGTTCGAGTTCTGTGTAAAATGCTGTTGGTATTTTGATAGGGATTACACCGTATCTGTAGTAGGTTGCTTTGGGTAGTATGGACATTTTAACAATATTATTTCTCCTAATCCATGAGCATGGAATATCTTTCCATTTGTTTGTGTTGGCTAGGACTTAACACCTAAATGCCTATTTGGTTCAATTATTATTATTATTATTTTTTAAAGATTTTATTTATTTGACAGAGAGAGACACAGTGAGAGGGGGAACACAAGCAGGAGGAGCGGAGAGAGAGAAGCAGGCTTCCCACTGAGCAGGGAGCCCAATGCGGGGCTCGATCCCAGGACCCCGGGATCATGACCTGAGCTGAAGGCAGACGCTTAACGACTGAGCCACCCAGGCGCCCTGGTTCAATTATTTTAAAAGCACATGATAACAAATTTGCTTCCCTCTCAGAAAGACTATATCTACAGCAATAGTACTGCAAGATCTTATGTCCCATCCTACATATACATGAATAAAAACACAGGCTTAAAAAAGTAGGTTTATAGGCATAATAATTACTTAAAAATAAAATTTTTTTAAAAAAAGTTATCTTAACCAACTGGTGGCTCAGTTGGTTAAGTGTCTGCCTTCAGCTCAAGTCATGATTCCTGAGTCCCTGGATTGAGCCCCGCGTCGGGCTCCCTGCTCAGCGGGGAGCCTGCTTCTCCCTCTGCCCCTCACCCTGCTCGTGCTCTCTCTCTCAAATAAACAAATAAAATCTTAAGTAAAAAGTTATCTCTAAACCTAAGGTGGGGATCGAACTCACAATCTCAAGATCAAGAGTCACATGCCTTACCAACTGAGCCAGCCAGGCACACTCCTTTTTAAATGTAAAAATAGTTTGCAAATTTGCTAGGACTGCAAACAAAACAAAACAAAAACAGAGAATGTAAGTACAAAAATAACATTTCAAACTAGTTATGGGTAGCTCAAAACTAAAACAAAACTTCTGCATAATAAAACACTTGAGGAAGAACCTATCTTAGTAGATAATAATTCGATAAAAATTTCCTTAAAATCTGATGAGGGGATGCAGGAAATAGGGATTCTCCCTGGAACAGGTCTTAAATCTGATTTGTTTTGAAAACATATGCCTCCTAAAACTTTTATTTACTGTATTAAAACTGCATGTTAAATGCAGTTTTTGTTTGTTTTCCTACTTCCCTATTTTCTCTTAGACTGCTAACAATGGTGCTTTTCCTAAGAAGGCTAGTAGCCCCTGCAGTTGATGGGAGTATTAATTCTTGGCTTTTTATTCTTTTATTACAGGAGAGGAAACTGAGGTTTAAAGACGTTAAATAACTTGGTCAACCAAACTTATGGAAGTGGTGGAGCTTGGATTAAAATCCAGGTCTGTCTGACCTAAAATTTATATTCTTTCCCCTAGACCACTCTGCTTCCAAGTGAAAGTAAAATTTTACTAACCAAGGAGAGAAACATCTGAGGAATGAAGAGTAGTAGGGTTGGTCACTGGAAAAATGAATCTATAGTCAAGAAATTTGATGTGAGATTCATGTATTTCACTTGAATCTTGGTGCGTTATACTGTATTTTGATAGAGTGATCAAGCTGTAGTATTGCTTCTTTTTTTAAAAAGATTTTATTTATTTATTTGACAGAGAACACAAGCAGGGGGAGTGGCAGGCAGAGGGAGAGGGAGAAGCAGGCTCCCCGCGGAGCAGGGAGCTGATGTGGGGCTCATCCCAGGACCCTGGGACCATGACCTGAGCCAAAGGCAGACGCTTAATGACTGAGCCACCCAGGTGCCCCTGTAGTAGTGTTTCTTAAGTGGGATTATAGGAAAGATAAAAAAAGAAGTTTGTATTCAAAAGAAAAGGCAAGAGCCTGCAAGTAAACATCTTACAGAGAAATGTCTTTTCAAATAACTTCGGAACAGTTACAAAAAATAATTACACAAGCACTTCCACAAAACCATAATCATTTCCAAATTCAAATGCAAGAACTGTAAAGGTTATAGTATCTGAACACAATGTAATAAAGGTAGAACAAACATCCCCCCCCCCCATGTAGATTTAAAAATGTGAAAATAAAAGGAAACCTTTTAGAATGGAGTCAGGAGGCCGGCAGGGCAAGCTCTCACACCCTATCACTCCTCAATTCCAGACCCAAGAGGAAGAGAGGGACCTTGCACATGGATACTACTTTGCTATCCCAGCAGGAGGCGGCTTTCCTCCTCCCACAGAACAATCCAGCCAATGAGAGACACTCACATCTCAGCCAATGAAAAGCCACTATACTTCCAGTTCCCAGTTTACTCCAATGGACTTTTTTGTTTATAATAGCCTTCCCAATATTCCACTTTCCTCTATAAAAGGGCATTCCTCTCCTTCCTTCTGTGGACTTGCCAATGGTTTTGTCCTATCTTATTTGTCCTAGACTGCAATTCTCTGCAATTTATTCCTGAATAAATCCATTTTTTGCTGATAAAATAATGGACAGTTTTATTTTTAAGATTAACACTACTTGGTGATCAGAAATGGGATCCAGTGAAGACTGTCAGCAACTCTGAGGCTGGTGAGATGATGGTACCTACAGAGCCAAGTGGATTTGCTGCTTACTCACCAACCCTGGGATTTGAAGGTAAGTTTTTCCCTGGATTTTGAGTGCCATGCTTTGTGTTCAAGCTCCCCAGGCTTCATTTGGGATCTGTTTTAAAGCCTTGAGTTTTTCTTGTTTGTTTTTAAATCTCTTGAGGTTACTTGTTTGGCCTTCGGTCTCTTTTTTTTTTTAAAGATTTTATTTATTTATTTGACAGACACAGTGAGAGAGGGAACACAAGCAGGGGGAGTGGGAGAGGGAGGAGCAGGCCTCCCGCCAAGCAGGGAGCCTGATGCGGGGCTCAATCCCAGGACCCCAGGATCATGACCTGAGCCGAAGGCAGACGCTTAACAACTGAGCCACCCAGGTGCCCCAGGTCTGACTCTTTTTAGGACTTGGACTGTTCCTGATAAAATTGTACTGGTCTTAGGCCCAACTCCTGTCTGGACCCAGACTCTGCCTACTGAAAATGTTGTAACCTTCAGTCTGACTCCTTTTTGGAACCAGACTGTTCCTGTTGAAATTGTGCTGTTTAGAAATTTTCTCTGCTCTAGGGAAAAGTCTCTACGAAATGGGAACCCAGTCATCAAAATGCTTGAAGGTGCCCCCCCACCCCCCGCCATTTTCTCTCCATCTTTCTGGGATTCTGGCTTGTTTTATGTTTAAAATCTATGGTCCCTATGCATCCACATTTATAACTAAATGGATCAACTTAGCCAAAAGTAATTCTGAACTTCAATGGCATTATGGGGAACTTTTAAATTCCCAAACTCATCTTACTCAAATTTAAATTAGAAGGCTATGACCAGGGGCACCTGAGTGGCTCAGTCGTTAAGCATCTGCCTTCAGCTCAGGTCATGATCCCAGGGTCCTGGGATCGAGTCCCACATCAGGCTCCCTGCTCGGCAGGAAGCCTGCTTCTTCCTCTCCCACTACCCTTGCTTGTGTTCCCTCTCTCGCTGTGTCTCCCTCTGTCAAAAAATGAATAAAATCTTAAAAAAAAAAAAAAAAAAAGGCTATGACTGGTAGAAAAAGCACAGTGGACTAGGATGCCTATTTTTTATTAGAAAAAAAATTTTTTTAAAGATTTTATTTATTTGACAGAGAGAGATACAGCGAGAGAGAGAACACAAGCAGGGGGAGTGGAAGAGGGAGAAGCAAGCTTCCTGCTGAGCAGGAAGCCCGAGGTGGGCTCGATCCCAGGACCCCGGTATCATGACCTGAGCCGAAGGCAGATGCTTAACAACTGAGCCACCCAGGTGCCCAGAAAAAAATTTTAATTTTAATTCCAATATAGTTAACATATAGTGTTATATTAGTTTCAGGTGCACAATATAGTGATTCAACAGTTCTATACATTACACAGTGCTCATCATGATATGTGTACTCTTAGTCCCCTTTACCTATTTCACACATTCCTCCTTTTTCCCATCTCCCTTCTGGTAACCATTAGTTTGCTCTCTATAGTTCAGAGGCTGTTTTTTTGGTTTGTCTCTTTTGTTCCTTGTTTATTTCTTAAATTCCACACGAGTGAAATCATATGGTATGTGTCCCTTCTCTTATTTCACTTAGCATTAAACCCTGGAGATACACCCACACTGCTGTAAATAGCAAGATTTCATTTTTTATGGTTAATATTCCATTGTATGTATATACAACCTTTATCCATTCATCTCTTGATGGGACACTTGGGACTGCTTCCATGGTTTGGCTATTATAAATAATGCTGCAATAAACATAGGGGTGCATGTATCTTTTTGAACTAGTGTTTTTATATTTTTTGGTATATATCCAGTAGTGGATATGGTAGTTCTATTTTAAATTTTTTGATGAATCTCCATACTGTATTCCACAGTGGCTGAACCAGTTTGCATTCCCACCAACAGCACAAGGGGGGGGGGGTTCCTTTTTCTCCACATCCTCACCAACACTTGCTGTTTTTTAGTTTTTAGCCATTCTGACAGGTGTGATACACCTCATTGTGGGTTTTGATTTGCAATTCCCTGATGATAAGTGATGTTGAGCATCTTTTCACGTGTCTGTCTGTTGGCCATCTGTATGTCTTCTTTGGAGAAATGTCTGTTCATCATGTCTTCTGTCCATTTTCTAACTGGAATATTTGTGTTGAGTTGTGTAAGTTCTTTGTATATTTGGATACTAACCCTTCATCAGATATGTCATTTGCAAATATCATCTCCCATTCAGTATGCTTTTAATTTTCTTGGTTGTTTCCTTTGCTGTGCACAAACTTTTTATTTTGGTGTAGTTCCAATAGTTTATTTTTTATTTGGTTTCATTTGCCTCAGGAGACATTACTAGATATTACTAGATAAAGATATTACTAGACCTGATGTCAGGGAAATTACTGCTTGTGCTCTCTTCAAGGATTTTTATGGTTTCAGGTTTCACATTTAGGTCTTTGAGTTTAATTTTTGTGTATGGTATTAAAAAGTCCAGTATCATTCTTTTATATGTAGCTGTCCAGTTTTCCCACCACCATTTGTTTAAGAGACTTTTTCCCATTGCACCTTTTTGCCTCCTTTCTTGAAGATTAATTAACCATATAATCATTGATTTATTTCTGGGTTCTCTTCTGTTCTATTGATCTGTGTGTCTGTATTTGTGCCAGTACCATGCTGTTTTGATTATTACAGCTTTGCAGTATATCTTGAGACCTGTGGTTGTGATACCTCTAGTTTTGTTCTTTCTCAACACTGCTTTGGCTATTTGAGGTCTTTAGTGGTTCCATACATATTTCAGTATTATTCTAGTTTTGTGAAAAATGGTGTTGGTATTTCGATAGGGATTATATCGTACCTGTAGATTTCTTTCATTGTATGGACATTTTAACAGTATTTGTTCTTCAAATCCATGAGAATGCATTATCTTTCCATTTGTGTCGTCTTCAGTTTCTTTCATCAGTGTTTCACAGTTTTCAGAATTTAGGTCTTTCACCTCCTGGGTTAAGTTTATTGCTAGGTTTTTACTATTTCTGATGCAACTGTTTTTCCCCCCTTAAATTCTCTTTCTGCTACTTCACTATTAGGGTATAGAAATGCAATGGACTTCTGGAAAAAAGTATTTTTTTTGAAGTAGGCTCCACACCTAACATGGAACTTGAATTCATGACCCTGAGATCAAGAGTCACATGCTCCACCAACTGAGCCAGTCAGGGGCCCTGGATTTCTGTATACTGATTTTGTATCCTGCTACCTTACTGAATCCATTGATCAGTTCTAGTACTATTTTGGCGGTGTCTTTAGGATTTTCTATATATAGTATCAAGCCATCTGTAAATAATGAATGTTTTACTTCTTCCTTACCAATTTGGATCTTTTTGTTTTTGTTGTCTGATTGCTGTGGCTAGGACTTCAAATACTATGTTGATTAGAAGTGGACAACCTTGTTATGTTCCTGATCTTCAGTTTTTCACCTTAAGTACAATGTTTGCTGTGGGTTTTTCATATATGGCTTTTATCATGTTGAAGTATGTTTCCTCTAAACCTACTTTGTTGAGGGTTTTTATCATGAATGAATGTTGTACTTTGTCAAATGTTTTTCTTACATCTGTTGAAATGATCAGATGTTTTTCATCCTTTCCCTTGTTGATGTGATGTGCCATGTTGACTGATTTGGGAATACTGAACCACCCTTGCATCCCTGGAATAAATCCCACTTTTTTTAATGTATTGTTGGATTCAGTTTGCTAATATTTTGTTGAGGATTTTTACATTTATGTTCATCAGAGATATTGGCCTGTAGTTCTTTTTTTCTGTAGTGTCTTTATCTGGTTTTGGAATCAGGGAAATCCTGGCCTCATAGAATGAATACAGAACCTTTCCTTCATCTTCTGATTTTTTGTATAGTTTAAGAATAGGTATTAATTCTTTTTCTTTTTTAAGATGTATTTGACAGAGAGGAAGCAGCAGACTCCCTGCTGAGCAGGGAGCCGATGCAGGACTCAATCCCAGGACCCTGAGATCATGACCAGAGCTGAAGGTGGACGCTTTAGAGACTGAGACACCCAGGCACCCTATGTATTGATTCTTTAAATATTTGATAGAATTCACCTGTGAAGCCATCTGGTCCTGGACTTTTGTTTGTGGGGAGTATTTTGATTATTGATTCAATTTCATTCCTTGTAATCGGTCTGTTCAAAATTTTCTATTTCTTCCTGATAGTTTTGGGAGGTTAAATGTTTCTAGAAATATGTGTGTTTCTTTTAGGATGTCCAATTTGCTGGCATATAATTTTTCATAATATTCTCTTATAATACTTTATATTTCTGTGATGTCGGTTATTTCTCCTCTTTGCTGATTTTCTTTTTTTTTTTTTTGACAAGTCTGGGTCAGAGTTTATTAATTTTGTTATCTTTTCAAAGAACTAGTTCTGGGTGTCATTAGTCTGCTCTACTGTATTTTTAGTGACTATTTCATTTATTTCTGCTCTAATACTTATAATTTCTTCCTTCATCGTTTGGGTTTTGTTTGTTCTTTTTCTAGCTCCTTTAAGTATAAGGTTAGGTTGTTTGAGATTTTTCTTGCTTCTTAAGGTAGGCCATAAACTTCCCTCTTAGAACAGCTTTTGTGGCATCTAAAAAATTTCAGACTAAAATCTGATTTCACTTATTTCCATGTAAGTTTTTATGTCCTCTTTGATTTCTTGGTTGACCCATTGTTTAGTAGCATGTTATTTAGCCTCCATGTATGTCCTCTTTGCAGATTTTTTAAATTTTAAAAAATGTTTAAAAAGATTTTATTTGAGACAGAGAGAGTGCACACGAGTGGGGGAGAGGGACAGAGGGAGAGAAGCAGACTCCCTGCTGAGCAGGGAGCTTGATGTGGGGCTCAATCCCAGGACCTCGAGATCGTGACCTGAGCTGAAGGCAGATGCTTAACCAACTGAGCCACCCAGGAGCCCTGTCTTTCCAGATTTTTCTTGTGGATGCACAGTGTTGTGTTCAAAAAAGATGAATGGTATGACTTCGATTTTTTTCAATTTGTTGAGACTTGTTTTGTGGCCCAATATGTTTTGAAGATCTTTGTGCACTCGAAAAGAATGTATATTTTGCTGTTTTAGGATGGAATGTTCTGAATGTTATGTGAGATCCATTTGGTCCAATGTGTCATTCAAAGCCACGGTCCTTGTTGATATTTTGTTTGGATGACCCATCAATGTGAGTGGGATGTTAAAGTCCTCTACTATTATTGCATTACTATTCATCAGTTCCTTTATGTTATTAACTGTTTTATATATTTGGATGCTCTTATGTTGGGTGCATAAATATTTACAACTGTTATATCTTCTTATTGGATTATCCCCTTGTCCTTTGTCTCTTGTTACAGTCTTTGTTTTAAAGCCTATTTTGTCTTAAAAAAACAGTGTAGTTTGTCTAATGTAAGTATTGCCACTGGGGCTTTCTTCTGACATCCACTTGCATGACAGATGTTTCTCTATCCCCTTATGTTCATTTAGAAGGTGTTTTTAGGTCTGAAATGAGTCTCTTGTAGGCAACATATAGATGGGTCTTGCTTTTTATCCATTCTGACATTCTTTCTGTTCAGTCCATTTGCATTCAAAGTAACTACCGATAGGTATTTTGTTACTTGTTTTATGGTTACTTTCATAGTTCTTCTCTGTTCCTTTCTTCTCTTTTTCTCTTTGATTAGTTGGCCTAAGTGGTATACTTGGGTTCCTTTCTCTTTACTCTTTGCATATCTATTACTGGTTTTTGAATTGTGGTTACCATTAGGTTTGTAAATAGCATCTTCAGCATATAGCAGTTTATATGAAGTTGATGGTCACTTAAGTTTGAACCCATTCTTTACCCTTCTCCCCACTCCCACATTCGAGGTATATGGTTTCATAATTTACATCCTTTTATTTTGTGAATTCCTTGACTGATTTTATAGATATACCTACTTATACTGCTTTTGTGTTTCCTACTTTTCTTACTCCTACTTATGGTCTGTCTTTACACTCAGGGTCCCCTTTAACATTTCTTGTAGGGCTAGTTTAGTGGTCATGAATTCCTTTAACTTTTGTTTGTCTGGCAAACTCTTCATCTCTGGGATGCCTATTTTAAATAGTACTTTGAGGCTTCCAGACTTTTTCAGGATTCTGAGTTTGCCTTTTTGCAAAATGCTATTTCTGAATGAACTGAGGCAAACAAACAATTGAAAGACATCAAAATGGTTTCTGAGGCCTTTTTCTCCCTCCCTTCATCTGCACTCATCTTGTATTCAGGCCCCATCTCTGGCACCATTTTTGTCTATTCTCTCTGCTGAACTTGCCTTTTCCTACTAATTTCTCTGCTGCTCCCTCCTCTCCTGAACCTATTAAAACCTGCTTCTTTAAAGTTAAGTTTTCTGAGAATCTAAATAAAACTCAAGTTCCTTATGTTCCCTGAACTAAGGCTGAATTGTGAGCCATAGTTATAGTTTTCCTCAAGTGACTGAATACCCCCAATAAGTTGGCTGAAGATTTAACATAGTTATTCCAACTTACCACCTTGGTTTCTCAGATTTACATCCATTATTCCATGTGCTGTTGGTAAGAACCAGGCCAAACACTGCATGAAACTAGCTAGAGAACATCCTGAAAAACAAACCTCTAACCTTTGGTAAGATGACAGAACACTTGCTGGAAATCTCCACCGAGCAATTACAGTAGCTTTTCCTAAAGCCTGTTGTCTGAAACAAAATTCAGGTTTGCACACAAAAGCTTGATGAACCTGTTCATGATGATTATGATTGACTCCAAATTGTCTTTAAAGAAAATTCTGATCTTTAGATGCTGAATCCACCCAGGTAGCATTTAACTCTATGTTTATTAATGTTTCAAACTGGGAATTTCTCCTTTAGTTAAAAAGACCAGGATGAAATGGTAAACTGCCCACTCCAGATTTAGTTACCATGGCAAACCAGCTTGCTCACATCCTAGGTGAGTCACCTAAAACACTGACTGCTAAAAGTATCAATTTTCAACTCTGGCAAATGAAGGCCCCTAAACACAAAACCAAAAAAACCTAGTTTCTGCTATTATTGCAAAGAGCGAGGGCAGTGGGGGGGGGGGGGGGGGGGAGGAAAGGCTGTTATAAATTTAAGCTCTCCAGGTACTTTCAGCCTTCTAGTCAGTCTTTCTGATGACCTCCGAATTCCCAATGATGGGACTTTGAGGAACTGCAGGGGCTCCTTCCTCTTAATCAGCTTGGAGAAATCACTCTCCAGATTGGGAACAAATCTCTCTCTCCAAATTGACACCAGAGCTACTCTCTGTCATTCAGCCCACTGCTACCAAGCTGCCCCTACCTTGGAGCAGTAAAATGGTTCGGACAGTGGAGATCTCTAATAAACCTCAACAAGTTCCTGTCTCTGAATCTATTTCCTTTTGTCTAGGCTCTTTTTTCCTTAGTTATTGCACCCCTATTCATTTATTGCACCCCTATTGGCCTAAATTTCTTAGAAAAGCATCTCATGCCAGAATTTCTTTCTCCCCAAAGAGGGAAATAATTCTAGAATTTGAGAGTAGTAATCAAAACAGCCAACCAGGGGAATTAAATGACCTTTGGCATCTTTTGTTTCTATTGAATCAGCTACCATCCTCTTTTACAGCTATCATCCTCAAGTGATACTGGCAGAATCCACAGTGTACCTTCCATCAAAATTCAAATAAAGTCTTCAAAACCTCATCCCACAATTCATCAATACCCTGTAAGTAAAGAAGCCCTTTCAGGTGTCAAACGCATAATACAAGATTACAAGGCCCAGAGCCTCACTATCCCCTTCCCCAGTCCCTGTAGTATGTATTTGACCTGGGAGGAAACCCAGTGGCTGAGGATGGAGGTTTTTCCAGGATCTCTGAGCAATAAATAACATTGCTATCCCTCTCTTGGCACCCTGTTGTTCCTGACCCCCATATGCTACTGATATCCATTTCTAATGAAAGGAAATTTTTCACTGTAATTGATCTATGCAGTGCATCTTTAGTATTCTAGTTGATAGGGAGAGCCACTATCTTTTTGCTTTCATTTGGAAGGAAAAGAAGTACACGGAAGTACACCTGGACAGTAATTCCCCAAGGTTTCAGATAGTCCTTCCTTTTCACAAACCTTAAAAATTGATTTGGATATCAAATTTTCTGTAGATTCTAATTTAAAAAATGTAGATGATATGCTTCACTGCTCCCCTTTTCAGACCTCTTCACAAGAAGATAGCCATCCACCTGTTAAAACTTTTGGCCTTAAAAAGACATACAATCTCCAAAGAAAATTGCAGTTTTCTCAAACTCAGGTTAGACACTTAGGGCACCTGATCGCAGAACAAGGACTACATTTGGATCCAGGCAGACCTCAAGGCATCCTGAATTTCCCCAAACCTAAAAGTAAGTACCAGGTACAGCTTTCTTGGACTGGCTGGCTACTCTCAAAACTGAATTCCAGACTTCTCTATGATGGTTCAACTTTTACATGCCTTATTAAAAAATGACAAACATAACCCTATTATTTGGAAAGATAGGGATAACACGGCCTTTGAGAACTTAAAGCCTCATAAATAATAAAGCCCGTTGCTCTTGGACATCCTCACTATCAACTTTCCTTTTTTCCTTTGTATCTAAGAAGGAAGGGAATGCCCTTGGAGTACTGACCCCAAAATATGAGGAGCACCATGGACCCACAGGCTATCAGAACCAACAACTAGATGCTGTGGCACGGGGATATCCCCCCTTGCTTCGAAGCCACTTCTGCCACTGCCTTTTTAGTTAAGGCCACTGAAGAAATAGGATTCCCTTTAAGAATCCTTGTGCCCCATGCAGCAAAGCCGTCCTGAATTCTCCTCACACTCTTGCTCACCTCCTATGAAATCCTCATGCTAACTGCTCCTCATGTAACTCTTTCTCATTGCAATAACCTTAACCCTGTAGCTACTGTCCCCTCCTTCACGGATGAAACCCCTCATGACTGCTTAATGTTGTATAAGTACCGCGCACTAACCGATTGCGCCACTGGAGCTCCATGACTGCTTAATGTTGACAGCTCACCTTCTGACTCCCTGTGACAACTTACAGGAAAGTCCTTTGACCAATGCAGATTTTTCATGGTTTACTGACGGTTCTTATTTAAAGGATAAAAATGGTAAATAATGTGCTTAGCATGTTACTGCATATTCCTTTTGAAGTCACTGAGCAGAATTACACATCCTTACTTGAGCTTGTACCTTAGTGAAGGGTAGAGCTAACAAACGTTTATACTGACGGTATACCTTGGGGAAAGCTCATGACTTTGGAATATTATGGAAACAACAAGGTGTCCTTACTTCCAACGAGAATAAAAATGACTTATATGTCCAAAATGTATTAGATGTCATAGTTTTGCCAGTCGCTCTAGCTGTTATTAAGGTTCCTAGGCATTCCAGACTTAACTCCCTGGAGGCCAAAGGGAACAACCTGTTTTCTGCCAAAAATGCTGCACTCAGGAGACCAGTAGCCAGACCTCTGTCAAAGTCCACAGGGATGTTCTCCTAAATATAATTTGGAAAAACTGACAAGTGATATCTAACAGTTGGCCCCAGGCAAACAGAAACAGTATTTGAAAAGTAGTAATTGTTGGCTCAATAAAAAGAGAACTCTGGTTTGGACCAAATAACAGTCTGGCCTTACCAGTAATTCTAAGATTCCCAATACTTACCTCTGTACATGCATTAAACCTGTGGTCTACTGATAAAATAATAGCATTCATCAACTGATATTGGTGAGGGAAGTTAATAAAGCTGCAAAAAGTGCCTACCTCACCGGTCCTACTTGTCCAAAGTACATTCCACAGAAACCTGCTTGGAAAAATAGATTTCATACAACTTCTCCCTCTCATGGATAAATATTTTAGTTATGGTTTGTATGTTTTCTCACTGGACCAAAGCCTTCCTCTGTAGACAGGGCAATAATGCTTCTGTGGCTAAAATTCTGTTAGAAAAGATTATCCCTACCTGGGAACCCTCTCGAATTTCATAGTGATTGGGGAACCCTCTTTACTGGTCAGGTGCTTTGACAAGTCAACGCTGTTTGTCCAGTTTTACAACTCTTTCCTTGTGCATGTCACCCTTAACCGCAGAGTTAGCTGCATGCAGTAATGGAACTATTAAGACACAACTGGTACAATTTGTAGAGACCCTTCAAAAACCTTGACCGAAAGCATTGCCACTGGTCCTAAATCTCAGATCCACCGGTTTGGAACTCACAGACTCTCACTCTCTGAGACAGTCACAGGATGTCCAATACACTTGGCCCCTGCCCCCTCTGACCCACAGTAATAAGAGAAGATAGACTTCAACAGTGTAAAGACCTGTTTCTATCAAAAATAACCATGCTGTGGTACATGTTTTTCACAGTGCACTCTGGGGGGAGACAATGACCTTAAGTATTACACTTTGCAACCCGATGATTTTTTGTTGGGGAAGGCACCTCCAAAATCCTTCCTACCTCACTAGGAAGGCTCTTATCAGGAACTACAAACCAACCCTTGTGTCTCCAAACTGCAGGGAAGCCTCCTGATTCATGTGACACACCTAAAGAAAGCACCAAACCCTGACTGGACCTGCATATCATGTGGTGACCTGAAAGTATAGATTTCCTGGAACTGAAGCAGATAACATCTGATGACACGCCTTCTTCCCAAGATGTCTGGACCAAGCTGTATACCTTTTTCTCACTCCTCTTCTCTCTCATGGAAAGTCAAAGTATTCATCTGCATTTCCCAAGCCCTTGTAAAAAACCTCTTCTTTTGATTATGGTCTTTAGGAAACATCCTTATGATCCCAGGACAAATTAATTTTTCACTTGCTTTTTCTGAAGGGTTAGAAGATTCAGAATTCACAAAAATTTTATTTCATCTGAACTATTAACTGACTTTGGATTCTTACCCAAATTAATGGTCTCTAACTTTGCAAACTTACTGGCTGTATTACCCTTTTTTTTTTTTTTTTAAGATTTTGTTTATCTTAAATCTTTGTTTATCTTAAAGCTCTTGAGCACCTGCGCGCATGCGCGAGTAAGGCAAGAGACTGGGGTGGGGGGGGGAGGGAGAGGGAGAGAAAATCTGAAGCACACTCTGCGCTAAGCCTGACATGGGGCTCGATCTCACTACTGCGAGATCATGACCTGAGCCAAAACCAAGAATTGGGACGCTTAACCAACTGAGCCTCCCAGGTGCTCCCTGACTGTATTATTAATAGCACATTTGGTTCTAAACACTTCTGAGATAATACTATTTTAAAAAACAACCTTTCAAGTTTTACCGTTTTGCAAAAAGTTCACTGGCTATTGCTTCATGATTATACCTGCACTGTATCTTCCAAAATGCACTTGGTTAATTCCTTCAGTGTGCTTCTGCAGTATCTACTATTCTGTCTTCATTATTGCTTTAAGTGGGGACTTTCAGAAAGGAGGCATACATGACTCCAGGTTTGCCTTCATAAGGAGAACCTTTCTCCCCTAAGTTGGAATAAGTGCCAATAAGTATTTCAACTGGCTACTTTCAGACCAAGAGTCCTGCCTTGGAATCTGGTTTAGAACCATCATACAATTTGGAATTGTTACTTCTGTTTTGCAGAAGTTATTTTAAGTTTTGTAATTTTTGCCTGAACTTAAAACAATGGACCCAATAACATGATGCTGGCTCAACACTTTGAGATGATCTCCAACATGACCACAAGAAGATTAGTGGGAGCACCTGAGAGTTTCTCCCTCTTAACCTTCCTTGCTACTCAAAAGTGGCTTTAAGTGGTTTCCTACTGCTATACACATTCTTTCTGATACTGCACATGACAACCAGGAAAGGTCCTTCCAGACACTGAGGGATAAAACCACCAAATATGGAAAACCTGAGTTGATCAGCAGTACTTTGAAAGAAACTTTATCAAAAAGGAGAAATGTGGAGGGTTGGCTGGGAAGATGGTGAAGTAGGAGGACCCTAAGCTCACCTTGTCCCTCGGATACAACTAGATAACACTCACTTCAGTGTAAATAACCCAGAAAATGATCTGAAGACTGGCAGAACAAACTCCAGAACTAAAGGGAGAGAGGAGGCCACACTGAAGAAAGTACGAAGGGCATAGATGTGGTCTGGGAGTGAAATGGATTGTGGCTGTCTGTGGTGGGAAAACTGGTGGTGGGGAGAAGGGCAAAAACTAGACTTTCGCACTGGGGAGTCCATGAGTGGGGAGGATGAATCCCCGTAACATTTGCCTTTCAAAGTGAGAGGGGTTGAATTTTTGAGTTCTTACACCCAGTGAGACTTAAAGCCTAGCGCCTGGGTGGCTCAGTCGGTTAAGCATCCGCCTTTAGCTCAGGTCGTGATCCCAGGGTCCTGGGATCGAGCCCTGTGTCGGGCTCCCAGCTCAGCGGGAAGCCTGCTTCTCCCTCTCCCTCTGCCCCTCCCCCTGCTTGTGTGCTGTCAAATGGATAAACAGAATCTTTAAAAAAAAAAAAATCAGAGAGCTCAGCTCTGGGAGAGTGCGGAGGGTGTTAAGAAGCCCAGTTCAGACCCTTAAAGAGACAGCACAACAAGCAGCACAAGAACATATAGTGTAGAACCAGCAGTTTGAAAAACACTGACGGCAGACAGAAGGGAGAGTGATTTCCTCATTTCAGAGTGGGCCTGGAGACACAGCGCTCCTCCAGGAACAAAGGAGCTGGCAGGTGCCATTTCCCTCCCCTGCCCCCCACTATAAACAATGGCCACTTGTGGGAACTAGTGAAGCCAACACTCATTACCTAACTTGCTTACACCAAGCCCCGCTGCAAAACCTCCAACCCTATGCTTCAGTGGATCCCCCTTCTCAGTCACACTTGCCTCAGTACCACAGCTGCAGATCCTCTCCCTGAGAAGTCTGGCGCAAACTCTGCCAACACCACATTTCCCAACCTGCACGTTTTGTGAAACCTCAGTTCCTGCAGAGGGCAGGTCTCATTTTGCAACCAGACCACTGCACACTTTGTTAAAATGCACCCCACCCCCTATTACAGACCAAACACTGCCCACAATAGGCAAAGAGAATATCTACAGACAACTGGACTGAAGGCAAAAGAGGTCAAGCCTCAACAGCAGAGAACACACACACAGACACATAGGAGACCCTTCCTGAAGCTCCAGGCCCTGGGGAATAGGAGACACTGCACTGCAGGGCACTACAGGACTTCTCTTCATAAAAAGACTATTAGTGTTAAAAGCACAAAGTAGCTGACCTTCTGAACACACAGAAATTCAGACAAAATGAGAAGACAGAAAAACATTTCTCACATGAAAGAACAGAACCAAACCACAGCAAGAGAGCTAAGCAAAATGGATAGAAGTAATATGCCTAATAGAGAATTTAAAGTAATGATCAAAGAGATACTCAATGGACTTGAGAAGAGTGGAGAACATCAATGAGACCCTTAACACAGAGATAAAAAAAGAACCAGAGATCAAGAACACAATACATGCAATTAAAAATACACCTGATGGAATAAATAGCAGACTAGATGAAGTAAAGGAACAAATTAATGACCCGGAAGACTGTAACAGAGGTAAGCTGAGAAAAGGAGAAGGAAGAAAATTATTCAAATTAAGAAGAGTCTTTTGGGGAACTCAGATTCCATCAAGTGTAATAACATTCACGTTATAGATATCTCAGAAGAAAAAGAAGAGGCAGAAAAGTTGAAGAAATAATAGCTGAAAAATTCCCTAGTCTGGGAAAGAAACAGATTTCCAGATCCAGGAGGTGGAGAGATCTCCCCAAAAATTCAACCCAAGGAGGTCCACACACCAAGACACATAGTAATTAAAATGGCAAAAAGTAGCAATAAGGAAAAAAAAGCAGCAAGAGAAAAGAAAACAGTTACATACCAAGTAAACCACACAGCAGTGGATTTTCAACAGAAACTTTCCAGGTCAGAAGGGAGTGATATGATATATTCAAAGTGCTGAGAGGGAAAAATCTGTAGCCAAGAATACTCTATCCAACAAGGCTAACATTTAGCATAGAAGGAGAGACAATTTTTCAGTCAAAACCAAAAAAGTTCATAGCCACTAAACCAACCCTACAAGAAGTATTAAAGGAGCCTCTCTGACTGGAAAGGAGACTGTAAGTGAGAATGTGAAAATATTTTTGTAAAAATCAGTCAAAGGATTCATAAAATAAAAAGATGAGTATGACACCATATACTTGAATGTGGAGAGGAATAAAGAACAGTTTCAAATTTAAGTGACCAATAACTTAATACAGACTATATGCAGATGTTATACACAATCCTAAAAGTAACCACACATCAAAAACCAGTAATAGATATGCAAAGAATAAAGAGAAAGGAATTCCAGTACATTACTAAAGAAAGCCAACAAACCATGACAGAGAGCAAGAGAAGGATCAAACTCTATAAAAACAACCACAAGTAACAAAATGGCAATAAATACATACCTATCAATAATTACTTCGAATATAAATGGACTAAATGCTCCAATCAAAAGACATACGGTGACAAGGTGGATTAAAAAAAACAAGATCCATCAATATGCTGCCTACAAGAGACTCATTTTAGCCCAAGATACCTGCAGAATGTATGTAAGGTGTGGAGAACCATCTATCATGCAAATGGATGTCAAAAGAAAGCCGGGGTGGCAATACTTGCATCAGACAAAATAGACTTTAATACAAAGACTGTAACAACAGACAAAGAAGGATGCTTTATAATAATAAAGGAGACAATCCAACAGGAATATATAAACAACTGTAAGTATTTATGCACCCAAAAGCATAAAACAATTAATAAAAAACAAAAAGGAAAACAACAACGAAAAACAAAGGAAATAACTGAAGGTAATACATTAAGTAGGACACTTTATTTATATATTTATTTACTCGAGCGAGAGTGAGAGCGAGCAGAGTGAGAGGGAGCAGACTCCCCGCTGAGCACAGAGCCCGAGCCACCCAGGCACTCGATAAGTAGGGCACCTTAATACCCCACTTACACTGATGGATAGATCATCCAAACAGAAAATCAACAAGGAAACAGTGGCTTTGTGTTTTGTTTTATTTTTAAAGCAAACAATGGCTTTGAATGACGCACTGGACCAGATGGATTAACACATATATATAGAGAACATTCCATCCTAAAAACAGCAGAATATACATTCTTTTCAAGTGTACACAGAATATTCTCCAGAAGAGATAACATAAAACAAGTCTCAACAAATAGAAAAAGACTGAAGTCACACTATGCATCTTTTCTGAACACAATACCATGAAACCAGGAATCAATCACACGAAAAGAATCTGCAAAGAGCACAAATACATGGAGGTTAAATATCATGCTACTAAACAATGAATGGGTCAACCAAGACATCACAGAAGACATAAAAAATTACATGGAAACAAATGAAAATGAAAACACAATGGTCCAAAATCTTTGGGATGCAGCAAAAGCTGTTCTAAGAGGGAAGTTTATAGCAATACAGGCCTATCTGAAGAACCAAGAAATATCTCAAACAACCTAACCATATATCCAAAGAAGCTAGAATAAAACCAAAACCCCAAACCAGCAAAGAAAGGAAATAATGGAAATAATAAAGATGAAAACAAAAATAAATGACATAGAAACTAAAAAAAACCCAAGAGAATAGATTGAAACTAGGAACTGGTTCTTTGAAAAAGGGTCAAGAAAATTGATAAACCTTTTCATCAGGAAAAAGAAAAGAGAGAGAGTACCTAAATAAACAAAATCAATAATTAAAGAGGAGAAATAACCAACACAGAGCGAGCACAGTGAGAGGGAGGAGACTCCCCATTGAAATAAAAACAACTGTAACAGAATATCATGAAAACCTATATGCCAACAAATCAGACAACTTAGGAGAAATGGATAAATTCATAGAAACATATAACCTACCAAAACAAAAGGAGGAAGAATAGAAAATTTGAACAGACTCATTACAAGCAATGAAACTGAATCAGTAATCAAAAAACTCCCCCAAAACATAAGTCCAGGACCAGAAAGCTTCATAGGTGAATTCTACCAAACATTTAAAAAAGAGTTACTACCTATTCTTTTCAAACTATTCCAAGAAATGCAAGAGGAAGGAAAACTTCCAAATCCATTCTATGAGGCCAGTATCACTGTAATAACAAAACGAGATAAAGACAGCCCAAACAAGAGAACCACAGAGCAGTATCTCTCATGAATATAAATGTAAACGTTCTCAACAAAATATTAGCTAACTGAATCCAACAATACATTAAAAAATCCAACACCACAAACAAGTGGGATTTATTCTCAGAATGAAAGGGTGGTTCAATATTTGCAAAACAATCAACGTGATACGTCATGTCAATAAGAGAAAGGATAGGGGCGCCTGGGTGGCTCAGTTGGTTAAGTGACTGCCTTCGGCTCAGGTCATGATCCTGGAGTCCCGGGATCGAGTCCCGCATCGGACTCCCTGCTCAGCAGGGAGTCTGCTTCTCCCTCTGATCCTCCCCCCTCTCATGGTCTCTCTGTCTCATTCTCTCAAATAAAATCTTTAAAAAAAAAAAAAAAAAAAAAAGAAAGGATAAAAAGTATATGATCATTTCAGTAGATGTAGAAAAAACATTTGATAAAGTATAACATCCATTCATGTAAAAAAAACCCTCTGCAATGTAGATTTAGAGAGAACATACCCCCAAAATAATAAAGGTCTTACACGAAAAATTCACAGCCGACATCATATTCAATAGTGAAAAACTGAGAGCTTCTCCCCTAAGGTCATCAACATGACAAGGATGTCCACTCTCAGCATTTTTTTTTTTAAGATTTTATTTATTTGACAGGGAGACACAGCGAGAGAGGGAACACAAGTAGGGGCAGAGGGAGAGGAGAAGCAGGCTTCCCGAGGAGCAGGGAGCCCGATGCGGGGCTCGATCCCAGGACGCTGGGATCATGACCTGAGCCAAAGGCAGATGCTTAACGACTGAGCCACCCAGGCGCCCCAGCACTTTTATTCAGCATAGAAGTCCTAGCTACAGCAATTAAACAACATAAAGAAATAAAAGGCATCCAAACTGGGAAGGAAGAGTAAAACTCTATTTGCAGATAATATACTATATACATATATATATGGTATACATATATACTGTGTGTGTGCGTATGTGTGTATGTGTATATATATATACATACACACACACACACATAGACTCCACCAAAAAACTGCTGGGACTGATAAATGAAGTCAGTAAAGTCACAGGATACAAAATTATTGTACAGAAATCTGCTGCATTCCTACACACTAATAATGAAGTGGCAGAAAGTGAAATTAAGAAAACAATCCCGGGGCGCCTGGGTGGCTCAGTCGTTAAGCGTCTGCCTTCGGCTCAGGTCATGATCTCAGGGTCCTGGGATCGAGCCCCGCATCGGCTCCCTGTTTGGCAGGGGGGCCTGCTTCTCCCTCTCCCTCTATTGTTCTCCCTGCTTGTGCTCTCTCGCTCTCTCTGTCAAATAAATAAATAAAATCTTTAACAAAAAAAAAAAAAAAAAGAAAACAATCCCAATTACAACTGCACCAAAACCAAAAAAATACCTAGAAATAAGCTTAACCAAACAGGTGAAAGACCTGTACTTTGGAAACTATAAAACACCGATGAAAGAAATTCAAGATGACACAAAGAAGTGGAAAGACATTCCATGCTCATGGGTTGGAGGAACAAATACTATTAAAAGGTCTATATCCTTTAAAGTAATCTACAGATCAAATACCAACAGCATTTTTCACAGAACTAAAACGAACAATCTTAAAATTGTATGGAACCGCAGAAGACCTCAAATAGCCAAAGCAATCTTGAAAAAGAAAAACAAAACTAGGGGTATCACAATTCCAGATTTCCAGTTATATTATAAAACGGTAGTAATTAAAACAGTATGGTACTGGCATAAAAACAGACACACAGATCAACAGAATAGAATAGAAAACCCAGAAATGAACCCACAGTTATACGGTCAATCTTCAATGAAGGAGGAATCAATATGCAATGGGAAAAAGTTTCTTCAACAAATGGTATTGGGAAAACTGGACAGCTACATGCACAAAAAAAAAAGAAAGAAAAAAACAGGACCACCTTCTTACACCATACAGAAAAATAAATTCAAGATGGATTAAATGGGGCGCTTGGGTGGCATGGCTGGTTAAGCATCCAACTCTTGATCTCAGCTCAGGTTTTGATCTCAGGGTCGTGAGTTCAAGCCCTGTGCTGGGCTATATGCTGGGTGTGGAGCCGACTTAAAAATAAGTAAGTAAATAAATAAATAAACCCAAAAACAAACAAAAAAAACAAGAACAAAAAACCCAAAATGGATTAAAACCTAAATATGAGACATGAAATCATAATAATCCTAGAAGAGAGCACAGGCAGTAATTTCTTCAACATCAGCCACAGCCACTTCTTTCTAGATACATCTCCTGAGGCAAGGGAAATAAAAGCAAAAATAAAGCAAAAAACTGGGACTTCATCAAAATAAAGATTTTCTGCACAGTGAAGGAAACAATCAACAAAACTAAAAGGCAACCTCCTGAATGGAAGAAGATATTTGCAAATGACATACCCAATAAAGGGTTAGTAGTATCCAAAATATATAAAGAATGGATACAACTTGGGGTGCCTGGGTGGCTCAGTTAGTTAAGCATCTGACTCTTGATTTCGCTCAGGTCACGATCTCAGGGTTGTGAGATTAAGCCCGGCATCGGGCTCCGTGCTCAGAGGGGAGTCTCCTTCTCTGCTTCTCTCCCTGTCCTCCTGTGTGTGCAAATGCTCTCTCTAATATAAATACATGAATCCTTAAAAAAAAAAAAAAAAAAAAAAGAACTGATATAACTCAACACCCAGAAAACTAAATAATCCATGGGCAGAAGACATGAATAGACATTTCTCCAAAGAAGACATACAGATGGCCAACAAACACATGAAAGGATGCTGAACATCACTGATCATCAGGCAAATGCAAATCAAAACTACAAGGAGAGTGGGGCACCTAGGTGGCTCAGTTGGTTAAGCAGCTGGTTCTTGATTTCAGCCCAGGTAATGATCTCAGGGTCCTGGGATCGAGCTGCATCGGGCTCCCCGCTCATCGGGGAATCTGTTTGAGGATTCTCTCTCCCTCTCCCTCTGCCCCTCCCCCCACTCATATGTGTGCACACACTCTCTAAAATAAATCAATAAATCTTTTTTTTTTTTTTAAGATTTCATTTATTTGACAGAGAGAGACAGTGAGAGAGGGAACACAAGCAGGGGGAGTGGGAGAGGGAGAAGCAGGCTTCCCACTGAGCAGAGAGCCCAATGTGGGGCTTGATCCCAGGACCCTGAGCCGAAGGCAGACGCTTAATGGCTGAGCCACCCAGGTGCCCTAAATCAATAAATCTTAAAAAAAAAAAAACCAAAGAAACAATAAACAAAACAAAACAAAAAACCCTACAAGGAGATACCACCTCACAACTGTCAGAATAGCTAAAATCAAAAATACAAGAAATAACAGGTGTTGGTGAGGATGTGGAGAAAAGGAACTCTTGTGCACTGTTGGTGGGAATGCAAATTGGTGCAGCCACTGTGGAAAACAGTGTGGAGGTTCCTCACAAAATTAAAAATAGAACTGCCCTAGGATCAAATAATCTCACTACTGGGTATTTACCCCCAAAATACAAATACACTAACTCAAAGGGATAAATGCACCCCTATGTTCACTGCAGCATTATTTACAATAGCCAAACTATGGAAGCAGCCCAAGTGCTCATTGACAGATAAATGGATAAAGAAGATGTGGTATATATATAGATAATGAAATATTATTTGGCCATAAGAATGAAATCTTACCATTTGCAATGCTTTGGAGGAGCTAGACAGTATTATGTTAAGTGAAATAAGTCAGTCAGAGAAAGACAAATATCGTATGATTTCACTCATATGTGGAATTTAAGAAACACAAAGAAGCAAAGGGAGAGAGAGAGAAACCAAGAAATAGAATCTTAACTATAGAAAACAAAGTGATGGTCACCAGAGGGGAGGTAGGTGGGGCGATGGGTGAAATAGGATTTGGGGAATAAAGAATATACTTATCATGATGAAAAAAGAGAAAAGGAAAAAAAAAAAAACCAGAAGAAGATATAAGCACACACAAAAAAACCACAAAACCCAAAAACAAAGCTCAGGCCCCACAGATATTTTTCTCCAACCAGGACTGTGTGGTGAACATTAAGGAAGAAAGGCTTCAGAAATCTGGCTCATCTACACATTGGATAATCCCCATTGAGCACAACTGCTCCTTTACTTTTAGAAGTGCTTATTAAGCACCTGTTGCACTACCAATGTGAGTCAAGGAGCCCTGGAACCCTCACTGTCCCCACAACAGAAGCCTCTATGTCAGCCATTGTCCTTTGCAGGTTTCTTCACTGTCCCTTCGATATTCAGAAGCTCTACTCATCCCTGAACTTTCTAACGAACATCAGTCTGTTAGCTACCTTGTGACAGACCTTAAATTCATTCTCCCTTTCTTCCCTAGTATTAGGGCATTAGCTGGACTTTGGAATCTCTCCTGCAGTCAGGTATGGCCAGCTATGTAAACTAAGTTCAAGTCATGGGTCTCTTGGGTGTTGGCATTAAAACACTGGCTATGTCTTCCAGTACTCTTTTTCCTTTCCAAGGGCAGAAACATGGATATGGCAGTGACCCAGCTTTGACAATTCAACAGACAACATCCTGGAGAATGGTAGAGCAACAAGATGGAAAGAACCTGGAATGGAATACAGATACTTACCTGCTCTGAATTACCTTCTATCTCTGCATATTACATGAGAAATACATTTCTGTCTTGAATTAAAAAAAAAAAAAAGTGGAGGGTGGGGATTCTAAAATTTTAATAAAAGGAAACTTCATTTAGAATGGAGTCAGGAGGCCAGTGGGGGGAGCTTTCACACCCTACCACTCCTCAGTTGCAAACCCAACAGGAAGAGAAAGGACCCACATTAGTATTCCAGCAGGAGGGAGGCTTTCCTTCTCCACCCCCACCCCAGCAAACAGTCCAGCCAACATGAGACCATCACAACTCAGCCAATGAAAAGCCACTACAGTTCAAGTTCCCAGTTTACTCCAATGGACCTATTTTGTTCATAACAGCCTTCCCAATATCCCCCTTTCCTCTATAAAAGAGCGTTTCTCTCTTTTGTTCTCTGGACTTGCCTATGGTTTTGCCATAGTTTGCTTGTCCTGCATTGCAATTCTCTGCTATTCCTGAATAAACCCATTTTTGCTAGTAAAGAACTGGCAGACTGATTGAGAGCATGCACTTGCAGGGGGGGAGAGGGTGGAGGAAAGGGAGAGAGAGAATCTTAAGCAGGCTCCATGCCCAGTGCAGAGTCCGATGTGGGGCTCGATCTCACAACCCTGAGATCATGACCTAAGCCAAAATCAAGAGTCCACACTTAACTGACTGAGCCACCCAGGTGCCCCTGGCAATTTTATTTTTAAGGTTAACAAAAACAAATACTATTCTGGAAAATCACCAAATGAAAAAGTAAGCAAAAATACAACACTAAATTGTTCCAGAAACAATGAAATCAAGGAACCTTCATTTAAAGTTCAACAAAGAGACAGAAAACAAAAAGGAACCAAAAAGGTTTTGGTGCTAAAGAATACAACGACTGAATTGAAGAATTCAACAGAGAGGGAGCTTCAACGACAGACTAGATCAAGCAGAAGAAAGAATATGAGAGCTTGAAGATAGATATTGGAAATTAGCTAATCAGAGGAGAAAAAAAGTGAAAAGAATGAAGAAGCCAGGCTACGGAACTTCTGGGACACCATCAATAAAAATAATATATGCATCATTATAGTCTCAGAAGGAAAAGGGAGGGAGAAAGGAGTGGAAAGCTTATATAAAGAAATAATGGCTGGAGGACTTCTGGGAAGGTGGTGGAATGGGAAGATCCTAAGCTCACCTTGTCCCATGCATACAACTGGATAATACCCACATCAGTGTAAATAGCCCAGAAAAATGACCCAAAGACTGGCAGAATAGACTCTCCACAGTTAAATGTAGAGAAGAGGCCACACCAAAGAGGGTAGGAAGGGTGGAGATGCAGTCAGAGCCACAAGACTGTGGAAGGGAGGAATGCCGTGGGCAAGGAGAAGGGAGAGAGACAGACACTCACTTTAGGCACCAGGAACCTGCACTAGGAAGATGAATCCCTGTAACACTGCTTTGAAAACCAGAGGGGACTAATTTTGCAAGTTCTTACAATCAGTGAGCTTAACATCTGGAACTTTAAAAATCATTGGGCTTGGCTGTGGGAGAGCTGGAGGTCAATGGAACCTGAGTCCCTACCCTTAAAGAAACAGCACGACAAATAGCCCTGTGTAGAGAAAAAGCACAGAGGCAGCAGATGGAAAAATACCTAGAGTGTACAGAAAGGAGATTTACTTACTGGTCTCAGAGTATGTGTTGGAGCACTAGGGATCTTTTGGAGGGGCAGGAATCTTTAGGATACTTTTCCAGGAACAAAGGAGGTGGCAAGTGCCATTTACCTCCCCCATACCCGTAGCCTAGACACATGGACACCTGTAGGAATCAATGCAGTGCTAATACATTCCACTTAGCTTGCTAACAGTGCATCCCCCTCCTTCTACAGACCTGCCCCCTCCAACCCTGCAGGTCCCTTCCTGTAGCAGACCAGTGCAGACCTTGCTGGCACCGTGCCCCACCACCTCTTTCTCCTGAGGACTGGTCCCCTCCAGCCCTGTGGCAGTTTTCTAAAGTGGCTCCAGGTCCCTTCCGACAAGAGACCTACACAAACCTTGCTAACGCTACGCCCCTGCCCCTGTATTCTCCTGAAGACTGAGACCCCTCCAAAATGCCCTTGGCCAGGGCCCACCTGAAGCAAAGCCATAAACATGGCAGTGTGCAAGCAGCCCTGATAGGGACCAGCACAATTCCAAAGTGACTTTTGTCCTGGGGTAAGGGGAATATAACCAGACACACCAGTCCTACTGAAGCCCCAGTAGTGGGCTGGGGGCAGACATCGGGTTTGACTATAGGCCCTGCCCATCAATGAAAGCTTCTCAGGCGACAACACAGAGGAAGTGCTCTGTATTTTGCTGCTATTGCATCTCTGGCAAACACCGGGTCTGACTCAAATCAAGGCAGCCCCAGACTGGCCCACTTATAACACATGAACAAAACTGTGCCCCCAAAAGGCAAAGAGAGCCATTGCAGATGACTGGTCTGAAGGCAAACACTGCTCAGCCACAGCAGTAGGATGCATACAACACACATAAGAGACACCCCCGAAGTGCCACGTGAACAGGGGGACATTGCACGGCAGGGCACTACAGAACCTCTTCTTCATTAAGTCCATTACTTTCAAGAGCAGGAGAGGTAGCTGACTTTCCTAAGACACAGAAACAGACAGAGGAAAAAAAAAAAAAACAGACACAGAGAGTTAGAGGAAATGAACAGACAGATGAATATATCCCAAATAAAAGAACAAGACAAAATCACAGCAAGAGAGCTAAACAAAACAGATAATACACCTGACAGAGAACTTAAAATCATCATCATAAAGATACTCATTGGACTTAAGAAAAGAGTGGAGCACCTCAGTGAGACCCTCAACAAAGAGATAGAAAACATAAAAAAGAACCAAACAAATGAAGAACTCAATATATGAAACTAAAAGTACATTAAATGGAATAAATAGTAGACTAGAAGGAGCAGAAGAACGGATCACTGACCTGAAGAACAGATAATGGAAAGCCATCAAGCTGAATTGGAGAGAGAGAAAAAAATGTAAACAGACTTAGGGAACTTGGTGACATCATCAGTGTTATAACATTCACATTATAGAGATTCTGGAAGGAGAGGAGAGAGAAAAGGGGCAGAAAATTTATTTGAAGAAATAATAGCCAAATTGAGGAAGGAAACAGAAATCCAGATCCAAGAGGTGTAGAGAGCCCCCAACAAAATCAACCCAAGGAGGTCCACATCAAGACACACAGTAATTAAAATGGCAAAAAGTGGAATTTTAATTTTATGCCATTTGGGTTTACAGAAGATTTCACAAGAATGCTCTATTTTTGGATAGCGGACAAAACCTGTATATATACAATGGAATATTATTTAGCAATGAGAAAGAAGGTCATCTACCATTTGTGACAACATGGTTGGATCTTGAGGGCGTTATGCTAACTGAACTAATTTAGACAAAGAAAGGCAAATATGGTATCATTTATACGTGAAGTCTAAATCACCCAAACTCATAGAAACAGAATACTTGTGGTTACTAGGATGTGAGGGAGGCTGGGGAAATGGGGAGATTGGTCAAAGGGTACAAACTTCCAACAAGATGATTAACAATTTTAATTTTGGGTATCTAATGTATAGTACGGTAATTATAGTTAACAAAACTGTATTATATACTTTAAATTTGCTAACTGACTAGATCTTAAATGTTCTCACCGTTAAAAAAAATGGTATTTGTGTGACATGATGGAGGTGCTAGCTAACACTATTGTGGTAATCATTTTGCAGTACATAAGTGTATCAAATCAACACATTGTATACCTTAAGCTTATACAGTGTGATATGTCAATTTTATCTCAATAAAGTGGTAGAAAATTCTTTAGAAAATATTACAAAAGAAAAAAATAAAAATTTAAAAGGAGGCATTGACATCTGTAAAACTTAAATTATACAGAAAGTTCAATGTATTACCATATGTTTTAATATTTAAACCTTTGATGAAATACAAGATACGGGGAAAATATAAATTATCAAAGAAACTACTACTCCTCTACTACCCAAGAATAATAGCTGGAGTGTGTTAAGTTATTGGGTGCTTAGGTGTTCTAGATACCAACTGCATACATGGTGCTGTGTTAATTTGTCTTTTCTAATTTAGTCTTCACAATAAATTAGAAATTGGAACTAGTATTATGCTATTTTACAAATGAAAAAATTGAGGCTCAGGTAGATTAGGCAATTTGCCCACAGTCACAAAGACAGTAAGCATGAATCTAAAAAGTTATCAAAGGGCGCCTGGCTGGCTCAGATGGTTAAGCGTCTGCCTTCGGCTCAGGTCATGATCCCAGGGTCCTGGGATCGAGCCCCACATTGGGCTCCTGGCTCAGCGGGGAGCCTGCTTCTTCCTCTCCCTCTGCCTCTCTCCCTACTCATGCTTTCTCTCTCTCTCTCTCTCTGTATCTCTGTGTCTCAAATGAATAAATAAAATCTTTAAAATAAATAAATAAATAAATAAATAAAAAGTTATCAAAAATTAACTCCCCTAGGATTCCAGGACCAGAAGATTGTACTAGTATTTTCTTTTAAACTTTCTAATGCCCTGCCCCCAAATAAATAATGGAAAGTTACAGGAGGAAAAAAACCATAAAAACAAATGGAAAACCACCTAATTCACTTTATTTAGCATAAATTGGATACCAAAATCTGATATAGGTATCACACATTTAACAAAAACAAAACTAAACTATAGACCACTATTTCCCAATCTGTTTTCCACATCAAAGCTATCACTATTGAAATGTACCAAAATCTTTTTCTGATAATAACCCTTGAAAAATCTAGTAATAAAGCATGCTTCCTCAACATAATAAGGATTATCTATCTTAAGCCAATAGTCAATATAATCCTTAATATAAATTTTAGAGACATTTGCACTGAAATCAGAAACAAAACATACATGCCCACTCTCATCACTATACCACTGGGTGTGAAAATCTAATTAAAATAAATAGAACGTGAAATAAAATCAACAGAAAATAGATCACAAAATATTTGCAGACAAATTTCTTCATGAAAAACCCAAGACTCAAAAAAATAAATTTTATAAATAATACAATAATTCAGCAATACAACTGGACTCAAACATTTTGAGACCATAATTACTGGTTAAAGAAATAGTAGAAAACATGGATTTAATTCACAATTTAAAAGAAGCAAATCATGTAAAAATCTGTGTAATTAACATTTACTAAGCATTTCTTATATGCCAGGCACTGTTTTTAATTTTGGAGTACAGAAGTGAACCAACTAGACTAAGTTGCCTACATTCATGAAATACAAGTGTGAAACTTAACATAGAGGCAGCTACATAGGTTGTGTAGAGAATCATACCTGATGACTTGAATAAAAAGATATACAACATTTTTGAATGAAAATATGAAATACTGAAAACATGTCAATTTTTACAAACTTCAACAACTAAAACAGAATTTCAATCATTCTGGCTAAAATTACATTATAGTTGTTGAACACTTGCAAAGTGATGTAATTTACCTGGGGGAAAAAATGAAAAGAAAAACAGAACAGAAAGGAACTACTTAAGAAAACTTTGGAAAAAAAAAACCAAAACAAAACAGGATATACCACCAGACAGCAGAACATTATCATATAAAAGTATGTAATTAAAAAATCACAATAATTAAATCTTTACAGTTTTGTCACAAAAACAGAGGCTAATAATGGACCAGAATAGGTAGCTAGAAACAAACTGGCAAATTTAAGAATTAAACCCAAGATTAAAAAAAAGTGTCACTTAAAAATCTCATCTCATATGATACATCAAAATAATTAGGGATGGATTAAATAGTTACGTGAAAAAGAAGACAGACCACACAAACCAGAAGGAAATACAAGTATGTATTTGACTTTTGGATGGAAATTATATCAATAAAAAAACAGATCACAAAAGAAAAATTTGGACTAGTTAAACCTGACAAAACTGTGCACATCAAAAACCATTATAAGCACAGTTAAAAATCAAGTCAGAAATGTGGAAAATCCACCGTAACTACAACTAAACAATGGTTAGCATCTGTACTACAAAAGGTGCTTGTAGAAATAAGGAAAGACTAATAGTTCAATAGAAAAATTTGCAAAGACTACTGACAATTTATAGAAGAGTAAATATAAAACAATGATAAATATGTGAAAAAAAATCATACCAGTAAATCAAAGAAAACTAAAATGATATTTTTTGCTGAATTAGAAAATAATTATATGCAACTGATGAATCACTAAATTCAATCTCTGAAACTGATAATACTATGTTAACTGAATTTAAATAAAAAATTTAAAACAAGAAAATATTTAAAAGCTCAAGAATAATGAATGCTGAGAAGGTCCAATGCGACAGAAACTTTCAGAAACTGCTGATGGAGTATAGACTGGTATGCTCTTTTTGGAAAGTAACTGGGCACTGTGTATCAAGATTTTCAACATGTTCATAACCATTGAACAGGTATTCCATTTCTAGAAATAGTCAGAAATGTTTACAGAGTGATATATCAATATAATAGTCAAAATGTTATAAAATCCAAAAGTGCTGAAATAACCTAAATGCCCAACAGAAAGGGAATGGCTGGGTAAAATCAAAGTACATCTAAATGATTAAATTTTATATAGCAATTAAAAATACCATTTACAATATTTTAAGAAGTACAAAAATATTAATATAATGCTAAACAGATGGGAGGAAAAGATGGCGGAGGAGTAGGGGACCCTATTCCAACCGGTCCCCTGAATTGAGCTGTGTATTTACCAGAGCAGTCTGAACACCCACGAAATCAGTCTGAGATGTAAGAAGATATATCTGGATCTCTACAAACAGAATATGGCAAGCAGTTGGTGTCAAGGTACGAAGTAGGGAGGTGTGATTCCGTGGGCATATATTGGAGGATAAATGAAAGGGGGAGGGAGCCGAGCCATCAGGATACTACACCACCAGTGAGCGATGGCCTCCTGCACTGGGGACCGGGCACAGGCTCGCAGACGGGTAGCGACGGGGAAAGGACTTTAGGGCAGCCCCCCGGACTGAAACCAGAGCGGCTGGGCCACGTGTGTGAACTGGGGGCGGCTGGCGGTTTTATAAGCACAAAGGGCAGAAATGTGCCCTGACCTGGAGGCAAGGACTGGGAGCGCTGCTGAGGGGCACACAACCCAGGACGCTGCAGTTTTTTAGCAGCACAGAGAGAAACGGAGAGGGTGTAGACTGGAGAGCTCACTGAAGAACAGACTGCGATCTCTCTGCTCTGAGGCAGAGGGTTGGAAGCCGTCTCTTCTGCTCTGACTCTCGGAAGAGACGCGGAAAGCCTCCAGGGAAAGCCACAAGAGAACAAAAGCCCCCAAAAACCGATTTTCACTGAGCCCATCCCCCCGCAAAGGGAGCAGGGCAATTCTGCCCAAACAGGGTTGCCTGAGTAACAGAGCAGCAGGCGCCCCACCAGAAGGCTGGGAGAACAAGAGGCCAACAACCCTAAGGTCCCTATGAACAGATGCATCTTGCTTGGGTTGTGGTAATTTGGACACTGTACATTCCCTCAACCACCCCTCAACAGAATGACTAGGAGGAGGAACCCCCAAAACAGGAAAGACTCAGAGACTGTGACTTCTGCCACAGATTTATAAATGGATACAGATATAACCAAGATGCTGGAAATGGACTTCAGGGTAACAGTTATGAAGACGATGGCTAGAATGGAGAAATCGATTAATGGCAGAAATGAAAGCTGAACTGGCAGAACTTAAAAATGCTATCAATGAGATCCAATCTAATCTAGATACTCTAACAGCTAGGGTAAACAAGGCAGAAGAACGAATTAGTGATCCAGAAGACAAATTGACAGAAAAGAAGGAAAAAGGAGGCCTGGGAGAAACAGCTTAAAATCCATGAAAACAGAATTAGAGAAATAAGTGATGCCATGAAACGTTCCAATGTCAGAATTATTTGGATCCCTGGGGGAGTGGAGAGAGAGACAGGACGAGATGATATAGCTGAGCAAATCGTAGCTGAGAACTTCCCTAATCTAGGGAATGAAACAAGCATTCGTGTCCTAGAGGCAGAGAGGACCCCTCTCAAGATCAAGGAAAACAGACCAATGCCCTGGCATGTAATAGTAAAACTTGCAAATCTTAGAACCAAGGAAACCATCTTAAGGGCAGGTAGGGGGAAGAGATTCCTTAGGTACAGAGGGAGGAACATCAGAATAACATCAGACCTATCCACAGAGACCTGGTAAGCCAGAAAGGGCTGGCAAGACATATTCAGGGTACTAATTGAGAAGAACATGCAGCCAAGAATACTTTATCCGGCAAAGCTGTCATTCAGAATGGATGGAGAGATGCAGAGCTTCCAAGACCGGCAGAAACTGAAAGAATGTGTGACCGCTAAGCCAGCCCTGCAAGAAATATTAAGGGGGTTTCTATTAAAGGAAAAAAGACCCCAAGAGTGATACAGAATAGAAATTTAGAGAGACAATCTATAGAAACAAGGACTTCACAGGCAACATGATGACAATACATATCTTTCAATAATCACTCTAAACATGAACGGCCTAAATGCCCTCGTAAAATGGCACAGGGTTGCAGACTGGATAGAAAGACAGGACCTATCCATATGCTGCCTATAAGAGACTCATTTTGAACCTGAAGATATATCCAGACTGGAAGTGAAGGGATGGAGATCCATCTTCCATGCCAATAGACCTCAAAAGAAAGCTGGGGTAGGAATTCTTACATCAGACAAATTAGATTTTAAGCTAAAGACTGTAGTTAGAGACACAGAAGGACACTATATCATTCTTAAAGGGTCTATCCAACAAGAAGATCTAACAATTGTAAATATCTACGCCCCCAACATGGGAGCAGCCAAATACATAAGCCAACTGTTAAACAAAATAGGCATATTGACAATAATACATTAATTGTAGGAGACCTCAATACTCCACTCTCAGCAACAGACAGATCATCCAAGCAGAAAATCAACAAAGAAACAAGAGCTTTGAATGACACACTGGACCAAATGGACCTCATAGATATATACAGAACATTCTACCCTAAAACAACAGAATACTCATTCTTCTCGAGCGCACATGGAACTTTCTCCAGAATAGACCACATACTGGGTCACAAATCAGGTCTCAACCAATACCAAAAGATTGAGATTATTCCCTGCATATTCTCAGACCATAATGCTTTAAAACTGGAACTCAATCCCCAAAAAAAATTTGGAAGAAATTCAAACACTTGGAAGCTAAAGACCACTTTGCTCAAGAATGTATGGGTCAACCAGGAAATCAAAGAAGAACTTAAACAATTCATGGAAACCAACGAAAACAAAAACACATCGGTCCAAAATCTATGGGATACTGCAAAGGCGGTCCTAAGGGGAAAATACGTAGCCATCCAAGCCTCACTCAAAAAAATAGAAAAATCCCGAATTCACCAAGCAACTTTACACCTTAAAGAACTGGAGAAAAAGCAACAAACAATGCCTAAGCCATGCATTAGAAGAGAAATAATTAAGATTAGAGCAGAGATCAATGAATTAGAAACCAGAAACACAGTAGATGAGATCAACAAAACTAAAAGCTGGTTCTTTGAAGGAATTAATAAGACCGATAAACCACTGACCAGACTTATCCAAAACAAAAGAGAAAGGACCCAAATTAATAAAATTATGAATGAAAGGGGAGAGATCACGACTAACACCAAGGAAATAGAAACAATTACTAGAAATTACTATCAACAACTATATGCCAATAAATTAAGCAACTTGGAAGAAACGGATGCCTTCCTGGAAACCTATAAACTACCAAGACTGAAACAGGAAGAAACCTGAATAGGCCAGTAACCAGGAACGAGATTGAAGCAGTGATCAAAAACCTTCCAAAAAAACAAGAGTCCAGGGCCTGATGGATTCCCTGGAGAATTCTACTGAACATTCAAAGAAGAAATAATACCTATTTTCCTGAAGCTGTTTCAAAAAACAGAAGCAGAAGGAAAGCTTCCAGACTCATTCTATGAGGCCAGCATTACCTTAATCCCCAAACCAGGCAAAGACCCCATCAAAAAGGAGAATTTCAGAGCGATATCCCTGATGAATGTGGATTCCAAAATTCTCAACAAAATCCTAGCTAATAGGATCCAACAATACATTAAAAGGATCATCCACCACAACCAAGTGGGATTTATCCCCGGGATGCAAGGGTGGTTCAACATTTGCAAATCAATCAATGTAATAGAACACATTAATAAGAGGAGAGAGAAGAACCATATGGTCCACTCAATTAATGCAGAAAAAGTATTTGACAAAATACAGCATCCTTTCTTGATTAAAACTCTTCAGAGTATAGGGATAGAGGGAACATTCCTCAATTTCATAAAATCCATCTATGAAAAACCCACACTGAATATCATCCTCAATGGGGAAAGCTGAGAGCCTTTCCCTTAAGATCAGGAACACAACAAGGATGCCCACTCTCACCACTATTGTTCAACATAGTACTAGAAATCCTAGCAACAGCAATCAGACAACAAAAAGAAATAAAAGGTATTCAAATTGGCAAAGAAGTCAAACCCTCTCTCTTCACAGATGATACTTTTTGTGCAAAATCCGAAAGACTCCACCCCCAAATTACTAGAACTCATACAGCAATTCAGTAACGTGGCAGGATACAAAAATCAATGCACAGAAATCAGTTGCTTTCTTATACACTAACAATGCAACTGGAGAAAGAAATTAGAGAATCGATTCCATTTACAATAGCACCAAAATCCGTAAGATACCTCGAATAAACCTAACCAAAGAGGTAAAGGATCTGCATTCTAGGAACTACAGAACACTCATGAAAGAAATTGAAGGAGACACAAAAAGATGGAAAAACATTCCATGCTCATGGATCGGAAGAATAAACATTGTTAAAATGTCTATGCTGCCCAGAGCAATGTATACCTTCAATGTCATCCTGATCAAAATTCCAATGACATTTTTCCAAGTGCTGAAACAAACAATCCTAAAATTTGTATGGAATCAGAAAAGACCCTGAATTGCCAAGGAAATGTTGAAAAAGAAAAACAAAGCTGGGGCATCACGTTGCCTGAATTCAAGCTATATTACAACGCCATGATCACCAAGACAGCATGGTACTGACACAAAAACAGACACAGAGACCAATGGAACAGAATAGAAAGCCCAGATATGGACCCTTAACTCTATGGTCAAATAATCTTTGACAAAGCAGCAAAAAATATGCAATGGAAAAAAGACAGTCTCTTCAATAAATGGTGCTGGGAAAATTGGGCAGCCACATGCAGGAGAATGAAACTCGACCATTCTCTAACACCATACACAAAGATAAACTCAAAATGGATGAAAGACCTCAAGGTGAGACAGGAATCCATCAAAATCCTAGAGGAGAACATAGGCAGTAACCTCTTCGACATCAGCCACCACAACTTCTTTCATGATACATCTCCAAAGGCAAGGGAAACAAAAGCGAAAATGAACTTTTGGGACTTCATCAAGATAAAAAGCTTCTGCACAGCAAAGGAAACAGTCAACAAAACAAAGAGGCAACCCACAGAATGGGAGAAGATATCTGCAAATGACACTATAGACAAAGGGCTGATATCCAAGATCTATAAAGAACTTCTCAAACTCAACACCCAAAAAATAAATAATCAAGTCAAAAAACGGGCAGAAGACATGAACAGACACTTCTCCAAAGACGACATACAAATGGCTAACAGGCACATGAAAAAGTGTTCATCATCATTAGCCATCAGGGAAATTCAAATCAAAACCACACTGAGATACCACCTTACACCAGTTAGAATGGCAAAAATTGCCAAGGCAAGAAACAACCAATGCTGAAGAGGTTGTGGAGAAAGGGAAACCCACTTACACTGTTGGTGGGAATGCAAGTTGGTACAGCCACTTTGGAAAACAGTGTGGAGGTTCCTCAAAAAATTAAAAATAGAGCTACCCTATGACCCAGCAATTGCACTCCTGGGTATTTACCGCAAAGACACAGATGTAGTGAAAAGAAGAGCCATATGCACCCCAATGTTCATAGCAGCAATGTCTGCAGTAGCCAAACTATGGAAAGAGCTGAGATGCCCTTCAACGGACGAATGGATAAAGAAGATGTGGTCCATATATACAATGGAATATTACTCAGCCATCAGAAAGGATGAATACCCAACTTTTATATCAACATGGATGGGACTGGAGGGGATTATGCTAAGTGAATTAAGTCAAGCAGAGAAAGTCAATTATCATATGGTTTCACCTATTTGTGGAACATAAGGAATAGCATGGAGGACATTAGGAGAAGGAAGGGAAAAATGAAGAGGGGGAAATCGGAGGGGGAGATGAACCATGAGAGACTATGGACTCCGGGAAACAAACTGAGGGTTTCAGAGGGGAGGGGTGCAGGTGGATGGGTTAGCCAGGTGATGGGTATTAAGGAGGGCATGTACTGCATGGAGCACTGGGTGTTAAATGAAAACAATGAATCATGGAACACTACATCAAAAATAATGATCTACTGTATGGTGACGAATGTAACATAATAAATTAAATTAAAAAAATATATAATGCTAAATAGGGAAAAAGATAAAAACTAGGGAAAATACTTAAAAATGTTACTATTTTTGGGGCGCCTGGGTGGCTCAGTCATTACGCACCTGCCTTCAGCTCAGGTCATGATCCCAGGGTCCTGGGATCGAGCCCCGCATCGGGCTCCCTGCTCCGCGGGAAGCCTGCTTCTCCCTCTCCCACTCCCCCTGCTTGTGTTCCCTCTCTCGCTGTGTCTCTCTGTCAAATAAATAAAATCTTAAAAAAAAAAAAGTTACTATTTTTTATTATTTATTAAAAATGTTACTATCTCTTAGTAACCGAGTTATTCTTATGCTTTTCTTCAATTCCAAAAATTTTTTATAATAAAAATATATTGGTTATTTTTAGGGGGGAACCTCTTAAAAATTAGGTTTTATCTACTTAGGAAGTCAGACATCATAATCCATCACATGTAAAACTGGCTGACTCGGTTAAAATTTAACAAGAATGGTTTTACAGTGTATTTATCACATGGGAAACAAAATACCTGAATTTTATGGAATCTTAGCTTTAAGTATAGGAGATTTTGGTCTAGTAAGGCCATCTTCCTACTGTAAGTCACTTAAAAAAGTCACTTAGGGGCTGAAGTAATGCAGCCTATTATTTCTGCAATTTCAGTACACATAGTCAGCATGGCTTATCATGGTGCCTGGCAGTATGCTGCATTAAAATGCATTTTTTCTAGTATTACGTTAAGTAACAAATACAACCTAACCTATCATAATAATGGTAACATTCTGACAGCAGTTTTAATCTATACTATGGTATGTTATCCCTGGAGAATTAATTATTAGAACAGCATACAGATCTTCCCTCACTTATGATGGGGTTATGTCCCAATAAACCCACTGTAAATTGAAAGTATCAGTAAGTTGAAAATGCATTTAGTACACCTAACCTACTTAACATCATAGCTTAGCCTAGCCTACCTTAAATAAGCTGAGAACATATATATTAGGCTAAGTTGGGCAAAATCATCTAACACAAAGCCTATTTTATATAAAACATTGAATACATGTAATTTATTGACTACTATACCGACAGTGACAAACAGAATGGTTTGAAGTATACTAGCTGTTTACTCACATGGTCACATGGATGCCTAGGAGTGTATGAGAGAGAATTGTACAGCAGTGTATTGCTAGGCAGGGTGAAAAGAGATAAAAATTCAAAATTTGAGGGCGCCTGGGTGGCTCAGTTGGTTAAGCGACTGCCTTCGGCTCAGGTCATGATCCTGGAGTCCTGGGATCGAGTCCCGCATTGGGCTCCCTGCTCAGCAGGGAGTCTGCTTCTCCCTCTGACCCTCCCCCCTCTCATGCTCTATCTCATTCTCTCTCTCAAATAAATAAATAAAATCTTAAAAAAAGGCCAAAAAAAAAAAATTCAAAATTTGAAGTACAGTTTCTACTGAATACATATCTTTTGCACCATCTTAAAATAAAAAAATCCCAAGTCAAACCATTATGAGTTGGGGACTGTCAGTATAAAGCTGGCCAAAACCTGCATTCTTCTTTTTTTTTTTTTTTTTTTAAAGATTTTATTTATTTATTCATAAGAGACAGAGAGAGAGGAGAGGCAGAGGGAGAAGCAGGCTCCCCGCTGAGCGGAAAGCCCGATGTGGGACTCGATCCCAGGACCCTGGGATCATGACCTGAGCCGAAGGCAGACGCCCAACCATCTGAGCCACCCAGGCACCCTTTTTCTTTTTTTTTTTTCAAAACCTGCATTATTCTATCTTATGAAAAAATATGATCTTGGAAAGTACAGTTTCAATTATAAATAATTTCACTATAAAAGTATCCACAGAGTAGTCATCTTACATTACCAATTCAAAGCATTAATGTTTTTGGAGAAAAACTGCTAACTCATGAACTTTTTTTTTCCACCTGAAGATTTACTTAAACATTTAAGAAACACTAATTTGTGGAGCTGGGGGTGACTTCTTCCTTTTATTGTGTATATGCTCCCAAGACAATAACTAATTTAAACATATAAGCTAATAATTTAAATCAGGTAACATCCCTACCATGATCTTGTTTAATTGATAAAACTGTTCTGTTTCTTCAATACTGGCTTTATTTTATTTATTTTTTAAAATATTCTATTTATTTATGAGAGAGAGAGAGAGATGGCAGGAGCGGGAGGAGGGGCAGAGGGAGACGAGAAGCAGATTCCCTGCTAAGCAGGGAGCCCAACGCGCGGATGGGGCTTGATCCCAGGACCCTGGGATCATGACCTGAGCTGAAGGCAGACACCTTACCAGACACCCTTGAATATTGGCTTTAAAACTTCGGTGAAGTGTCATAAACCACTTTTAAGATAGTAACAAAATAAAAGCATTTTTTCTTGTCTCTAGACATATCCTATGAAGCCTTTATTGAATATGCAGATACTTGTTTGTCCAACAGAATGATGGTGAGTGTGAGAATGCCCATGTGTACATGGTGTGTTAGTGTGTGAATGTGTGGTCAAAAGAAATGTTATATTTGGGTAAGAATTAAAAAGATCATTAGAGGTTGGTTGCACTAAGTAATGTACAGAATCGCTGAATCACTTTATCATACACCTGAAACAAATATAACACTATGTTAACTATACTGGAATTAAAATAAATAAATAGCATCTCTCCTACAAAAAAAAAAAAACAAAAAAACCTCATTAACTTACTTTTTAAAATTACCACTAGTTTACAGTTTCAAATACTTAAAAATACTCTAGGAATAAAAAAAATGAACCACAGCTTTAATGAGCACCTTATCCTTGCAATTAGTTACTGTAATGTATGGAAGTACTGAGACAGAAAATACAATTTGTAGTAACAGTGGGATTAAGTTTCAGGTACTTACTGAGACTCAACTTGCTGTTTAATTTCTTGCCATTCCCCATATGGGTTTGACTTTTTATGAGCTTTGGATTTTTCTTCATTTGGACCTGATGAATTTTGGTCTTGGATATTTTTTTCTTTCTGTGTTTCTGGTTCAATTCCTTTATCACTATTTTTATTTTTTTCCTGAAATGTCAAAGTCAAGAAATAACATACTTCAAGCAAAACTACAAGGACACAATTTAACATAATCTTATTGATTTATAAATAATAATACATTAACTCAACATTTTTAATTGCACATAACACAAAAAATATACATAAAAGAATTTTAATGCTTGATTAGGTTTTTTATTATGTCAAATGTTAAGATACCATGGGCCAAGGCTGGTTTTTAAAATAATCTAATATGAGGGGCACCTGGGTGGCTCAGTCGTTAAGCGTCTTGCCTTTGGCTCAGGTCATGATCCCAGGGTCGTGGGATCGAGCCCCGCATCGGGCTCCCTGCTCTGCGGGAAGCTTGCTTCTCCCTCTCCCACTCCCCCTGCTTGTGTTCCCTCTCTCACTGTGCCTCTCTCTGTTAAATAAATAAATAAAAAATCTTAAAAAAAAAAAAAATCTAATATGATTCTATTAATATTCTACAATTTTTAAAATATTTATTTATCTGACACAGAAAGAGCACAAGCAGGTGGAGTAGCAGGCAGAGGGAGAGGAAGAAGTAGGCTTCCTGCTGAGCAGGGAGCCCGATGTGGGGCTCGATCCTAGGACCCTGGGATCATGACCTGAGCCAAAAGCAGATGCTTAACCGACTGTGTCACCCAGGCACCCCAATGTTCTACAATTAAGACATAAACTGGCCTTTTTTATCCTCTCTTCTCCTCTTTTCTGCCTTCTCTCCTTACTTATATATCCAATAGTGATCTCCCCTTATACTGTGTCTTTTCTGAATTTAATGCCATGTCATTAGACCCTAATACACTATCTACTTAAAGAATTCCCTCAATCTATCAGTCTTAACTGAACTCTGCCTTCACATTGAGGTGACCGCCAAAGCCTCAATGGAATATGTAACTGGTAACTGTGAAATGAGAAAAAGACACACCCTTGATGTAGAAGCAGGTCCCATGATGCCCTTGGCTAGAGCTAGAATTTTTATGGCACCCCTTCATCTGGGAAAACAAAGCTCTATCATCCAGTTAAGCAAATAAACCATACACTAGATTTCAGTCTATTTGCAAAATGCACAACCGTGGGTGGCAGTCCTAGGACACTGTTCTGTCTGTAATTCTTTGAATGGATATTAACTCATTGCCTCATACTGTTCCATCATAAAACTAGGAGGCAGTATCCACTTTCTCTTAGCATTCTTGACTATTTCCAGGCTGTGACTTTTTTTTAAAGAAAAGATTTTTGTTGTGATTATAATGTATGTTTTGATTCTAATGCAATGTACTAAATGCCTCCTCCTCTGAGGTTCATACCACCTCTATACAGTTCTCTCCCATGCTTCCTTACACCGTAATGACTTTTGGCCACTACGCCATATTCACTGATGACTTTAACCATGTTCTTTCTATTCAAACTCATCATCCTGGACCTTAAAAATTCCCTAGCCTGTTCTGTGAGCTTCACAATCAAGGACTTTGGCCTTCAACTATATTTCAGCCACTTAATGTTATATAAGATATTTTCCCTCACATATAGCACATAGTAGTATTCAAATACTAAATCCTTACATCAATGTACTTTTTAATTTGAACTGTATCATCACTCAAAAATGACCTACCTGTAAATTTTAGAACTCCAAAAGCACCCCACCTTTAACCACAGTAAGTTTTTCTTCTGGCTTTCTGGCTTCCTTACTTCTAATATACCTCCTGTCCAACCTTGTTACCATCTCTAATGCCTTAACTTCTCCTTGTGCTCGGAGTTTGTTGACCTTGTCTAGATTTTACATCATTACAGAGCTTTACATCCACAGGGAATCGTTTTACTTTTTATCTTATTTTATCAACATGGTAAGTGTACTCTTTAATCCCCATCACCTATTTCACCCATCCCCCACCCACCTTCCCTCTGGTAACCATCAGTTTGTTCTCTACAGTTAAAGGTCTGTTTCTTAGTTTAAATAGTAAAGGTCTGTTTCTTGGTTTATTTCTCCCTCTCTTTTTCCCCTTTGCTGGTTTATTTAGTTTCTTAAATTCCACGCAAGTGAGATCATATGGTATTTATCTTTCTCTGACTTATTTCACTTAGCATTATACTCTGAGCTCCATTCATGTCATTGCAAAGGGCAAGATTTCATTCCTTTTTTATGGCTGAATAATATCCCACTGTATATACATATACCACATCTTTATTCATCTATCAGTGAGCATTTGGGCTGCTTCCATAGTTTGGCTATTCTAAATAATGCTGCAGTAAACACAGGGGTGCATATATCCCTCTTTGTGTTTTTATATTTTTGGGGCAAATACCCAGTAGTGCTGGATCCTAGGGCAGTTCTATTTTTAACTTTGTGAGGAACCTCCATACTGTTTTCCACAGCGTCTACACCAGTTTGTATTCCCACCAACAGTGTGTGAGAAGGTTCCTTTTTCTCCAATTCCTTGCCAACACCCATTGTTTCTTGTTTTAGATTTTAGCCATTCTGACAGGTATGAGGTGATTATTTCCTTGTAGTTTTGATTTGCATTTTCCTGATGATTAGTGATGCCGAGCACAGATTTTACATCCTTCATTAAAGAGCTCCAGGTCCACGTGGAATTACTTTATAAACATTTTTTTTGCTAGCACCCTCAAATATCTTTGTTCCTGTTTGTCTCTTGTGTGGGGCCTAAACACCTCCAACACAGACCTATCCAATCATTGCTCTGTCAAATGTTACATGGGAAAAAAAAAAAAAATCACACAACCAGACTTCAAGTTATATTACAAAGCTGAAGTAATCAAAACAGTATGGGGGGCGCCTGGGTGGCTCAGTCATTAAGCGTCTGCCTTCAGCTCAGGTCATGATCCCAGGGTCCTGGGATCGAGCCCCGCACTGGGCTCCCTGCTCCACCGGAAGCCTGCTTCTCCCTCTCCCACTCCCCCTTCTTGTGTTCCCTCTCTTGCTGTGTCTCTCTCTCTCTGTCAAATAAATAAATAAATAAATCTTTAAAAAAAACAAAACAAAACAGTATGGTACTTTTTTATGCCTGAATAATATTCCACTGTATATACATACACCACATCTTTATATATTCATCTATCAGTGAGCATTTGGGCTGCAAATGCTCACTGAAATAGGCATATAGATCCATGGAACAGAACAGAAACCCAGAAATGAACCCACAATTTTATGGTCAATTAATCTTTGACAAAACAGGAAAGAATATACAACAGGAAAAAGACCACCCTCAACAAATGGTATTGGGAAAACTGGACAGCTATATGCAAAAGAATGAAACTGGACCACTTTCTTATACCATACACACAAATAAATTCAAAATGGATTAAAGACCTAAATGTGAGACCTGAAACCATAAATCCTAGAAGAAAGCACAGGTAGTAAGGTCTCTAACATTGGCTGTAGCAACATTTTTCTAGATATGTCTCCTGAGGGAAGGGAAATAAAAGCAAAAATAAACTATTGGGACTACATCAAAATAAAAAGCTTCTGCACAGCAAAGGAAACAATCAACAAAACTAAAAGGCCACCTATTGAATGGGAGAAGAGATTTTGCAAATGACATAGCCAATAAAGGGTTAGTATCTAAAATATACAAAAAACTTATACAAACCAACACCCGAACAACAAAGAATCCAATTAAATGGGCAGAAGACATGAACAGACATTTTTGCAAAGACATACAGATGACCAACACATGAAAAGATACTCAGTATCACTGATCATCAGGGAAATGCAAATCAAAACTACAAGAAATAATGTTTATTGCAGAATTATTTACAATAGCCAAACTATGGAAGCAAAACTATGGAAGTCAAACCCCTAAGCAGACTATGGAAGCCAAACCGCTATGCTTATTGCAGCATTATTTACAATAGCCAAACTATGGAAGCAGCCCAAGTGCTCATCGAGATAGATGAATAAATATATGGTATATGTATATACAACAGATTATTCGGCCGTAAAAAAAGGAATGAAAGCTTGCCATCTGCAATGACATGGATGGAGCTAGAGTATAATGTTAAGTGAAATAAGTCAGAGAAAGATAAATACCATATGATTTCACTTGTGTGGAATTTAAGAAACAAAACAAACAAGCAAAAGGAAAAAAAAGAGAGAGAGAGATAAACCAAGAAATAGACTCTTTACTATAGACAACAAACTGATAGTTACCAGAGGGGAGGTGGGAAGGGGAATGGGTGAAATAGGTGATGGGGATTAAGGAGTGCATTTGTTGTGATAAGCATTGGGTGATGTACGGAATTGTTGAGTCACTACACTATACACCTGAAACTAATATTACACTGTATGTTAAGTGTACTAGAATTAAAAAAAAATCACACAACCATACAAACTGGTAAGACTTCAAGGTTTATGATATCCAGTGTCAGCAGAGACTTTAACACTGCTTAGAAATGTGTCTCCAGGTATTTCTTCCCTTAGTCCTCAGCGGTTATTAAAAAGAAATATTCAGCTACAAATGGCTGAGTAAATAATGGTGTATTCATACCACATTAAAGCTATCTATCCGTTATTTTGGTGGATGAAAACTTATTGATGTCTTTGTGACAGATTAAACTGTAAAGCAATTAAGACCTTATTATAGTATGACTCCATGTTTTATTTTATTTTAAAGATTTTATTTATTTATTTGAAGGAGAGAGAGAGCATGTGCACAAGTGGGGGGTTGGAGCAGAGGGAGAGGGAGGAGCAGGCTCTCCCCACTAAGCAGGGAGCCTGATGCAGGGCTCAATTCTAAGACCCTGGGATCATGACCTGAGCTGAAGGCAGATGCCCAACCGACTGAGCCACCCAGACGCCCCCAGTATGACTCCATATTTTAAAATAATGTATGCGAGTCGGAATAAAAAAAAAGTTAAAGACCAAGAGAACACCAAGGTGTTATAGTGATTTCTCTGGGAAGTAGCAGGGTTATAGGTAGTCTGTCTTTATCTGTATTTTGTAATATTTTATTTGCTTGAAATTTATCAGTCCAGGTTGGATGCTGGATATAAACATTGTGAGGTGGGGGTGCCTGGCTGGCTCAGTCCGTGGAGCATGTGACTCTTGATCTCAAAGTTTTGAGTCCAAGCCCCCATGTTGGGTTTACTTAAAAAAAAAAAAAAAGATATTACTTAAAAAGAAAATCTCAAAAAAGAAAATAAAAGAACAACAACACAGAAATATAAACACTGTGAGACGGCTACTATAAGAGCTTTGCTGCTGCGCCTCTGCAAACTGGACACATCCCTTGGCCTGTGTTCCACTAAGAATTACAGGGTAGTAGAGAAAGTCCAGGCAACGACAAGATCCTAGATGTGGCCTGGGAGTACCCTCTCTCCAGCATCCTTGAATTTCCTTCACTACTCAGGCCAGTAATGTCATCCATGGATCAATGCTATGTGTCTTTTCTGCTTTGCCACCTGGGCTCCTGAGTGTTCCTGGAATGATCACAAAGCAGGACTAGCAATACTATAGAAATATCTAATTTTACTTTTCTACCATGGCTGGGGATTCAGCAGTACCTGTCAATCCTTTTACTTGGTTCATTTCCTCTCCCACCCTAGCTCAGTGACTGTTTCAATTCATTAATATTGTCAAACTACTCAAAGCTTCCCACTCTCAGCAAGCAATCTTGATTTCTTTATAAATGAGTAAATTGAAGCTAAAAGGGCATGACTGTTTCAATTTCCTCCCTGATACCAACTTATCCATAGTCCTACCTTCTTATAAAAAAGGAAAACCTTATCTTCTTACCAAAAATGAGTTTATTCCTTGTTGAAGACCAACCTATCCACCTACCCTTGTTGGTATTCCCATTCTGCCTCCTTTGGAGTCTCTCTTAATGAAAACATCACTACCACAAATCTCTCATGATTAAGAGTCCATGTGCAGCCATCATCCTGACAACCAATTTCTAGTTTTCATTTCATATCCAAACCACATATACACCATGAACCACTTTTCATTCCTCTATAATTGGGGTTCTTTCTTCCTTAAGATGCTTTTAAAATTTTTATTTATTTGACAGAGAGAGACAGTGAGAGAGGGAACACAAGCAGGGGGAGTGGGAGAGGGAGAAAGAGGATTCCTGCTGAGCAGGGAGCCCGACGCGGGGCTTGATCCCAGGACCCTGGGATCATGACCTGAGCCGAAGGCAGATGCTTAACTGACTGAGCCACCCAGGCGCCCCTTTATTTATTTTTTAAAGTTTTTATTCATATTCCAGTTAATTAACATACAGTCTAATATTAGTTTCAGATGTACACTATAATCTGAGTTCTGCCACCCCAAACCCTGGTGAAACTACTAGAAGGGCTTCAAGGACTTTTTAACTGTAAAATTCAATGGACTTTTTTTTTGTTCTAGATCTATAATTAATCCTTGACGCTCTCTATTCCTTTGGCTTCTTGGATCTTAAATTCTTCTGCTTCTCTGCATACCTTTCTAGTCACTCTTTTCATTACAGGTTCCTCTTTCCCTGTCTGTCTCTTCAATGTTTAATTGTTGCCCAAAGTCATTTTCCTAGGTTATCTCACCCATTCTGAGATTTGAATTACTACCAGTATGCTGATGATACTCAAAAATAGGATCTCTAGCCTAGATCTAGATACTCAGACTTGTATGTTCAGACAACTCTCTAGATATTACGGAGGGATCTCAAACTTAAGAGGTCTAAAAATGAACTCACTGTCTTGCCACCAGGTAGATACTAATAAGTGGTACAACCGTTTATCCATTTGCTAAAAATGTACGTCTTGGCTTTATTTCTATCTTCCACCAGATAACTGAGTAAGTCTGTTGAGCTTTCTATAAATTGGTAAAGTTCTGTAAAGAATAAATCAAGAACCTACCTTAAACTTTATTTTTGGCTTTTGTGTTTCTGTAGAGGCCTTTCCTTTTTCTGCTTCCTCTTCCCCATCAGAATCACTATGAGAATCTGATGATTTAGACTCTTCTAGGGTACCAAGTGGCTTTTCATTGACCTTACTAGAAAGCAGATCGCCAGAGTGTGGAATGAAATCATCAGGTTTTTCCCATCTGGATTCTATTCAACACATTTTAATAGTCATGTTATTTAGTTACCAACTCTATTCAGAAGTAATTCCCAATATAACACTCCCTGTCACTTACAAATGTATTATTTTTTTAACTTCTTCATAATACATTAAATAACAGCACTGGATCTATTTTACACTATCACTTGATCAAGAATAAGTAAGAGTTCCCAAAGCCCTTGCTCTTTTATCTTTTGAGAGTTGGGTTTCAATCTGGATTCCAGATGTATAAACTACAGCCCCAGTAGAAAGAAACTTAAGAATTGGGCAATGCCTTCTAAGACTGTCACACTTTATCTGACGCCAGTATCAGGAAACAGGTGCTTATGAGCACACATCAGATTTCCCGGAATTTATCACAAAGATTTCCTGGGATCCTCACAGAGTGATACCATACTGTGAAGACCTGAATGAATATAATTTGTCATTTTTATACTAAGAAAAAAATAATCTCCATTGAACTCTACTGCCATCCAGTGGTTTACTGGGCTTTTAGTAAAATGACAGCATTTCTTTCTTTCTTTCTTTTTTTTTTTTTTAAAGATTTTATTTATCTGACAGACACACAGCAAGAGGGGGAACACAAGCAGGGGGAGCGGAAGAGGGAGAAGCAGGCTTCCCGCCGAGCAGCGAGCCCTATGCGGGGCTCGATCCCAGGACCCTGGGATCATGACCTGCCGAAGGCAGACGCTTAATGACTGAGCCACCCAGGCGCCCCATGATAGCATTTCTAATTATCTTGTAATTAGTCTCTATTTTTAGTGTAATAAAAGGGAAGGGGATGCTAAGATTTGCTGTCCAACTGAGACAGTTTTAAGAATGAAAGGGGCTGTATCAATAATTACACTTGTCTACACATAAGCTGAAACTGTTTGAGGACAAATCAATTTGTACAGCCCCTTATTAAAAGAGGGTGCTTTCCAGGGCACCTGGCTGCCTCAGTCAATGGAGCATGCGACTCTTGATCTCAGGGTTGTAAGTTTGAGCCCCACACTGGGTGTAGCGATTACTTAAAAATAAAATCTTTTTTTTTTAAGATTTTATTTATTTATTTGACAGAGAGGGAACACAAGCAGGGGGAGTGAGAGAGGGAGAAGCAGGCTTCCCACTGAGCAGGGAGCCTGATGTGGGGCTCGATCCCAGGACCCTGCGATCATGACCTGAGCCGAAGGCAGATGCTTAACAACTGAGCCACCCAGGCGCCCCAAAAATAAAATCTTAAAAAAAAAAAAGTGCTTTCCAACAATAAAAAAAAAAAAAACACATTATTTCCTTATGTATATTTCACGTGAATAACAAAAAAACTTTCAGGAAATAATTTAAGCACCTTCTATGTATTGTTCTGGGAACTTTATAGATACCTGACCTTCATGACCCAAGAGTATGCATGATCACCTCAATTTTACATAAGAGCAGCTACAGGTTTAGTGACTTTTATATAGCTGGTAAGGGAAGAAGCTATGCATTAAGCTCAGATCCAACTCTCCACCTATATCACTATATTATTTTATCTTTAGAAACTTTCAGTACCTCAATTTTACCGAGCTAGAACCATTACTATCGTTGGGCAGACTAGGTATCTACTTGGAGGCTAAAAGGGCTTTTTCCTCCTAAAAGATTTAATGCTATGTGTTTGGATAGTAGAAATTTAATAAATAATTAAATAAAGCCTCTCAAAGTTATACTGACACCATACATACTTTGGTAAATTTAATTGTAGGAGAAACTACAATTACTTGCTGATCCATTTTATAAAATTAAATTAGAAAAAATGTCAACTTGAAAAACTTAGGTAATAATTAGGTAACAATAGTTATGCATGTTTCATAAATATTTACAAATAACTGAAACATTATTAAATTAGTAAAAGTGAAAATTTGACAATCTCAGCCACTGCTAAAATAACTTCAGTTTTGTTTTTTAGAAAAGGAAAAGGCAAGTTGAATTAGGTGATTTCTAAGATAGATTTCAAGATAATGATTATATTTCTACAATAATCATAACAAAAGTCAATAATGATAAAGTAAAAATGATTTTTAAAATTTGTGAATGGAGTATCAATTGAGAATGAGCAGCACAGTATATTATATACGAAAATCTTCCTGCTTTTCCACTGTATAGTTTTTAAATTACAAAATACCCACATGCTATGGATACATGTTGATCACTATACTAAAATTCCCAAGTTCCCTTCATTAGCAGGCTAATAAGCAGTTCGAGGTACAATTTTATATAGTTAGGATAATCAAAGGTAGTACTTACCTCCTGTTTCTATATTATAATAGTAGGTATAACCATCTTCACTTACTCCTTCTACCCAAACAGTCTTCCCTGCTGTCTAATGGGAGGAAAAAAACAGCATAAACTGAAGATAATGATGTAGTTACACTCTATTAAAATAACTAAGGCAGAGTCAGCTACCTTCCCTTTCCTCTTAACACCTGGGAGTGAGAGGGGCAGTATGATTATGGAAGCTTGGTTTGTGTTAATCATGAACTAACTTTCAGAGAGAGAATGTCACACCTCTGAAAGATAGGAACAATTCTCTGCCGATGGACAGGGACATCTGAATGGCAACCAACTATAAGTCAACTGATAATATTTGCCCTGCATGGAGTTTTTAGGTAGATACCACTTTTCCACTTCCACCCAACCTCCTCACAAAAGCATTATAGGAAGAAAGGAACAAAATGTGTGTAGGGGGGCTTATTTGGAAGTAAATTTGCTTAACAGAACTCTTTTATAAAAACCCCAGAAACCAATCAGTTTAAAGCAAAGACACTATCAATGTGCTTCAGTTACCTTTTTTAAGTTTCCTTGAAATCCTTCTGGTCTCTCCCACTGGGATGCTTAAAGCAAAATATACTTCATTAATAAAAATTTCTTCGCTTAAAAAGAAAAACAACTCAAAAAATTTAATTTGGCAAAAATTTACAAGACATTCAATGTGTACAAAGCACTACAGGCCTTTGAAAAATGAAAAAAAACCAGTATATATCCCAGTGGTATTGTACAGAACATATATGAATGATATTTAACCAAGAAGGAAGAACAGAATGAAGGATTCGAAGTTACTGGGACTTCCACAAGAATTATTAGACACAGGTAGGGCTTCTCTTAAAGACTTCATGGAATTCAGGCTTGAAGTTTTTTTGTTTGTTTTAAAGATTTATTCATTTATTTGAGAGCGAGCACACGCAAGTGAGTGTGTGCCCCTGTGCGCATGGGAGACAGGGTAGAGGGAGAGAACCCTAAGCAGATTTCCTGGAGATCATGGAGCCTGACGTGGGGCTTGATCCCACAACCCATGAAATGACGACCTGAGCCAAAACGAAGAGTTGGATGCTCAACTGACTGAGGCACCCAGGTGCCCCCAGGCTTGAAAAGTTTTTAAAAGCTTATTATACTATTTTTTTTTTTAGTAATCTCTACACCCAACACAGGGCTCAAACTCATGACCCCAAGATTAAAAGTCATGTGCTTTTCCAGATGAGCCAACCAGGTGCCCCAGGCTTGATAAGTTCTGAAGGAATGAGATGGCTGTTTGACATCCTGAGGAGGGGAAAGTGAGAGATAGAATGAATGACTTAAAAGAAGCAAGATGAAAGATGCAAGAATTAGAAAACAGCTGACCCTTGAACAACACAGGTTTGAACTGTGCAGGTCCACTTTTAAGCAGATTTTTAAAAATATATATATTGGAAATTTTTTGAGAGAATTGTGACAGTTTAAAAAAACAGATGAACCATGTAGTCTAGAAATACCAAAAAATTTAAGAAAAAGGTATTACTGTAAAAATACAGTATGTAATACACATAACACACAAAATGTGTGTGTCAACTGTTTATGTCATCTGTAAGGCTTCCAGTCAACAGTAGGCTATTACTAGCTAAGTTTTTGGGGAGTCAAAAGTTATAAAATACCAATGATCCAGTAATTCCCAGTATACGGGCATATACTCAAAGAAAATGAAAACACTAACTTGAAAAGATAAATGCACCCCTATGTTTATTGCAGCATTACTTATATATTATAATAACGTCTATCATTATATATACACAGCACACAGAAGCAACCCAAGTGCTCACTCACTGATAGATGGCTAAAAATGTGAGATACATATCTCTCTCCCTCCTTCTCACACACACACACGCACACACACACACACAAATTACTCAGCCATAAAAAATAAAATCTTGCCATTTCTGATAGCATGGATGAACCTAGAGGATATTATGCTACGTGATATAGATCAAACAGAGAAAGACAAATACCATATGATTTCACTTGCATGTATAGTCTAAAAAACAAAACAAATAAAACCAGACTCTTAAATATTGAGAACTGCTGGTTGCCAGAAGGGAGGTAGATGGGGGGACAGGTGAAATAGGTGAAGGGGATGAACAGGTTTAAACTTCTAGTTATAAAATAAATAAGCCATGGAGATGAAGAAAAGGACAGGAGAGGGAATACAGTCAATAAAACTGCAATAGTGTTGTATGGTGACTACACTTGTAGTGAGCATGGGTTAATGTACAGAATTGTCAAATCACTATGTTGTATACCTGAAACTGATATAACACTGTATATCAACTATACTTTAAAAAAAAGTTATAAGCACATTTTCGACCACATGGGGTAGGGAGGGGTCGGTGCCCCTAACACCTGTGTTGTTCAAGGGTTTTGCTGAGAGTAAGAGCATACACAGTAGGATGGTGAACAAAGGAAGCAAGCAATAGGAATTAGAAGGCAGAAACACAGAATTAATAGTTTTAAAAAAAATCTTTTTAAAAAAGATTTTATTTACTTATTTATTTTAGAAAGAGGGAGGAAGGGGCGCCTGGGTGGCTCAGTTGCTTAAGCGTCTGCCTTTGGCTCAGGTCATGGTCTCAGGGTCTTGGGATTGAGCCCCGCATTGGGCTCCCTGCTCAGCGGGGAGTCTGCTTCTCCCTCTGCCTGATGCTCCCCCCCGGCTTGTGCTGTCTCTCAAATAAATAAATAAAATCTTAAAAAAAAAAAAAAAAAGAAAAGAAAAAGGGAGGAAAAGAGAGAGCATGAGGGGGTGGGGTGCAGAGGGAGCAGGAGAGAGAGAGAATCTCAAGCAGACTCCACACTGAGCCAGGAGCCTGACGTGGGGCTTGATTCCACAACCCTGAGATCATGACCTGAGCTGAAATCAAGAGTCGGATGCTTAACCGACTGAGCCACCCAGGTGCCCCATTAATAAACAGTTTCTATGTAAATTTGAGAAAGACTTATGATCCTTAGCATATAATCATTTGTGGTTCACTGCTGACTAACACGCACTTCTCTTAAGGCTCAGTGCAAACTGTGAGTGATTATTACTATTTCTATGTAGTCCCAAACTGTGATTCTAAAAATCGTAATAATTACAATACTTAGAGCCCAAGGTTTTTTTCATAATTAACTCTGATCTCATTTCCTACCTTTCTGATCATTCTTTTTTTTCCTGGCTTTTCTCTCCTTTCCTTCAATAAATGTACTACCCACCCTTCATACTTCTTGTTCTCTTCTTTCTCCTTGTGATCTCATATACTCCTGAAAGTTAAGATATTATCTACATTTCTAGACATAATTTATCTAATTCCAGACTCTAATCAGCTACTGAAAACTACCACATGAATGTTCTAGAGGTACCTCAACCTCAACATACCAAAAACTGAATTTATTATTGTCCCACTTTAACTTACTCTATTTCTGTATTCCATACCTCAGTAAATGGCACGATCATCCTCCTAGCCCTCCATGACACAGCCCCAATCTATTTTTCCAGCCTCTTTCTTCTGCTAGGACATCTTCAGAGAACTGTATATTTTACCTCCACCAGATGACTGTTTCCCAAACTTTCTTTTTTATTTTTTTAAAGATTTTATTTATTTATTTGAGAGAGAGAGTGAGAGAGAAAGAGAGCACAAGAGAGGGGAGCGGGAGAGGGAGAAGCAGACTCCCCGCCGAGCAGGGAGCCCGATGCGGGACTCGATCCCGGGACTCCAGGATCATGACCTGAGCCGAAGGCAGTCGCTTAACCAACTGAGCCACCCAGGCGCCCCCAAACTTTCAAACTTCTTAAAGCTTCATATTGTTCCACCTGTTTGGAATGTTTGCTTCACCCTCACAATAACCTACTACAATCATTTTCAATCAAAATACCTATAAAGTGTCTATACCATGCCAGGCACTGTGTTTGGTGCTAGGGATATAAATGGTGAATAAGAAGACATCATTCCTGATGTTCTCCTCTTAATGTATAGATCAGTTCAAAAGTAATTTCTGCGATAATCTCTCAGATCCACATAATCACAATTAATCCCTCACCATTCGGAGTTCCTATACGATTTTACATCTCTATTACATTATAGCACTTTAAAACTCCTCCTTGTATAGTGTTTATTTCTGATCTTAAATTTTATATTTCTGGAGAGTAAGATGCTACATAAATATATTTACTTATCTCAGAATTTATATGAAAAAATCCCTAATACATTTAGTTTTAAAGGAAAACAAAAAGATATTTTTGATATTCCCACTGGATAACACCATTGTGTATTTTATTAGAAAGTGATATCCAAAACATGAATAGGAGGGGGGGCTTCTCTACTACAAGACAGCTACATAAAAAAGAAAATGGTTCTGGTTCCCAGCCTGGTTTTGGATAGAAAATCTCTCCCACAGAATATTTTAAGAACCTCTACAATTTGTAAAGTGGATCTAAAATGCCTTATTTCCATGTAGTTCATACTTTTAAAAGATTTTATTGAGAAAATACAAAGCTTTAACTTATTTGTAAGGAACCCATTCTTAAAAAAAAAAAAAAATTTATTTATTTGAGAGTGAGCAAGTGAGAGCACAAGAGGGGAGGCAGGGGTGAGGGAGACAGAGGGAGAAAAAGAAGCAGACTCACCACTGAGCAGGGAGCAAGACGCCAGCCTCTATGGGACTTGATCCCAGGACCCTGAGATCATGACCTGAGCCGAAGACAGATGCTTAACTGACTGAGCCACCCAGGTGCCCCATAAGGAACCCATTCTTAAGACTTTAACTAAGTATGATGTTGAGTCACTATAAGAAAGGTACCTTTTTAAAGAGCACATGACTTTTTTACCATTGTGGCAAAGATGTAAAGTTATAGTCTTCCATTGCTTAAATGTTCCAATATTAACTAAAACAAAATAAATGGTCAGTTATCATTCTTACTAGTTCTATGCCTAAATGACCTACCTCCTGTGATAAGATCATAATAGTAATGGTAACCCTCAGAGGTTATGCCTTCTACCCATCTGCCCTTTGAAGGGTCTTTTTTCTTTTTCTTCTTTTCCTTCTGCTGATTTGATGCCGGGGTGGGTGGGACAGTGCTTGTTACTGGTGATATGCTTGGCTCTGAAATTTCTAGAGAAAAAGATATAATAAAGGTGAAGTACCAACACACTTTTTTTTTTCCTGGTATAAAACACTAATAATGTTACTCCAATCAAAAGCTTGACAAGAAGATTCTTTTGGGAACTTGACAAATTATAAGAAAGCTCATTTGGAAAACTAAATATGCACAAATATCTAGAATTATAAAACAGAAGTGATAAAGGGAATCTAGTTCTACCAAATGTTAAAACTTATTTTAAAATAATTGGTACCAAAAAAAAGAAGTAAAACTGATCCAGGAGTAGGCAAACATATGAATGAAACAGAACAAAGAGTAAACAGACCCAAATGTAGATTCCTGGTGCTTCTTTTTTTTTATCATCATCATGTTATGTTAATCACCATACATTACATCATTAGTTTTTGATGTAGTGTTCCATGATTCATTGTTTGTGTATAACACCCAGTGCTCAGACTCCTGGTGCTTATTAGAAAAAGAAATCATTTAACAAATCATGTTGGATTAACTGGTTAATTATTTGGAACAAAGTAAAGCTATTCTCCACTCCATGGCCCCTCCCATGTTTGGACATCAATATAAACTTCAGATCAAAGATATATGTGAAAAAAAAAACACAAAGTAAAATAACGTTAAACTTAACTGCATACAAATCCAAATATTCCGTATAGCAAAAATAAAAACAAAAAAATAAAACAAATAATGTAATGCTATGTTAATCATAATAGGATTAAAAATTTTTAAAAACTAAAAAAAAGACAAATATTTACAACAAATATGGCTCATGGTTAATGTTCATAACAAAGACTCCTTACAAATAAATCCAATATTCTAACAGAAGATGGACAAAAAGTACAAAGACAGCTTGTATTAGCTATCAATATATAAAAGATATTCACACTTTGATTCTGCAATCTCATCTCTAGAGATTAAATTTACAGAGATAAATGTAAAAAAACATGCCTGCATAAGGGGGTTCACTGAAGCATTCATTCTAACAGTGAAAACTAAGCAACCTAAATGTTAGTCTGGAAGAGATTAGTTAAATAAGTTATGGCACTTTTATGGCATTTTGTTATGGTATTTTATACCCTTTATTAAATGCTTATTACAAGTGGTCACTGTAATAAGCAGTTTATACCATTATGTTACTTAGTTTTTGTGAAAATCAGAGGTTGTATAGCTAGCAAGTGGCAATTCTGGTGGATTCCAAAGTCTGTGCTCCTAACCACTCTGTAGCCACTAAACATGATGTATATCCTTAATTATTTAAAAGAAAGGAAGTATATGACATGTTATTGAGGGAAAAAATAAAACCACCTCCAACTAGACTACAATGTGGAGTATAACTTAAAAAAGAAAATTCTAAAGATGTCTGGGATAATCTTAAAAGCAGTTAGTTTTTAAAAATCCTTTCTTTGTACTGCATTATGGTACTTTAAGGGGAATGTATATCCTATTTAAAAAAACAAGGCTAAGGGGACGCCTGGGTGGCTCAGTCGGTTAAGCGTCTGCCTTCGGCTCAGGTCGTGATCCCAGGGTCCTGGGATCGAGTCCCGCATCGGGCTCCCTGCTCCGCGGGGAGCCTGCTTCTCCCTCTGCCTCTGTCTCTCTCTCTCTCTCTCTGTCTCTCATGAATAAATAAATAAAATCTTAAAAAAAAAAAAAAAAAATAAAAAATAAAAAAACAAGGCTATGAAAAATAATAGGAAAAATCCTCTTTGAATACATTTAAATACAAAATGCTAAGACTGATTTGCTCATAGGTTAGCATAACAAAACCTCTCAATCCATATAATTGATGAGATGAATTTTCAACGATGCCTCTTTAATTCTGCAGGAACACCTCTATCTTTTTCTCCTTTAAGCTTACAGCTTTATCCTCATGGAAATATAGCCCCCACCCCTTCCTTTTAACTAACAATGTCCAGGAGAATATTTTTAAAGTCTGGTTACATCTGTCCTTATTTGATGAGGGCAATACTGATTAACTTATTAGTCTGCTTAAAAACTTAACGGAAAGAAGTTTTTAGAGTAAAGAGTATCATTCCATGTTGACTATCTCAACCATTATGCAAGATCAACAACTGGGATTGCTATATGCCTAGTTTAAAGACAATGGATTTGTCATGGAAGAAATGCTGACAGAAAAGTTCCCAAGTTAAAGCCTAAGTTCATCAACAAGATAGATACACTCTAATTAAATAAATGCCTTTTATCTGGAGCTGAGTTATCTTCAAACCCCCAAATTATTTACCTTCTTGCTGGTGACCATGTGGAAAAAAGGAAATGCTTATATACTGCTGGTGTATGTAAACTGACAAATACCCAGAATTATAAAACAGAAGTGATAAGGGGAATCTAGTTCCACCAGATGTTAAAAACTTATTCTAAAACAATTGGTACCAAAATAAACTGGTCCAACCACTAGGGAGAACTTATGGAGGCTCCTCAAAAAATTAAAAATAGGTCTACCGTATGACCCAGCAATTTCACTTCTGGGTATATACTCACTGGAAATATAAGCAGGATTTCAAAGAGATATATGCACTCCCATACCTACTGCAGTATTACTCATAACAGCCAAGATATATAAACAACCTTAATGCCCATCAACCAGATGAATGGATAAAAAAGATATAGTACATATATATAATGGGATACTATTCAGCCATGAGACAGGAGGATATCTTGCCATTTGCAACAACATGGATGGAACCTGAGCATACTGTGATAAGTGAGGTAAGTTAAAGAGAAGACAAGCATACTGTTATGATATCACTTGTATGTGGAATCTAAAAGAGTCAAACTCAGAAAACCAGAAAGTAAAACTGTTATTTCCAGGGGACAGGGGGTTGGGGGGTTAAGGCTGATACTGTTTAAGTTTATAAACTTGCAATGAGTAGTACATAAGCCACAGAAATTGAATGCATAGTATAACGAATATAGACAACAATACTGTAATAGGTAATCTGATAAATATTGCTTCAGTAGCAATCCCATTACACTATATAAATGTATCAAAGTAACACCTGCATAAACAATGTTTTATGTCAAATTTATCCAATTAAAAAAAAATTATCTACCTTCTAGTGGTAAAATCAGTAAATTTGTCCACAACAGGCTAATTCACTCTAACTCAACCACATAAACAAACATAATTCATAGTTTTGACCATATGGATAAAACAAACTGTGGTTATAATGCAAGGCCTATTTTTTAATGAATAGCTCTTTTTAGCCAAGTACCTAAAAAACTCAACTGTGCCTGAAATGAACACTGACCTAGGACAGAACTAGGACTAGCTAACCACCAAGGTAGTATGGTTATGAATGGAGGTGTTAAAAGATGAAGCTTTAAAAGTAAAACAAAAGTGCATGAGCAAAGTCCCATAGTCTAAATACAGCTATGATGCACAGGAAAAGCACTAAGAGTATACCCTGAGTGTATAACCTCTTTATGGAAACAATAAAAGCTCACTGAGCATGACCTCTGATGTTAGTTTTAAAACATGCTGGCTGCTTTTTTACCTGACTCTAAGCCAAGCCTTTTCAAATCCTCTTGGTATGCTTTCAGGGCAGCTGCCTCCATTGCGGCAAACTCCTTTGATGCCTTTTCTTCTTCCTTTGCCTTGTCCAGGCTTTTCTGTTTAATCTATGTGAGACACATATAAAATTGAAAGCCAGATAAAGGACTGATACTTACATAGAAAAATTGGCAAAGAAAGAAATAAACTAAATTACCTCACTGATCCTCTTTGCCACATTTTCCTTATGATTCTTTCCTCTTTCGTGAAATTCAACACTCTTGAAAATTAATAAAAGAGAAAATGCAAAAGAAGGTTACATCAACATCATAATGTTCATAGTAAAGTAATAGTAAATATGGGAATGGGACATAACAAAATTGAAATTAAAATGACGGACAGAAAAATAATTTTAATGCAAATTGGTCTTTTTATCAAATGATGGGAGGGAACTGAATCATGTTATTTATTATTATATCCTCTGACTAGGTTTCCTTTGGTGCTTAAAATAAACTATGATGACCGAATCAATGGAGAAAAATGCAAGGTACCTGTGATGACTAATCTAGTGAATATGATTGTACCGAGGACTCAAACAAGACATGAAGCCAAAAGAGGAGTGGAAAAAAAAAAACTTCAAGAAACACCTCTCAACATAAAATGTCAAAACCATTAAGTCTCTAGAATTTGTACTGCTCTGGAAACACAGAGAATAAACAATAATATTAGAACTTATTCCTCCAAATTGAGAGAAAAGTAGACAGTAAGGAATTCCTTCTAAATTATAAACAAATACTTTTATACACTGTGGTAATGGTATGAAATGTACAACTCCAATGGAGGACAATTTGGAACTATCTACCAAAATTTGGCTGCTGGAATAGAGAACAAAGCTCCCTACGTACTGATGTGGAGAGAGCTCCAGGACATACTGTTCAATTTAAAAAACAAACAAACAAATACCAAACTATGGTGAAGGATAGTGTGTATGGTATCCTACGTTTTACATATGTTGGAATTAAAACCTATGTGTGCATACAGAAACAATGAAGAATGGACAAGAAAATGAAAAAAAGTGGTAACTTACAAAAAATGATGGTGACTGGATGGGACAAAGGAGTGAGTGAATGTTATCACCTATTTAAAAGTCAGGAATGCTCCCTAAATTGCAAATGTCTGGTTTTATGCAATAAGAAATTTCTGGTAAACCTTGCAAAATAAATTTTGTCAATCAAATCTTAGCTAAGCTATCCTAAAGTACTACCATGAATTCCTCTTTAAAGTGAGACATTGTAAAACAAAGGTTCACCTTCTATTTTTCATATATCAGGTTTCCTAAATTATGCCAAAGAATATTCAAGGCCCATTCGAAAACAAAATAATTTTGTTTCTAATTAAAGGTTAAGTTGATGTATATTAACAATCCAAGGAGAAGAAAGACTATCATAGAAGAGATTATTTACTCTTCATGACTCCTAAAATTCACTGAACTGACTGGGTACCTCAACAGAAGAGAAACTATCAGTGATTTGTATAGATTTCAAAATTTGTGGCATTTATGTGTAAGGATGGCCTAAGTTAAACAAGATAGTTGAGAGCTTTAGCAACTATTCAAAAGACCAAAAACCAAAACAAAACCCTGGAGAAAAATATCCCCAAACTCCTGTAGACAGTAGTAAATAAAAGTCTATCAAAGAAGTGTAACATTGTTAAAAATGGGGCCACTGTTCTGTTATGCATGCAACTCTATCAACTAAAAAGGATAGGAATATATATTTAAAAGATACCCAGGTGTTTACGTACTATGTATATATTATTATGACATGCACACAAAGGCGAAAAAATCAGTGATGCTTTTATGTCTTAAAAGCTTAATCTAGATTAAGAGATACAGTAATAAGGTGCTTAATAGAGCTGCTATTTTCATATTCCATGAAAGAGGTAATGATGTTCTTTAAAATTTAACCATTTATAGCTACAAAGCTCTGGAAATATGTTTAATTATTTCTGGAGTAGAAAAGATTCAAAATAAACTACAATAATGTTCCTTTTTATATATTAAGGGCTTTGCCCTTTTACGTTTCTTTTTATATGGTAGTATTAAACATCATAATGTGGATAAACATGGATGAGATGACCCACTCAACGTCCATTTTCTGAATGTGACTGAAAGACCATAGAAAAATAATTTGGCTTAATATATAATCAAATTTAAGCTGATGAAAAGGAAGAAGGCTCATGGCTTTCCTTCAAGAAATGAAAAGACAACAGAAATCTTTCAATGCTTTGAAAAATCAAGAGCAATGTATATGAAGGTGCTTCGTAAATACTGAGTTTAGATCAAAAAGAAACACAGGAATACAATATTATTAAGCTCTCTAAGAGTGGAAATATCATACAGGCCTATTGTCCGCTATCCAACACTTGCAGTAATCACAGAATTTCTTTGGTTGCGACTTCCAGTAGTCTGCCCTGAAAAAGGGAAAAACAAGTCTAAGCTTATTTACAATTAAAAAGGTAAAATTGTGCATGTTTTTACATCTTCTTAGAGTTTGAAGTATAAGCCCCTGTTACTGCATCTTGTCTTGTTACACACATTACCTTTAGTATTTAACTCACTGCAGCAGTTAGCTGAAATTGTTGCCACTAGAAAAGAAAAAGTCTGCACCGGATTTAAAACTCCCTTTAATAAAATTGCTTTAAAAAAAATTTTTTTTTCTCATTTGCCACTGCCATCGGTGTGAAGAAATAAGATACATCTTGGAAAAGATTTATCTTGTCTATGCCTTTCCGGCATTTTGGGAGGTTGCTGTAATGGAGGCCTGAAGAAGCTCAAAGTTTGCTTTAAATCAAGTTATTTCCACCAAAAGAACAAAGAACAAGACTCCTCTGGTGGGAGATTGCTTCCTCCGAGACTATCAGTTAATACAATTTGTTCTTGAGCCTCAGGGCAAGAGAGAGTTGGAAAAGCTAAGGGACCTCTTAGCCCGCAAGACTTGGGGCGGGGGTGGGGGGTAGGAGTGGGAGTCACTACGCTAACCAAGACTGGCCGTTTCTACCAGTCGGAGAAGGCGGCGGCGGCCGGAGCCCAACCCTAAAGTTTCACAATACCCCTGGGTTCACGCGCTACAGAAACGAATAGGGTGCTTGCGACCCCCCAGCTGTTCAAGCGAGGGAGCACCCGGTCGCTTCGCGGGCAGCAGTCCAACCTCAACTGGCCGCCAGCCTCCCTCCCGAAGCCCGAGCTTCAGGCCCCCAGGGCGCTCCGCAGGATAGCATTTCTAAGCGCCCAGAGAACCCGCCCTGCCGGTCTGGTGCCGGTCCCGAGCGAGTTAAGAGCACCTCCGTCACGCCTCCAGCCGAAAGGAGGTGGGGGGGGGGATGGTGGTGGAGGGCGAGACTCGGCGGAAAAAGGGCCGCCCAGAGGAACAACACCTCGTTGTTTAGAGCCTGAGACCCGACTCACATGACTGGACCAGCCGCTCCGCGCGTCGCCCCCGGGTCCGGCTCGAGCTCGTGTTCCCCACGCGGGGCGAGTTGGGACCCGGCCGGCCGCGAGGCCCACCGGAGCCTCCAAACCCGAACACCTCCCTCTTTCCCCGGGACCAGGGTTCCACGGTTCGCAAGTACGGGTGCCCGGGCGACTCAAACCGCGTTCGAAATCTCCTCCTCCTCCCCTCCCCCTACGGGGCGGTACTCCGGGATCCTGAGAGGTGGGGTCGGTATAAAGGGGTTGAGGTCACCGAGAAGGGGTGAAAGCGCGACGGGACCTGAGCCGAAGGACAGGAACGTCACGCCTCAAATCCCCGCATCATCCCGCCTTCACTCTCTCTTCCCCTGGGATCCAGAACCTCCACCCTTCTAGGCTCGCTGGCTCGTGGCCGAGGAGCTCGCGCGCCGCCTCCGCCCCGAACGCAAACAGCTGTTCCCCGAGACGTCGCCGCCCTCAACTTTGCCAACTAGTCCGCACGCACTTTGACCAGCGAAGCAACCCGGACCTGTAGGCTGGGGGCCGTTGGCGGAGTTAGAAAAAGAAAAGTGAAACAGCTGGTTTCGGAGCCGCGAGTTGCGGGGCTTTGCCTCAGAACTTTCCGGAGGCGGCGGACTGACCCCGCCCCGCCCCCGCGCGCACGGGCCGAGCTAGTTCCTTCGCTCGGGGAGCGCGTGGGCAGCGGCGGCGGCGGCGCTACGGCTCGAGTGGCGCAGAGGCGGCGGAGGGAGCAGCGGCGCGGGGAAGCCGAGCGGCGGCAGTCGGGGCGCCTGCGCTTGTCAGGTGAGTCACGGCGGCGTCTCTATCAGCACTTCCCATATGGTCTAGCGGTTAGGATTCCTGGTTTTCACCCAGGCGGCCCGGGTTCGACTCCCGGTATGGGAACGTTGTGGCATTTTTAAAAACCGAATGGGGAAACTTACTTATTTTATTTCCAATATTCTGGCTCTCTTCTTGTTTCGTTCTCGTGATGTTTGTGAAAAACGAGCATTAGTGTAGTCTTTGGTGACTTCGTGACCCGGGCGGCTGGAGGAGCGAGTACGCTGGGGTCCCTCGCCTCCCTCCTCTGGCTGGGGGGCTGAGCCGCCGGGGAGTTTCACTTTCCAGGGGCTGCCCTCTCGCCCCTCTGCCCCGAGTCGTCCTTTCCCAGGCGCTCGGGAGGTGATGATTAACCCTGGTCGCTTTATCTCCTCCCAGCGCCCCCCCGGGGCCCACACCCTCCGCGGCCGCGGTTTTCCGACCGTCCCAAGTGACGCGGGGCGTGTTCACCCCCTGCCCTCGGCGCCGGGAGTCCGCACCCCGTTCGGAGTCCTCGTTCTCTTTCCGCCGGCTGTTTACGGGACCCGACCCCCGGCACAAAGCCGCCTGTCGCGGGGCGCGCGGCGGCGTGGCGGTCTGGCGAGCCTCGGCGCCCTCGGGCGCGCTTTCCCGTCCGCGCCGCTGCCCGTCACCGTCCGATCGGCCGCGTGTCCACCCGGCTGTCCCGCAGCGGCCGAGCCCGCCGGCCAGCTCGGCCCAACCTGACCTCGGGGGCGCTCGTTTCAGCGCACCAAAGTCCCGCGGACTCCAGAGCCACAGACTTGAGTGCCATTGCCTGGGAAGGCCTCCGGGGAAGGGAATTCCCCCCGCCCGCCACCCCCCAATCCTCCCGCCCCGCTTTAAAGCGCGCACACAGACGCGCGCGCACATGCTGCGGAGAAGAAAAATACCACTATGATGAGATGTCTTTAAAGAAGAAATTTAACTGTCCAAAGGGTCTAACGTTTTGAGCGCCGCGGATAGAAAAATCTTAGGGTGGAGGTGGGGCTTGGAAGAGAAAACTGGCTGGAGACTGGGGAGGGGATGTTATAACAAAGTTTCACTGTATTTTTAAATATAGAAGCCCTGTGTTTATTACAAAGAAGGGGCAGCTGTGTCAGCAGCATGTGAGCTGTAAATGAAACAAAAGCGTTATCTTAAACGCAAGCTGAAATTAGAAGATGGGGTGAGCTATAATGTTTAGTCCATTGGGCCTCTGGGAACAAATGGAGACTGAAAAAGTGGCTCTTGTGGATAGGTTTCTGGTCAGTGCCATTAATAAGAGCAGAAGATTGGTGGTTAATGTGCGCATTCCCAAACTTTTATATTTTAATTGCACAGTGAGTTTTGAAATATCTGTTAACGTGATCTGCATGACTAAGGATTAATCATTTTTACGTTGTAAGTAAACTTTCATAATTAAAAATATTTTATCTGTTCGTTAACTCAGATGTTTGAATATTTACGACAAGCACCATCACACGCTTTTGAAAGTTCCTGATCAGGTTCGTGTTAGTAGGTTGTGGGTACAATACTGAATGGAATTGTATTTTCGCTTCTCTGATTAGCTTGCGATTCACACCTTGTGTGAATCTTCCACCTTCTCTGTACTCTGGGTTTACAGCCGTAAATTCTGGAAAATACGTATCATTCAGAAACTTTGGTTGGAGTTGCAAGAATTGTTGAGCAATTCTTGAATAGGTAATGCATGTGGAAAAGTTTTATTTATGTGGGGAAAGTTTCATTTGAATGAAGAGCGGGATTGTGTCATTAAGAAACCATTTACTATAAAGAATTCAGTCGGAATTTGGAAGGAAGGAAAGACCCCTCTGCCTTGTCTCTGGAGAGGGCTTAACAACTCTACTTGACCTTGCATTTTGTGATGAGTTGGTATCATATTGTGGTTGGATGTGATTTTCAACTGAGCACCGAGGAATTGCAAATAGCTTTGCTTTATATATATTTGAAGGTATGCTGAGGGAAGTAGTTTGGTGACAATATTTCTCAGACTCCTATATTGTGTACCAGGCCAAACAGGGTAAGGCAATATCTGAGTTGCAGAAGTTATGCTGCAGAAACACAGAGGTGAGACATCACTTCTACTCCTGAGAACTGGCAGAGAGAGGTAGAGGGGAGAGTGTTTGCCCTGGACCTTGAAGAACTGGTTGGATTTCTCCTGGTGGGGAATGTGTGTCTTAAAGCTGAGGGGGGTGGAGGATGGGTGGGGGGCTAGGAGGGGGAGGTGGGGTCAACAAGTATGAAGCTGGCAAATAGTCTGAACACAGTGCCTAGAGGGAGAGAGAGGCATGGGAGATCAAGCTGGGATGGTAGAAGAGAATTTCACCTTAATAAAGTTTGACTAGGTAATGGGTTCTTTTATCAAAGGAGTAGCATTTATGTTACTGGAGTTTTAAAAACATTTTCTTCTTTAAAAAAAACATATAGCAGTAATATGTGAAAACTATTTTTAAAAAATTTAAGCAATATAGAGATTTGTGCCCATGTTTTATGTTTGCCTGTTGAATATTAATTTTTAATTAGTAGAATGAGAAAAGCAATCAGAATTCAATTGAAAAGAATGAAACCTAGGTTTAAATCATGAGCATTATATGCAACTATATTCTTACTAGCATGCTTTATTGAAAATGACCTTAATATTTTAAGACTGAGCTGCTAGTTACTGTCAGTAAGGCATACACCTTAAATTGGTTAAGGCTTGGTGATAAATTTGTAAAGCTTCATTCATAAGCTTGTGCCTTGTTACCAAAAAGGCCGTTGGTAGTCATGTTTTAGGTGTCCTCCCTTGGGCCACAGAGTAAAGCGATACTAATTGAATGGTACATATTTACCTAAGTAGTCTCTTTAATATTTGCTACTATTAGGTGCAATCAGAAGATATGTGACCATTTAAGGAATGTTTTCACAGATGAACACCTATATTAAAGAAATATAAGGGATTAAAAAATGATGGCATTTAAAATCCAAGGACTTTACCGTGGTCGAATATTATCTGGCCTCTACCCCCCCAACTTCACCTCCTATCTTCTCCGCCTCTTCATTATACATAGCCACACTGGCTTCCTTTTTGTTCCTTGACCATGCCAAACTTGTTCTTTTCTCACTTTTATTTCTTGGTGTTACCACTGCCTAGAATATTCATATTTCAGGTCAACATTACCTCCTCAGTGAGGTCTTTCTGATCATCCTTTTCTTTTGGTTACTTTACTCTCTTTTGTTTTCTCCTTTTTCTTAATACTTGAAATTAACACATTTATTTTTTTTCTATTTATTTGTCTTTTTTCCACTAGAGTATAAGCTCCATGAGGGTAAGGATACTGAATAGTGAAATCATTCTTGCTCTTTAAGATTCAAACAATAGTGAAGTAGTTGGAACCCTCATGCAATGCTGGTAGACTGTAAAGTGACGTGCAGTCTCTTTGGAAAACAGGATGGCAGTTCCCTCAAAATGTTAAACATAGAGTTACCATACGACCCAGCCTTTCCATTCAAGAGAAATTAAAACCCGCCTGCACAAAAACTTGTACACATGTTTAGAAGAACATTATTCATAAGCAGAAAGTGAAAGTGCAAATATCAACTGAATAATAAAACGAGATGTATCTATACAATCAAATATTATTTGGCAATAAAAGAGAATGAACTGATACATACCACAACATGGATCAGTTTCAAGATTGTTATGCTAAGCAGAAGAAGCCAGCTCAAAAGACCACATTTTATATGATTCCATTTATATGAACTGTCCATGATAGGCAATTCTATAAGAGAAAGAGGATAGATAGATAATGGTTGCCTAGGATTGGGAGGTGAGGGGGCAGTGGTTACAGGGCTCAGAGTGACTGCTAATGGAGATAAAGGTTACTTTTTAGAGTGATTGTCCTAAAATAATCTAATAATGATAATGGTTGCACAACTCAGTAAATAACCTAAACACTAAATTCTACTCTTTGAATGGGTGAACTATGATATGTAGATTATATCAACAAAACTTAAAAAAAAAAAGATTGAAGTAGTAAAAAGCATATATAATATTTTGTCTTTACATTTTATATTTATCATTTGGATAGTAAGCGTTTAAAAATATTAGTGGAATAATTTAACACTGCAGTTCTAGCTCCTAGATAGTCCAGGAATGGAGCAAGTGTTCAGTAAATAGCTGATGAAGGAGGTTAATCTGTACAGATAATTATGATACGATGTATAGTGTGATAAATGCTCAGAGGGAACTAAGCCAAGAGTTACATGGGTTTGAAGGCCTCCAAAATATCACATCTGGATTCATGTGAAGTGAATGGGGAAAGGCCTCCTGTAGGAGGCAACATTTCGGATGGGCTTTGAGGTCTGGCTAGGCTTTTGCTGGTGGAGGTGATGTGGTGGAAAGCAAGGCATTAAGAAGGAAGCAGGCAGGAGCAGAGGCACATTAACAGTTGCTAGCACATTTTGGCTGAACTGAGGGTACAAGTAGGATAGGAATTGGAAATAAGGCTGCAAAAATAGATTAGGGCCTGCAGCAGACAATGTCCGTGCTGTCAGATCTCTGGTGTCTTTATCACCCCCCCAACCACTAGTATGCTTCCAGGGGTGCTTCTCTACTTGCAGAGCGCTGGAAGTGCATCGGGGTTTATTCCCTCACCCCTAACGAGACTCCCAATTCAGACTGTCCAGTCGAGAATAACTTTGAAGCAGGGACTTTGACTTGTTCCTTTCTGTACCATCAGCACCTGGAACAGTGTGCTTGGCACTCAGAGAGTATGTAAAAACTATTTGAATGAATGAATGAAAACCAGGAAGTTGGAAGGTCTATTCAAAGTGAAGTTTATTTTACAGATCCCCTTAACTCTTCCAGAGCACTCAGGAAATTTTGGAAGGTTCTGATTGTGAAGGTCTTTGAATTTGGGGATAAGGAATTTACTTAGCTGGGAGAAGGGATTTCTAGTAATATAAGTGTTTTGATGGAATTATATTGGTAGTAGTGTGCAGGATGAGCTGGAGAAAGGAGGGATTGTGTTTGTAGTGTCCACTCTCATCTTCCTGTTCCTGCTCCCCCTCTCCCTTTGGGTTAGGCCTTAAACAAGGTGGAGTGTCTCCAGAAGTACAGAAATAATTTAATAGCTCTCCTTGTCTCTATTCTCACCTTAAATAGGGTGGTAGCAGCAGAATACAAAGGATGAGATTAAAAAAAAAAGGTAAATGGAAGAAAAAATTGAAGATGTCAGGAAGTAAATACTCCTAAAAGAAATAGGGAGGTTACAAAGCATAGTTTTTTGTTGTTGTTGTTTGTTTTTTTGGTGAGAACAGACAATTTTTGCTCCTAGGGTTGGTCAGACAGTAAACTACTATTGCCCACCTGTATGTGTATGTGGGTGTGGCTTTTTGAATACTAAAATTGTACATTGAATCCAGAGACAAATTTAAGGCTGTGAGACTGCCACCCTGTGGACAGTATAACTTAAACCTAATATCATCAAGAATTCTAATAAAACTTCATTCATTTGAAATTCACTATTTTAGAACTCATTATGGTTCTTCTATATCGGTATATGTGGGTTATGGTAATTAAATGGCAAGTTGAAATTTGTTTTCTGAATTTTTTCTGAGGCTTTTAAATAAAGGAAATTTAAAATACAATCAATAGCTTTAGGAAGTTGCAAAGAAATTTAAGAATGCTTTTTAGATACTTATTTGCTCCAGAAATTTCTTATCAAAAAGTGTGTTTTTTAAAACATTGTGGCGGGGAAGCCTGGGTGGCTGAGTTGGGTAAGTATCTGCCTTCAGCTCAGATCATGATCTCAGGATACTGGGATTGAGTCCCGCATCTGCTTCTCCCTCTGCCTGCAGCTCCCTCCTGCTTGTGTGTTCTCTCGCTCTCTCACATAAATAAATAAATAAATCTAAAAAACAAAAACAAAAACAAAAAAACACTGTGGCATGTTGTAAAATAGTCTTTTTTTTCCTTCTATTGTACTCATTTTTTCATCCAATGTTATAATACATATGGTACTGTTTTTGACAGTTGTAGCTCTTGAGAAATATTTGAAAAGTCTCCACCCTCCCCCTTCTTTGGCTAAGTGAAAGTGACCTTCCCTTCTCATTTTTTGTAGAGTTGGATTTTATTGTTAGAAGTTCTCCAGACTAAAAAAAAAAAAAAGTTCTCCAGACTTTGATAAATTGCCTTAAGTGTATTTATGTAAATAATTTGGATTTTATTCAATGTTACTTATTTAGAAGGGCAGTCTGCTCACAAATTAAATTGGTAAACTAGCTTGAATCAAAATGAAATAGTAATTATGAAAGACTTATTTGCTCTCTGCAACTCAGGAAATGGTTCCGTCTAGAACTCGACAAAATAAAACTTTCCTAGCAGAAGAGCTGTTTATAGCCCAATGTTGTAAATGGCTTGTATTCCCTGAGGTGTCAGGAGGGGTGGAGTAGCCATTTAGCGCTTGAAATTTGTGTTAACAGTAAAGCAGAAGTGGGCTTAAGCGGCATTCTGAGGTCAGCAATTGTCCATTCTTTCTGAATGTGGTATCTAGGCTGAGGAGGAGAGTGGATGAAGTATCAACTGGACCCCAGCCCCTTAAGTTACCTGATACTTCATCTTAAGGACCTTACATTTTGGTAACGAAGAGATTTTCAAATAGAATGTTCATGATTTTAAGTAATTAAATATTTCTGAATTTTTCTCAGAAGTATAGCATGGCACATATGATGATATACTTTAAATGGTTTCATTTTATTTAACCTTTTCAAAGTAAATGAATGGGACTGGGGGTGACTTTTCATAATTTTTTTTTGCAACATTTATATCTTATATTCTATAGTTGACGTATACTCTAATTTATATGAAGTAGACCATGAATCTTGAAAATGCAAATGTTTATCTAGGCTTACAAGGTACATTGCTGTATAAAAAACAGTATTATTTAGATACTATTTAAGGTTTGGAAAGTAACTTTCAAAATACTTCATGGTTCATTTGCTCCTTTCCTAAGTATTGGGACAAAGAGCCAGTAAAGTTAGAGATGTATTTATAGTTTTTAATCTTTAGTGGTTTCATTATCATATCATTTTTAAAACTGTAAATGACATTGTACTTATATAAAGAAAATTTTAGTTTGATCTTTAGCCTGCACTTTGTTATTGTACAGTATCTGACTTTTTATGCTGGAATGGTGACTGTTTTAGGATTAATGGCAGTTAGCGTTTCCTTTTACTTCTCAGGGGGTTCATTTTCACAAATGTAAATATAAAATATTTTGTTCTCTGAAAAGTAATTCCAGTATAGGTGACTTGAATTTTGATAAAGGAATAACAATGGTTTCGTAAGTTTTGTGTACGCACCTGTATGTGCAAATTTAACATTTTATTTTTGAATTCAGACTACTCACTATTAAATAAGTAACTTTGATTTAAACTTTTTTTTTTTTTTTTTTTGCTTTATTTTAGATCTCTGGGAAGGTATTTAGCTAGTGACTTCTATGTCCAGACAGTCCTACTAGACGATCTTAAATCTTTATTTGTAGTTTAATCTTTTAATTTAGTAAAACTTTCTTTTGGATTTAAAATCCCAAGACCAGGATACATTTCTGATTTAGGATGTGTTGATGTATTGCTTTGTATATAGCTTTTTATCTGTTTCCAGATTTAATTAAACATTTAATTCAAACTTTCAAGGTTGTAATGGGAGTTGTTTTACCCTAGCTTTCCTGACATCTGTATTTATCACTGATACTCCCTTATGCCAAGGGATACAGATGACCCTATTAACTGGGAAGGTTAGGGCCCTGCCACTCAATCACCCACTGAGTAGGGCAGGCACTGACCCAGTTGTAAGAGCTGAAGTAGGAGGGAAGAGTGTGACCGGAAGAGATTGACTGCAGACACAGTCCCAGCACTCTGGGAAGGTACACAGGTGTGGGTAAGGGTGAAGGGAAGTGTCATGATGGAAGGCAGAATATAGGCTTAAGGAGTTCCAAGCAGGCAGTTGGCATCAGGGAATTTCAGATATGAGTAGGAATGCCATTTCTTTTATTTGTTTTTCCTTCTTTTTTTTTTTGCCACTGCACATGAACCACAATTTTATTGTTCCTTAAAATCCTGCTTTCAAAGACTGTCTCTTTTCCATTTTCATTATTTTCTAGAATGTCTTGGGTTAGTTTATGGTGCATGTTTTGAGGGGGCTTTTTACCACAGCTTTGTAGGAAAAAGAAAGCACATAAAGTTTATATAAAAGCAAAACCTCAGACTCATTAGAATGGCTGCTATAAAAAAAGACAGGAAATAACAAGTGTTGGAGAGAATGTGGAGAAATCGGAGCCCTTGTATACTATTCATGGGAATGTAAAATGGTACAGCCACTGTGGAAAGCATTATGGTGGTTCCTCAAAAAAATTTGAAGTAGTATTACTGTCTGATCCAGCAATCCCATTTCTGGCTCTACACCCCAAAGAACTAAAAGGAGAGTCTCAGGGAGACTCTGTACATCTATCTTCACAGCGACATTATTCACAATAGTCAAAAGGTGGAAATAACCCAAATGTTCTTCAGTGGATTAATGGATAAACAAAATGTATATACATACAGTGGAATATTTTTTCAGTCTTAAAAAGGAAGGATATTTTGCAATTTACTACAACATGGATGAACCTGGAGGACATCATGCTAAGTGAAATAAACTAGTCACACAAAGATAAATACTGCATGATTCCACTTGTGGTATCAAGTGTAATCGAAATCATAGAGACAGAAATTGGAATGATGACTGCTAGGGGTTGGGGGAAGGGGGAATTGGGATATAGAGTTTCAGTTTTGCAAGATGAAAAGAGTTCTGGAGATTGGTTGCCCAGCAGTATGATTATACTTATTGCCACTGAACTGTAGAATTAAAAATGGTTAAGATGATAAATTTTATGTATATTTTACCATAGTTTTTTTTTAAAGGCAAATTTGAATTTATATTTGGATATGCAAGTGGTAAGATTATAAAAACCTCTGTAATGAGATTGAGGTTGTTAATTTGGTTTATATTCACGTGTTAGGTGCTGGGGATAGAACCATGAAAAAAGCAGACAAAGATCCTCATAAAGGTTACGGTTTAGAGCAGGAGGCAGATACTGATTGAACAAATAAAAAGCGTGCTTGAATGTTACATGCATACCAGGGAGACCCCTGACAAAGTAGGTGGAAAGGCTACACTGAAAAGGCTTCTCCAAGAAAATGACATTTGAATAGAGACCTGAAGGATGAGTAAGCAGTGGCTAGGAGGAAGAGAGGAGTGGAAAGGGAGGGGAGGCACGAGGGAGTAGCATTTTGCAAAAGCTCCAAAGCAGGGCAAGGAAGGGTATCCTTTGGGAGATGAAAGAAGGCCCTGAGGGCTGTGATGTATGAAAAGTGGGGGGTGGTGACCAGGGCATGTATCAGATTATATAAGTCATTGTAGGCCATTGCAAGGATTTTGAATGTTGAGGCACCGGGGTGGCTCAGATGGTTGAGCGTCTGCCTTTGGTTCAGGTCATGAACTCTAGGTCCTGGGATGGAGCCCCAAGTAGGGCTCCCTGCTCAGCGGGACGTCGCTTCTGCCTCTCCCTCTGCCCCTCCCCCTGCTCATGCTCTCTCTCTGTATCTCTGTCTCAAATGAATAAATAAAAAAAATCTTAAAAAAAAAAAAAAAGGATTTTGAATGTTATTTTAAGCAGAGATGGCAGATGTTGATGGGTTTTAAACCAGGGAGTAGGGAGGTGGAACGGAGTAGAAGGAGAAAAATCCTGCATCTTCTCTTACAATGTGGCTTTTAAATATGAATTACCTACTTAATCTGGTGCTTGAATGCCAGAGGGAAAAATGGTTCATTTATATTTATTCAGATGATATATTGATTGCCAGTGTGACCTGTTGATGTGATAAAACTTCAACAGTGAATTTAAGGGGATTGTCAAGGGCAATTTAGCAGAGGTGATTTTCACCTTTATGCTCTGGCTTGGTAGTTGAAACCCCAGAAATGGATGGATTTGCCCAGGGAGAGTTTGGAAAGAGAAAAGGGCTTTCAGTGGAATCTTTAGAACCTCTTATGTTCAGTGGTGAGGTAGTGGAGGTAGGGCAGAGAAAACTAAGGAAAAGTACTCCAGAATTGGGGGAAAACCAGGAGAGAGCATTTATTAGGTCTAACAAAACAAGTTCCAAAAACATTAATTAGGTTTTCGCCCTGTGTGGTCATTGACTTTACAGATTTAGTGGTTTAAAAGGGGTAGGATTAGATTAGATTAGATTAGAATGAGTCAAAGAATGAGAGGAAAGTGAAGAAATGGAATATAGACAAATCTTTGAGGAAGTTTGGCTGTGAAGGGAGTGAGAAAGAATGGTAGATGGGTTTGGGGTTGTCAAATGATTGGATTTGTTTCTATGGAAAAGTGTGAGTTTAAAGAATATCTTTTTTGGATCTATGAGATGCTTGAAAAATATATTACACACCTTGCTGATTTCCTAAATAGGATCTACCGAACACAAATATGACCTTCTCACGGACTTAATCTAGATATGGCATTCTACATACATACATCTACATATATACAGGGCAGTCAGGCCTGTTGAGGTATGGAGGTCTCTTTGTCACTATACTAACTTCTGGTCATCTGGGAAGTAAAAATAGAGAATCCTGATTCCCACTTAATCAATTTGAACCTTAGCTATAGGACTCAGGAATGTATGTTTGCACTGTGTACTTGTCTTCAGAGGATTCTCATGCATCTGTTCTGTGAATGGCCTTGGAGAACTGTTGCCCCGAGAATGCTCTACTTTGAAATTTTCTGAATGCTTTTTAATAGCTCTGGCCTGACTTAAATGAGATACGTATGGCAAGCACTTAGGAAGGAAAGATTTTCAAAGTTTTGTCTTCTAGTATGATTGGGATAGTGGTAAAAGTTTTTGATTTTTTAGGATGAGACGAGCTTGATCCTTTTTCCTGACTTTCAAAGTGGTAATATGTTCCAGGTTAGTACTCTCTACCCGCTTTTCTTATTTCTTCCCTCCTTGCGCTCTAAGAAGCATGGTGCTTACTCCTGCCGAATTGCCTTTGTTTGCTCCTATAACTTCCTCTGTTAATAGTATTCCTCCCCAGCTTCTGCTGGGTACGACTGGCTCCTCAGCATTCAGGTCTCAAGGCAGCTGCCCCGTTTTCAGAGAGGCTGTCCCTACTGAAAGTGGGTTTTCTTGGTCACTATGTTACTTTGCTGATTTCCTTCATCACAGTTCCTTCAGGGACTCTGCCTGAATGTTAACATGAATCTATAGGTAAACTGTATCCTGAGTCTATAGAACAGTGCCAGGCACACAGAAACTACTTAAATACCAAAAAACAAATAATAAAGATCATAAAAATCTTAACAGTATAAATACTGTTAACTTTCAGTTGACCATTACTTCAGATATTGAAATAAGGACCACACATGCATAGATGTTGATTGTACGTGACATGTACTGTTTATAACTTGCATATGTCACTTACATGTATTCTGGAGACTTTTTCGTGTCTACACCATTTTATACAGATAATCATTCTTTTTTTTTTTAAAGATTTTATTTATTTATTTGACAGAGACACAGCGAGAGAGGGAACACAAGCAGGGGCAGAGGGAGAGGAGAAGCAGGCTTCCCGAGGAGCAGGGAGCCCAATGCGGGGCTGGATCCCAGGACCCTGGGATCATGACCTGAGCCGAAGGCGGACGCTTAATGATTGAGCCAGGTGCCCCCAGATAATCATTCTTAACAGCTGAATAATATGGTATGTTCAGTATGATGAGGTACAGTCTCTATAACATCTGATTTACATGACAGTTCTTTTTTTTTATACTTTTGAACGATAGTGCTGAATTTCTATCTACATCTTTGTGCATTTTTTTGTTAGAATAAATGCTTAGGATTGAAACTGCTGGGTGAGAGGATCTATACATAAAGCTTTTTGATTGTGAAATTGCCTGCTGGAATTATATTCTTTTACAAAGCTCATGAATAGTGTATGAGATCATTTATTTCCCCTGTACCCTCTCTAATCATTTTATTCTTTGCTATTTTAATAGGTGAAAAACGGTATTGTTTTTCTGCTTTAAGGTTCAGGAATGAATATCTTTGAACATTTTCTATTGTGTTTGGCCACATTTCTTTTGTGAAGTGCATATTCGTGCCCGGCGCCCAATTTTTCTGTTAGAATGTTTGATTCAACAACAGTAGTTTTCCCCCCATATTTTACTACACAGATTTTTAAACATACAGCAAAGATGAAATTTTGCTCATGTATCTGCCACTTAGATTTTATCATTAACGTTTTATAATATTTGCCTTATCATACATTTATCCTTTTATCTAAAGTAAATTGCAGGTATTAGTACATTTCCATCTGAATACTTTAGCATGCTTAGTATTGACCAATGTTTGTTTAGTTATTTTTTTCTTTTGAGGTAAAATTTATATAGAATTAAATGCATGAATCTTTTTACTTTGTTTTATTCTTTGAAAGATTTTATTTATTTGTCAGAGAGAGAAGAAAGAGAGCGCACAAGCAGGGGAAGTGGGAGGCAGAGGGAGAAGCAGGCTCCCTGCTGAGCAAGGAGCCCAATGCGGGGGACTCAATCCCAAGACCTTGGGATCATGACCTGAGCCGAAGGCAGACGCTTAACTGCTTAACCAGCTAAGCCACCCAGGCATCCCTAAATGTTTTATTTTAATTTAAAACAGAATTGGAAGGGGCGCCTGGGTGGCTCAGTCGTTAAGTGTCTGAGTTTGGTTTGGTTCGTGATCCCAGGGTCCTGGGATCCAGTCCTGCATCGGGCTCCCTGCTCCACCGGAAGTCTGCTTGTCCCTTTTCCTGTGCCCTGCTCATGCTTTCTGTCTCTCTCTCAAATAAATAAAATCTTGAAAAAAAAATTAAAATAAAACAGAATTGGGTGTTCATTGATCAAGATTTTTTAATGTGAGAACACACACACACACACACACACACACACACGGGGAGGGGAGGCAGAGGGAAAGAACCTCAAGCAGACTCTGTGCTGAGTGTGGAGCCTGATGCAGGGCTGGATCCTGACCCTGATCTCATGACCTGAGCTGAAATCAAGTCGGATGCTTAACCGACTGAGCGACCCAGGCCCCCCATTGATCAAGATTTTGATAAAGAGACCAAGGTTTCTGTCAGAGTGAGCCCACTGAGGCAGCTCCACGTTGTAGGGTCTTTCTTACACACCCACAAGATGTTGCCTAATAGTTCTAGTTTTGATTTTGTAAGTGGAGCATGAACTTTATTTTTTGTAAGTATTTGTGGAGTTTCAATGTTTGTATTTGGCTGTGGAAGCCAAACCCAAGACTAGCTTTTGTTTTGTTTTCTTTTTTTTATAGGACTTTTGGTCACATTTTCCCCTTCTTTTTCCTTTGCCTTAGCTTTGGTTATAGTGGTTTTAAATTTTTAGTAGTCAGATGTCATCCTTTTCCTTATCTTTTTACTGCCATTTGTGTCGTACATAGGAAGACATTTCTTACCAAATAATATACAGATGTTTATATTTTTTTCTGGTGCTTTTCTTTTTTTACATTTGAGTATCTAGTTGGAATAATGTGGTATAGGGATTTTTTTTAAAAAAGAGTAACTGGTTTGAGATCATTAGCAAATACTGTCTAATGAACAGTCTTCCCTTCTGTATGTCTTTTTCTGCAACAAAATAGAATTTAATGTTTTTATTGATGCCATTTTTTAAATAAAGATTTAATTTAATTTTTAAGTAATCTCTACACCCAGTGTGGGGCTTGAACTCACAAGAGTCGCATGCTCCGCTGACTGAGCCAGCCAGGTGTCCCTGATGTCATTTTTATTATAATCTATGTTTGTATATAGTATCTGCTTTCTGTTTTTGAGAGTATCAGATGTCTTTTTTCTTTTTTTTTTTTTTAATTGGGCTCCATTCTGGGCTTGAACTCACAAACCTGAGATCAAGACCTTAGCTGAGATGAAGAGTCAGATGCTTAACTGACTGAGCCAGCCAGGCACCCCAAGAGTATTAGATGTCTTTTTAAAAAATATCCTATTCTATTTAATCTCTCTATTCTTACATTTAGTTACTTGAGATAATTTATTGCCCACAGGCACATTGTTTTTCACTATTTTGTTTTTTAAGGTTTCATCACTTATATATTGTTTCTTTCAGCTGAACTTTAGCAGAGTCTTGAAGAATGGGGAGAAAGGATAGTGGGGAAACAGTAACAAGAGTCAAGGCAGGAGAGGTTGGTAAGTCCTGGGGACTTATTTCTCTTAACTTGTAATTGTCTGAATTCTTAATCTGTAAAGCAGATTATACATGTTTATTTTAGTATCTTAAATTTGGGAAATGTCTCTTAAGGTGGTTCAAACTAAATTCTAAAGTTCAAAATATTTATGAGATTTTTAAAGTTTGGGATGTTATTGAAATGGCATAGGATTCTACAGTGAGAATGGTTTTTAATCCTGGCTTTAAAGGAGCAAGTCATAATTTTTGAGCACCTGTGTGTATCCTCTATTTTATTCTTTCTTATGTTTGGGTGATTCTTCAGATCAGAGCTGACTCAGCTGGGGCGAGATACATAATCTCAGGTGGCTTCACTCACATGGCTGGGGGCCTCTCTGTGTAGTTCTCATACCTTACTGGTGGCAGGAGGGATCCCAGCAGCAAGAAGGTAAGCCCCTGTGTCCTTATACTTTTTAGACCTGTGCTTGTATTTTGTTATTATTCCACTGGCCAGAGCATATCACTTGGCCTAGCCCATATTTAAGTGATGGAGAAGTAGACTGTGCTTCTTGATGGGGGAAGAGGCAGAGTCATATTTCAAACTGAGAAGTCTGAACAACTTAGTACCTATTACTACAGTGGTTTACCACAGGAAGTAAAGGAGTTAGCTACCTGGATATCTAACAGAAAAGCCTCCCTGGCAGTGAGAAGAGACTGTGCACAGGCCTAGAGGGGAAGAATGCTTGATATGTTCCTGGGATAGCAAGGAGAGGTCAGTGGGACTAGAAGAGAGGGAGCGAGCAGGAAGTAGTAGGAGATACAGGCATAGAGGTTCGGGCCAGGGTAGGATCTTGTCCTTGTAAGCTGTTATGAAGACTTACTTTTTTGTGTGAAAAGAGGAGCTAAGGCGTTTTAAAGAGGAGTTTTAAAGTAGGAGAGTGATAGAATCTGACTTGTGTTTTTAAATAGATTACTGCTGGCTACTGCTTTGAGACTAGATTGTAGGGAAAGAAGAAGAGAAGCAGGAGGGCTCCTTAGACTACTACAGGGATGCAGATAAGAGCGGACAACGGCTGGCAGCACGATAGTAACAATGAAGTGGATTGATTCTCGGATTCTATATATGTTTTGAAGATTGAGCCTATAGGATTTTTCGACATATTGGATATGACTTTAGGACAGAAAGACAAGTCGGTAGCCAAGGTTTTGGTGTGAGCAGCTAGGAGTATTCACTCTCCACCAGGACAACTGGAGAAAACTGGGTAAGAGTAAGTTTTGGAGAAAAGACCAGGAATTCAGGTTTGGATCTGTTAAATTTGAGAAGACTATGACATTTGAATGGAGGTGTCAAGTTGGATAGAAGAGTCGAGTTCAGGAGCAACACCTGGAGATAGAAATTGGAGAACATTGGGGGTACTGAGGTGGCTCAGTTGGTTAAGTGTCTGACTCTTGGTCTCAGCTCAGATCTTGATCTCAGGATCTTGATCTCGAGGTTGTGAGTTCAGGCCCCGCGTTGGGCTCCAAGCTGGGTGTGGAGCCTACCTAAAAAAGAGAGAGAGAGAAAAAAGAAATTTGAGAACATTGAATGAAATACTGAGAGCGTTATGTATGTCTAAGAAGTATTTCCTGAAATGACTTTAAGTTTAAAATACTTTTAAGTTTTAAAAGTTTCATTTGTACCAATGGTATGGTTTGAAGTAGGGAAGAAGAGCGGCAGAGCATCCTTTATGATGATAGTAAACTATGAGTTTAAAGAAGTCATTAATTGTTCCATCTGTTCAGTATTACGAAACATGAAAGCCTCTAGGCTAAATATCTTATTTGAATATTCCTTTTTACTGAAACATTTACCAGTTTGTTTCTAATTAGGGAAGTGTATTGACCGAAGGCTGTGTAAGTAAAGGCCTGAAAGGGACAGAAGACCAAAAGTTGAGGAAAAGAACCATGATTGGATAATCAGTCCTACTCTTTGGAGAGTTTTTCTTTTTTGTTCACTCCTTTGCTCTCTGTGTCTGTCTCTCTCCCTTTACTCATTGTCTATTAACATAATGAGATGTTCAGGTGTAAGCACGGGGACTAACCCAGAAACTGTTCTCTCTTAACAAATGTAAAGCTTACTGCTCCAGCCTTGATCACCAGACAGGGCTGCCAGACCAAGCCTTAGCCAACCTATTCATAGATCCGGACTGTTCAGGAAAGTGAAGAAGGGGCCTTGCTTTTTGTGTAATTTAGACCTATACAGAAATGACCTGAGCATGGTTTGGCTTGTGTGGAAGAGAAGAAAGATTTATCATTGAGCCAATATTTAGTTCAACTTCCAAATGTTTTCATTCAGCAAGTATTTATTACAGAACTGTTGTGGGTCAGGAATGCTATCAGGCTAAACTAAATGACCAGTGAGACATATAAACAAATGATTAAAAAAAAAGAACCCAAACGCTGTGTTCTTCACCAGATATTCCAGCAGAGTGGGCAGGAGGAGTTATGAAAGAAATCAATTCACCTTTAGGTCCTCAAAACCTATCAGAGTGCTTTGCACATTTTAACAATGCATAAGTGTATAGGTGAGTGCATAAGCAATGCGATTCATGCATCTGTTAGATAATTTACAAAATACAGAGGGAGGTACAAAGGAGAAAGTGACCATTTCTTCCTTGTAGTGATGGAGAGAAGGGCTTTGCAGGAAATTCACTGGGTAGGGAAGGCCTGCAAATGTGGAGTTAGCACAACATGCTCTGAATAAGTTCAGCAAAGCTGGATTGTGGGTGTATGTTGGGAGGTGGGAAGGCCACAAGTGAGGCTACTATAGGGTAGACCAAAATCAAGATGCAAAAGTATCTTGTATTAGGGGGCACCTGGGTAGCTCAGTCGGTTAAGTGTCCGAGTCTTGATCTCAGCTCAGGTCTTGATCTCAGAGTTGTGAGCTCAAGCCCCACATGAGGCTCCACACTCAGCCACTTAAAAAAAAATCTTGTATTGGAATTTATTCTGTGGGTACTACAAGGCTATTGAAAGTTTTTTTAAATAGGAATATTAAGAGGTAGAATTCATGAGACATTCTTAAAAAAAAAAAACGCATTCTTGAATTGGGAAGTCAGATGTTGATAGAATTTTTAAAGTTATAAACATATATACTGGAAGTAAGCACAGCTAACAAGTCATATCATTTATGGTAGAATCTGTTTTATCCCTTTCAGATAACATATATGATCTTAGTGTAGGTACAACCTAAACTAGATAATTAAACTTACACTAAGGTATTCAAAATACGCAGGATGGCGTTGGTTGGTTTTTGGAAGAGAAAGAACATATTTTTGCTTTATGAAATTATTGCAAACATTACTTTTTCTTTTTCTTAAAAATTCTATTTATTTATTTATTTATTTTAGAGTGTGCATGCAAGTGCGGTGGGGAGGGGTAGAGGGAAAGAGAATCTCAAATCTCTGATGGTTTCTTTTCTTTTTTGACTGACACTTTAGAGTACTGGTCAGGTATTTTGTAGAATGTCCTTCAATTTGATTTTGTCTTCTCTTTTCTCATGATTATGGACTGAAGTAATGACTTTTGGGCTTTTGGTGTTTAAAAAAATTGTTTTATTTTCATTTTTATTTTTTATTTAAAAAATTTTTTTAAAGATTGAGAGAGAGAAAGAATGATCAGGGGGAGGGGCAGAGGGAGAGAGAGGGGAAGCAGACTCCCCGCTGAGCGGGGAGTCTGATGGGCTCAATCCCAGAAACCTGAGATCATGACCTGAGCCAAAACCAAGAGTCAGATGCTTAATCAGCTGAGCTACCCAGGTGCCCCTCATTTTCACTTTTAAAACTATAAAATTGCCCTTTTTTTCAGCATACAGTTCTGTGAGTTCTAACACATGTATAAATTTATGTAGCCACCACTATAATCAGGAAATGGAACAATTCCATCACCCCTCAAAACTCCGCCATGTTCTCTTGTTATAGGTCACACCCTACCCCCTAATCTGTGCCCCTGTAACCACTGATTAGTTCTTCATCGTTGTAGATTGGTGTCTTAGAGAATGTCATGTAATGGAATCATAGAGTATGTAACCCTTGACATTGGCTTCTTAGACTCATCATAATGCTTTTGAGAGTCCTCTAAGTTGTGTTTATCAATAGTTCGTTCTATTTTATTGCTGAGTATGAATGTACTACTAGAATGTTTATCTCTTCCCCTCCCCCCCCTTTTGATAAGTATTTAAGAAATATCATATGTCCTCCTGGCACTATAATAAGCAATTTAAGTGAATTTTTTGTGAAACAGGGATTATCGTTTTCCCCTTTACAGAAGTGAAAACATAGGCATGGAGTTAAAGTAGCCCTAGGTCATACAACTAGTTAATAGTGGACTTGGGACCCAAACCTAGGTCACCTACTCTAAAGCCCATGCTTTTGGACTACATGGCAAGTTGCTAATGTCAGTTTTTTCATTTCTCTGTTTTGACCAGCAGTATAATTAAGAGCAATTGAAGTTCTTGTTTCTTTAACATATTATAAAGTTCCCCTTCTTTTTGTTTATATTTAGTTTTTATTAAAGAGCAAATATAATAGAACTATAATTTTTTTCATGTTGCTGGTTTATGATCTTTGGGGCTAAGCATTCTCTGATTCAGTTCTTTTTTTTTTTTTATGTTATGTTAATCACCATACATTACATCATTAGTTTTTGATGTAGTGTTCCATGATTCATTGTTTGCGTATAACACCCAGTGCTCCATGCAGAACATGCTCTCTTTAATACCCATCATCAGGCTAACCCATCCCCCCACCCCCCTCCCCAACTGGAGGGTATTATGCTGAGCGAAATAAGTCAATCAGAGAAAGACATGTATCATACGACCTCACTGATACGAGGAATTCTTAATCTCAGGAAACAAAGTGAGGGTTGCTGGAGTGGTGGGTGGTGGGAGGGATGGGTTGGCTGGCTCTGTGATTCAGTTCTAAAGCAGAAAGTCAAGCCAAATAAATCATCAGTCCACAGGCAATTCTGAATTAACATTGAGTACATCTGTTTATGAGAATTAAAGCCATAATACTAAGCTTTTTCTTAATCTTGTAAACAGGATCTTTAATTTGTGTTATAGATAAATAATAAATATTGTATAAAAATAAACATAGTCTAAATTAGGCTAGTTTAAAATAAGAGGTTTGCCTTCTATCATATCTTAAATTTCACTAAGATTTCTTTCTTTTTTTTTTTTTTTTTTAGAGCTTGGAGGTTTTGGGGTATTTGAGATGAGTTTTTTGCACTTGTGCTAAAAGCCCATTTACTTAAATATCCTCCTGTCATAGGATAAAAATGTTTCCGGAATATTAGTATAGGGTTTCTTGTGTTTTTAAAAATATCTTATTAGTGAACAGAAATAAGTGTAATTGGGTTTTGGGGAAACTTACAAAATTTCCAGTTATTCTGCCTATCTGGTAATTTTATGTATTACTTTCAGTAAACTAAAATTTTGATGAGGAGACTTCGTTCTTAAGTGTGGCCTTCGTGTGATATTTGTTCTCTGTTCCTCAAACACTATTCAGAGGACTTGGAGAGGCTACAAAATCATAAAACATCAGAACTGAAGTGGATCTTTGACATGACCAGATCTCTGGGCTCTCCCAGTATTTGACAAGAAAGGAAATGGAGTCCCCAGCAGTAGTGTGTCCACAGTGATGGTTGGTCGTACCAGCTGCATGGTGTGGTTCCTGCCCTCAGACAGGTTACCAATTTATCTGTGTGGAGATGGACTTGTACAAAATTAACTGCGGTACAAAGTGGAATGTTCTTGGCAGTAGAAAGGGTACTGCTTTTCTTAAACAAGCCCTCCCCTCCCCCCTCAAATCTTTTCTTGACTCATTCACTCTACACAATTACTTTCTATTTAGTTTCTCACCTTTCATTCTCTTTTAAACGGTCTCTAATCAGATGTTTTGTCTTTTTTTTTTTTTTACCTCTGCCACAATATGAAAACTCTTCTTTCAGAATTCACAGTGACGTTCATGTTGCTAAATTCTGCTGGGTTTTTTTGTTTTTTGTTTTCCCTCCTCAGACCTCATTTTATTTGATCTGTCCTCAGCATTTGGCACAATTGCTCAATCCCTTTTGGAAACACTTTTACTCAAATTCCAGGGTAATACCTTATTTGCCTTGTTTTCCTGTGATATTTTTGAGTCCTCCTTCTTAGGCTTCTCTGCTAGCTTTACCTCAGCTCCCCCACCTCTAAATATTAGAGGGTCCCGGGGATCTGTCATTGTTACTTTTCCAGCTGTAGCTTTAATATCAGATACACATTAATATCATGTATATGTTAATGACTTCAATTTATATATCCAGCCCATACTCCTGCCCTGGGCTTTAGGACTATGTCTGCAACTCCAGGACAATATATCCAATTTGACATCTCCACTTGGAACATCTCAAACTTAATGAGTTCAAAACTGAGCTCTTGGGGCTCTGGGTGGCTCAGTTGGTTAAGGATCCCACTCTGGATTTCGGCTCAGGTCATGATCTCAGGCTCGTGGGATCGATCCCCAAGTCAGGCTCCCCGTTCAGTGTCGAGTCTGCTTAAGATTCTCTCTCTTGCTCTCCCTCTTCTCTCCCCACCGCTTGAGTGTGCACTCTCTCTCTGAAATAAATAAATCTTTTTTTTTTTTTTAAGATTTTATTTATTTATTTGGCAGAGCACAAGCAGGGGGTAGTGGCAGAGGGAGAAGGAGAAGCAGACGTTTGAGCCACCCAGGCGCCCCTAAATAAATAAATCTAAAACAAACAAAACAAAACCTGAACTCCTGATATTTCCACACCCCAAACCATCATCATCTGTAGTCTTTCTTCTCTCAGTTTGGACAACTGCAGTCTCTCAGTTGCCAAAAATGGAGTTTTGAAGCCTTTCTTTCCCCACTGACTCTTTTCCATCCATATAGAAATTTTGTTGGATATTCCTCAAAAACACAGCCATAATTTGATCACATCTTCCTCTTAGGCTGCCTCCTCTGTCTAAGTCATTATCGTCTTCTCTGGGTTATTGCATTAACTTCTCCTTGCTTCCGTCCTTGCCCTGTTGCAGTGTGTTTTCAACACAGCAGTCAAATCTTATGACTCATATGATGAAAACTGTCCAACTATTAAATCTCTAAACAGTGAGGCTCTCCCAACAGTTTCTAGTATTCTTCCTTCTATTACTCTTCTCTTTACTTTCTTTACTTGACCCACACTGGCCTCCTTGCTTTCCTTGAACATTTCAGGCAAGCTCCCTGTTAGAGTCTTTCTCTGGCTTATAGGCTTTCTCTGTCTAGAATGTTCTTAAGATAGCTCTGCATGGCTAGAGGTCTTCACTCAACATGGCAAAGTAAATCCTCTGTAGCTAGTCTGTCCAAAATGTCATATTCTCCTCTTTGCTGTCTTGTTTTTTCCTTCTTTGTCCTAATTACCAGCATAGTGTATCTTTTATTTATATATTTTATTTATAATTAACATGCTCTATATTTAGTTTATAATGTTTATCACTTTCCCTTGCTTAGAATATAAGCACCACGTGGGTAGGGATCATTTATTAACAGTGAGTCTCTTGCTATATGGCAAGGGCCTAGAACGGTGCCTGACACATAGTAGGTGCTCAGTAAATATTTGTTAAATGAATGAATACCTAGGAGTACCTCAGATCAGTCATTAACTTGATATTGGGCAACTCAGTTCTCTCTGTAGATCTGCTTTCCCTATTTTTGAAATGAATTTGGGTTGGATCTGTATTTTTAGGCTTTCTTAAAACAACAAAGACTTAAATGTATGTAGTATTGTGGTTCCTTGAAGATTTTTCTAAGAATTCAACTGCTTAACAGAAAAGTTTGAAAACCATGGTACCAGGTTTTTACTTTGTTGCTAGGGAATCAAAGTTTGTTAGTTTGTTTCTTTTTCAGCCACAAGTGATAACCACATCAGTTCACATAGTTTTTTAATAAGGAAGATTTCTCTGATAGCAGAGTGCAAGGTGAATTGGAAGGTAGGCAGTCGGTGATAGGGAAAGGAACAGTTAGGATGTTGTTGTGATATTATTTTTCTACAGTATTATGCAGTAGCAAAGAAGGACCTTATGTTTCACTCTAACTCAATATAAAAAATAGAGGATTTCCTCTCCACAACATTTAGAGATTATTGAATAATAAGGTAACAAGTGTCTTTTTGAGTGGCTGTTGTGTGAGGACCACTATTTTTTGTTTGTTTTCTTTATTTATTTGAAAGAGAGAGTGAGAGAATGAGCTGTGGGAAGGAGCAGAGGGAGAGAGAGAAGCCGACTCCCTGCCGGGCAGGGAGCCTGATGACAAGGGGCTTGATCTTGGGACCCTGAGATCATGACCTGAGCCAAAGGAAACCGTTTAACCGACTGAACCACCCAGATGCCCCACTAACTATTTTAGATTCTAGGTTATATAGTAGCAGAGCAGGGGTTCTCATGTGCCTGGCACTACCCATACTATTGAATCTGTTTCAAGAGTAGGCATGAAGCTCCTTTAGGTAATTCAGAGGTACATCCCTCCTTACAGTCCACTAAAGTAAAAGATACATTGTCTTTAATACTGAATTTGAAATTTAATTGTAAGAGATAGAATATCATGTTTATATGAAAGTTGAGATTGCAGTCAGCATATTACTGGGGAGCATAATAAAGGATATAATTGTTCAGTCAGTTCTTGGTTACTTTTGACAAGATAGGAAAGAGTAACACCCAAAATAATACCTGCAGTATCACCTTGTAACACAGGTAGCTACATGAATTCTGCAACATCAAATCATGGGCCAAATCACATCTTTAAAAAATATTTCAGTGTGTAGTAAAATCCTGATACGCTGTAATTTTCCCTCAATGAACTATTCTAGAAAAGTTATGTATTCATGTTTCTGAGTTTCTGCTGTGTTTTGGGCCCCATCTTACTGATAGGAATACATTAGTAAGCAAAACCAGCTAAAGCCATGGCCCCTTTTGACTTTGGTATGCCTCTTAAAACACTCAGACACTTGTCCAGGAGGATGTTCCTTATGGATAGGTCCTAGTAATCTGTTTGCAGAAGCAGGGAAGGAGGCCTTGGTTTAACCAAGCTAGTGATAAATAGAGAATTCACTATTTGTCTGACATTTAAGCTCACATTTGGAAATGCATGTTGTTCAGAACCTGGGATGATACTTTGAGAGTTGTTAACATCAATAAAATTAATTCTTTCCAACTGAAGTATTTATAACACTGAATCTCATTCTTTTAAATTTTATTTTTATATTTGAGTAGTAGAGAATAGTGATTTTGGTCATTTATCATTTTAATGGTTTGATCTTTGCTTCTTCCATCTCTAGTAATGATAGCATGTTGGCTGCTGAACAAGGGGGACAGATTCAAAGCAAGCCTTTTTTTAAGCCCAGCTTTCCTAGATACGAACATTAGACTGTTCTATATTTTCAGGTACTAGAAGTTTTCAGATTTGAGTTCAAAGAGAAGCAGTCACAATAAAAAGGAAGAAGAGAGTCCTCACTTACACAGTAAATTCCTTTTGCAAGTTCTATTTTAAAGAAAGAAACAGTGTCTTAACTTTAGTTGGCATTCAATTCCCTCAATTGACCTAATCTTGCTCAGCTAATAGGTAAAATATAAATGCTGAAAATTCCTCCAGGCAGCCATGAAAACTTTATATTAAGGTATATACTGACTTGATATATACCTGATTTTACAAATAAACATACTCACAGTATGTACAGGTACATTATATTTGCATCACAAGCCTAAGGTGCCACATTTTATTTATGTAAAAGTTTAGAGATTTACTTAAACTTTCTCCTCCTGAAGCATTTGGTACTGACTGCTTCTGTGAAGCATAATAACAGTTAATGTTTATAAAGTACGTACTTGTACCCAGTAGAACATTAATAACTGTATCATGCATGAACTAGATTTCTTTTTAGTCAGGTTTATTGAGATACTGTTTATACACAGTGTATAGTTCTGATTTTTGACAATATATATAGGTCATAGAACCAATACCACAATCACTATTCAGAATGCTTCCATCACCCCAGTTTCCTTGTTCCCCTTTGTAGTCAGTCCCCTCCCCACATTCCTAAGCCCTGACAACCACTGGTGGGAATTCTGCCCTTTTTGTTTTGCCTTTTCCAGAATGTCACATAAGTAGAATCATATAGTATATATTTTGAGTCTGGCTTATTTCACTCCCTAATGCTTTTAGATCCATCCATGTGGTACCTGTATTTCAGAAGTTCATACCTTTGTATTGCTAATAGCATTCCATTGTATGGATATCCCACGATGTGTCTAACCATTCTCCAGTTAATGGACATTTGGGCTTCCAGTATTTGGTGATTCTGACTAAAACTGCCATAAATATTTAAGTAGAAGTTTTTTTATAGACCTATATTTTCATTTCCTTGGGCATATATCTAGGATTGAGACTGCTGGATTGTCTAATAAGTATATGTGTATCTTTACAAGAAACTGCTAAACTGTTTTCCAAATAGGCTGTACCATTTTGCATTCTCACCAACACTGTATGAAAGGTATAGTCGCTCTGTATCCTCTCTAGCACTTGGTATTGTCAGGGTTTTTGTTTGTTTGTTTGTTTTTTAAGTTTTTCTACTGGTATTGTGACTTTAATTTGGATTTTCCTGTTGAGTAAGGATGTTGAGATTTTTTTCTGTGTTTATCTGCCATCTGTATCTCTTTTTGGTGAAGTGTCTATTCAGATCGTTTGACCGTTTTTTTAAAAACTAGTTTGTTATGTTTGAGTTATTACAGTTTTTTTTTATTAAGCATAATAGTACATGCACTGGTTTTAATGCTCATAATACTCCTCTGAGGTGGGTACTTATAGCCTAAATCACAGATAAAAAAGTTAGGCCACAGGATTGTTAATATAGCCCAGGAACACACAGCTAATAGGTAGCAGAGCTGGGATTTACACCCAAGCATATTGACTCTAGAACCTGTGCTGAACTGTTTGCCAATTTTTTTTTTTTTTTTTTTTGAAGATTTTATTTATTTATTTGAGAGAGAGAGAGCACATGAGAGGGGGTAGGGTCAGAGGGAGAAACAGACTCCCTGCTTAGCAGGGAGCCCGATGCGGGACTCGATCCTGGATCTCCAGGATCATGACCTGAGCCGAAGGCAGTCGCTTAACCAACTGAGCCACCCAGGCGCCCCTGTTTGCCTATTTTTGTGTGTGTGTGGAGATTGATTTCTTGGGGCTGTGACTATAACCAGGATCCAGTTTCTGTAGGTGGTAATTCTTACAGGGACACCCCTGAGCAAAGGGGCAGTATATTGTAATAGCAACTCTGGAATCATTCCCTAGGAACAGCTAGGATATTTGTTGCTGTTGAAGAAGGGTAATTATTTTCACTTTATGTCTCTTACTTCACTTCTACATACTGGTGGTCAAAAGTACTTCTTTTAAATTACTTTTCCAAATATCTGCCATTATCAAGTAATGAGGTACTTTATATAAATGGATTTTCTCAATAGCAGAAGCTTCTCCTTTTTTATGTATCCATACTTCATAAGAGATTTCCCACACTTGTTATTCCCTTTGTCTTTTAAAGACCTTTATCATAATAATGCTGACTTCAAGGCACTTACTGTTTGGTGATATACTTAGGAAGCACATAGAACTTACTGACCGTATAGGATGGCTTCAGGTTTCAGGACTTTTAAAGTTATATTTAGGGACGCCTGGGTGGCTCAGTCGTTAAGCGTCTGCCTTCGGCTCAGGTCATGGTCCCAGGGTCCTGGGATCGAGCCCCGCATCGGGCTCCCTGCTCCGCGGGAAGCCTGCTTCTCCCTCTCCCACTCCCCCTGCTTGTGTTCCCTCTCTTGCTGTGTCTCTCTCTGTCAAATAAATAAAATCTTTAAAAAAAAAAAAAAGTTGTATTTATTTGTAGTTTTATAGGTTTTTAGTTTAGTCTTCTCTCATTATCCACTCTCTCATTTGTTTGTTCTGACATCATCCTTCACTATTCCCTCTTTCACCCTTATAACTTCTATTTCTAATTAGCTAAAAGATAATCAAATTATTGGGCTTACATGGATATGGTCTAAAATAAATTTCAGCTCTGGGAAACGACTTGGGAGTTTTCCAGTGAACATCCCCTGTGACTGTTCAAAGGACCTTTATTTCTTGTTTGGGATCCAAATAGTCATTCTAAATAAATGAGCTCTAAAGTAAGCTAACCATGACGTTTGACAGTAGAGAAAGTGATGTGTTTTTCTTTTTAGCATAATTTTTTATTAACAATTTGTTAAACCATGGGGATTATCTTAGTAAAAAGGTAAATCAAACAGTGTTCAGCAGAGTGGAATAAATAGGCACTTAATGGGCAGAAAGTCGGTTCACTATCATTATGTTTTGTAGCAGTTTGTAAAGTTCCTGTCTGAGTCAGTGACAGCTTGTCCTCTCAGCTGTGCCTCTAGTAAGGCGGAGTAATTACTTCCAAGTAATTAACTAAAGGGAGAAAACCTTGCCAAATCCTATTTACTTTTTGTAAAATATTAAGATGAAGGCTAGCTAGTGAGTAGCACTTTATCATGTAAAGCACTGTTGAAAGTGCTTAATGCTTTCAAGCCATTTTGACCAATTTAAGCTCTTACTTAGAATAAATTAATAAATATTCACCCAGGGGACAGGCTGAGTAGTTGTACTAACATTGCAGCTGCTTGGGCACCTTGTCAGATGTATGAGGACTCGGAGAGCAAAGCTTCGCTGTCTTTCATTGGCAGCCTTAGGACCAACCATGTATGGTGCAACATGGTGCCTGGCACGTGGTAGGCTTTTATTTGTGGAAAATTTTGTTTAAAAGGTAAAGAAAACTGTGACTATCGCTTGTAAGTAGTAGAATCATGAACCAGGATTGCATTGGTGATTTCTTTAAAATAGAGTTTTATAAAGTTTGCAGTTCCACTTAGAGTCACTTTGCTATATTTTAGTTTCTTACTAACCCTGGATTTGTTTTAAATTTTATAAATCAGATTAATTCATACTTACTTTTCCACTGAACTTTGAATTAGGAAATTAGAAAGTAGATTTTATGTTTAGTGAACTTGTAAATTGCATCTGATATTGTAGTTTGCTAGCTTTCCAGATTACATAGCAATATACCTCTTTCTTGTAAGGGTTAATGAGTAGCCTGGTTAGACTCACCAGCCCATTGTTACATTAAAAGCCAGAAAATTTGCTGTCTCCCTTCCATTCCCTCCCACATTGTTTATCTTTTCATAGTTTTACTTTACTTGATATATTAAGATAATTTTTAAAAGTTGAGATTTTATTTTTTAAAACAACATACGGTTTTAATTTTATTTCCTTGTAGATCCTGATTCCTTTTTGTTGTTGTTGTTAATTTTAAATTATGGTAATTAACATGAGCTGAATAATGGTTTAATCAAGGTAGATCTTGCTCCGTGGCTCTACATCCCTCTTTTTTCTATACCTCTCCTCTGTTTTTACCTGTAGATTTGCATGTTTGACCTAGCAGAATAATTGGGTCCACAGCAACATGGGCGTGCCTCCCTTAGAAACACTTAGTTTCATGTATGACTCATAGGCTGAAGCACAGACACCACTTCCCCAATCTACAGGAGCCATTTTAACAGCATAAAACTTGCCGGACTGCTTTTTATTTTCAAGCCCAAAGGACAAAAAGAGAACAGGAATATTTGAAGGTAACTTATGATTTTGTGTGTTTGCTTCTGGCTGTTTCCTGAGCTGATAAACGGAGGGTGGCTCTTACCTGTCGAAGAACATGGCTGAATGTGTTCTTTAACTCTCTGAAAAAATGTGTGTAGTCAGTCACATGCCTGATTGCACTTAACTGCGAGGGGGAAACAAAGCTTTCAAAATCTGGAAAGTTTTAGATCTTCTTGGAAAAGCATTTTTTATGTTTTACATGATTTTTCTTTCTTTCTTTCCCTGTATGAGTTGAGAATAAAGGAGACTTTCTTTTTCATACCACAAAACAAAGTTCGGTCAAATTTTCATTTTTAAAAAATCTAATTGTATTTATGGGGATAGCCAGAAAGTTAGAGTTAAGTAAACTGTACAATTCATGTGTGATACAGGAGTTAAGAAAAAAATTCGGAGGCACTGGTTCTGTTTTGGCATTTTGGTTAAAGGGAAGTCTGGGGACAACTCAGTCATAGGTGTTGCTCATTGACTGTTCTGTCCTTTTCGTTTTTCTTAAGTTAATGAAATTATACTAAACATTAATTTTTGAAAACTAAATAGAAGTTTAAGGAAAATGAACAGTCATTTAGATAATAAGTAAAAGTGGTTATTAAATAAAGAGGAAGAAAGAACAGTTCATTTACTGTTAGAAAAAAAATAATAAAGTTTTATAATTCACACTGGAAACGTATTCTGAGAAACAACCTTAGATGCATGACTAGCTTCTGAGGAAACATGTAGTATTTCAATTTGTGTATAAAGAAAAAGTAAAGAGTACTGGCCTTCCTTCTATATTACTGTTCTTAAAATGTGTTTGTTTTGAAGCAAAAAAGTAATACCTTTTGTGTGAAAGAAAAGATTGCTCAGTCTTTTCCTGGAATATTTATCATCATTGAAATTATGAAGTTCTGGCTAGCGTATATTCTGGTGTGCCTTGAAGTTCTCGGTCCTCTGAGAAGCTGGGTGCAGTAGTATTTTACTTATGAAAGCTATTTATGAAGTTAACATTTGAATGAAAGTAAAATTTGAATGTTCAGTGATTATGAATAACATTTTTGGAAATCAAAAAGTCGTATTACTGACTATAATGATATTTCGCTAATTCTTTGGAAATTTGCTGTTGTTAACTTTCTAAGTGCTTGAAGACCTATCAGATAAAAGGGAAGGTATAAAGGCAGTTAGTTATGCTCTTGGAAAGGATCGTTACATTAACAGATCTCAATTCTGTGGTTTTGCAAGAAAGGCATAGCAGACATTTTACCAGCTCAGCTCTGAGCCATTTGCTATCATCTTGCTGGTTTAGTCAGCCTTTGAGTAAGTAGTGGCTGTATTTACTTCTACTCTGGTCTGTGTGAAAAATCTAATGAAACCTTTTTGCCTTTTTTTTTTTTTTAAGTTTTTAAAAGCCAGTGACCCATCAGAGAAAAATCTAGTGGCACACAAATAACCAAATAGTTAAGATTTTATTTATTAAAGAGAAGTAGAAGAATTTAGTTTCTTAAAATTAAGGGGCCGTTATAATTTAAATAAAATGGTATGGGTCATATATTTCTGTCTCTTACCCATGTGACAAAGATTGAAGTGGGACTTCAAGGAGAAGGGAAGGGAAAAAAAAGCATGGAAGCAAGGGAAGGCCAGAAAGACTTATTTAATAGTCTTCTTCCCACTCTTTTCCTTTCATAAGGTTGAATATAAGTTTAAATTGAGTCATCAGAATTAAACTCAGAATTACCCATTCAAAGAACTGGAGCACTGAAAAAGACTGAAGATCGTTCAGTGGCCTCACTTTTATAGATGAAGACACAGTGGCCGGAAGGGTCTTGTGACTCGCTCAAGGTCGTGCAGCGCTTAGTGGCTGGAGCTGCTCATGCTAGTCCACACTAACAAGTGATGCTTTGTTTGAAATGGGCTCTGTTTCCTTAAGAATAAATAAAACCTTAATTAAGTTGGTTGGTGATAATTTTGGTAGCAAGATGCAACCAAATGATTCTGAAAATGTGTTCAAACAAGTTTCCTTTTTCATCAGAGAGAAGATGATGCATTTATTTAATTTCTACCACAGCTTGTTTTCATTATTATAACTTCTTCATAGTTGAAGCATTGTTTATGACATTGCTTGTTTAAAGATGGGTCTAGGGGAGATGGAAATTTAAGGAGTTGGGAATTTACTCTGAACTTGTAGATACAAAGACAGGTTTATTTCTGCCTTAGTTCTATCTCCTGTTCTTTTAGGAACCAAATACTGTTTTAATATGATGTCTTATTCTTTTAAAGTGTGTATGTGTGTAAAACTTTGCATATGAGTTTACAAAATATAGAAGTCTCTAAGCTCTGACATTATACTCATTTTGAACTGAAACTTTCCAGAATTAGTAATCTCATTCCATTTGTTTGTCATATCTTCTACTCCTTTGAGAGTTTACTATGCATACTAGGCGCTTTTAGAATCTTCTGGGCATACAAAATCTTTGTTAACTTTTTGATGTGTTTTATTGCGGTGGTTGAAATTTACTTTAGATCTGCTTTCTTTAAGTCTGAAATTTGGTTTTTTAAAATTACTTTGCATGTAACTGTTGAATCTCCTAAGTCTCCAAGTCCCCTAAGCCAATTCAATATCAGACCCCCCACAATGTGGTTGTCATTGTCCTAAAGAACAGACAGCACAGAAGTGGCTGGAAAACATGGGCCCTCTCCTCACAAACTTAGATTCTTTTTTTTTCTTTTTTTTTTTTTTAAAGATTTTATTTATCTATTTGAGAGAGAGAGCAAGAGAGAACACAAGCAGGGCCAGGGGCAGAGGGAGAAGCAGACTCCCCACTGAGCGGTGAGCCAGACCTAGGTCTCAATCCCAGGACATTGGATTCATGACCTGAGCCAAAGGCAGACGCTTAACTGCTGAGCCCCTGAGCCACCCAGGTGCCGCACAAACTTAAATTCTTACTGGGAAAACAGGGCGTGGTAGCATCGGGTTAAATAAGAATGGAACCAAACCACTGTGGAGTTACATTCAGGCTCAGACTATTTAGGTAGAGGTGAAACATGACTGAAACTTACAATAGGGAAGAGTATGGCTCTTTAGGAATTATTAGTATTGAAGAATGAATAGTATTTGCCTAGGTTAAGAGGAGTGTCTTCACCAATAAGAATGTAAGCTCTTTGAGGTCAGAGATGTTTTATTTTTCTGTCTTTTTGAACCATTGACAAAAGTACGGAGCACATATGAATACAGTTACGATTTGCTGCATCAAAACCTCGGCTACTCAGTTGGGCAGATTCTGCTAAAGTTGGGGGTGGCAAACCTTTGAAAGGCATGTGGCCCTCAGCTTCATCTGTCTGATGTCTGTACATCATAACCATTCAAAGAAAAAATGAACACCTACCTGGTAGTATATGTTTTAAAGCAGTAATTTTCAACCTTTGGTGTAATAATCACCTGGTTCCAACCCTGAGATTCTGATTCATTGGGCCTATGGTTTGGTTTATCAGTCAGCATTTTTAATAATTACCCTAGATGATTGTGGTGCAAGTGCTTGTAGGCCACACTTTCAGAAAAAGAGTACAGGTTTAGGAAGAGCAGTCAATCAGTTTCTTAGCAGTTTAATATTTGAATTTTTAAGCAACAGGGATATTTTGAAGCCTGCAGCCTCTGGTAAGTCAAGAAAGTGACTGGAGTAGTTTATTATCAATATTAGAACTTATTCAGCCTCTTCTCCCTACCCCAGTTACTCCTTTCTTTATTCCATTTTTTGCTATTCTGTGTCTTTAAGCTTTGTGGCTCTCCCTTTTTCTGCTTCTCTAATTCTGCTTTTCCTCCTGTCACACCCAAACCCACCACTATATTGACCACAGTAAATAATTAAGCTAATTATTTTTTTTTCCAAATGTAGTTGGCCTATTCTTTATCTCAGTGAACCATCACTCTCCCAGTGTTAGTTTTTTTAGTACCATCTGGTACTTCATGGCCTTCTCTTCATTCCCTTATCCTTGGGTTTCTAGGCAAAACATTCCCTTCCTGATTTAAGGTAGCATTTATAGCCTTTGAAAATCCTTTTCTCCTGGGAAATAAACTTTTATTATTGGCAGTTGTTTGAGTCTGGGAAAGAGGTTTTTTTGTTTTGTTTTGTTTTTAAGAACCATGTAATGCTTGGTTATGATTTTTGAGGTTTCTTTGGACATTTAACTCGATCACTGATTGCATATTTGTACCTTATATTATATCCCATCTAATGGAACATAGGCATTCACAGACTCCTGTAGGGATGGGAAGAACAGTCCATCAGTTGGATGGTCTGAAAATAATTACTGTTTCCGTTGTTTGGCCAGAATATTTTGTTCCTCTTCAAGGTAGCAGGAACTAGTATGACTTTACAAGATAAAAAGTCATGTAAAGTTCATTATCTGTGTGATGGATGCCCAGTCATATAGTGGGCCTTGTGTTTGTGCAAAGTTGTATAATTTAAAAAAATCTAAGTTAAGGAAAATTTGTTATTTTTTGTGTTTTGGAAAACAGTCCTATGAACAGTGAAACTAAAACTATAAATATGAGGTGTTGAATTAATAACTTTATGTGCATCTTATTTTTTTAAATCAAAGTACTAAATGGAAGCTTATATTGTAATGGGGCATTTCATTCTCTTTTTTGTTTTAAAACTGAAATGTACATGTAGGAGAATCTATAAAACATATACAGTTTGAATATAATTACAAAGTGTTTACCTGTTACACAACAACCTAGGTTAAGAAGTAGGCCCCTTATGTTAGAAATCCCCCACTGCTGCCCCATGTTTGTTTCTTCTTAAAAATAATTACTATACTGACTTTTGTGATAACCTTTTCATTAAATTTTTACCCCTTTGAACTTCATGTAAATGGAATCACAGCGTATATATTCTGTAGTGTCTTGCTTTCATTCAACTCTGCGAGATTTATCTTAATTAATTTTAATTGCCACGTTTTACTCCATTGTCTGTCTAGACCAGAATGTATTTACTGTCTTTTGTTGATGACATTAGATTATTTCCAGTTTGGGAACATTCTTGCACACGGTTCATGGAACATATGTGCAAGAGTTCTCTAAGGCAGTATCATCCCATTGAGGTATGAGAGTTGTTTACAAAGAGTGTGGAGAGAATGGATAGTTCAAGATAATTTAGAGTTCTTCATTATCTTTCGTAGGAACAGATGCCTGCCATTGATGCCTTCTTACCCATTCAGCATCTTACTATGGTGTATTGTCCTGGGGGGTAAAATCCTCGAGGACCCTAAACAGATGGGCAATTGATGCATTTCAGAGTAAGTTTTAGACATCAACATATTTGACCACTAAACACTTTAACCTGCCTGTCATTTATTAACTAGAGTTATTTCAAACAATTTTGAATTAAATTTTTAATAGAAGAAATACAGCATAGTCCCAGTTATGTACATAAAAACAATGTGATTTTTGATACATATGTATTGAAGCTATAAAAATACGGACAGATAGGGGCAACATCAAATTTAGAATGGTTGGGAGGGATAAAATGAGATTAGAGAGGGATATATAGGAGGCCTTAGCTATATGTGGCTTTCTTTCCTTAAGAATCTGAAACAAATTATGGTAAAATACTAGTGTAAATAAAGCTGGATGATGGCTATGTGAATGCATTCTCTTTCTCTTTGGTTGAACTATTTCATAATAAATTTTGAAATTTTGCTGTGTAAGAGGTAGTTTATTTTTGCCCCACATTTATAAATAACTGAGGAATAATGTTAATTTGATGAGGAACAGAAGTTGATTTTTTAAAAATGGTGAGTAAAATCTACATCATAAAGTATGTTAACTGCCTGCTTCAGTGAAAGATTAGCTCGATTCAGAACTAAGTTGTAATGACTGTGTGTCTGTCCCATATAACTAATAAGATGGCTCTAGACATTCTGATGGATTACTTCCAGTTGAGATCCATTAACAAGTTGGAGTTTTGTTTGCTAGAAATAATTTAGTATTTAGAACCATCCCACATTCAAATATTATTCATAAACACATTTCAGGGGCGCCTGAGTGGCTTAGTCAGTTAGGCATCTACCTTCAGCTCAGATCATGATCCCAGGGTCCTGGCGTTGAGCCCCGCATCACGCTCTCTACTCATCGGGAAGTCTCCTTCTCCCTCTGTTCCCCCCTCCACCATGTGCACGTGCCTGCTCTCTCTTTCAAATAAATAAAATCTTTGAAAAACACATTTCAGAACAAAAAGATTCATAAGACACACACAATTGATAGAGTATTAATTGACACTATTGATGAACTTCAATAGGCTGTTACCCCAAATTAAACTTTTGCATCTAACCAGATTTATTGACATGTCTTCATCTTGCTTCCTTAAAATTCTTACTATAATGATAGCAATTCCTGTATCTTTAGTGATTTTTTTTGTTGTTATAAACTTGATATGGAATCTCTATGTATGAGGTTTCCAAAATTTAGTAATGTAATTGTGGGAATTGCTATTAAAAAAGTGAAAACATAGATCTTAATCCAGGTTTTTGCTTTCATAATGATCTCTTGGCTCTCTTTTTACGATTTTCCCCACAGTGTATGTCTAAGTAATAGCAGAAATGGCAGGGACAGAGAGGAACAAATGGAAGTAGAAGTCCTAGGATTTTATAGTAAGAAGGATTCTTGTTAAAAGTCCTGTAGTCCAGGAGTCCCCTGAACTTTTTATTAAATTCCTTTTCAATCTGTATAATCTACTGATTCGTTCAACAATTATTTATTATCTCTTAGGCATTATTCTTGATGCTGGGGAATATATCCATGAACAAAACATAGAAACTTTATTCATACATTATATACATATACTCTATTAATTAACTTCCATTTAAAATGTGTTCTAATGTACACAAAGATTAGAGAAAGTTACAGATAAATCAGTGATCCTCAAACTGCTTTTGGTGAGACACTGAGATGAAGAAAGCAAACTAGGACTTATATATATATATTTTTAATTTCTTTTCTTTTCTTTTTAGAACTTATATTTTTAACAGCTTTATTTTACCAAGGAAATGTATCCCAGAGAGTTTTCTTTTCAATATACCATTCTTCTGAGAAAGGATCCCTGTAAAGGGCATTTAATAAATAATAATAGCCCATCCTTGTAAAGAATTCATATGTTGACAAATATAACCCCATGGAAACAAAAGCTCTTTATGGTCCTCAATAACTTTTAAGAATATAAATGGGTCTTGACACCAAAAGAATGTTGCATGATTGCAACCAGTGTTTTAAATATCATTCTTACAGATTTTTTTTTCCATTCTTAAATTTTATTTAGGAAACTATGGTTAAGTAACTTGCCTAAGATTGGATAATTTAATAGATCACTGATACTTACAGCATTTGATTTAGTCTTTTCTCCTATTGATAATAAAGCAGAGTTTTACATAAATTAGAGTTTAAAAAAAATCACAAGTGTTCTAAACCAGAGGTTTTTTTCCCTAATGATGGAGATAGATGATCACTTTTACCATATATTTATTTGTGCCCTTCCAAGTTCCTTCCACAAATAACAGCAAACGTCACTAAAATTGGGGAGAGTATTGGGGCACCTGGGTGGCTCAGTCGGTTAAGTGTCTGCCTTTGGCTCAGGTCATGATCCCATGGTCCTGGGATCTAGCCCCAAGTAGGGCTCCCTGCTCAGCGGGGAGTCTGCTTCTCCCTCTGCCTTTGCCCCTCCCCCTGCTTATGCTCTCTCTCGCTCTCTTTCTCTCAAATAAATAAATAAAATCTTTAAAAAAAAGTTGGGGAGAGTATTAAGTTATTATATTTATATTTAATATAAGTTATCAACTACAGTGATTATTAAATATGTAATATATATTTAATACAATTATACTTACGTTTAAATTCTTATATTTAATGTTAAAATATTAAACTTGCTAGTAAAGGAATGCAAATTAAATGAAATTACTTTTGCCCATCATATTGACAAAAAATCAAAATACCATTAAATGTGCCTGCATGTATTCTGTTGATAGCAGTATTAACCAAAAAGCCTTCTGGAGAGCAATTGACGTCTATCAAATGCTTTGAAAATGTACCTATCTTTTGACATAATAATCTCAATTGTAGGACTCTATCTTAAAGAAAATTTAAGAATGGGAACAGCGATGAAACTATGAAGATACTTGAACCACTGGTTTTTAATAGCACAGTAGTTTACGAACTTCGTATCTTCCCAAAATTTGTTTTCTTTATACTCGTAAAAATTATTGAGGATCCCAAGAGCTTTTATTCATGTGAGTTACATTTATCAGTATTTACCAATATTAGAAATTAAAACAAAATTTAAAAATATCGATACATTATTTTCCTAAAAAATAATAAACTCATTACATGTTTACTTAATTATTTTTATAAAAGACAACTGTGTTTTCAAAAACAGAAACTGTATTGAAAGGAGTGCAAATCTTTATTTAATCTTTGGCTTAACAGAAGATAGCTAGATTTTCATATCTGCTTCCACATTAAATCTGTTGCAGTATGTTGCCTTTGTTGAAGAATGTGAAGAAAATTTGGCCTAATACAGATGTCTAGTTGGAAAAGGGAGATGTATTTTAATAGCCACTTCAGATAATTTTGTGTTTTTACTTTGATACTACACAAAAACTCAACAAATGCTAGTTTCTTAAAGGTTAGTGCAAAGGGATTCTGAAACCCTATCAATGAACTTTTTGTCCTCTGTAACGTTAAAATCCATTTGTCTGTCTTACACTTTGATGAATTAATGTTTTCCTGAGACAAGATTTTATAACATAATTAATTGGTCATCTGAGTATTCCAAATGTTGACCTAATATTTTTAAAAATCACATTTTTAAATATTATACCAGTCTTATCAAAAAGTCTTTTAAGTGTTGGAAAGCTAATAAGCCCAAAGTAGTGTACATAAGTTTTCTAAAATTCTGATTTGCAGTTGAAAGTTCACATTTTATCATTGGTGACAAATGCTGTTGTTTTCCGTGAAGTGACAGGGTCACTTTATTCATTTTTGGGAACATGGCTGCCAAATACCCAGTTATGAATAATAAGTAGTTCTTTGAAGTAAAAATGGTGTTCCATGAAAAAAGCAGCTAGTTTAGCTCATAACTAAAGTAATTAGTGGAGAGCCTGGCTGGCTCAGTCAGTAGAGCATGTGATTCTCCGTCTCAGGGTTGTGAGTTCAAGTCCCAAGCCTCTCATTGGGCATGGAGCCTACCTTAAAAACAAAAAACAAAAAAGCAAAACAAGTGGTGCTTTTTGTCAAGACAACCATTCTGTTTTAGAATTTGACAGAAGTACTTTATATGTACTTCCCATTTTATCACTCACAGTGTTAAAAAGGCATGTATTTAATGGTTGAAATTTAAGAAAAAGTTTTACTCTTCATCAAGGACGTTCTTAAGTGAAACTGCCTTCTTTTAAATATGAGTGCCTCGTGGTAAAGAATACAATGACTAGTATGGTTTGGTGATATAGCCTGATTCATGCTAAGGCTAATATTTACATCCACCTTTGCTTTTGCACTATTAGTGTAAATGTGACCACTGTGAGAAAAGGCAGATATAGTACCCTAGTATCACTATGAAAATAGTTTTGACCTCACGAACTCTCTGATGAAAGGGCTTCTGGATCCTCTGTGGGTCTGAGGATTACATTTTGAGGACCACTATAAAATGGCAACATTAGAAATAGTCCAAATGTCCAAAAATGGGGCTTGGTTAAATAAGTGATGGTGCTTCTACACAATTATATGATAGTTTATGTTAAATATGAACTTATTATACAGTATTTTTCTGTTTCTTTTTTTCTATGTTGGGTGCCCTCTTTAGTGAGGAAATCCACATTTCTCGAAGAAAGTGAATGTTGATTCTGACCCTCAACATTTCCGTTTAGTTGGTGATTTTGTGATTAAGGAAAGGGAAATTAAAAGGCAAAGAAGGCAGTTGCTGGCTTCTCTTCCGGTCTGAGGGATTTCTGTGTAGTGACTTTGAGTTTAATTTTCAGTGTAAAAGGAATTGGCAGTGGTATCGATCATTTTTAAATGCTTTATAGAAATAGGTGAAATAGGCCTTCAGATTCACTTCTTCCTTGTAGATTCACTTCCTCATTTGGCATTTTCTGATTTACATTTTCTTATTGTGTTGTTCTTAATTGGGAGAACTTTGAGTTGCTATATAGTACTTAGCTTCAGAGTGGGTTAAAGAAGTGAAGTTTCCAGAACAAACGTAGCCAGAGATTTTCTCATTGCGGTTTAGAACATCATGCTGATGGAACCATCACTTGTCAGTGGTGGCGCTGTAGCCTACACCTTTGAGGCAAGTCAGAAAGAGACCATTAGGGTTAGACCTCAAGGCTTCTTGTCAAGATTTCCACACATGGTGTTCTTAAGGGGAACCATCCGTGTTCTGCAGAAAGTCACGACACTTTTCATGAGAGGCGTCATTGAAGATAGGCTGCTGTCTAGATCTTAGATATTTCTCTTTGTCATAATGGAAGCCTAATACCCATCCATGACTTATCTTCAGTAATAATATTTTTCTAAGCACTGAATTCTAGAGAATGTTTAATGTTTAAAATCTCTTTCCAGATAATCTTTATGTTCATTCAAAACTTTGTGTCTTGTTAAAGTATGCTGGGAGAATATATATGGTATGATAATATTTATATAAAGTTTAAAATATACCACACAAAAGACATACTTAGAGCCTAAGGAAAAACAATGTGAAGATTTTAGATTTAAATTAGAGTAATTAATTAGAATTAGTGTTACGTGTGTTTTCTTAAAGCCTTTATTTTACTTTTTTAAAAAGATTTATTTATTCTAGAGAGAGGGGGAGAGAGAGCGAGGGGTGGGAGGGGCAGAGAGAGAGGGAGAGAGAATCTCAAGCCGACTCCCCACTGAGCACGGAGCCCAACATGGGGCTCCATCTCACAACTCTGAGATAGTGATCTGAGCCAAAATCAAGAGTTGGATGCTTAACCAACTGAGCCACCCAGGCGCCCCAATGTTATGTGTGTTTTAATTTGAGAGACCGTTTGAAACAATTTGCATTTAGAAATGGATGATTTATTTTGTAAATGATCTTATTGAAAATGTTTTATGATATGAACTTTCTTAACTAGATGTTCTATTTGATCCTTTGATCTGTGGATCAGAGACAAATTTATGTATTGTTAAAGGATAATTCACAACCTTTTAGTCTCAGGAATAAACTGAAAGAAAGGTGTAATGTACACCTGCCCTTGATAGAATCAAACAGTTGCACACCAATGTTAACATACTTGATTTCTGAGAAGGTGGTAGACACTAGGTTCTTAGATGCTCTGAGACTTTCCACCATATTTAGGGTGATTGAAGCATCAGAGCCAGAGGCTGTGGGAAGGGAACTAATGTATAAGGAAATGGATACTTCCCTTGGGGTTCAGAGAGCATTTATTCCTAGATATTGGGGACAATTGAAGTAATACATTTACAAGAGCAGCAATGTACTAAAGACATGCTAGGAAGGCATTGATAACTCTTACATTCTTGAAAAGAATGAACTAGATCCTTCCACTGAAAAATACTGGGTAAGAAAGAAATTGTTTCCCATGCCACTCATTTAAGCAGTGTTACTTATTTTAGGAGCATGGTGCCCTGCTTAAAGTGGACTATTAAGTGCATACTAAATTCTGTGTAGAAAAGAGGTCACAGGAAGCTCTGTATGGGCTTATGTGTAGTAAAATACTGAGTCATTCTGAACATGACCTAGAGAGGAATGGCACTGAATCCTGGTGAAATTGTAGTTGTGGTAGCTTCTGGCTTAGGTAAGAATTGATCAAGATGAATAGAGAAGATGGTTGCATTGCGTCCAAGATTTTATAGAATATGAGGCATATGAATGATGAATTGAGGTGATTCTTGAGAATTATTAGTTTGGAAGGCAACTAGGCATGATGAAAAGTAAGCACCTCTGCTTTAGTTATAAGTAATTGGAAGTTTGCTTAAAGTGACTTAGAGCAGTAAGAATTTACCTCTTGAGAACAGATTTTATTTAGTTTGTGTATAGTTGAGAGTTGAACAAAAATGAGTAAATAATGTTAGCCAAGTTTTGGATATATAGGGAAGTGGGCAAGGGAGTAGAGATAGTTTGGTTGAAGGGGGACACAAATTATACTCTGGGGAGAGTACTGACAAGAAGCCATGGTGACCAAAGATCAAAGAGGCAAGTTATCTGCCCTGCTTTGTTTTGAGTCCATTGCTGGAAGGTTGATTTTTTTTTTTTTAAGGTGGTACTTATCTTTTACTTATCTAGGTGGTCAAGTGTTATTTATCTAACCAGTTTGAGGGCTTATTGTATTGTTCAGACACTTGATTTTTTACTCAGTCATTGTGGTTTTCAAGTCTTAATTTGTAAGATGTTTACTCCTAAGGACACTTTTTCAGAAGACTATAATCATGAGTTTTTGTGTGCATAATGAACTTAGATCCCAACCTCAAAATATAGAGCAAATAAGCTCTGTTTTCATAAACAACTCTTCACCATTCCTATGTTATAGTTGACTGTACTTTGATACATTTTCATATAAACTATTGGACTATTTATAAAACAAGACCTAAAGATGTAGCAAAGAAGGCAGGAAATACTTGACGTTTGTCTGCCATATCTTGTTCTCTGCTTCCTGTCAGTTAAACCACGATGAGAGGAACAGAGACACAGATGTACAATTGCTGCTTTAATTTCCCATTAGGGAGACCCGTTAAATATAAAGCTTGTTTCATTAAACTTTTGTCACTTGTTGATTCTAGGTATGTTGTAGGCTTGTTTTGTATTATATGGATTATATGGATTACAATTACATGTTTGATATAGAAAATATAACTTTTACATAATAAAAATGTGTTTAGTTTTATGAAATTTTTATAGGTCATAAAGAATTGGCTTTCAAATTTGTATATATGATGTACATACAATATGAAGTGATAAGCTAATGTTTTGATCTTGAAATTTTAGTATTTAAGCATAAATTTACTTTTGTATTTTGGCATATCCGGATTCGTTAAAATGTTTAAAGCATTTTATGGTACAACTTTAAGATGACAAAAGGAAGATCATAGAGCTTGACTTATTCAAGAAAATATAGTAGATGAAAGAACTAGGATTTGAATGAATGTTTTCTGATACTACTAGGTCCTGTGTCCTTTTAAAGTTTGTTTTCATTAAATTCCTATTATACTTATTATTCATATTATTCAGTGATTCAGACTTTTAAGTTTACCTTTGCCTGTTCTACCTGGAATATCCCTCCCCCCCATTATCTCTGCTTTGAAAAAAGAGATGCTACTTATGCCTAAAGAAATGGCCCACCTGTCACTTCCTTGTGAAGTTTCTCAGGTTCTCACAGGTATTTATCTCTTTCTCATTATTCCTTTAACACTTGGTTGACTTAATTATTTACATTGTTCTATAGTTATCTGTTTACATACTTTTTTTCTTGCTTTAGGCAGTGAACTACTTCTTTATTTTTGTATACCCAGTACCTAGCATGTAATAGATTTTATAAATACTTCTTAGAGGAATAAATACATGCTTGATATTTCTTTTCTTCATTCTAGAAACAAAAAAGCTGATTAAAGAACTACAATGTGATTCCTTTCTACAATATTCCTTTATGGTTTATTTGTAAGAAACAATTTCATTATAAGATTTCTTTCCTGCTTCTGCCTTCCCCCTGTTGGTTTTTGCTATTTATAGAAATGAAGTATCTTAATGAGATTATTAGTGTTTTCAGCATAGGTGAAAGTGGTGATTATTGGTTCACTAAAAAATGTAGCTGAGAATACCTTAGTAATTGCTGAATATAAAAAATCTTTTACTTTTGTCTTTAATCTGGAGAAAGTGTCTAGCTCTTCATTACAGTTTTCCTGATTTCTCCACTGAATAAAAGGAATAATTCCCTTTACTACTTCTTGCTTATGCCTATATTATTTTCTGTTTTTGTTTCTAAGTCTTATGTACCTCAGTGATTTGGGGCTTCTAAATTATAATTTTTCAATGTCAATGCAAAAAATAAAAGAAAAATATAAATTACAGTCCTATTATCAACAAAGCAAGATTCTTTACAAGTCGGATTTTAGTTTAGACCTGTCTGTTGTAGGAATGTTTTTAAAAAGTTCATGTATTAACAGTTTTTCCAGCTGAAAATAGATGTAGGTTACTATCTTATTTTTAAAATATCAAATTTAAATGATCAAATGAAAAATAAAGTCAGACCTAAAGATTCAGATCTGCTTTTTAAAGCTGAAAGGAAAAATTATGAAGCTATATGAATTTCATTTCTTAAGGAGTTTCAAAAGAACCAATGAAGTAATTCTTATTTATTAAAACCTGTCTTAAAAAAAGAAAACCAACTTAGGCTAGACATGTGGAAAATAGTTCATAGGGTTGTTGAGTGTTCTTTTACATGTGGGGCTTCCCGTTTTTGCCCCGTTTGTTTGTGGCATTTGTGTTTTTCTATGTTTGAATCAGAAGATACATGCCTATATGTTGCTTTGAGCATAGTCGATAAAGCCCAGAACACCACCAGCCGGTTTTGGCAGGTGAGCACATTGTGTAAAATTCTGTGAAATGCTAAAGCAGTCATTTGGACACAGTAATGTTTTATCATTTTAATGAAGAATTACAGTAAGTAAATGTTTTTTTATTAACAAAAGACAGTGTCCTTCGATCTTGTGGCCTAATTTGACTTGCAACACAATGTACTTTTACTGTGCTTTTAAATTAGGTTAATAAAGGACATATAGAGCCAATTTATATGTCTTTTGTTCTCAAGTAGCTTGTCACCTTAAGAGATGGGACATAGTAAATAATTGTGGAATAACATGGGAGAATAAGCTTCGTGGAGGCTTCTGCTCTGTTACATATATTATTGTGATTAGCATTTGTGTTAGCTGGTAGACTGTGATGGCTTATAGGGCAAGACCGGATCTTAGCCACCGCCTTTTCCCTGTCCGTCCTCCCTTACCCACCAGAATCTGGCAGATAGGTCTCTCTGAGTGCTCGTTACATAAATAAAAGAATATAGATAGTACTGATAACGATTTCTGAAGGCCATCTAGTATATAGGAAAAAGACAATACAGGGAGAATTTCCTCTTCTTCATTGAAGTGTTTATATTTGTAAAGAGAATGCTTTGTAAAAATCCCAGTAAACTCTATTGTTAAATTTCAATCCAAAGTCAAAATAAAAAAGTGAAGTGGAGGCCCTCAGGTTCTCTCCATCTAGGTTAATCAGCTTTGCCCTGAAGAAACCTGCCTTTGGGTTTAGCTGTAGTTCTCCCCCCATCTCCACCCTCACCCCAGGTTTCCCTTTCCCTCTCTGTGTGTACTTACAAATGGTCTTAAAGGTGCAGCATTTCTCCCACAACTCTTACTCTTAAGAGTAGGAGAGGTCACGTTTCCTGTGCCCAGTTGTTGGGGGTTGGGAGATAGTGGGAGACAGACACGGAAGGAGAGTGGCAGAAGTTTCTACTCCTGGTGTTAAGAGAACAACATGTATTGCCTGGCAACCTCACATTTTTAATGCAGACTATTTTGAGGGGAAACAGTGTTTTCACCTCACTGGTGGGAATGCAAACCTGGTGCAGCCACTGTGGAAAATAGTACGGAGGTTCCTCAAAAAGTTAAAAATAGAACTGCCCTGTGGTCCAGTAATCAGACTACTGGGTATTTACCCCAAAAATACAAAACACTAATTCAGAGTAAGTCAGAGGAACACATGCACCCCTATGTTTATTATAGCATTATATACAATAGCCAAATCATGGAAGCAGCCCAAGTGCTCATTAGTAGATGAATGGATAAAGAAGTTGTGGTGTATATATATCTACAATGGAATATTACTCAGCCATAAAAAAGAATGAAATCTTGCCATTTGCAACGACATGGATGGAGCTAGAGGGTATAATGATAAGAGAAATAAATCAGTCAGAGAAAGGCAAATACCATGTGGTTTCAATCATGTGGAATTTAAGAAACGAAACAGTGAACAAAGGAAAGAAAAAAAAGAGAGACAAATTACAAAACAGACTCTATAGAGAACAAACTGATGGTTACCAGAGGGGAGGTGGGTGGGATGATGGGTGACATAGGAAGGAAAAAAAAGATCACTAGATTAGAAGCCCCACAAAGGCAGAAGTTTTGGTCTGTTTTGTTCACCACTGTATTTGTAGCATCTGGAGCAGAGTCTTCACATATTGTTGGTACTCGGTGGATATTTATTGAATGTGTGAAAAGGTGAATAAACATGAGCTGAAGTCAGACATGTGCTCAAACTCTCCGAACACCTTGAGCATTCATTTGGCAGATGTTTATCATGAGCCATCTGTGTAAGATAGGGGAGTATGGTGGTGACCGTGACCAGGTACCTGCCCTTATATGGTTGGCTCCCCCAATCCTTATATCCTTGTGTAAATAAAGTGAGGTGGATAATACTGATGGGAAGATTAAATAACAGATAGTAAAGTACTTAGCAGAGGGCCTGGCACACAGAAATGGTAGCGATTACTTTCTTCCATATATTTATTTTATAAGTTATCATTTCTTTCTTAAGCTCTTTGAGGGTAAGTGTCATGATTTTTTGTGTCTTTTTAAAAACATCAGGGGTTGGGGTGCCTGGGTGGCTCAGTAGGTTAAGCGTCTGCCTTCGGCTCAGGTCATGATCCTGGAGTCCTGGGATGGAGCCCTGCATTGGGCACCCTGCTCAATGGGGAGCCTGCTTCTCCCTCTCCCTTTGCTCCTCCCCCCCGCTCATGCTCTCCCTCCTTCCTTCTCTCTCTCTCTCTCTCTCTCTCTCTCGCACTCAGATGAAATCTTAAAAAAATATATTGGTTATAAATGTTTAAGAATTAAAGTAGTATGTATGTTTTGCTTTGTGAATTGTAAAATTTAGATGTGAGGTATTACTAACAAATGATAATGTAAATAAACCTTACTATGCTCTTTTACAATTTCTGGATGTGTCTTTATGCAATAGTATATTTAAAAATCTAATAAGAGGTGCGCCTGGGTGGCTGAGTCGGTTAAGTGTCTGCCTTCGGCTCAAGTCATGATCTCAGGGTCCTGGAATTGAGCCCCAGGTTGGGCTCTGCTCGGTGGGGAGCCTGCTTCTCCCTCTCTCTTTGCCCCTCCCCCTGCTTGTGCTCTCTTTCTAGAATAAAAAAATAAATAAAAATAAAAATCTAATCAGTGAGGGGCACCTGGCTGGCTCAGTCAGCAGAGTGTGTGACTCTTGATCTTGGGGTTATGGGTTCGAGCCTCACGTTGGGTGTAGAGATTACTTAAAAATAAAATCTTCAAAAAAAAAATCTAGTGAGAGCCTATTACATCTACGAAGGTGACTTTGAATTCTTGAACTTTCCAAGAGAAAGGCAAAGCCATAGGGCAGAAAATACCTTTATTAAAGAGCCAGATTTAATGCACCCTCACTTGGTCAACTCCATATTTTCATAGGAGCACCTCTCTTCTGGATATCTCTCCGGAAGAAAGTCAAGATTCCTTGAATGTTGGTGATAGCAGTCTCTATTAAGTGACTAAGAAATGTGCATCTGTCATGAATATCCTTTCTTTCTTCATTGAGTAACTAAATCAGCATCATCCATTCAAAATATTATTAAATAGTATTAACTAAATGACAAGATACAATCATCTGTAGATTCAACTAGTTCACATATTTCAAAGTTTCACTCGTATTCAAATGGATGTAAGGCAGTTTTGATGTTCAGTTGAATAACTTTCAAGAAAGGTTATGTGGTAATGTCAGTATCTTTTTGAAAATCTTTTTTTCTGTTTCCTCCTCTTCTAATCCTTAGGTGAAAGCAAAAGCTTGAAGTAAATTAGTTAAGTGAATTTTGTTTTAAACAATTTTACAGCACTCTAGACAGTGTAAAAACCATTGTCAAGAATCTCTATTATAAGTAATTAATGAAGAATTTAAGGAGGGCAGTGTACACATTGGTGCCTGGAAGCTATCCATGTGGCAATCAAGCTAGGGAATGTCTGTTTAAGCTGTTGTCATCATTTTTGGATGGTAGTTACCAGATCCCACGTATGTGACTTGCATTGGGCTTTGTAATCCTGGGGCCCACACTCTGTTGTTGCAACTTGATTTGAAAACCTCCAGGAACTTTCTGCCCCTTCCCAAATCAAGCCTAAATACTACCCCCTGACTTTCAAGACTCCATAATTTGGTTTTGCTTTGCTTATTTAACCACATTTTCTACCATTTCCCATTGACACCTCTTAGCTCTTATCAAGCTATTAACCGTCTTCAGATTTACTTTGGTCAGTTTTGATTCTCTGCATTCTTCTGTGTCTCGGCATTCACACATGTGCACATGCACTTGCGCACACATGCTATACTTTATCTTTTCTTTCCCCTAGTCTCTCCACATCTTACTACCTTCCTCTAAGATTGACTTTTGTCCTTCATTGTCTATGAGTGTCTCCTTGACCCATTTTGACCATCCCCTCTTCTGAAATGGCTGTAGAACTGACCAGCTTTATGAGCATTTAATTTCATACTACCTTTTGATATTCAGTTACTGTCTCTTTTGGCCTTGTTTTCTTTTCTTTTTTTTTTTTTTTTAATTTTATTTATTTATTTGAGAGAGAGAGAGCGCAAGAGAGAGCATGAGGGGAGAGGGTCAGAGGGAGAAGCAGGCTCCCCGCTGAGCAGGGAACCCGACACAGGACTTGATCCTGGAGTTGGGATTCCAGGATCATGACCTGAGCTGAAGGCAGACGCTCAACCGATCGAGCCACCCAGGCACCCTTGGCCTTGTTTCTTGATCTAGATTATATACTTCATGGGAATAAGGCCATGTATTATCTTTTTGTATGTACCATGGTACTGAGTTTAGGGAGGTTCAGTAAATATTCATCAGTGTTTTACTACTAAGTCAATCAGTAGAAGCATAGTTTCTTTTAAAAATGGATGTTGTAGGGGCACCTGGGTGGCCTGTCTGCCTTCAGCTCAGGTCATGATCCCAGGATCCTGGGATCAAGTCCCAAATCGGGCTTCTTGCTCAGTGGGGAGCCTGCTTCTCCCTCTGCCTGATGCTCCCCCTGCTTGTACTTTCTCTCTCTCTCTGGCAAATAAATAAAATCTTAAAAAAAATTTTTTTTTTTAAGTGGATGTTGTGGGATCTTTTGATTAGCTCTGGATAGACATCAGATAAGCATAACAAAATGTTTCCTCTCACCTCCTGCAAGACGTTGATGCACTTCAGTTAATAGGAACTGAAATGGATTCATATGATTTAAAAATTGAGTGAGCAATTATATTATGAAATATAGAAGGGCCTAAAATTTTAATTATTCTGTATTATAAACCTTCATATTTCTTATGAGGAGTATTTAAAGTTTGCATCTAAGATTTGTACAGTAAGAAGATAAAAAGCTACATGCATAATTTATAAATATTGCATATCTATATTTTATGTACGTTACAATACTAAGCTCCTGTCCTACTTTCTTATCTCTCATCTTATGGTTTTGTTGCGTCTAGTTTTTTGGTGCCATTGAATTTAGAATCTGAGGTGATTGCTAGATAGCTGTGAGGATGATCATAGGGAAGAATCCCATTTTAAGGATCTTGACATGGAACACCAGAATTGTTTGATTAAATCCAGACTTATTTAAGATAGTTTTCTATTATTTAAAGAAGAAAAGGGGTAACACTATGAAAAAGAGTAGGTCATTAGATCATTAGAGGTCTTCTCATGTGGGGAGCAGGAAGTTTTGTGTACAAGGAATTTTAAAATCCATCAAACTTGGTAACTTGGGAAAAGGTGAAAACGTTTTGCTTCTCTGGAGTTTATACTTTTAAGTCTCTTCCCACTGTGATTTTGAAAATGCCACAGGTATAAAAGATTGTGATCATCTAAGAATGCATGGAGAGATCTGGATTGAGCATGGCAGTGAGCACAGAGAGAAGCCTGGGAAAGGGTAGTGCATACAGGGTTGGGGTGGGGGGGATGGGACAGGGCTAATTTTGGCTTCTTTAATATTGGGGTGAGGTGGGGGTACCATGAAGACTATAAAATGCAGAAATGCTGGAATACCTTTTTCTGAGTTGGGAGGGAAGAGTAGTAAAATTGTGGCAGAGGTATACTTTTAAACTTGGTCCATGGAATATTCTTATTCACTTGTCTTTATTCTGTTCAGATACTGTTCTACAAATCTGACCAGCCTTTCACAACACAAGAACCTCACTAATCCCTGTGCAAGGATTTGAAGTTTTTCCTATAGGTAGTGGGGGCGGGGCCACTGATTAGTTTTGAGTAAAGAAGTAAGTTGCTGATATTTTTATTTTTGCTAAGTTCCTTTTACTGGATGAAGAACCCCTGGAGGGGAGCTAGCATAAAGGTGGTAAGCTGGAGGGACAGTGTGTCTCTCCTTAAGGGTGAAACTTCTTATGGCAATACAGTTTCTTCTAGAAGAGTGTTGTGTGGGAATTGGAGGTGGGGGGAGGTAAATCATGCAGCAAAATCTCCTTGGGGGGGAACCTTTAAATTACCTATCCCTGGCTTTTCTCCTGCAGTCTGGACCAGAGTGAAACACGGTTACTAATGGAAACCTGCTGTGTGCGCAGGTGGGGGAACCAGTGCTCTAGAGCCCATCTTCTAAGAGGATGAATGTATTAACCAGGGGAATAAACAACCACAGAAATGAAACAATTTCCCTGCAAGTTGATTCTTGCTTGTTATAGAGAGAAGATTTTTAAACTGCTAACTGGCTTTGCTGATAAGCACATTGGAGCATGTTTGTGTTCCCTGGACAGGTGTGTTTTTGTCAGAGTTCAGGTTTGGGGTACTGGAGGGAAGAAAGTTCCTTCAGTTTGTCTGCATAATAAAAAGCACCAATTAATGACATTTTGATAATTATCACTTTCAACCTTTTTGAGAAGGGAAAGGAGTTAAATTTCTTTAGGACCAAAGTTAAAACAATATCTTGTTACTGTTGGATACTTCTCTTTGGTTTTAAATTCTCTCATTTTCAGAACATGCTCAGAAAAAGGGTTAATCTTGAGACCGCAGGTATTGACAGGTCCAGGTATGTGATCTGTTTGGCTGTTTTGCAAGGTGCTATAAATGCTGCCTGAGTGTAACCTGACACTAGGTAGGCCCAAGTGGCCAAGGATGGAAAGTGGAGAACAATGTGAAAGAACCAGAATTTCAGGTCTAGGCAGTGAGTAAGTGCAGCCTGCCCTCCGAGTCCTGGAACTGAACATCTGGGTGTCAGCAAAAAGACTGCCAGCCTAGAGAAGTCAGCCTGCTTGCCTTGATCATATTGACTGTGTGTGTGTTTTTACCTTAACGTGGTTGAGGTCAGGTGAGCTTATTCAGGTTTCCAAGGCCTGCTTCAGCTTTGCATAGGTCCCTAGAAGCCTGACTGAGGCTTTCTATACCAAAAACACCAGTTTGTGCATCATTCACACAAAAATAAAATTGTATTTTTGAAAAAGTTCTAGGTACTTAAGTTCCCCCTGCCACCCACCACCCCCTAATTGCAATGAAAGGTGCTTTAGGCAGAGTAGCTATTTAGAAGATATTCGTGGTTATATATATGGTACTTGTATGGATTTCAAGGACATTTTTAAACTCCTAAATGTTCTTAAATTCCTTGAATTTTTGATATAAAAGGTAGGGGTATAGAAACTTTTTCTTTTTTTTTTTTTTGAAACATTTTCTTTTTGAAGTAAATTATGAGAACCCTCAATACAGTGGGGAATGATTTATTCCTCTTGTAGCATTAACTTGTATTATTTTTTAACTTCCGTGTTGTGTATAGAGTACATGAGTTGTAGACAGGGCTATACAGTGAGATTTATTTTACAATTGGTGCCTTTTTTTATTCTTTCTTTCTTTCTTATTCACTAGGAACTGAGAGACTAACCACCCTTGTTTGGGGAAGTTCAAATCTGGTTACTTAACTGTAACTACGTTTTGGTGTGTTTTTTAAATTACTTTCTTCAATATTCACATTTTTAAAAATGTAAGTGATAGAAATACTGTATTCAAAGAATTAGCAAGAATAATATCAGTTAAAATTTATTTATTGATTTTTGAAGATTTTATTTATTTATTTGAGAGAGAAAGAATGAGACAGAGAGAGCATGAGAGGGGGGAGGGTCAGAGGGAGAAGCAGACTCCCTGCTGAGCAGGGAGTCCTATGCGGGCCTCCATCCCAGGACTCCAGCATCATAACCTGAGCCGAAGGCAGTCGCTTAACCACCTGAGCCACCCAGGTGCCCAGTTAAAATTTATTTTAAAGTATTTTCATGAATTATTAAGTTGTAGCTTTTTATAAAAAGGTTTATTAAGGGGCACCTGGGTGGCTCAGTCCGTTGAACGTCTGCTGTCAGCTCAGATCATGATCCTGGGGTCCTGGGATCTAGCCCCTGGTCGGATGGGTTCCCTGCTCGGTGGGGAGTCTGCCTCTTTCTTTCCCTCTCCCTGTGTGTGTGTGTGTGTGTGTGTGTGTATGTGTGTGTGCGCGCACGCGCGCTCTCTCTCATGAATGAATGGATGAATGAATAAATAATCTTTTATTTTTTATTTTAATTTTTTAAAAAGATTTTATTTATTTATTTGACAGAGAGAGAGACTGCGAGAGAGGGAACACAAGCAGGGGGAGTGGGAGAGGGAGAAGCAGGCTTCCTGTGGAGCAGGGAGTCCGATGAGGGGCTCAATCCCAGGACCCTGGGATCATGACCTGAGCCGAAGGCAGACATTTAATGACTGAGCCACCCAGGCGCCCCAAATAATCTTTAAAAAAAAAAGGTTTATTAATGTTTTCACTTTCTTGGTTGAGTGAAAGTAAAGCAAATGGTATGATATGATAGAGCTTGGGAAAGAACAATAATAGTAAAACTTTAAGGAATATAATAGGAATTCAATAATAGGAAAACAATAATAGGAAAACCTACAAACTCCTCTACTTAAAGTTATTCCAGGTAAAAATATGATTAAAAATGATTTACCACGTATCAGAAGGTTGCATGGAATAGTGTGGAGATCTTTGCTGCAGATCCTTCTGTAAGAGATTTCTTCTTTTCCAGATACTCTGCTAAAGAACAATACTGATGACATTCTATTAATGTAGATATAGGGGCATGAGTAGAGAATGGGGCTGGGAATTTGGGCCTCTTTTGCTTTCTTTGGACAAGTCAGATTGTGCTAGGCCCAAATTCTTTAGCTGGTCAATGACTATGTTGTTTTAGGTAATCCTTAGGTTTTTTTCAGCTTTAAAATTGTGTGACTCCACACTTTCTAGATTGAGAACGGGCAGACCCTGGGACGATTGTACAGAATTTATCTTGGTAGCACTGATTTATTATTTTCATTTGTTCTGGAAGCTAATGTGTAAAGCATTCTACCATATTAGAAAACAAATGAAAAGGCCTGACTATAGTGTATAGAACAAGAATCCCAGTCATTATAGTTTATGAGTTTATTGCTTGCTTCTCATTTTAATTTGCATAGCTTCTCTTTTTTTCTCTTACTTTTCTTATTTGATTTCCTTTCATTTCTATTGTATTTCTTCTAAGGTAATAGTTTTTTAAAATATATTTGCTTTTCTTATGATGTGTATGTCTATATGTTGAGAAGGGCCTTTTTTTTTTTTTTTAAGATTTTATTTATTTATTTGACAGAGAGACATTGAGAGAGGGAATACAAGCAGGGGGAGTGGGAGAGAGAGAAGCAGGCTTCCAGTTTGCAGGGATCCTGATGTGGGGCTCAATCCCAGAACCTTGGGATCATGCCCTAAGCCGAAGGCAGATGCTTAATGACTGAGCCACCGAGGAGCTCCAAGAAGGGCCTTTTATTAGGTTACCACTTCATATAAAAATACTTTCTGTTCAGATACTCGGCATCTGGTATCTGGAATTACTACAGAATTCCAGTCCTTTAGATACTTTCAACTTTATAAACATGCATATGTACATAAACATAAGCACTGTCTGAATACTTTATTAAAGGTAATCTTTCAAGCATCCCATTGCTCTAAGCTGGTGTATTTTACCTCCTTTGGACTAGAATTATTTAATCTAAAACATTTTTGTCATACCTCTTATTTACTCATTTTCATTTTGAGTGTAAGAAGTTGGTGGCCTGGTAACTTCCAAAGGGTAGCAATAATTTGTTTTTAAATATCATTATGAATTAATAGCTTTCTAGACCCTGTGTTTAAAGCCCTTTTGAAGAAAACTTAAAGTTGCGTTCAATCAGTGATGAAGAAAGCAGGTATGAGAGTATTAAAAACCGATTTTGACTGTCATGTTTTTATGATAACCGAAATATTTTATAATAAATTAAACAAAAATAAACTGGTTGTAGTAGCCATCAATGCGGTTGAGGGTTTTGTGTTTACAGTCAGTAAATTCATTTTGTTTGGAACAGGGGCATAATGGAACTCTGTGTTAAGGGAAACTTGCCAGACAGGGTGAGGTCTGAGCCTAGAAGCAGCTGGATTTATCAAGTAGGTGCCAAATTTTCAGGCACTGGAATAGAATTATACTTTTTTTGATAATGGGCTATATATATATAGTATTCTCTGTTGGAGTCTAGCAAATAGCTGTGGTCACGGAGACTCCCAGGGAGTATGGAGATGAGACTTAAGGAGTAATCAGTTAACGTGGCATGCACATGTTACGCGTCTCTTGCATTGTACCGAGACTGTAATAAAGCTAAGGTTTATAGAACAAAAGTTATCTGCCAGGCATTCTGTACATGGAGTTTGCATCCCGTCTTCACAGCAACTCTAGATGTTGGTGTAATATATTGTACCTATTTTACAGAAAGGGGAGACTGACACTAAGTGACTTGTCCAAGGTCACAGTACAGAAGATTCAAACCCAGGTGGTCTGACTCCAGAGCTTGTGCTCTTTTAACTGTTTTGCTTGCTTTATTATTTGACCTTAAATCTGCAGCTTATTTTGGTGATGAAAGATTAGGAACCTTATTGTTGAGACCCTCCTGTGGCATGTCGCCTGGGAAGAAGAAGAATATGATCCTGATGCAGTTGAAAGACACGTTGAGAGCCAACTTCGGGAGTTTTTACTATTTGGTGGTTGCACAACTAGATGACCTCTCAAAGGAGAGCAAATAAGTTAACTGTTTATGCCTATGTTGGACAAACAGTTCTCACTTATATTTTTTCTTGTTATTTTATAAAGACTGACACTTTGAAAATGAAATAGGTTTGAGAATTACTAATGAAGCAGAGTGGTCCTGAATATCATACGTATATCTAATGGTTATAATACATATAGTTAAGTGAAGACCTTCTAATTTGTTAGGGTAAAGCAAAAAAAACCCTTTTTTCTCTTCAATCTGAGTACTCATGTCTTTTTCATACTAGAGCAACTTTGAGGAATAAAATGTTCCCTTTGGGACATGTTTTAGGCACATTGACTTTGAGGGGCACTGATGTGGACTTCTCTAATAGTTTAGTGAGTGGATTTGGAGATCCGGGGCTGAACTCTAGATGGAAATTTTCCCCCCCAATTTGATATATATATGCATTTACTTAGAAATCTGTGTTTCAAACTATGAAAGCACAAAGGACTTGGGTAGATTTAGAGGCAAGGCTGTGTACTGTTGCCCTGGGCAGAGTCCTGATTTAGGAGGCGAGGGATCTCATTGCAGTTGTGTTACACCTTCAGATTGTGAGACTTTGGGCACAGGGACTCAGTTTATTCGTGAAAAACTGAAGCATTGATCTAGATGTTTAATTTTGATGCGATGGGACTTTGTTCTTTAACTATCTCTATTATGTATGGGTGATACCTCTAGATCCGGAATCAGAAAATTTCTTCCTAAGACCCATCTTGGTGCCATAGGCTCTGTAACTCCTGAGAGAAGAAGGAGTGGGAAAGAGAGAAGACAAGAGGATCAGAGGCCTGATTAGGCCAATAAAATAATTGCAAAGCTTTTCTTTTTTTTTTTTTTTTTTTTTTTTAAAAGATTTTATTTATTTATTTGAGACAGAGAGAATGAGAGAGAGAGAGAGAGAGAGCACATGAGATGGGGGAGGGTCAGAGGGAGAAGCAGGCTCCCCGCCGAGCAGGGAGCCCGATGCGGGACTCGATCCAGGGACTCCAGGATCATGACCTGAGCCGAAGGCAGTCGCTTAACCAACTGAGCCACCCAGGCGCCCCAATTGCAAAGCTTTTCTTACACATTTTCAGTTTATGAACTTCTGTATTGAATTGAACAAAAGCTATCCACCAGAGTGAAGGTGTCTCTTTCTGTCCTAACAAGTGGCTTAGTGATCATGGACAGTCATCTCAGTTTTGTTTTATTACTCTTGGTGTTAGTGTGTATTGGAAGGTATGGGTATGTTGATTGCTTGTACTTATTTTTTTTTTTTTGATGGATTTCCTTTAAATCTTTTTTTTTTAATTTTATTATGTTAATCACCATACATTACATCATTAGTTTTTGATGTAGTGTTCCATGATTCATTGTTTGCGTATAACACCGAGTGCTCCATTCAATACGTGCCCTCTTTGATACCCATCACCAGGCTAACCCATCCCCCCACCCCCCCTCCCCTCTAGAACCCTCAGTTTGTTTCTCAGAGTTCATAGTCTCTCATGGTTCGTCTCCTCCTCTGATTCCCCCCCTTCATTTTTCCCTTCCTACTTATTTTTGAGATTTTTGAAAAACATTTATTAACACATAACAGTGTGGAAATGCTAAGAAAAGGTACGTGATTGCTGTGGAAAAGAAAGTGAAACTTTACATAGATGTGTTCACATTGGTCACTGGTAGAGTGTCACTTTGTATTTACAAACAAATGCTTTTGGAATGGGCCTTTTGGAATCTACACCTTTTACAGAGAAACTTTTGTTACCAGGAAACATCCCTTGATTCTGGTTATACTTTCTTTTTAAAGATTTTATTTATTTGAGAGAGAGAGAGCATGAGCAGGGGGAGGGGCAGAGAGAGAGGGAGAAGCAGACTCCCCACTGAGCAGGGAGCGATACAGGGGCTCAATCCCAGGACCCTGAGATCATGACCTGAGAGCTCCCCTGGCGCCCCAGTATAATCCTTTTAACTATTACTGTGGGCACGTAGGTTTGGTTAGGTACAGAAGGAATTTTAGACAATGGTTACTTACCCAGAGAGGTTTTGCTCTAACTATCTTGCTCCCTGGCATATTGCTTTCAAAATAATAGGCACTCAAACATTTATTCAGTTGAATTAGGGAGACATAATTTTCAAATGTGAAACAATTTACAATTAGTGCTAACTTGGTGGACAGTAAGTGCTGTATTTCTGAAGGGAGTGATCGCAGTAGGTGGAGGTGTAGAGATTTGGGAGGTTTATGAAAGAAATGGGACTTGAGTATTGAGTCGGAAAGATGTGAATGGATGCTGAGGTGGGAGAGGTATTCTAGGAATGGGGAATAAGTAGAATTTAAGAAGGGAGGCAAGAATGAATACAGTTTGTGTGAAGGACCATAAGAAAGGGGCACCTAGATGGCTCAGGTAAGTGTCTGCTCAGGTCATGATCCCAGGGTCCTGGGATGGAGCCCCACATTGGGCTCCCTGCTCAGTGGGGGGTCTCCTTCTCCCCCTCTCTCTGCCCCTCCTCCCTGCTTGTGTTCTCTCTCTCTCTCTTAAATAAATAAAACCTTAAAAAAAAAAAAAAAAAGGACCATAAGAAGGCAAGCTCAGTGCAGAATGAGATTGGGTAATAATTTAAGGGAAATGATTATAAGTAACATTTGTCCAAAGCCAAATGTATGTCTTATGTTTATATGTCTGTCCGTGATCAATTTAGGTCAATGCATTGTTTTCTTCTCCAGTTATGGTGCATTGCTGAAAAACTACCGGAATGCGCTAAAAATAAAAATGCTTTTCTAGTATTGGAGTTGAACTCATTATTGAAAGAGGTGGGGTAGAATAGGTGTGGGAGACTGCTGGGTTAGAATTCAGTTTAGTGGGGAGAAGTATCACCTGAATTGGATTCTTAACCCTTATTTTATTTTGATTCCCAATTAGGAAAATTACAGTTATCCATGATGACCCCTAGAGTCCAGAGTATATCGGGAATCAACTTTACTGAAATTAGGAAATTGAATATTTGATTCAGCTGGCACATGCTAGCTGGATTTAAGTTTTCAGGGAAACTGATTGACCAGCTCAGCTTCATTCCCTAACTTGTCTCTTTAAAATTGTAAATGCTGTTTCCAAGAACTAGATATAATGCGATTATTTTTATAATCTTTGTCTTTTCATACCACATTTATAGCTGTAACCCTGTGATGCAGTATTTCATATAATTGTGATAAATTAAAATTTTTTCTTCTACTTTTGTTAGTAGTGGTAACCTTTTTTTTTTTTTTAAATAGGCAAACATCTTTGGCAGGCACTTTTTAAGCATTTCTCCCTCCACTGTGAAATTGTTTTCACTCCTAAGTTGCGTTTCTGTTTTTCTACTATTGTAAAGTGCAGTTCTTTGCATGTTTTAATTTGCCATGACGTGGTCAAGTGCCGTTTCCTTCCTGTTGCTTGCAAGCCTGTGCTAGAGATAAGGATACATTTCAGTGCATTAAAAAAGAAGCCACTGAAGACAGGCTTAAGCATGGTAAAACATTCTACTTATCAGAAACCTTTTTAAAGAACAGAAAGAATGGACTTTAATTTCTGTTTATTTTTAAAAGCTCTTAAAATAGTACTTACTAAACTTTAAATGTATTAGATTTAAATTTTTATATATATTAGGCATAACAGGGATACTGTATGAATGTTTCTCCTAAGGCAAAAATATACAGATGAAATTACTCATGGAGTAGCAATTCCTGTGTGGTTTGCTGGGTTACTGGCAAGAAGGAAACTGTTTATATGTCTTTTATTGCAGTTAAAAACCTAGTTATTGCTGGGTGGATTTTTTTTTTTTTTTTAAGTATTTGGTACTTTAACTGTAGTTTAACTGGGGCGGGGAAAGAAGGGAGAATGGCTTCACTTTCAGAAATGAGAAGTGACGATTATTGAAATTTAAGATGTTCAGAGACTGGAACTTAATGGAACAGTTCTAGGACAGATAATACTGGGTAGAAGTGAAGATCTGATTGTTTACTTTGTTTATTGTCTATATGCCTTTAAAAAAAATAAACTTGTTATGCAAAATAAAAGAAATGAGAAGTGATTTTATCTTAGCAGGAATGAAATCTTCAAAGAAAATATATATCCATCAGTCATGTTGATTTTGTTTAAAAACATTAATAAAAAATACGTGGGAGATACTGCCCTCAATATTTATTGTTATATTCTAAATGGGCATGATTGCTTTTTCATGACTAACTTAAACTTCTCTTTTTCAGGCCAAGAAGTTCTAGAGAAGAAAAATTTCAGAAAAATTGCCTCTGTTGGAGTAGAATATCAGTGAACCAAGAAAATTTGAAGCACCATCCCTAAAGAAAACCTGGTTTACAGTAACTTCACAGACTTAGCTGAGGGTTTTTTACCCAAATTGGTCACTGGATTCTGCTGCCTCATACTTGAACCTGCTTGGAATTTTTCTCATGTGGATCTAAGGGGAATGCTTTATTATGGCAGCTGTGGTCCAACAGAACGACCTAGTATTTGAATTTGCTAGTAACGTCATGGAGGATGAACAACAGGTATGAAACCCAGAGAAAATTGGATTTTTATACGTTTATTATTATGATTCTTCCATTTGCAACAGAAAATTACTTACTTTAAAAGACAGTAGGAGAACCTTTATTGTAAAAATATAGATATTAAAAATTTGGTGGTAATTGTGATCCTATGTTTTAAGTACTAGTTAGTTTGTTAAAATAATCCTTAGCTTTGATGTGGAATAAGGAAGTAATAATTTCAGGGTTAAGCTTGTTTTTTTTTTTTTTTGTAAAATGAGACTTAACAGTAAATAAAATACCTTAAGTAATTATTTCAAAGTACTTAAGTACTTTGAAAAGTTCTAGAGGACATACCAACAAGGCGTGTAAATTTTTTTGTGATACAGGACTGGTGTTTCTACAGTTTAAATGCATGTGGTTAACTAGTATTTATAATCCTGGGCCAGTTTTTCAAGTGGATGGAAAGCTGTTAGCAGTCCCATAATCCTGCATCGCTTTGGTCCAAAGCACGTGATTCTGAGGAAGTCACTTAACTTCTCCAGGTCTAGATTGTATCATCTGTTGAATGGGGGGATTGAATTGAAGAATTTCTAAATTGGCCTTCACAGAGTTTACATTCAGTGATGCTCCAGTTGCTATTTCTAGAATGGGAAGAAGATCAAGAGACATTGAGAAAAGGATCTAAGTTAATTCTAGTCTCCCTGCCCCTCTGCCCCACCTCACTTCAGGGGCGAGACGCCAGGGATTCTTGGGACTTTACAATTTACTTCATTTTAAATAGGTTATGTGGGAATGTGAGACGTAATGTGGGAGAAATGCTGTGTTAGACTCAGTGTAACTGGCAAAATTATTTTGAGGACGTTTAGGTTTAAAATGTGCTTATAAGTTGATTTAGATACTGATATAAGCCTAATCCCAAATATCTTACATTAAAAGGCCAATTACAATGTATCATACTTTTATTCTAGAAACATAGTTACAACAGATAATAAGATTGATTCTTACTTTGGGCAGGGCATTATAATTCCTTTGCTGTTTGTATTGTCTGTTGAGGTGACGGGATTAAAAATTTCTAAGAAAACCTACAAAAGATGAGAATTTGCTTTGAGTTGCCTTAAAATCAAGATGAGCTTTGGTTGGGAAGGAAAAATGTTTGGGGGAGAGGATTGCTTGGTCCCAATTAAAAATATTAATGGGTACATGGATTTAATCTAGAGACAATAGAAAAGATATCTTAGAAAAGAAAGTATTTTGAATTTGTTTTAAAATAGGATATTTCTCTGTACGCTAAGGTTTGCAAACCGTACGTTTACTGTGCAGCTTTCTTGATGAAGAGTCCTGGCTCGATGTGGTGAGGTCTGTTCTCTGTGTGGCCACGGAGGACAGAGCTCTGAGCCACTCACTGGTATGCCCTAGTGCAGTGGCTTTGACACTCTTCTGACCATGAGAAATACATTTTACATTAGGGTGCAGTATTTGTACATGTGTCTGCATAGCCTTAAAACTAGTTTTGCACTTACCCTTAATATGTGTGATGCGCTTAATGTATCTTGGAGAGGTTATTAATGTCTTTGGATAGGGAGATGATGCTCTTAGCTTAACATCAGAATGCACATACGTGTTTTTTTCTTGTTATTTTCATCAAATGAGTGTATATATTGGTATATATACTAGTTTTGTGCAGGTGTTATTATAAGGACTTTACAAATATTAAACATGAGGCAAATAGTATTATCCCCATTTTACGATGAGGAAAATGAGACATAGAGAGAGGTTAAATGATTTGCTTGAAATCCTACAGCTAGTCAATAGTGGAGTTGCCATTTGAACCCAAGCAGTTTGACTCTCACTAATGATACTCTTGCATTGAAGTATGGCAGTATTACTGTATTATAATCAATGTCAAAAATTGGCAGGTTTAGAGTTTTCCAGTCTATCGCCATGAGCATAGCAAACTTAACTGATTCATATAGGGGTGGATCCAGTAGTGTCAGTCTTATTATTATTAGTCTCTTAATCTAAGCTGTGGTTCTACTTCCTTGTTTGTTTGCTTGTTAGATTTGTGGGTTTTTTTTTTAAGAATTATTTATTTTTGAGAGAGAGAGAGAGAGTGAGTGGGGGGAGGGGCAGAGGGAGAAGCAGACTCCCCACTGAGCAGGGAGCCCCATGTGATGCGGGACTCAATCCCAGGACCCCGGGATCATGACCTGAGCCGAAGGCAGACGCTTAACCAACTGAGCCACCCAGGCACCCCGTTAGATTTGGTTTTGATTTAAAAGTAATAACATGCCAATTACAAAAGAAGCCACCTAATATAAAAATACATAAAATAGTTCTTTACCCTTCCTTCCTAATTTATTTCTCCCCAAAAGACAGCATTATTAACTATTTGATGTTAATTTTTTAGACAAAGGCCTCAACAAAAGAACAATATACGTACATACAAACCTATATAAATAGGTTGTTTTTAAGATACAAATGAAAGTATGCTAAACCTTTTTTGTGACTTGTTTATTTTCACTTAATGTATTGTGAATATGTGTGTATGTATGCTGGCTCTACATCACTTAATTTTTCCACATGATGGATGGATCATTATTTATTTTACCAATCTTTGATCATGGACAAGACAGATATACCAGTATTTTGCTATTATAAACAATATTGCAATGAACATCCTCATTTGGGAGGCGGTAGACCTATAGTAGTTAAGAGCTCAGATACTGGAGTCAGAACACCTGGGGTTGAATTCTCTCTCCACTGCTTATTACTTCTGTTAACTTTGGACAGATTACGTAACCACTCTCTGCCTTGGTTTCCTTATCTGCAAAATGGGAATGATAATACCAGACCCTGTATTGTAGGGTTATTGTGAGAATTAAATGAGTTGATGTATATAAAGCTCTTAGAACCATGCCTGAGCACTCTCATTTCTCTGTGTGTGTGTGTGTGTGTGTGTGTGTGTGTGTGTGTAGCTTTGTACATTTGTATGATTATTTCTGTAAGATTTCTAAAAGTAGATTTACTGAGTTTACTAAAAGCATAAATATACTACCAAATCATTCTTCAAAAAGTCTGTATCTATTTCTACTACCACTAACAGTATATTTCCCAAACTGTCACTAACAGAAACCCTTTTTTTTTTTTCCTTTTGGTCAGTCTTTTGGGTAAAAATTACATTTTACTATTTTAATTTGCATTTCCTTGATTACTAGTAATGAGATTGTTGGGTTGTTATTTAAGTTTATGTATTGTTCATTTGAATTTCCTTTGAATTACTTATTAATCTTCTTTTGTCCAGTAGTTCTTTATATATTATGGATAATGCATTGTCTTCTCACTCATTCATTGTATAGTTAATGGTTAGCTTTCTTTGTGACACACAGTGCAGATATGTTGTCCCTATCTGGTATCATCTTTTAACAATATGATATCTTGTACCCTATAGCATTTTAATTGTATATGTCATAAAATCTACCAGTATTTCCTTTTTTTGTTTGTTTATTTTTTTGTTTCTGTTTTGGAAACCTTTCCTCACCCTAATATTATTAAATATTCTTTTAATATTTTCTTCTAGTTTATGTGTTTAACTCCTCAGTACATACGGGATATATTTTTATAAAATGTGAGGTGTAGGGATCTGACAGCTGCCTTCTCCCACCAATGGGGATGTTGGCTCTTCATGATTTGTTGTGTATTTTATGATTTCCACACTAAGACTGCCATTTCCGTTATGTACTAAATTACCACATGTACTTTAGTTTTGAACTTGCTAGTGTATTTTATTCCATTTAACTGGTTTTTATTATGCCAGTATCACATTTGCTTTCATTAGTATTACTTAAGATTTGACATCTGATAAGATATCCCCCCTCCCCTGCATAAAAAAAAAAATTGGTATAGCGTTTTGAATGAATTTTAGAATTAGCTTCTTTTTTTTTTTTTTTTTAAGATTTTATTTATTTGACAGAGAGAGAGAGACAGCGAGAGAGGGAACACAAGCAGGGGGAGTGGGAGAGGGAGAAGCAGGCTTCCCGCCAAGCAGGGAGCCTGATGTGGGGCTCGATCCCAGGACCCCGGGATCAGGACCCCAGCCGAAGGCAGACGCTCAATGACGGAGCCACCCAGGCGCCCCGGGATTTTAACTTTTCAAGTTTAAAAAGTATTTGTGTCTTTTAAAATAATTCTGTTGGGGGCACCTGGGCGGCTCAGTCAGTTGAGCAACCCGCTCTTAATTTCGACTCAGGTCATGATCTCAGCATCTTGGGATCTAGCCCCATGTCAGGTTCCACACTTAGTGGGGAGTCTGCTTGAGGATTCTCTCTCTCCCTCTCCCTCTGCCCCTCCCTTCACTCGTGTGCACACTCGTATTCTCTCTCTCTCAGTAAATAAAATCTTATAAAACATAATTCTGTTTTATGATCCTGTATTGGTTTGGTTGGTTCTTTACAAAATCACTGTTTGCAGGCACCAGATTAGAAAACATTTCCTGTTTTGAGTTATGGTCTGTGGTTATAAATGTCATCTAAAGACACACTGTTAATGTCTGGTTGCCACCACCTTGATCATTTTCCCTTGTATCGATTTGTACTCTTTTCAAAATTGCTAGGAAGAACTCCTTTGGGCAAGGATGGGTGTGGGGGGATGGTAGTGTTGGAAAGGAAACACCAACATTATTGGTGCTGACAAGGCACTTTTACAAGTCTGCCCTTGATGTCTGTTCAAAACTGGGAATATTTTTTTTTATTTTATTTTTATTTATTTTTTATTTATTTATTTTTTTTAAAGATTTTATTTTTATTTATTTGAGAGAGAGAATGAGAGAGAGCACATGAGAGGGGGGAGGGTCAGAGGGAGAAGCAGACTCCCTGCAGAGCAGGGAGCCCGATGCGGGACTCGATCCAGGGACTCCAGGATCATGACCTGAGCCGAAGGCAGTCGCTTAACCAACTGAGCCACCCAGGCGCCCCGGGAATATTTTTTTTAAAGATTTTTATTTATTTATATGAGAGAGAGAGAGCATGAAAGGGGGGAGGGTCAGAGGGAGAAGCAGACTCCCCGCTGAGCAGGGAGCCTGATGTGGGACTTGATCCCGGGACTCCAGGATCATGACCTGAGCTGAAGGCAGTCGTTTAACCAACTGAGCCACCCAGGCGCCCCTAAAACTGGGAATATTTGTAGCTGAGAACGAAGCTCTTCTGTGGGAGAGCAGCACCGTCAGTATTGAATTGCAGTGTGTACTTTTATTTGAAGGTGCCTTGGTTTGACCTTATTAAACAGGTGTGTTTGCCTGGGGAATGAATGAGAATAAGAACTCTGAAGGCTGTGGATACAAGTTTCTAAAGAGAAGGAAACTTGACTATGTGCTCCTATAGTCCAGAAGTTAATTTAATGAAAAACAGCTGCTAGTTTAATGCATTTTGTAATTTTGACATATCATTACATGTTTTTTCAGTTGTTGGTTCTAAAAGTAGAACCTAGCAAGTCATAGTTATTTATGCTTAACAGACTTAGCTCACTAGGGAGAAGCTTGGTGACAAGCATGGGAAAGTGAAAATATTTTTTTAGAATCCTATCACAGTATAAGACGGTGGTCTTATGACATTCCTTAGGGTATAAACTGGTTTGCTCTGACTGTTGATTCCTGGAAGCTAAAGGATAAACAGTGCCTTGCCGTCTTTTTAACAAGATACCCGGTAATTCTCAGGCAGTGTTTGAGAATCACTGCATTCTAACTTTGGGAAAGCTTCACTGTGGAAGTTACATTACAACTGCATTTTGCAGGAAGGCTCAGTTTATCTGACAGATGGAAGGAGCAGAAGTGTTCTGGAACAGTAAGTAGAATGTACCAAAACCTTTGATGGATTTCTCTTGACAATATAGTCAATCTAACCACCTTAACTTATGGTTAGAAGCTTTCCATGGTGTGACTGTTTCATGTTCTTTTCTTTCTTGTACTACATTAATTTTGCCAGCCTACTGTATAATTTCCCCAAGTGCCTTCCTGCTTGGTCTCCCACGTTCATACCCGTTGCCTACTTAAGTTCTAATCTCTTTCAAGATCTTAGGACAAGACCTACTAATTCCAGGAATTTATCCTAAAATCATTACTTCAGGAATTAACAAAGTTTATCCTGTTATTTCTACATCACTTATTGTCACTGTCACACATTGCCAGGTTAAATTTTCATATGTAAATTAATGATTTTTCCCAGATAAATGCTAACTACTTGAAGAAAGGGATTACTTTTCCCCCTCCCCTTAATATCTTCCAAAGCATTTAACATCATTCATAATACCTTTAGTTTGGTTGAGTCTTCTTAAAGATTTTCTTCTTCCTCTTAATCGTGTTGGTAAAATGATGTGGGATATGTCTGTGCTCAGTTATGGCCCCTATCACATCAGAAGACTTTCGAATGAGAGGTAATGTTCTGCCCCAAACTCTCTCGACTACAGTATATATTTTTCTGGGACCTATTTGTCCACATTCTTACTTATTTACATGGGCAGTGTGGCCATATCACCACAATTCCAAGACCAGAAAGAAATTTTCATGGAGTCTTTTTTCTGTTATGTATTTAGAACTGTTGTATTGTACCACAGATAACTTTCAAAAATTATCATTGGGGGCACCTGGGTGGCTCAGTCGGTTAAGCACCTGCCTTTGGCTCAGGTCATGATCCCGGGGTCTTGGGATCGAGGCCCCACATGGGGCTCTCTGCTCAGCAGGGAGCCTGCTTTTCCCTCTCCTGCTCCCCCTGCTTGTGCTCTCTGTCTCTCTCTCTGTCAAATAAATAAAATCTTTAAAAAAATCGTTGAAATTATAAATAAGTAAATATCCATATAGAGTTTTTCTGTTTCATGGGAGACTCCTTCAGGTTGCAGAGGGAGTTGTGACATGGTTGTATCTTGAGAATGAGGTTGTATTTTATAGATTGAGAAAATGTACATAAGAATATAGATCACACCAACGGGCCATTTTTTAGCAATTCTGTTAGGTCAGGGATTAAGAGGACCTTAAAATTAGAATAGAAGAAATGAGTTGAAGTGTTTTGTGTGTAACTTCTTGAGCACTAGTATTGTGGAGGACAGGAAGTTGGAATAATGATACTAACCTGTGCATGGACATAGGGAATTCTGTTATTTACATATAACTCCTGGTTATATGGACAATCTGCCTGTTCCTGTTGCCTTCTTTTTTAGTCTTGGCAGATCAGACTTATCAGATCCATTGAAAGTTTGGCCTTCTGGAAAACTAACGTACAGAGGTTGCTAGTTTCTTTTGTATACATTTGGAACCTTCATCAAAGGGGTTATGCCATAGAGCCCATAGTACAAACCTGCTTATATTTGGGAAAAGTCTGACTTTGTTTTTTTGTGGGGGTTTTTTGTTTTTGTGTTTTTGAGAGAGAGAATGAGAAACCTGGGGGATTAGGGCAGGGGCAGAGGGGGAGAGAGAGAGCATCTTAAGCAGGCTGCATGCCCAGCATGGGGTCCGGTGCGGGGCTCAGTCTCACAACCCTGAGATCATGACCTGAGCTGAAATCAAGAGTTGGATGCTTAATTGAGCCATCCAGGTGCCCTGGCAAAAGTCTGACTTTAAATAGGTCTGAGGCCCTCTTCAGGTTATGTGAAGGGCTACCTTGCCTATGACCTAGTCTGTGGCCTGGCTTATCTCCCTGCCAACTATTGGCAGTGAGGGAGCCGATGGTTATTATGAGGGAGGAGTAGGCATGGGGAGGAGGACCTTACTATTATTCTCTTTTACAGTCTTTCTTTAAGTGTCCCCCATCATCACACCAGGCCACATGACAATGTCTTTAAAATGAATATAGATGAGTGGCCCGAGCCGGAGTCCTGGCCTCTTGTCTTTCTCCCCAAGCAGCATGAACTTCACCACCCACTCCACTTTCACCTCCAGCTGTTGGTCCCTGAGCTCTGTGTAATCGCCCAACCACCAGGTCCCGCTGGTCAGCAGTGCAGCCGCCAGCATCTGTGCACACACCTGGGGGCTCAGGCTCCTGGATCTCTGTGTCCCAGTCCACCAGCTAATGGGGTAGCTGGGGGTCCAGAGGCCTGGCCACTAGGATGGCTGGGGGTCTGGCACGCAGAGGGGGATCCAGGGTGAGAAGGAGACCAGCAAGACCTGAATGATCACCTGGCCTCCTACCTGGAGAGGGTGAGGAGCCTGAAGGCTGATAATCAGAGACTGGAGATCAAAATCCGGGAATACATGGAGAAGGGATCCCAGATCAGAGACTGGGGGCATTACTTCAAGACCATGGAGTTGCTGAGGGCTCAGGTCTTTGGGAAATCTGTGGACAATGCCCACATTGTTCTGCAGATTGACAGTGCCCATCTTGCTGCTGATAACCTCAGAGTCAAGTATAAGATGGAGCTGGCTACGCACCCATCTGTGGAGAGTGCTCTCCAGGGGCTCCACAAGGTCATTGATGACACCATTGTCACTCAGCTGGAGCTGGAGACAGAGATCGAGGTTCTCAAGAGCTGCTCTTCATGGAGAAGAACCATGAGGAGGAAGTAAGGGGTCTACAAAAACCAAATTGCCAACTCTGGGTTGACCGTGGAGTTGGATGCCCCCAAATCTCAGGACCTCGGCAAGATCATGGCAGACATCCAGGCCCCGTATGATAAGCTGGCTCAGAAGAACTGAGAGGAGCTGAACAAGTATTGGTCCAAGCAGATTGAGGAAAGCACCACAGTGGTCACCTTACCGCTGAGATAGGAGCAGCTGAGATGATCCTCACGGAGCTGAGATGTATGGCCCAGTCCATGGAGATGAACCTGGACTCGGTGAGAAACCTGAAGGCCAGCTTAGAGAACAGCCTGAGGGAGGTGGAGGCCCATCACATGATGCAGATGGAGCAGCTCAGTGGGGTCCTGCTGCACCTGGAGTCAGAGCTGTCCCAGACCTGGGCAAAGAGGCAGCGCCAGACCCAGGAGCACAAGGCCTTGCTTAATATCCGGTCAAGTTGGAGGCTGAGATCTCCACCTGTCACCTGCTGGAAGATAGGGTGATGCCCTGGACAGCAGCAACTCTTTGCAGACTGTTCAGAAGACCACAACCGACAGGATTATGGAGACAAAGTAGTGTCTGAGACTAATGCCAGCAAAATTCTGAGGTGTTGAGGCAGCAAAAGCAGGGTGCCCTTTGAGGAGCAGAAGGCCAATTAAAAGTTAAGAGGTAAACAAAGAAAAAATGAATATGGATGAAGTCATTGCAGAGGGTAGGACATAGACTAGAGGAGTTCCAGAAACGTTTAGTGATAAATTTTAGTAACTAGTGTTTATTGAGCATTTTGTTCTGTGCACTGTGCTCTGCACTTTACAAGGATTATCCTGTTAATTCTTAAAACAATCTTAGGAAGTAGGTACTTTAATTTCTACTTTACAGAAGAGTCAGGTGAGGCTTAGAGAAGAAAAGCAACTGGCTTGTAAGTGATAAAACTGGTAACTGTCACCCAGCTTGTGCCTACAATGACTATTTGAATAATGCCAGCTATCAATGCATGCAAGTGGTAAGAGAGTGGTTTTAAATGTGGAAGAATTATTATTCTTTGCATTTATGATTTTAGCAAAAAGAAAATGTTATACATTCTAGTTAGTTTGTTAATGTAGTTACATATTGACAGTCTTTGTGCCCTGATACCTGTGTATACCTTTAAAAAAAACCCAACTTTGTTGAGATATAATTTACATACCATATAATTCAACTACTTAGACTGCCATTCAGTGATTTTTAGTATATAAACAGAGTTGTGCGTCTATCACCATAATCACTATTGTAACATTTTTGTTATCCCAAAAATAAACCTGTTATCTATTAGCAGTCATGCCCTATTCTCCCCAATTCCCGCACCTTGGCAACCACTAATCTACTTTTTGTCTCGTGGATTTGCCTGTTCTGGGACATTTTGTATAGATTGAGCCATGCAGTATGTGGTCTCTTCTGAGAGGCTGACTTCTTTTACTTAAACATAATGTTTTCCAGGTTCATCCATGTTGTAGCGTGTATCTGTACTTCATTCTTTTTATTGCTGAATAATATTCCATTGTCTGGGTATACTACATTGTATTTATGCATTCTGTGTATTTTTCAAAAGAATACTATTTTTTTAGTGAAGTTCGTGTTGGTCAGTTTTTTGTCGGGGATGGCATTGACCATCTCTGTTCTCCCAGAAAGTACTCAGTCACCTAGAGCAACCTTGCTGGGTGAATAAGAAAATTAGTACATCTTTGATGTAGCTCAGTTTAGCTACATGATCTTGAAAAATTTTGCCTCCTCTCTGTTTTACTTAACACATAACACATAAGGAAGGATAAGTCATTATATGAACAGATAGTGTTACTGGGTTACTGGCCTTTTTTTTTTCTCCCAAGCCAGAGTCACCTTCAACACTCTTTCAGGAATAACGGTGAAAAGCTAATGTCCTTTGGTTTACTAAAGTAAAAAGAAAACTGATTATTACTGGTTTGTTAGAGTGTGAATTTAACAAAGTGATGTCCTGAAATAATGTCCATAAATCTGATATGCCTAACATTAAATAAGTTAGAATATAGGCAGAGTTTTTTCCTTTTTTTTTTTCTTTTTTTTTTTTGACACAGTAACCAAAATTCTCAATATTAGGGCAGTTCTTTTTTTTTTTTTTTTTTGGAAAGAATTACAATGTAATGACTGGTAATATATTTGTGAGCTTATCTGTTTCATCTGTTCCCACCTAATGAGACATGGAGAGAAAGAGCACTGAGCTTGTGAGGCGGGATCAGGGAAGTCGGCCTGGAATTGTAGGGTAGGGACTGGAGTGAGGGAAGGAGAATTTTCCTCTCCTAAAAAGTGGTATTTTAGGTGACAATTTAAAGATTTGTTATAATTTATGTTTTGTATGACTGGGCACTTCTGTCACTCCACTTTATTTCCTGGTATGGGGAAAACAAAAACAAGGGGATTTAGGAAAAACTTCCATTTACCTTCAGGAGAGTAACCACATGGGAAGCTCAAGGACCTGGTAGCTCTGACCTCCTTCCCCGCCCCAACACGGAAGCACGTTCAGAAATAATTGGGTATTGAAGATTTACCTGGGAAATGGTTTGTTATAAAGTGATTGATTTGTGTGCGTTCAGATCAACTGCCTACAACCTCAGCATAATATTGAATCCTGGAAATTGATATTTCTGATCAATTAAGAGTCTATGACATGTGGCATTAAAGAGTATCAGCTCGGGAACCAGGAGCCACCACTTACTAGATATGTGACTTCAGACAAGTTTTAAAATTTCACTGAGTTTTGATTTCCTTCACCAAAAATGAAAGAATTACTTTACAAAGTTACGAGCATTCAGTGTTTATGTATTTGACAAGAGCTTAGCACAAAGGAAGTGGTCAATAAATGTGGCAGTTGCTGATATTAATGATCTGAATTAAAGAAAAGGTGTTAAAGTTTGTTGTGTACCACTGCATACTCTATATTACTCAATTGTTTGGGATAAATTAGGTAATGAAGTCAATTTTTATAATTTGAGTACCAGTTAGACAAATTCATTCAGCTTTTTTTTTTTTTTTTTTTTTTTAATGTTTTCATATTTTTTCTTTGCTGGCTTGGTTCTAGAATAAGCCAGTAAACTTGTCATTCAGGATTTTGAAAATCCGGCAGATTAATTCTGTGGGGTAGCACTGTCCTTTAATGTTAAGTGTGTTTGGACATAGTTTGACCTGGAGTAGTTCAGTTTTTTTGGAGTGATTCTAATTTCTGTCATTGCCTATGATTGGCTAGTGTAACTTTTCCATTCTGGAAAAGGCTTTGTTGTAGCTAAACTGTCTATATTCAGGAATGTCTGCCTCATTTTATTCTATGATTCTTACATATTTATATAAGATTCTTGTCAAAGTCCATCTTTTAGAAGTAGGAATTTCCTCTTTAATTATGATTTCACTTAAATTTTTTGAGTTATATAGAATCTGCATGTTTAAAACATCAATCTGGTAGTGACTGCTGTGATGTTATCTAGTTGATTTGTAACTGAACGTTTAAACCTGGTTAAAATTTACTGTACCTCCCCGTATCTACCTTTTTTTTTTAAACCTCATAATTGATTCTGTTCATACTTGGCCACACACACACACCCTCTTAACCCACCAATGTATTAAACTTTTAAAGTGAGCACTCTAATAAGAAAACCAAGGTTGTTTTTAGTGACTGTTGTACTTTTTGAGATGCATGGCCAAGTTGTAATTTATCCTGGCTAAAAAAAAGAAAAATCTGGGCAAAGACTAAAGGCGGCCAACAGTCATGAAAGACCTAAACTGGGATTAGATTTAGCCAAATCAACTCCATAGGGATTTACAGTGGAATTTTAAACATTATCTGGGGGGAATTCTGGAGAACAGACCATTTTACTTAGACCTTTCTATGTTTCATGGTGCTGTGCAAGAGAGAAGCTAGGCTTCTCTCTCTGCTGTGGCCAACAGAAATAAACTTCGTTCATATATATTTGTATATATATATATTTATTCATATATATATGTATATATATATATATGAATCTCCAAGCTTTATAACTGAGATGAAACTTTTATTATGACCATAATTTATCTATAGGATCCTATACTCTTGTAGCCTATCCTAGTGATTAATCTTGTGGAGTTGGGAGTCAGATTGCCTGGGTTCACGTTTCAGCTCTGCCTCTTCCTAGCTGGTTGACCAATGTCAATAAAAGAGCACAGTGCTGTGGGGATTGACTGGGATAAGCCATATCAAGTACTCAACCTAGTAGCTGCTTCACTCCCACCACCACATTAGGAATACCACGTTGTTTTAATTTTATTGATCATTTTATTGAACTCTCAAAGACAGAGACTGGAGGACAACATTTTACACAGCACTGTGGTGAGTTTCTTAATCCGATTAAGAAAGTACTTTGCAAACTGTGCTAATTTCCAGAGATTTGAATCCTTTTTCTCTTACACTAAAGCCATTGGCTATAACATAATATTTATCTACATCATGATGTTTATAAAAAATACACAGTCCATAAAAAACCTAGGATATTGAAGAAGGAGAGCCAGTGGGAAGTGAGGGGACTGATATGATAGAAGCATATATTTCAATTTTGTGCCCAGATGCTTCTTTGCAAGTTAACCTCCATGCCAAGAATACATTGCCTGCTCTAGTCATGAGTGAAGTGTAAATATATTTCCTAACATTTCGTAGAGCCCTTTATAGTTGACAGTGTCTTTTCCACATATACTTTGATTCCCACAAATCATTCTGTGATGGAAATACTCTTCTATTTCCTATTGTAGAATATTATCTCATTTATTCCTAGATAGCTAGAATAACTATTTTAGAATCTCGTAATAGATTCCTAAGGCAGAGTTGCAAAGGCACCCAGGGTACTGTTCAAAATAACCTACCCTATTCACTAAAGATATTTGGATCCCAATTCTGATGTAATAACATTGTTTCAGAGGATCAGTGGATAATTTGTCTTAATTATTAGCTCTTCATTTCTATACTCATTAATTTTGACAGTACTTGGTTGATTTGTTTATATTTCTGTTAAGAGATAATTGCAGAACTCTATGGGGATTTGATACATCACTTGAGCGAGCGCATTGAAGTATTAAGTTTTTAGAATGGTAGTAATGAATATTTGGTGTTCTGTTTAAAATGAAAATGCACGAGTAACAAAACTGAGGAGATTGCCAGGAATAATCCCCACATGCATAAAACTGGTAGGCCCAAAGAGTTTCATGGGTGTTATTTTAAACTTGAATGAATCATTTAAACAGTTTCAGTTCAGAGAGAAAAGTTTCCTAATTCATCGTTACAAAGCCAGCATATCACTGATACCAAAACCTGGCAGAATGTGAGCACACACATGAACAATAGGTTAATCCCAAAATGGATATTTTGTTTAAATATAAGAGCTAATATTTATTGTCCCTTACCTCTGACAGGTCCTATGAGCAATATACATTTTTTTCTTTTTTTTAAATTGATTTTCCTAAATTACATGATGTTGGTTTAAAAAAAATAATTCATAGGGGCGCCTGAGTGGCTCAGTCATTAAGCATCTGCCTTTGGCTCAGGTTATGATCCCAGGGTTCTGGGATCGAGCCCCACATCGGGCTCCCTGCTCTGCGGGAAGCCTGCTTCTCCCTCTCCCACTTCCGCTGCTTGTGTTCCCTCTCTCGCTGTGTCTCTGTCAAATAAATAAATAAAATCTTTAGAAAAAAAATTAAAAAAATAATTCATAGAAGTTTATCCAAAGGCTACTCCTCAAAGATGAAAATTACCTCTAGTTGTGAGCTTCCTTCTTTTTCTCTGGCTTGATAATTACATTTTCCTTTATATACAGTGGTGTCTATAGAAAGCCATCTAAGATTTTTGCCATGAGACTCTGAGCCTCCGCTAAAACATTTTACCTATAGTTTATAAAAGAAAGACAAGTGATTCTCCAGACTAGAAAGTCAAGATCAGTAAACCTCGGATTCTCTAGATTTTCTTTCAAAAATACACATATTTTTCCTTCAACTTTTAAAGAGTCTGTTTTAAATGATCTACTTTTCAGCTGGTTTTGGTTGTCACACCTGGATGCAGTTGACTTAAAAATGTTTTGCTCCTTGCTGTTTCTTTCTAATTATTTTATTTTTAGTCATTCTGACTAGGACAGAATATTTTCTCTAGAGGATGTGTCGACACAAATTGAACAGACCTTTTAGAATTTCTAGAAGAAAGGAGGAGAGTATTATTGGAGCCCAAGTTAAGACAGCTGCCCAGGATACACAGTCTTCACAAAGAGTGTTCTCGCATATTTTCTTTCGATCCTCTCCATAACCCTGTACTGTGTGGCAACTATTGTTATCCTCATTTTATGAATAAGGAGAGCCTTGGTAAGGAGGCATCTCGGAGAGGCTAAATGAGGAGATGAATGTTGCCCAGAAACACTACTGTAGAATGCCGCAGCACCTGCACTGAAGTTGAAGTCTTTGATTTGAAAAAGCCCAAGCTCTTATCATTATGCTGGGAGAGACGCAAGAGAGGAAAAGAACCTCGGAGGAAAAGAGAATCTGGAAGAATATTAAGTCCATCGTCGTTTATAGCGATTATACCTAAGTAGGATTTTCACTTTCTCCCAAATACATTTACATTATTAAAATCTTTAAAAACTAGATCCGGGTACTACACTTTGGGCCAGGAAACCTGTGTTTCAGAAGTTAGATGTGTGGGGCAGCATGTACTACAGCTACATAGACTTTTCTGCTTGTTTGCTAAAACTCCTTCTCATTTTCTTTTAAAATAAGGATGGATAAGCTCATGTAAAGAGAGCTTGTGTTAGTCAACAGAAGTAGTCTCATTTGCGGATAATGAAGCTTTTAATGACAGATTTTTTTTAAAGTATGCAGAGAATTTGGTTGTGAGGAAGCCTTCACAAAAACTTTGTGCTGAGCCTCAGAGATCTATTGCACAATCCTCTTTTTTTTATGTAATCGAGCAATTCCAGAAATCATTCAGAATGTATTTTGAAAATTGGTAACAGTAGTAGTTATGAGGTAGGGGAGCTCTATGGAAAGGGGACGATAATGTTTTTTACTCTTGGAATACAAATGTGTTCAGGTATTAATCTATTTCCCCAAACAATTTTTTTAAATGCACCATGGGAGCTTGTTTAAAGGATTTTTAATTTTAATTCATTTTGTTCACCAGTCACCCTAATTTCATGTGTGTACATCCACCTAGATGTGCCATGTCTAAAGGTTTCCTTTAATTTTATTATGGTTTATATGAGGGAATAAACTACCGTCGTAGTATTTGACCTGGTTCCAATACCTGTGCCTCAGAATAGTGCTCCGCGCTGTGAGAACTAGAGACCCTTTAAAGTTCCGTTTCCCCCGTCAGATGGACCTCTGCTTTTTAGACTTTTTATTGAAGTGTTGAATACATACAAAAATATTTATCACAGATCATAAGTGTACAGTTTGATCAGTTGTCACAAAGTTGAACAGGTATGTTTCAGCTTTTGCTTTTCGTTCAAGTGCAAATGGTCGTTGCTGAGACTAAATGGTTGAGCTGTGTTTACCACTTTTCTGGAAGGACTTCCTAATTAAAAACAAAACAAAAACCAAAAAAAAATCATGCCTGTCAATGTAAGATTGTGTTTTTCCTCCTAGCTTTATTGAGATGTAATTTATATAAAACATTAAGTGTACAAGGTGATGATTTGATACATGTGTGTAAGTAGTAAGCCAAATTTTAAGAGTGTTTATTTCTATCTAAGTCAACTGTTGAGGCACTTTATCATCAAATTGTTTTATTGAATGATTACTCTATGCCATGCAGTAGAACAAGTGATGTATTTACATGTCGTATCATTGAATTCTTACAACAACTCATTTAGATAGACATGAACACAAAAGCCTCGAGAGGCTAAAAACTTTGCTGGAGTTCAAATACCCAGGGCACGGGGCAGTCTAGCTGTAAATAAGGGTCATTCTAACTCTAGAGCTTGAACACTTACTATTACATCCTTTTTTTACCAGGTGTATTTTTAGTGCATTTGCTGCATGGCAAATATTGTCTGATGGTGTCCTGATAGACTGAGGTGTTGGGTTTTTGGTTTTCTGTTTTTGTTTTTTAAATCAAAGGTGAAGGAAATACTTTCAAAGCAGTGCCTTTGTAGGATGAGGCTTTGGGGCAGCATTCTGATCAGAAGAGAAGGCACAGGAATTGTTCTCAAAGATGCGTCAAGACATAGCAAGTGAACACTGTTTAGTGTGTATGTTTCTTGGAGTCGCCTTCGGGTGGGGAAGCTCCTGAAGATTATGGGAAGAGGGACGCCCCACCCCACCCTTGGTGTTGCCTTGTCTTGTGGCAAAGTGATAGTGTAAATACTTGAAAATGTGCTCATTTTGCACCTATTTTAAAAAAATGAGTATCTGCGGGCGCCTGGGTGGCTCATTTGGTTAAGTGACTGCCTTTGGCTCAGGTCATGATCCTGGAGTCCCGGGATCGAGTTCCGCATCGGGCTCCCTGCTTGGCAGGGAGTCAGCTTCTCCCTCAGACCCTTCCCCCTCTCATGTGCTCTCTTTCTCATTCTCTCTCTCTCTCTCAAATAAATAAATAAAATCTTTGAAAAAAAAAAAAAAAAAGAGTACCTGCATGGGTAAGTTTTTAAAGACTGTTTTTAACTTGTCTTTCTCTTAGGAAAACGTTTGATAGATCTTTCATTTTCAGCTATTTCATAGAGGATCTTGGCAGGATGTTTCACAGCAACCATGTTAACAGATTGAGCTCTGCTGTCAGGGAACCTTGGCAAACAAGTTATTTGCAAGTTCTTTTGTGTTGTTTTTTTGCTTGTTTTGGTTTATAACCAAAGACTTGTTAAATAAACTTACTTCATATAGTTGGAATAATGGTCCATACTTTCTTAAATACTCTCTTAGGGCCTTGGATTGTGGTATACTGAGGAAAAAGCAAGCCTAGTGAGGGTAGCAACATACATTGCTGTTTACAGATTGGTCACTTTTCCTTCTCTTTTTAACTTGATGGTATTGCCACATATATCATCAACCACAACAGAAGGCAACTATATAGTGGACAGTGTTGAAATTTGGGGAACTCTTTCGTGCCAGAACTTGGTTTGATTTTTATTGTAGCTGCTAAAAAAAATTGTTAAAGTTTTGCTTTCAACACATGTGTTAAATTTACCTGAAATTAATAGAAAGGAAAACTGGTATGTATTTTTCTCTCTGGAGTTAAGACCCTCTGTAAAGTTACACAGTGGTTGAAAGCTTATCACTACAGTTTAATTTGCTTATAGAAACTGAGGCTTTGAAAACTCTGTTCTTTGACAGATTATAATCCCAAGAAGTCTTCCATCTCTCTTCCCACCCATCATTTTGTGATTTATTTTGGTTCTGTTACAAAAACAAATGGGAAAATAGTCTGCAAGTGCCAAAAGATGTCATAATAAAGTAACTTTGTTTTTTGGATTACTAGTACTTCAGACATTCGTGTAAATCAAGTTAACTCTGTTTAGGGAATGTAGTTTTGAATTTCGTAATTCTTTAGAGTAATGGTTCTAAACCCTGCATGCACGTTAGAACCATCCAAGGAACTTTAATAACATGGCCCTGGTCACATCCCCAGATGTTCTGACTTGTTTGCTCCCATATAGGGTCAAGTATTGATATTTTTAGGTGTTTCCCAGTGTGTAGTCAGCATTGATAACCATTGGTAGATTTAACTGGGGTTCCCTGATTCAGCTAAAAGATACTGAAGAGAAGATGATTATTTAAACAAAGAGAGGTTTTAGAGATATTTGGAGATTTTTTTTTTTTTTTTAAGTAGCCAACCAAATGAAACATAGTATTTTTATTAGGACATCAACAAAGTGTTGACACCTTCATTTCTTAAAAGGAGGTAACAGATCGTATTGCTGACTATGAGGATATGGCCGTTTTATGAGTAGCTGTGGCCTTCCTGAAGTTCATCTTTTAAAGATTTTTTTATTTTATTTTATTTTTATTTGAGAGAGAATGAGATAGAGCATGAGAGGGGGGAGGGTCAGAGGGAGAAGCAGACTCCCTGCTGAGCAGGGAGCCCGATGTGGAACTCGATCCCGGGACTCCAGGATCATGACCTGAGCCGAAGGCAGTCGCTTAACGACTGAGCCACCCAGGGGCCCCTGAAGTTCATCTTTTAAATAAATCTTGGGAAGGTTCTGGTTGAAATGATGTGGGAAAAACTGAGGTGGATAAGATTTGGTGGTCTTCAGCAAAGAAACTTAAAGAATAATGCCGAGCTTCAATTTAGAAATAGTAACAAGAATATATAATCTTAATTGCCACAAGCTAGCAAAGTTGTTTTGGGTAGAGGGAGCCAACTGTCAAATGATAAACTTAAAGCTAAATTAAATTGGATCCTGCTATGGGTTGAATTGCTCTCTGTACCCCACCTCCCCAAATTCATATGTTGAAATGCTAAGGCCTCAAATCTCAGAATGTGACCTTATTTGGAAACAGGGTTGCTACATATGTAATAAGTTAGGATGAGGTTATACTAGAGTAGAATAGGCCCCTAATCCAATGTGATCAGAGTCCTTATGAGAAGAGAAAATTTGGACACAGACACATACAGGGGAGAACACCATGTGAACGTGACGACAGTCATCTATAAGCCAAGGAGAGAGGCCTGGCACAGATCCCTGTCTTAAAGCCCTCAGAAGGAACTACCCTGCCAACACCTCGATTTCAGATTTCCAGCCTCCAGGACTGTGAGACAACAGATTTCTGTTGTTTTTAGCTGCCCAGTCTGTGGTACTTGGTGACAGCAGCCCTAGCGAACTAGTAAGTCCCAGTATTTTATTCATTTTTAAAATGTAAATCTAAGAAAATTTAACATTTGAAATTTTGCCGTGCCTTCATTTAAGAGGTTGGGAACCATTTCTCAATCAGGAATTTTAGAATGTGTGGTTATAAAAGTTTTAGGTTACTGGTAACTCAGACTTGAGCCAGTTAGTTGCTAGTCAATCAGTATAAAAGGCAGGAATTTAACACGAGCCCAGACCAGGAGCTTGAGTTTCTGGAGTGTGTATTTTCCTTCCATTTATGTTAATAGAGGGGGGAGATTCTTTCCATACCTGAGAGAGGTTTCCTAGATGTATTTTGTATATACAGATTCAGGCCTGTTACCTGACATGTAGAGTTGGTCTGTTTGTTGTATATGATTTAAAAGCACCCTGGAGAAATTAGAGATGAACAGCTTTGAATATACATCTCCATTTCAGTGGAATAGATAAGAGTAGCCCATGCTTTTCATGAAAGGAGCGAGTACCTTAGAGAAAGCATGGCTAAGTCAGGAGTGATCCGGGAAGTTCCTGTCTATGGCCCACGACAAAGTTCATAATAGACTCAGATTGGAGAAGCCCTGCAAATGATGATATAGAAAGTCATACCTTAAACACAGCACAGCCCCTTACCTTTTTTGTTTTTTTAAACAGAGCCAAGTAAATATGTCAGTGAAACAAAATGGCACCATGTTTAAGGCTGACCATAATGGTGTACAGGCAAAGAACATAGACCTTAGAGTCCAGTTCAGCTAAGGTTCTACCACTTACTAGCCATATGACTTGTGGTAAATTATTTCCCTTCCCCTTGAGCTTGTGTTTTCACATGTAGAAAACAGATAATCCAGTGTATCTCCCTCATAGGATTTTGAGATGATTAAATAAGGTAGTAATTCATATAAATAAAGCAATGAGCAGAATACCTGGTGCATGTTAGGTGCTAATAAATGTTAGTTAATAGCACTAGCAGAGGCAACAGGTAGGTGGCCCCTGTGCATGCTAGCCCCCCCATTTAGTCCATAAGAATGAATCTCTTCTATTGTAACGTTACATACTTAGTTTTAGCATCCATGCCTTAATACATCTTAACAAAACAAAACCTGGAAGTGCCCTTAGGATCAGCTAGTGCTCTTCTTTCATTTAAAGTGAGGAAAATAGGGGCATCTGGGTGGCTCAGTCAGTTAAGCATCTGCCTTCAGCTCAGGTCATGATTCCAGGGTCCTTTGATTGAGCCCCGCACTGGGCTCCCTCCTCAGCGGGGAGTCTGCTTCTCCTCCCTCTGCCGTTCCCCCTGCTTGTGCATGCTCTCTCTCTTTCTCTCTCTCAAATAAATAAAAATCTAAATAGATAAAGTGAGGAAAATGACAGTAGGATTGGAGAATGCCAGAGGTCTTATGGTTCACAGTCTTTTTTACATGTTGCTACCTTCTAAATCTCAGAACCATGTGTCCCTTTTCATTCTTTTTTTTACCGTTTTTTTTTCTCCTTTTATTCTTAAGTTTTTTTACTTCAAAGGAAACTAATTTTCCTGCTCTGTTACGGTTAACATTTTTCTTAATAAACGGTTTATAAGTTATTAAAATCTTTGAAGTGAAATTAAAAGTTATTATTTAAAGTAAATTGAGGGGTGCCTGGGTGGCTCAGTGCGTTAAGCGTCTGCCTTCGGCTCAGGTCATGATCCAGGGTCCTGGGATCGAGCCCCACGTCCGGCTCCCTGCTCCGCGGGAAGCCTGCTTCTCCCTCTCCCACTCCCCCTGCTTGTGTTCCCTCTCTCGCTGTCTCTCTCTCTGTCAAATAAATAAAATCTTTAAAAAATAAAGCAAATTGAAATAAGCTTTATTATACATAGACTGTCTCTATTAGGGAACAAAGAAACTGGTAGCAGGGTTTGTCTCTGGGAAGGGACACTGATGGAGAAGTAGCATTGATTACTGTTACAACAGCGTGTTCCTGAGACCTAGAAATTCTGGAGAATAGAGTAATCATTTCCTCCAGTTCACTTACTGGTGAGTAGAATAGAACAAGGAAGAAAATGGTAACAAATATCTGTAGTTATTTGAAACTCGAGAACTATGTTGATTTAGATAAAATTTTGGAGATATGCCTTGTAATATCCTTACCCTTAACACTCACTACCCCAAATTTCAGGAGCCAAGTAGGTTTGGTTTCATTTGGGTGAGGACTGCTCTTGGGAGTTGCTTTGACATGCCTCTGTCTCTGACTTCATGGGTGACCTTGGGTAAATTTCTTAATCTAATTCTTCCTCTGCCAAGGGATAGAGGTGATAAGCTCTATTCTTACCTGGTACATAGAGTTGTTGCAGCATAAAATGAAATCATGTGAAAATTAACTCAGTTCTGGGCCCGGCCTCATTAGAAGACTAGGGGCTTAACCTTGAGCTCTTACGAGAGAAGTAGTGTTTCAATAAGCACATGTTCATGCTAGGTTGGATTGCATGTGCAGCATTCACCTCTTAAAAAAAGAGAAAAGGGGCGTTGCCTGGGTGGCTCAGATGGTTAAGTGTCTGCCTTCAGTTCGGGTCATGATCCCAGGGTCCTGGGATCCAGCCCCACATCGGGCTCCCTGCTCAGTGCGGAGCCTGCTTCTCCCTCTCCCTGCTGCTCCCCCTGCTTGTGTGCTCTCTCTCTGACAAATAAATAAATAAAATCTTAAAAAAATAAAAAATAAAAAAGAGAAAAGGAAAGCCCAATGACTATGCTTTGCCTTGGCCATTGTATAGACTTCCTCTCGTGTGTGTGTGTGTGTGTATGTGTGTTTTACAGTGCAATGTGTGAGCCTCCTACTTTCTGTTTTAAAACTTACGATTTGGGGAGTCAGTTACTTCTAACTTCCTCTTTTCTGAAATAGGAAGAAACATTTTGGATTAAAATGATCCAAATATGTTCTAGGGTTATTAACCATAAATTTCAGAGCATAGCATTCTTGAAGGCACAGATAGTATGTTTAGCACAGATAGTGATATCTTAATGTTTAATTGAAGTAGTTAAATTCTTAGGATAGAAGTCGCATTTAACCTCAGTGTGCAATGCTACAAATATGTTAATTGTACTCTGTATATAAGGTAATATTCATGTATTTAGGAAATATACACTGAATTATTTAGGGTTAAAGGAGGAATGTCTACCACTATCAAATCAGAAAAAATAGAAATCATAATATAGAAAGATAGCAATAGACATGATCAAAAATTTTGCGATCTTATGACTGGATAGAAAATGAAAGTTAATTTTCCCATTTGAGTCAAAAGCTACTGTTAAACACAGGCTATGTGCCAGTGACAATGTAATATTTATTAAGCTTCTGTGGTTTTTTCCTGTCAAACTTCTGTTGAGATTTTATGTAATTGTACATTTCATTTGTTGTATGCCACTTTTTATGAATTAATGATATTAGCATTTTTTTTTTTTAAGATTTTATTTATTTATTTGACAGAGAGACACAGCGAGAGAGGGAACACAAGCAGGGGGAGTGGGAGAGGGAGAAGCAGGCTTCCCGCCGAGCAGGGAGCCCGATGCGGGGCTCGATCCCAGGACCCTGGGACCATGACCTGAGCCAAAGGCAGACGCTTAACGACTGAGCCACCCAGGCGCCCCAATATTAGCATTTTTTTAATTTAATGTGGTTTAAAAGTATGCTTTTATAGGATTTTCCAATGAAAACTTGGTTGTTAAGACCCAAGGTTGATAATAAAAGTTTTATTTGGTCTTAATAGATATATATTCTCTGCAGCCCAGAAAGACTGTCAAGATTTAAGTAGCTGATGATAGAAAAGCTAAATTGATGTATTTTTTGGTTGTATTTAACAAAAGCAAACACTTTGTTAATCCTTTTTTCTCCCTCACCCCTCCCAGCTTGGTGACCCAGCTATTTTTCCTGCCGTAATTGTGGAGCATGTTCCTGGTGCTGACATTCTCAATAGTTACGCAGGTCTAGCCTGTGTGGAAGAGCCCAATGACATGATTACAGAGAGCTCCCTGGATGTCGCTGAAGAGGAGATCATAGATGACGACGACGACGACATCACGCTTACAGGTGTGTGTGCCTCCAGCAGCACCTTACCTCGGCGTGGTTTTGTGCAGTTTCCTTGCCCTGTGATTTTGGGGGCGTAAGAAGTCCTTAACTTGGTTTCAGGGAACTCCATTATCTACAGAGGCTAGAGCAGGGGGAAGAAAATTATATTTCTTCCTCATCTACCTGTGTTTCATACTGCTTTCTCACATCCCCTTCCTTCTTTCCTAAATATATTGAGATGAATGTGACAAAATAGGGATATATAAGAAGAACCAGGCCAACGGAACACTTTGTCAGGTATTCGCTGAACGCTTCTTATATACCAAGCTGTGTATTCTTGATAACAGTGAGAAGTTGTTTGTAGGGAAAAATATCGGATTGTTCTTCTTTTACTACCGTCACAAGAAGCAAAATAGGAGGCCATGACCCAGGTGTAGGATCAGGTCCTAGGGTTTAAAGAAGATTTCTCTTCTGGTTCAGTCAGAACTAGTAGCATATTTGAAATGTGAAGAGTTCATGGTGTAAGTGTGAGGTGGTGAGTAATGCTGTTTTCATCAGTTTTAGAATTTGGTATGTACATTTGTATTTTTATACATTTACATTGATCTGTCTGGGCCAGAGGTGTTGGAGGTGTTTGAGAAAATTAATTATTTAGAAGCAAAGGTTATTTGAATATTTATTCTTAAATTTTAAAAAAGAATAGGAAATTGGCATCAGTCACAGTGTTATTAACTAAACCTACACTTTATTTGTATGCCAACCATTTCAAACTGATGTCCTTTTTCTGTTTCAGTATCCTATCTATAATCTTACATTTAGTTATTTCTTCTTAGTCTCTTCCAGTCTGTAACAGTTCCTCTTTCTTCGTCTCTCAGTAACCTTGACACTTTTTTTTTTAAGATTTTATTTGTTCGTTTGACCGAGAGAGAGAGAGAGAGAGAGAGAGTGAGCAGGGGGAGGAGCAGAGGGAGAGGGAGAAGCAGGCTCCCCACTGAGCAGGGAGCCTGATGCGGGGCTCGATCCCAGGACCCTGGGAGCACGACCTGAGCCAAAGGCAGACACTAAACCCACTGAGCCACCCAGGCACCCCTAACCTTGACACTTTTGAGGAGTGCTGGTCAAACATTGTAGTATGTCCCTCAATTTTATTTGTGTGATATTTTCTCATTATCTTGACTGAGATAATGCATTTTGAGCAAGAATACCACCAAAATGGCATTGTCTTCTTCTTAGTGCATCATATTAACATAGTAGATTTTATTTTATTTTTTTTAAAAAGGAAGATTTTTAAAAGTTTACTATCTCATTTAATTCTCACAAGAGAAAAAGAAAAAAATTAGGTTAAATGAAATGACTTGCCTAAGACCACACACCAAGTGACTGAGTCCTCACTGATAACACTGACAAACAACACTTAGTTTTTGTATTGTCCTCTGTTTTTTACAAAGCATATCCTATATTCACATTTTTTGTTCAGAGGAACCCAATGAAAGTTTTTCTGATAAATCTAGACTTACCAGGTTTTTCCTTACCAGTTAGGAAATTAGAGTACTCAGGTGAGAGGTTTCCATTCATTACTGACAGTGAGTTATGTGTTTTGTGTAACAGGATGATCATCGCTGTGCATATGTATCTGTTGTGTAGCTAGTGGGTTTTTTGCAGCATATTCTGTCGTAACTTCTTGATGCCTTAGTGTAAGGCTACGTGTGGTCTCTGTAGGTTGGGAATGAGGGTCTCCCCTGAAGTCATCAGGGTGGTCCTCAGAGAAGAAATTGAGACTAGGGAAGCAGATGTGGGATCTTTAGGAGAAAGAATTACTTCTTTCTTTCTTTCAGTGTTTCACTCTCTTGGGCTTGGACTTGAAGATAGCTGATGGCAAAATACACACAGGCTCCTTCCTTCCTGGAAAATAGAACTGGTATTGAATGGGTCTAGAAGACAAGCCGCCATATCTTGAAAACCAGATTCACTATTTTCATATTTCTTCTCCCTCCCCTTTCTTATTTCCCAACTTGAGCCTTTATTTAACTCTTCCATCCTTCTTTGAGCAATGACATAAGAAAGCAAAGAACCCTGGAGCCCTCCTGAGTTCAGAGTAAGAGAGGGAAGAATGTTGTGCTTTTCAGAAACTACAGGGGGAAAAGAGATAGGGAAAAAAGAATTTATAAACTGTGAGTCCTAGATAGCACTTCAGATGATATTAAGGAATTGTTAATATTTTTAGGTATGACAATAACATACCATACATATGCTAAAATATTTAGAGATGAAATAGAGTGTCTTAGATTCCTTCAAAATAATCCCAGGGAGTGGGTGTGGGGTGTGTGTGAGGGGACCTTGGGGGCAGTAATTGGAGTAGGAATGAAAGAAGATTGACCTTGTGTTGGTAATGGTTAATGCTGAGAATGGATATGTGAGAATTCATTATACTGTGTTCCATAATTTGATTTTGTTTGAAATTTTCAATAATAAAAAGATCTATTTTTATGGATTTGAGGCTTATATTAGCCTGCAGGTGTCATCTGTATGCCCTGATACCAAATTTTCATGTTCATTACAATACTTTCATTTTTATCATCAGTTTATCTCATATCAAGTTTGATATATATTTGAACCTGTAAAATAAATGTATAGTAGTAAAATACCACTTTTATCTGTTTATATGATAGAGTTCTACATAAAGTTTCATTTGAAAAAAGGTTATGGTGTTAACAATTTTTGAAAGTCATTTGACCATGATTTCTTTGTATGTGGAGATTCTTCTTCCATTGCCAGTCTTTGAAGATCTAAAAGTAAAATTATTAATGGAGATGGTACAAATTCTATTTTCTCAAATAGAAGGTAACCATGATGACTATATTCATTCGTAAATCTTCTCTTTTAAATAATACTATTATGTGTCTCTTCGTATGTATTCTTGTCTGTTCTTACAAGGTCAAATGCAATTTTTAGTAATTTATAGTAATATCAAATGTATTTAATAAATTATTCCCTAAGTTATTATAGTATAATAACTTCCCTAAGTTATTATAGTATATGGTATAAATAGATTTTAACTAATTGCTAGATCACAGCTAATCTGTTACAAAGAAGGTTTAAAATGCATGTATGAAAAGCTTGTGGGGTTTATTATTGCCAAAAGAAATTTTTTTTTTTTTTAAGATTTTATTTATTCATTTGAGACAGAGAGAGAGAACATGAGCAGGGAGAGAGGTAGAGGGAGAAGCAGGCTCCCCGCTGAGCCAGGAGCCCGATGTGGGGCTCGATCCCAGGACCCTGGGATCATGACCTGAGCCGAAGTCAGATGCTTAACCATCTGAGCTACCCAGGTGCCCCGCCAAAAGAAATTTTTGTCATCCATTTATTGAAGGGCTAACATTTTCTTTGTTTTTAAAAGCTAGATACACTTTTTTGGTTTTCTTTCATGTTTCATGTAGGACCAACCCATTTATTTTGCTTTTCTCAATCTAAGCACTGAAGCTGAATGGAATAAACAAAGTTTTACAAACTAACATTGATACTAAACATATTTAACTTGCCTCATATTTTTGAAATACTAAAGGTGACATGATTTCTGTATATAGCTGTGGAATGATTTTTACTGTATAGTAAGTTAAAAAGGCAAGGGTCAGGTAGCATAAATAGTATATTACTTTTTACTTAAGATAGGAAAAAGAATATAAATGATATGTGTCTTTGTTTATATTTAAAAAATAGAAAGATGAACCTCAAAACTAATAAAAATGGTTTTGTACAGGGAAAAGGAAGGGGCAGGGATGAAAGGTGGATTTTCTAAATGTACTTTGTTTTGTCATTTTTCTTTGGAGCCCTGTAAATATTTAACATAATTATAAAACAACACTAAGTCCAAAAGAGGAAAAATGAGCAATCTAAAAATTGAAGCACACTAAAACAAATGAACCTAATTACATTATTGAGGTGTGGCATAACCATATAGAGAAGAATTACTTAAAGTGATTTTTTTGGGGGGTGCCCGGGTGGCTCAGTTGGTTAAGTGTCTGCCTTCGGCTCAGGTCATGACCCCAGCATCCTGGGATCGAGCCCCACATCGGGCTCCCTGCTCAGCAGGGGTCTGCTTCTCCCTCTGTGTGCTCGCTCACTCTCTCTCTCTCGCACTGTCTGTCTCTCAAGTAAATAAATATCTTTAAAAAAAAGATGAAAGTGATTTTTAGATTTTATTTATTAATTATTTAGAGAGAATGTGAGTGGGGGAGAGGAAAAGGGAGAGGGAAAAAGAGAATCTTTTTTTTTTTTTTTTTGGAAAAAGAGAATCTTAAGCAGGCTCCTAAGCAGGCTCCACGCCCAGCATGGAGCCCGCTGAGGGGCTCGAACTCACAACCCTGAGATCATGACCTGAGCCAAAATCAAGGGTCAGACACTTAACTGAGGGAGACACCCAGGCGCCCCTAAAGTTACTTTTAAGGCTGTGCATTTCCTAACAGGAAATATCCTAAAAAGCAAACAATAAAAATAAAGCTGCTAAGGAATCTTAAACTGTTTTCAATAATTACAACTTGTGTGAGTGTATGTATATGAGAGAGATGTTAGGGTAAAGTCAAATAAATAATGAAGTTAATGTCATAAGAAGCCAAGATTTATAGAGTAAAATTAGGTATACAAATGTTAAATTGCAAAGTTAAATAAAAATTTTATAATCCTATAAATTCTATATAAATACATGGTATAAATATATAATTCTAGAAATAAATTCTGTAATGCTATATTTGAATTGAAAATACTAGTATGAACTCATGGTCTATTTTCTTCTTTAAAAAAACAAAGACAAGGGGTGCCTGGGTTGCTCAGTCGTTAAGCGTCTGCCTTCGGCTCAGGTTGTGATCCCAGCATCCTGGGATCAAGCCCCGCATCGGGCTCCTTGCCTCTCCCTCTCCCACTCCCCCCTGCTTGTGTTCCCTCTCTTGCTGTTTCTCTCTCTGTCAAATAAAATCTTTAAAAAAAAAAAAAAGACAAAATATTTTTTAGCCAAACATGGGACAACTTAAGCATTAATAAGGACAGTAACTAATGGATTGAAGTATATCTAATATGTTTATTTTTTATTTTTTAAAAATTCATTTATTTATTTTAGAGAGAAAGAGCAGGGGGGAGGGGCAGAGGGAGAGGGAGAGAGAAACCCAACCAGACTCTGCTCTGAGCACGGAGCCCAATGCAGGGCTCGATCTCAAGACCCTGAGATCATGACCTGAGCCAAAACCAAGAGTTGGATGCTTAACTGACTAAGCCACCAAGGTGCCTTCTCCTTTTTTTTTTTTTTTAAAGATTTATTTATGTATTTTAGAGAGAGAGAGCAGGAGCGGGAGAAAGGGCAGAGAGAGAGAGGGAGAGAAGCATTAAAAAATTAGAAATAGAGGGGTGCCTGGGTATCTCAGTCAGTTAAGCATTCCCACTCTTGACCTCAGCTCAGGTCTTGATCCTCAGGGAAGTGATGTTCAAGCCCTGTGTTGGGCTCTGTGCTGGAGGGGTCTACCTAGAGCCTACAAGAAAAAAGAAAGAATTTAATAGTCATATTCAATAGTATGGATTTTATCTGTTGATACAAAGTATGTATATAAACCCAAGTATTAATTGATGTTCAAGAGATCAAAATCTGTGTGTTTTCAAGCAACAGAGGTCTTTCAGCTAACTCGTATTTTCTTCAAATGTATTGTAGTTGAAGCATCCTGTCCTAACGGGGATGAAACGATTGAAACTATCGAGGCTGCTGAGGCACTCCTCAATATGGATTCTCCTGGCCCTATGCTGGATGAAAAACGAATAAGTGAGTGGTCATGTGCCATGATTGTTCATGTTCATATACTTGGAAAAGTTATTCTTGCCATCATTCTCTGTTAGATGGCAAATACCAAGAGACCAGAGATCATGTTTGATAAGTTTTGTGTCCCAAGTGCATTTTAAGGTACAGTACTAGTTGAGACACCTTTGCTAGAGTATTCAGTTAAACAAGCCTTTTTTTTTTTTTTAATTGAGGAGTGAGACCTTTAGGAATAAAAATAATTTATTTAGTTGTCAAATAGCAGATTAGGCAGAATTTATTTTCATAACTTCATTGGTGAAAGTATTAGGGCATTTACGGCCCAAACTATTATAATTTAATGATCTGTATGAGTATTCATCAGTGAATAGGCAAAAATTCATTGAAAAAATTTCTAACACCTCATGGCAGAAAATTCACTGCCGCATTATTGATCTGCTTTTAAATCCATGTTCTCCTTTGAGCTTTTCAGACAAAGTGTCAAACTCATAAAATTAATTATTACTAAATGAGTTTAAGATGTGGTTGAGTATTTTTTGTATGCACAGCAGTGCATTAGGCAATAATGTGATGTATAAATGAACAGATAACTCTTTTTTTCCCTCAAGTTTACAGATTAATTTTGAAGGTAGTTGTTTACGTAAAAGCCAAAAATAAAGGCCATGGGAGGGATAGCAAAGTGTTCTGGAAGAAAAGAGTACTCTGGCTGAGAATATCAGAGACAGGCTTTATGGAAGAAATGTTTTAACCTGGGCTGTAAAAGACAAATAAGCTTTTAGTGGAAAGAGGAGATAGGGACGGGCATTTAAGGTAGAGAGAATGGGTTGAGCCAAGGAGACAGATCTGTAAAAAAACAGTGAAATGTTTGAGATAAAAATGCTTTGGTATAGCTGAAGTGTAAGCTTCTTCGTAGGTGGGAGATGAGAGTGGAAAGGTAGATTTGATCGAGATTGTGCAAGTTTCAAATGCCAGGCTGTGGAGTTTGGGTTGTTCTTATTGTTTTTTTTCCCTCTATGAACTGTGTTAAAGGTCAGTTTTATTTTTCTAATAATTTTCAGGGTAGAAAGTTTTGTATAGAAGAATTATATGGTCAAATCAGACTTAGGTGTCAGAGAATAACTTTAGCAGCAATGAGAGAAGAATGGAGAAGCGAAACAAGGTAGATTGGTGATAGGCAGTCAAGTAAGAAGGGCATTGAATTAGTCCTGTCAAGCCTGGTCTGACTTAGGATGCCTAATTTTGGACAGAGGAAATAAGAAGGGACCAGATTTTTCATAGAAACAGGAAATTATCTGATGAAATTATTTTGATTTATAATACAAAGTTAATTATAATTAGTTGATTTTATTTCCATTAGATAATAATATATTTAGTTCATCTGAAGATGACATTGTTGTTGCCCCAATCACCCATGTATCCGTCACATTAGATGGGATTCCTGAAGTGATGGAAACTCAGCAGGTTCAAGAGACATACGCACACTCACCAGGAGCATCATCACCAGAACAACCTAAAAGAAAAAAAGGTGAGTGGTTAATTTGTTTAGGGCAAACAGTCAGATTTTGATGTGGAATCTAAACATAATTTTTATTCAAGGATATTTCTACACCAGTTAAAACTTACATAAGAAAAAGTGAGGGTACAAAGCATAAATTAAAAGGTATATGTCGGGGCGCCTGGGTGGCTCAGTCGTTAAGCGTCTGCCTTCAGCTCAGGTCATGATCCCAGGGTCCTGGGATCAAGCCCCACATCGGGCTCCCTGCTCAGTGGGCAGCCTGCTTCTCCCTCTCCCACTCCCCCTGCTTGTGTTCCCTCTCTTGCTGTGTCTCTTTCTGTCAAATAAAAAATCTTAAAAAAAAAAAAAGTAAAAGGTATATGTCTTCATATTAGATTCATTAAAAAGTTAGATTATTTGGTGTATCTTGCAGAAATCGGGTTTTCCAACTTTTTTTTTTTAAAGATTTTATTTATTTATTTATTTATTCCCTCCTTGGCGGGAAGCCTGCTCCTCTCTCTCCCACTCCCCCTGCTTGTGTTCCTGCTCTCGCTGTCTCTCTCTCTCTGTCAAATAAATAAATAAAATCTTTAAAAAAAAAAAAAACAACTGAAAATATAGACAAAATGTCTGAAATAAGACATCAGTCAACAAAAGCAAGTGATCCTGAGAAACAGGAAACAAATGAGGTGAGCCCTATGATGACCCCACCTTACTGCATGGAGAAAAAAATTTTTTTTTTTTTTAAACAGTTTGACAGTTCCTTAAAACATTTAATGCATACTTACCATGGGACCCAGCCATTCTTCTACTCAGTATTTACCCAAAAGAGATGAAGTCATACATTTATAGAAAAACATCTGCATGAATGAATGTTTTTAGTTTTATTTGCAATAACCCAAAACTTGAAACAACCCAAATGTCTATCGACTGCTGACTGGATAAACAACTTTGTGGTATATCTATCCAAGGAAATACCACTCAGCAATAAAGTAGAATGTACTGTTGATACATACAACAAAAATGGATGAATCTCAACATAATTATGCTAAAGGAAAGAGCCAGACTTAACATATTATATATATATATGTAATATATGTTTCTCTTCATATAAAATTGTGGGAACTGCAAACTATAATGGCAGAAAATCTGTAAGTAGTTGGCTACCTTTGGATCAGGCAGAGTGGGAAAGGTATAATGATTACAGAGGGGTACAAAATACTTTTGGGGGTAAAGAATACGTTCACTATTTTGAACATAGTGTTGGTTTCACAGGTCAGTACTTATGTTGGAAGATATCAAATTACAGATTTTAAACATACACAGTTTCATTGTATGTTATACTTGAGTAAAGCTATTTTTATTTATTTTTAAAGATTTTATTTATTTATTTGACAGAGAGAGACACAGCAAGAGAGGGAACACAAGCAGGGGGAGTGGGAGAGGGAGAAGCAGGTTCCCTGCAGAGCAGGGAGCCTGATGTGGGACTCGATTCCAGGACCCTGGGATCATGACCTGAGCCGAAGGCAGTGGCTTAACCTATGAGCTACCCAGGTGCCCAGTAAAGCTATTTTTAAAGTGAAGGACTAACATCCTACTTAATAGTGGAAGACTGATGTGATAAGGAACCAAATAGAACACATAACATATGGGTTAAACAGCAGATTAGTCACTGTTTAAAAGAGAATTAGTGAGCTCCAATATAGACCTGATACAGAATAAAAAATATGAAAGAGTTTGAGATGTGAGGATAGAATGAAAAGGTCTGCATGTTTAATCAAAGCTCCAGAAAGAGAATATGTAGAGTGAGGAAGAGGCAGTATTCCAAGATAATGACTGAGAGTTTTCCAAAGTGACATAAATCTCAGCATGGTGAATCCTGAGTACTATAACTATCAGAGAAATCCAAGCCTAAATACATTATAGTAAAAATGCAAAACACCGCCCCCCCCCCCCCCCCCCCAAAAAAAAAAAAAAAAAAGAAAGATGAAACTAACAAACTAGGGAGAAACTACATTACTTGAAGAGGATTGATTTTTAGATTGGCAGCTTAGAAGCTCCCAGTAGAGGCTGAAAGTGTTGGGTATCTTCAAAGTATTGAGAAGAACTGTCAACCAAAAATCCTATACCCAACTCACATAGAACTCACATGAAGCCATGCCACCTTGAATGGTAAGGAAGATGATGGAAAGGATGGATATTAGGTAGGTTTACCAACTGTCTCTGTCTTGACTAAAACTAGTGGTGAAAACAGTGTGAAGAAGAAAATGATGTTATCTTCCAGGAAAAGTAGGTAAATAGAAGGCATAAAATAAGATGGTAGGAGGGATAGGAGCTAACGGAAGTCTTTGCTCCTAATATTTGTTATCATTAACATAGTCACCCAGAAGTATCTGCCTCATGAATGGTTCTCTGCAGATGTCTGCAGTGATGGAAGTGAAGTACCTGGCTGCCTGGGTTCCATATTTATACATTAAGAGGGGCCTGAAGAGAGACCTTTTGATCCGCTTCTCCCTGATTCTTATTCACCCTAACTTCAGAAAGGTTTTCCTATTCGGTTTGGGGATGTGTTGTTACTAACCTTGTGACTTTAGCTCTAGAATTCTGTTCTTCTAAGTTATTGCCTTATATTATCCTAACCCAGAATTCAACCTTGTGATCTAGACCAGCTAGAGTCAGCCTCAAGAATATTGGGATAAAGGGGCACCTGGCCGGCTCAGGTGGTAGAACATGAGACTCTTGATCTTGGGTCTTGAGTTTGAGCCCCACATTGGGCATAGAGATTACTTAGTAAAAAAAAAAAAAAAAGAATGATGGGGTAAAATATACTAAGGTATCCGTTTATACTTAATTTTCATTTCTTTCATGTACAGAATGGTAGTCTGTTCAGATAGCATGATCATCTCAACATAAATCCTAGGCAAAATTGCCATCAAGTTGTGCTTCTAGATAAATGGCAAAAGAAGATCACAAAGCTTTAGAATAGTTGGTTCACCCAACCTAAGGCTGCACAAACTACAGTTAGCACTGTTGAAGTGGACTTAGAGATTGAATGATACATAACTATAAAGTTTGTTTTGCTGTGAATTAAAAGAAGTCTAGAAAATGAGAGTTTTCAAAATACATGGGAAAATAAAAACTGACTATGTAGTTCACCAAAATTTTGCCTCATGCATTTTTGTATCTCTAGAGTTTTGGGAAGTTTCCAGTATTAGAGAGCTACCTGTATGCAGATGGGAGAAAAACTAAAAATTGATTTCTCCTACTGTAAAAAGTTTATCTAACCAACAGATAAACCTATATGGCTTATTTTTTGAGCCCAAGTCTTACCAACATCAAGAATAACCCCCCAAATTTTAAGAAAGCCCTGTCAGTTTTGTTACCTCACAATGTTTTAAACTTAACCTCATTTTTATAAATGAGCGGATGTGTCATTTCCTACGTAAAAATGTTTGTGATCTAACCTACATTAACGATAAATTTTCACTGAAGTTCTTTTCCTTTTGAGTAAATAGTATTTTAGGAAACCAGTATGTGTGATATTGTGTATGTGTATAAAGTATTTGGCATTTGAAATTTAGGATAAATGACCAAATAGCATTTATAAACAGCTAAATTGTCCATTTCTCTCACTTTTGATGGCAAATCCTTATGCAGAGCTGTTCTGTTTTCAGGGAGAAAAACAAAACCTCCACGACCAGATTCCCCGGCCACTACGCCAAACATATCTGTGAAGAAGAAAAACAAAGATGGTAAGGGTAAGTACGATAATTTCCTTACAATACTTACAGGTCAAATAACATTTAGATTGCTTTAAAATATCTACATATCATAAGTAAAATCTACCAGCTCTCTTGACTTACTGAAATGGATCTTCTTGCTGCCAAATGCTTATAAGGTACAGTTGGCACTTTCTGTAAAGACACTGGTAATAATGGAGCCCAAGAAACCCATTTAAGAGATTTTTCTTATGTACCTGTCAAAAGAATCCATCCTTTAATATTGGGCCTTTTGGAAGAGTTCAGCCAGGTTAGCTTTTCAGTTTGTAGACACTTTATAACATTGTTTTGGAGGTCCGCTGTTTTCATAACCGCTGCCCGAATTTGAAGAAGAATGTTAAGGCCGAGCTACTGGCTCTGCTATAAAGAGAACAACTATTGAGAGGTTTCGTACAACATTTGTTCACTGGCTCTTTTATGTAATAGTTCTGAAAGAGGTAGGAAAAGTGCTTCATCATCTCAAAATGCTTTATTTTCAAGTCATCATAAATCTAATTGCCAATATCGCTCTGTCCAGACATCTCATATGGGATGAATAAAAAGACCTATATTACACCCTAAAAATTATCACCAGTGCTAAGCAAATTATGTAATATTTTTGTATAACTATAGAGGGAACTTACAAGGCTTTTAGTTGTGTTTAATTTTTCTCTTTTCCAATGAAATTTTGGTCAAACAAATTGCTTTTGTTTTAGGAAACACAATTTATCTCTGGGAGTTTTTACTGGCACTGCTCCAGGACAAAGCTACTTGTCCTAAATATATCAAATGGACCCAGCGAGAAAAAGGCATTTTTAAACTGGTAGATTCTAAAGCAGTATCCAGGTTGTGGGGGAAGCACAAAAACAAGCCTGACATGAATTACGAGACCATGGGAAGAGCTCTCAGGTACATGAAGTTTTTGTAGTTCATTGTGTTAAGAATATTGTTTCCTAAATACTAAAAAGTTAGGTAACTTCTAAAAAGGTAGAGGATTACAAAAATGGTGAATTTTATTATCGAAGTGCTAAGACCACGCTACTTCTAGAAATCAGTACATATTTAAATTGAAGTCCTATTCTGATCTGGGAAAATGTTTTTCTTCAAAAAAAAAAAATGTTCATGCAAACAACAGATATTTTACTTGTAAAGGGATTAGAAAATGTAAACTCTCATCAGGAGTTATAAATTGACCAAGGGCTCCTATGTTTTGAGCTGTTAAACTCGAATTCAGCACAAAATTAACATGTAGGGGTAATGCAGGTACTTAATAAGAGGGTGCATTTTTTAAACGTAAATCTCAGGTATGATCTGTATTATGTTGGAATAAATGCTTCAAGAATAATATTAGGCATTGTGTACATTTTGAACTGGGCAGGTTATCATTTTATTCCTAAGCTCACTTTTAGTGTGTTTTTCTGTGATCCAGGTTATTCTTCGAGATATGCATCTGTTTGAGAAAGAGTTATTAGAAGTAGCAGTCATCTGATAACTTGATAACCTTCTTAAACCAGAACTATTTAGTTACAGTTTGTGTGTGTTTGTTTTTTTAACTCACACTTTTTAGATTCTTGATCTAATTAAAATCAATGACAAAATTTGAGTCACTTCTATTTGTACATCATTAAATTTTATATGGAAAACTGAATCAGATTTACTGAATCAAATTTAAACTGGTAAGGACATTATAATAAACTATGGAAGGGAAATAAACTCTTGAGGTTTGTAGTGGATTTGATTATTCCAGCAAGTTGGAAGAAGGGGAGATGAAGGAAGAAAAGTGAATGACTAGGATAATCCACGTATTTTATCAACAATCCCCTCGTCAGAATTGGTTTTAGGTTTAGTTGATAATAAGGATTTTTCTTTAGCTGTGAGTATGTGTGTTTTACATTTATTTAGAAAATAATGTGTTTAATTATACCATTTTATACAAAATAACTGCCCTTCATTGAAATTCTTCTCCCACTTGTTGCCAACTTTAAACTTTTGTTTATGATTAAAGAACTTCAGTTTTGTTGAACATAATTTTAATTTATGTTTAACTGAATAAAATATTGATAAAATTGTCTGCTTTGAATAGGTACTATTACCAAAGGGGTATTCTGGCAAAAGTAGAAGGTCAACGCTTGGTGTATCAGTTTAAGGAAATGCCAAAAGATCTTATTTATATAGATGATGAGGATCCAGGTTCCAGCATAGAGTCTTCAGATCCATCACTGGCTTCAACAACCACTTCAAGTAGAAACCAAGCAAGCAGGTCGAGAGTATCTTCAAGTCCAGGGATGAAAGGAGGAGCCACTACAGTTCTCAAACCAGGGAATTCTAAAGCTGCAAAACCCAAAGATCCTGTGGAAGTCGCACAGCCGTCCGAAGTCCTGAGGACAGTGCAGCCCACACAGTCTCCGTACCCCACCCAGCTCTTCCGGACTATTCATGTCGTACAGCCAGTACAAGCCGTCCCAGAAGGAGAAGCAGGCGGAGCCAGCAGCGTGCAGGACGAAACGTTACATTCTTCCGTTCAGAGTATTAGGTGAGAAAACTAAACTTATCGATGCGTGTCATTATGTGATGTTTCTGACCAGAGTCATTACTCGTTGATGACTCTGGGTCAGGATTCAGAAGTGAAAATAAAAATTACATTGATTTTTAAGCCAGAGAGATCTTGTTCAGCAGATTGTTTTCAGCAGCTGATTGTATCAGTGATTCCTTATTTTTAACTTTGTCATTACCTGATGTTGTTCTATCCATTTAAATATTGTCCACTCTACCTTTGTATAATTCGATTGATCCATACAAGAAGGGATCCACATATTAGAAAATACAGCGAATGGTTTCAGATCTTTTTTCCAAAGTCAGAAGCTGTAAAAATTCCACATAAATTGACATATTGTGACCTTCTGGAATGTAGTGAGTTCCAAGAAATAACATTATTCCTTGGGAAGATCCTATCACGGAACAGTTCTAAAGTCCAAAGAGGTAGGGAGGCCAAGAATCTAAGGTCCACTTTTTCAGGCTTTTAGAGTGGCAGAAATTGGAGGAATAGTTTTTTAGCAATCAAATCAAATTTGCCTCAGAGCCCCAGGAAAGATATGAAACAACAAATTGGCCAAGGAAACCTTATCAGCTTTAGACTGGTCTTTTGCAGAATTTGGGACTGGTCTCGCCGATATAGAATGGAGGAAAAGGAGGAAGGCAGAAAATTAGATGGACATTTGCAGTATTTTTTTTTCTTTTTCTACTATCATGAGTTTCCAGAATATGAATTATGATAAAATATAGGAACCCTTCCAAATCCAATAAAAATGATTCTTTGATTGCTTTCATTAGGTGACTTTAGTCTTACATTCGTATATTCGAGAATATAAATGCTGGATTTTTGTTGAGTTGATCTTGAGGTAAGAAACATTACCCAGAATCAAGGCAGAGTTAGAAGTTCCAGTCTTCCTTGTATGGCCCATATAAACTTTTGGCATCATGAAAATTGACTTGCAATGAGTATAAAGATTACATTTTCCCCATTTTAATTAGGAATGATAAATCTTTAACTGTTATTAAAGGAGTACTTATCTATTTGTCTTTTAATATTTTATTTTCCTCTAGGTCAATTATTGGTTATGTGTGATGACTGAGTATCTCATTGGATGTGATTCCTCTCAGTGGTTTCTAGGCTCTTTGTCATCTTATCATTGTGTGTATTTGTGTTGATAGGAAACAGTACATGGCCACAGCTAATCACTAGGATCCCCTTCTTGGAGTGATTCAGTTATTTTTTAGCATCTGTAATCAATTTGCTTTTTATACCTTGAGAATAAAAACAAATACCGGGCCCTCCCCCCCCATAAAAAACCCCACATACCTCTAGCTCTGAAAGGTATTCAATTGTGATACTGTATTGGATGCAGTATTACTCTGAATGTCAACTGCTGAATGATACTCAGTGCCAGATATTAAAACACTATAATACACTCCCTATCCCTGATTTGCAAACTGTCTTTTGGTGTACTTTTCAGAATTTTCATTTCCGAGGTCCCTGATTATTCTGGATTATTCTGTGGACTCCCTGCCTGCTTCCTGCCTCTATTATTTTTTTCTCTTTGGTCCAACCTATGTAAGACTCCTAGTAACAGCTTTGCTACATTACCTTCTTGCAGCTGTGGTTAGATCTGTGTTGCACACAGAGTGCAGTCAAATTTCTGGAGCTTCTGCACCAGCCCTCACTCTGCTCGTGATTCCTTCCTTGCCTTCTAGCTCAGGCTTACTGCTTGGGTGCACCGCAGTCTGGTCAATGAGCCAGGTGTTGCGGTTGACTTTCATGCTCATCTCCTCCTATATGTTTAAATCTGTAGGAGCCACATTTTATTCATTGTCCTTCTCCTACCACTTTAACCTAGTGTCTGACACATAACATCCCTTCAGATTTATAGAACTTATTTTGAAGTAGTTTATATATTCATTCTGTATCTCCTCTCAGAGCAATGAGTTCTCTAAGTGGACTGCTTATATAATGAAATAACAAAATTTAACTTTTCAAAACTTGAAAAAATCATTTTATATTTATGTGTATGTATATACACACATTCGTCATCATTCCTTTGGCTTTTAAAAAAATTCTCTCTTTTGGCTGTACCTTTTATTTGTATCTCCCAAAAATCCTACTTATTTTAAAGCAGTTAAACCTTTTATGGAATGCATTTTATTCCCTGAAATTATTAGATGTGGAAAGGTGAAAGTTAATGAATAATAATACTCTTTGAAGACTAACAGCTGCTGAATATAATGACTCGGGTTTTGCTGGTATTCCCTTCCATTATATAGAAAGAAAGAAAAAGTGTTAAATAAATTTCAAGCAAATTGTACATATTACTCTGAAATTTTAATGTATTACTAGAATCATTTTTCATTACTTGCTTAGCAATTTATTTTTTTGGATTTTTTATAATTACCCCAACTTTTCATTATGAAAATTTTCAAAATATCAACAGATTGAAATAGTACAATGAACACCTATTTACATCCTCCTGGATTCACAGTTGATAGTGTTTTGCCTTATTTGTTTTTGCTCTGTATTTATTTATACCCTTTTTTCTGTTTGGCTATTTGTCAAGTAAGTTGACATCCTTACGACATTTCACTCCTAAACATTTCAACATACAGCTCTTAAGAATAGAGAGATTACCCTAAGTAACCATATTATCACTCCTAAGAAAAGTAACAGTACTTTGGCTATATTTTTCTTATCTTTATAACTACTTATTAATAAAATCAAAGACCATTTAAAGATTTTTTTTCTGTAGCTAAGAGAAGATGGAATATATATGACTTAAAATTAGATTATTAAATTAATGTAACAACAAGAACTGACACTTTCAAAGCACTCTCTGTATTTCATACACTTTTCCATATATTAATGTCTAATATCCTCACAGATCAATGAGATATAGGTAATATTATTCCTATTTTACAGATGAGGAAACCAAGGCAAGGAGAGGCCAAGGAGCCTGGTCACATCTAGTAAGTGGTGGAGACAGTGTTTTAATGCAAGCAGTTTAGTCCAAAGCAGTGAGCTTAATGATTTGCCGCCCTGCCTGCTGATTCACTTAACTCTCATGAATTACCAGTTATTTTACAATGAGGTAGCAACATGTTTTTTCTTTTCTCAATTTTTCCTTTGCTCCTCCTTTTATTCTCACATAATTGCATGTGTCTATGTGGAAATCTATTAAGCTTTTCTTAATTGATTTATGGTATATGTGCTCAATTTTTACAAATTTTGATTTTGACTCTGGCTTCATGTTATTTAAAGAAACAACTATAATGAAATTGTAAGCCTCTGGTCAATTTTTTTCCTAAAATTGTCCCTTGGTAGACTTGCAAGTCCATATACCTACCTAGCATAACTTCTTTCTCTACAATATTTATTCAAGCACTAATAGTTTGTCTTAGGGTCTTTTGAGTAAATTAGCCTCTAAAAATGTATAATGTTATCTTAAAAGCAAAGTAATGGAGTAGGAAGAATGTAGGCATAACTTTCCAGCCATCCAACCTTGTCAATTATTAGATGTAACATTGAATTGGATTAACTAACTATTCTGAGTCTGTTTCCTCATCTGTAAAATAAAGATAATACTTAACTTTACAGGTGATTGTAACAGTTAAATGACATTCTTGACATCTGAGTAGATATGCAGTAAAAACTAAATGTTATAGTGTATATCTTTTTTAGTCTCAGAAAGTTTGAGGTATTTTTTTTTATTTTTTAAAAGATTTTATTTATTTATTTATTTGAGAGAGAGAATGAGATAGAGAGAGCATGAGAGGGGGGAGGGTCAGAAGGAGAAGCAGACTCCCCACTGAGCAGGGAGCCCGATGCAGGGCTCGATCCTGGGACTCCAGGATCATGACCTGAGCTGAAGGCAGTCGCTTAACCAACTGAGCCACCCAGGCGCCCCAGTTTGAGGTATTTTAAATTTCCAGTATTATACCACTGGTTACAAGCAGCTTAGGAAATTTTTATAAAGTAAACTATACTATAACCTTTGTTATATAACATCACCAGACACAACTGACTGTTTAATCATTAACTAAGACAAAAATAATTTAAAATTTCTGTGGTTGGGAAAAGGCTGCATAATATTTTACCTTTAATCTCTGAATTTTTTATTAGCGAAAATTATTTTAGAATATGTTCAAATAAGCCAGTATATTTACATTGTAGATATTATAGATGAGTATATGTATTTTCTGGCAGATGGCAGTCAGGTGTTTTGAGAAAAGGTGGTCTTTTTCTGGCTTGAACAAAAGCATTGAAAGTCTAGTGGTAGCCCTGATTAGCAATATGGAAAATTTCCAAGTACATTATTGCTTGTGCCACACCTGGGGGAGGAAAAGAGGAAGGTGGAGTTGTGTATTAAAGGTTGGTAATTGCCCACAGTTTAAAGATATAATAGATAATATTCATCTTTAGCTGAAGTTATTTAGGACTGAAGAAGTGGCAGTGTGTTGTAATGTTTAAGCAGAGGCCTTGCAGTCAGATGGCCTCTTTTCTTATCTAACTGGTCACCTTATGCTAGCTGTTCACCCTCTTTGTGCATTAATTCTTTATGTGTAAAATGGGGGTAATAGTACTTACCGGGTGACAAGACTGTACATATTCCTAGATACAATCAGTGTGCTTACTATATACCATGTGTACTGTTTTATCTGTATATACATGTACAGGAACTCTTGTCATGGGAAGCCCTTTATTTAAGAAATGATCTCTGGCTGCAGGGTCAGGTACCATACCCAGGCTCAGATTCCACCCAAGATATCCTGATTCAGGTCGGCAGAGGGGAGAAAGGAGGCACAGTATATTTTGGAAAAGCTGCCTGACTCCCAAAGTTATTCTGTATTCTTCCAACTCTTCCTTGCTTGACCAATAATATCAGTAAATCTGGCCTTTATTTCTAGTCATCCCCTGCCCACCTATTAAAAATCTTCATTACCCAACTCGTACTCTTTTCTAGCTCTGTCCTTCAAAAGAGCTGCTAATATCCTGCTCTAGACTGATCCTCACAGTGACAACTTGGCTGGAATCTGAACTTGGAAATCAGAATCCTATCATAATGGGTAGGCTCTGGTCATCCTGTGTCTTTCCACTTGCTTTGAGTTTCTCTTAAGTTGCACTGAATTTTCTTTCATATTTCCACTTAGCCCATTTCTTTTCTCCAGAGTTTCACTTCTCACATATGTGACAGGCCACATAACTATAACTTACTAAAATTTGCCTATAATAATCTATGTGCAGTGATTAACATTCAGATTATGGGGGCCAATCTAGCTGTTAATCATTTGACGTAGGAATCATCTATTTTTTTTGTAAAATAGCTTTACAGAATTCAGAGGAAACACAGTTGAGATCCAGATGTTGAGTTTTTTCAGCTGCATTTATTTTATATTAACAATGGCCATAACTGTAATTTTCACAGCAGTGAACTTTTAAAATTGGATCGACTCACAATATCATTTATGTATCTCTTTAATAACTGGGATTAACAACCTTACATAAACTGGGTTTACATTAAAAGATTTTATGTTAAATTGTAGCTTTATGGCTAAAATTTGTGAAGATTATTTGAGCTGAGAAAACTGCTAAAACATGCTTCTGTTTATTTTGCCAAAGCTTGCCCTTTTTTTTTTTTGCTCTCTCTGCCAGCCTAAAGAATCATCATGAATTAAATTTATTTGTGATTTACTTTATGTAATATGATATGAACTGTGAACTATTAAATTTCTTCTAAAAAAAACCAAATTTCTTCTGATAGTTCTGTCACATATACATTTAAGACTGAGGTGTTTTTTTATTTTAGTTAATTGAGAATTTTTCTTCTATATATAGAAAAAGAGGTTGAAAACAATTACAATCCTATAAAGTTTGGTAATTGTGGATGAGCATTGTCCCTCAAGTATTAAAAATAATGAGTGTGAATCCAATACATTTGTTTTAAAATTCCCAATTTTCTTTCAAGCAGCTCATACCTAACTTCTTTGCCAAGCATTTTGATATCCTCCTCCTTTCAAACAAAATTGCTTCCCTATATGCATTAATGTGGCACTTTGCACAGACTTTCTTCGCCCCATCAGATAGTATCAGAGTTAATAGCTTGAGAGTTTTGTTTCGGGCATTCCCTATGAGACAGGGTCTGGTTTGATGTTTTTGCTGTGTCGAAGATATGGGAAGCAGCATTTCAAATGTATGACTCCTCTATTTTGTCAAAACGACTTGTCAAATGTTAAAGTTTCAAATAATTCTAGAATATGCTGATTTTCTGTTATTTCATCATCTCAATAGGACTATACAGGCTCCTGCCCAAGTTCCAGTGGTTGTGTCTCCTGGGAATCAGCATTTGCATACAGTAACACTCCAGACTGTGCCAATCACAACAGTGATAGCCAGCACGGATCCATCTTCAGGTGCGGGGTCTCAGAAATTTATTTTACAAGCCATTCCGTCATCACAGTCCATGACAGTACTGAAAGAAAACGTCATGCTGCAGTCCCAAAAGCCGGGCTCCCCTCCTTCCATTGTCCTGAGCCCTGCACATGTGCAGCAGGTCCTTACCAGCAATGTGCAGTCCATCAGCAATGGCACGGTCACCGTGGCTTCATCTCCGTCCTTCAGTGCTGCGACCCCCGTGGTGACCTTTTCTCCTCGAAGTTCACAACTCGTTGCTCACCCACCTGGCACTGTCATCACTTCAGTTATCAAAGCTCAAGAAACAAAAACTCTTACGCAGGAAGCGGTGAAAAAGGAAGCTGAAGATAATTGGAAAGAAGACAGTGAGAAAACTGAGCCGCAGCCGCAGCCTTATGTGATGGTGGTATCCAATTCCAACGGATTTGTCTCTCAGGTAGCTATGAAACAAAATGAATTGCTGGAACCCAACTCTTTTTAATTAATATACCAAAGGAATTATGGATGATTGTTTTTTAATTGAACCTTGTCAGTTGTCTGCAGACTATCTGACTGATTCTCAGAGAAATTCTACAAATGTTCCTAATTTTGTAGTTAATTGTTAAAAATATTAATTTAGAGTTAATGTTGACTTTGTTGGATGAGGGAGGGAACCCAAGTGCTTCTCTTTGTTCTCCAAATGTTTCAGAATTCAATTGTGAAGGAACAGGCATTTTATACTATGAAGACCTTCTTTTCCGATTTTTTTTCAGTTGCTATATCATAAGCATTTTTAACGTTTCTTTTTTAATTTTACATGGTATTAGCTTTTCTGATTCTTTTGTAAATACAGTACGTCAATATAAGGCAACAGGAAATTTATGTAGGAACTATTTTCATTCCATTTGTGTAAGTGAAAGTCTTGACTCTTCCAGATGCAAGACACCTATTTTCTACTTTGTTAAAATTATGATTTCACTTAGATTGACTTTAGTTGATTGCACTGTATAAGGAACTATGAATATGTAAAAAATAACATGAAAAATTGGAAAATGTCCATGATATGGCTGAACGTTACTTCAGAAGCAGGAGAGTACAAAAGCATCAGCCTACGAGTGGCTCTCCTGCTGGCTTGGTTGTATAACTGGGCAAAGCCACTGGATCTTTTTGGGCCTCAGTTCTCTCAAAAAAGGAAGGGGGGGATGCATTGGATTAGACTTGATGATCTCCAGTTTGCTTTCTGGTTCTAAATTTGAAGTTTCTAGCTCCTGTATTTTAAAGTTAAATCAACTAAAACATTATCACATATTTCTTAATGTAAATATAGCTAACATATTACAGAAAAATAAGTGGCCCTACAAAATTCATTCTTCTGTTACCTGTAAGATCTGCTCTGAATCTGAATTCTTCCTAAATACTTTGTTCATTAACTCTTCAGGCCACTGTGCACCGTGGTCCATTAGTAAACTTACGTTGCCGACTGCTAAACGATATACTGCCATTCTGAAAGAGTCAGAGCTCTTTCTTAAGGGCCCAGAAAGCAACCAAGCCTTGGGCTAATCTGGCTGAGTAGTCAGTTTCTATAAAAGCATAATTGCTTTATATTTTGGATCATTTTTTATTGGGAGTGGGGGGGTTGCATACAAAGATAATATACATATATATCTAAGTCTCTGAAATGAAATAGCTTTTAGATTACTTTTTCAACTGTAAATAATGTACATTTAATTTCACAAGAAAAATTGTTTTCTGCAAATTTTCTAGCACAGCAAAGGAGAAATTTTTGTAGATGAAAAAAATCATTATGTTTAGAGGTCTGATGTTATATGTTTTCATATTACAGAGTGAATTTGTATTTAAACAAAAATTTAAATTTTGGAATCCTCTAAACGTTTTTGTATCTTTAATTGGTTTATTATTAAATAAATCATGTAAAAATCCTCAATGTTTGTGTTTTCAAGCAAATGTCTCTTAAGAACAAATATACAGAAAATGTTGCTAGTATTTACAGTGTTACTAAATGTTCATGTAACAAGCTCCACTGGTCAGGTTATAATTGCAGACTTGTCATCCTCTCATTTTTCCTTGCTGCTGTGCCAAACGGTGGCTTCCAGACAGCACACAATGGATCACCATAAGCTCTGAAAATTAGAAAACCATAAAATTTTCTCAGCAATGATATCCAACATACTTTAAAAACCAAGGTTTCTAATTAGAAAATAGATCTGTTAATTGTTAAACTTGGAAAACATGGAAACAAAAATAGAAGAAAATTAAAATCTCAGTGTGATACCCCTGTACACTTACTCATTTTCTCATGTCAGTTAATACTCTTCCAAAACATGATTTTAGAAGGAGCATTTCTGTCTCTGAAGTCAGAGGGAAGCAAAGAAGAATCTGAATGAATAGGCCTTGCTAAATTTCCCCGTTCGCTACCCTTCACTCATACCCTTTTTTCCTGTCATTTTTCATGACTTTCCACTCTATCAAACCTAGTATAAAAACACTTAGGCTTAAGCATTTCTTTGAGTCTTTATTTCCATATGAAATCTCCCATGTCATGTAAAACATATTAAAATAAATATGCTTTCCTCCTTTAATCTGTCTTTGTCAGTTTGATTTTTAGGCTCAGCGAAGGACCCTAAGAGGGTCATGGAAAAGTTCTTTCTCCTCCAGAATTCTCTCTAGCCATGCATCCCCTAACATAATCTGATTGTACTGAACTGAACAGGAGCATAGCGCTCATTCGGTACCTGGCCTTGCACATCAAATCATTGATTCAACGTGTATTTATTAAGGAAGGATCTGTGATGTTACTGTCACGGTCCTTAACCTAAAAACCTGATGCTTTCCTCATTTTCCATTCATTCTTTAACCCTCTGTAGTATTGCATTTGCTCTCACTATTACCCTGAAATTACTGTTGCAAAGGTCACTAACTAGTAATTAATTTCCATATTGCCAAATTTCTATCCTTCCTTATCTTCCTTGACCTTTCTAGTATTTAACCTTTTATAACTCACTCTTAAATTCTCTCTTGCTTTCACTTTTGTGCCCAGCTTGTTCCTATTCTCCTCTGGCCATTATAATAATTTCTTAGTATTGCTCCAAAGACTTTTGCAAAGGTTGGAGTTCCCCACGTTTTATCCAATGATCACTGTTCTTTTTTTTCTTTTCCTTCCTTTTTTTTTTTTTTAAAGATTTTATTTATTTATTTGACAGAGACACACAGCTAGAGAGGGAACACAAGCAGGGGGAGTGGGAGAGGGAGAAGCAGGCTTCCCACTGAGCAGGGAGCCCGATAGGGGACTCGATCCCAGGACCCTGGGATCATGACCTGAACCGAAGGCAGACACTTAACGACGGAGCCACCCAGGCGCCCTGATCTCTGTTCTTTTCATTGTCCTCATCTTGTGCCCCTCCAGTCTGTTCTCCCCAATGCAACAGGAGTGCCAGTTTAATTATGTCAAACCCTTCAGTGTCGAGCCCTTCCTTACCGTCCTCAGACAGAGTTGATGTCCTGCATGGTCTTACCCCTTCTTGGTCCCACCAGCCTTCTCTTCAAATTTTACTCTCCAAATTGTAACTGTCAGTAAAGATTGGGTTGCTTTCAGTTGCATGAAACAGACAAAAGCCCAATTCAAAATCATTAAATAGTACAAAACAAGAAGTCTGGAGTTAGGTTTCCACGTTAGTTAATTCAGGAACTCAGGGGTGATAGTGAGCAACCAGATTTCTTCCCTCTCTGCTTTCCCATCCTCAGGATTTTGGTTACTTTCTAGAATGGCTTCTGCCATAGTTGCAAGTTCCTTCTGTGTTTCTGTTTATCAGTAAGAAGACCTTTCCCAGAACACCCTGAGCAGCCATCTCTTCAGAGCTTATTGGCTAGATTGGTCATATACCCCTTCCTAAACAAACTGCTGGCCAAGGAAGTAGGATTACCATAAATGACTTAGTTGTGTGTTAGGGAGATGGACAGCCAAACAAAATTAGGGCTCCATAGCAAGAAATAAGGGAGGAATGATGCAGTTTACTATCACCCATACACATCCTCCTTCCTTTACATACACTTTCAAAAGTGCTCATGCCTACATAAAACTTCATTCCCAAAGAGAGATCAGCCAAAGTCTCATCCAGTTACTTGATCCAGTTTCATGACTAGGATGTTTGGGATGATGTGCAGACCTCTTTTTCAGATCAGCTGTGCTCCCTGGTTTCTTGTCCTCCTCAGCCACATCTAGTATGAGCGCTCAGAAAAAGATTTTTTCCAGGGTTCCCCAGCTTTAGAATGCATTTCTTGATGGTGTAAGTTTGATGCCCTGTCCCAGGGTCACCATATTCCCATCTAGAAGAGTTGTGTCCTCAGTGCCTTCCATCCTGCCTCTTAGACATAGCTGGCCAGTTACACAAACCAGGGTCAGTTGGGGATCATTCCACTTCCAAATACCAAACTGTCTGTCAGTTTGAGTTCTTGGTCATTAGCAACAGAAATGAATTCTGGTTTTTAGCATAAAAGAAGTTCTATTAGAAGAATATTGCATAGCTCATAGAATAGACACAAGGACTAGAGAATCGAGATCCATCTGAGTCATATAGCTAGGAACAAACTGCACAACTATTCTAGCAGGGAAGTTGTACACTGTTGTCAAGGACTGAACACCGAGCTTTGTATTACTGTCTCTACTGCCTTAGGAATTGGATCTTGATAGGAGTGCTGCTGCCTCGAGAGAGAATTAACCAGGGTACTTCCTTGATTCATTGTGTCAACTAGCTACCAATTTCTGTGAAGGGCAGAGCCTAGGTCAAGTGTCCAGCCAGGACGTGAACTCCAAGGGATGTTGAGAAAGCAAAAGTTTAGCTTCTCAACTAGTTTGGCATTTTCAGCTTCTATAGAGGAGGCTGCCTCAGTGGGCATTAAGACTCAAGGAAACATAAGGGGTCTGAGATTCTGAGCTGCCCAAAAGAATGACCTGTCTTCTGTGAGGGAAAATCCAGATTTTGTGGAGCATGAATTTACACAATTTGGTGGTTGGGTGGGTGAAGGGGACGTAGTTAGGAAAAAACAAAACCCCTGCATTTGCTGTCACTCTGCACAGTTTATCTCATTCTTTTTTAAAAAAATATTTATTTTAAGTAATCTCTACACCCAATGTGGGGCTCAAATTCATGATCCTGAGATCAAGAGTCACATGCTCTTCCGACTGAGCTAGCCAGGTGCCCCCAGTTTATCTCATTCTATTTGGCTAACGTCTACCTGTTCTTTGAACCTCAGCTTAGACATTACTTCCTCTTGAGAGCTTTCTCTGAGCTCTTAGAAGCTTCCCACTGCTGTCATAGAGCCTTTTAATTTCTCCCATTTGGGCACATACAACACAACAATAATAATTGCCGGCTGATAGGTGTGATTCCAACACTATATAAGAGCCAAACTTGTAGTAATTTTAGTACTTTCAGGTCCTAGTGTAATATTTATAACTGTACATACTAGATATTTATTAAATACCTGACTAACTACATTTTCTCCTTGCCCGTTTTCACACTAGTTTTCTCATGTTGCTAACTACCATCTGTATGCTGATGACTCTCAAATCTTATCTATGGAGCCAAACTTGCCTTAAAAATAGCTTTATGGAGCTGTAATTGACATACAATAAACTGCACATGTTTAAAGAGTATAAACTCATCATCACAATAATCAAATAGTGAACCTTCCCAGGTTTGGTGAACATTACCCTAAAAGTTACCTTGTGCCTCTTTGTAACTACTCCCTTCTTGCTGTTGCTCCTTGCTATTCTTGGCCTATTCCACCCCCTAGTTGACCACTGATCTGCCTTCTGTCACTATAGATTATATTAGTTGGCATTTTCTAGGATTTTTATAAATGGAATCATAGAGTATATACTATTTTTTGTCTGGCTTCTTTTACTTAGTGTAATTATTTTGAAATTTATCCATGTTGTGGTGTGCATCAATTTATCATTCCTTTTTTTTTTTTTTAAGATTTATTTGAGAGAGAGAGAGAACCTGAGTGGAAGGGGCGGAGGGAGAGGGAGAGAGAATCTCAAGCAGACTCCATGCTGAGTGCAGAGCCTGATGTGGGGCTTAATCTCAGGACCCTGAGATCATGACCTGAGCCGAAACCAAGAGTCAGACGCTCAACCAAGCATGCCACCCAGGCACCCCAGTTTATCATTCCTTTTATTACTTATATTTCATTGCATAGATATACTACAGCTTGTTTATCTACTCACCTGTGGATGGACATTTGGGTTGTTTCTATTTTCAGCTATTACCATTAAAGCTGCTATGAATATGCCTGTACAAATCTTTATATGGACATGCATTTTCTTATCTCTTTGGTAATACCTAGGAGTGGTCTGTCTGGGTCATATGACGGTTGTGCCATTTTACATTCCCACCAGCAGAGTATGAGTTTTTCAGTTGCTCTACATCCTAACATTTTAGCCATTTTTTAAAAAAAGATTTTATTTTAGAGAGAGTGAACGAGAGAGAGAGAGAGCACGAGCGGGGTGGAGGGGCAGGGGGAGAGAGAGAAGCAGACTCCCCACTGAGCAGGGAGCCCGACGTAGGGCTTGATCCCAGGAACCTGGAATCATGACCACAGCCAAAAGCAGACCCTTAACCAACTGAGCCACCTAGGTGCCCCTAACATTTTAGCCATTTTAATGTGTTGTGGTATCTCATTGTGGTTTAATTTACATCTCTCTAAGGACACTGATTCTGAACATCTTTTGATGTGTTTATGTGACATCCACATATCTTCTTTGATGAAATGATTGTTAAAATTTTTTGCCTGTTAAAAATTCTGTTGTTTTTTTATTACTGGGTTTTGAGAACTCTTTATATATTCTGGATGCAAGCTCTTTATCAGCAATATGATTCCCAACTATTTTTAAAGTGCGGAAACCTTTTAATTTTGGTAAAGTCCAATTTATCAATTTCCTCTTAAGGAACATGCTTTTAGTGTCATATCTAAGAAATCTTTGCCTAATCCAAGGTCACTAAGATTTTCTTCCTTCTAGAGTTTTAAAGTTTTTTTTTTTTTTTAGGATTTTAGAGAGAGCGCACACGTGAGTGGGGGTAGGGGCAGAGGAAGAGGGAGAGAATCACAAGCAGACTCCCTGCTGAGTGCAGAGCCTGGCACAGGGCTTGAGTTCACAACGCCAAGATCCATGACCCGAGCAGAAACCGAGAGTTGGATGCTCAACTGACTGAGCCACTGAGGCGTCCCTAGAAATTTTAAACTTTGAAGTTTTACATTTAGGTCCATGATCCATTTTGAATTAATTTTTTTTAAGATTTAGTTATTTATTAGAGAGAGAGCACACGCATACGCAAGCACGAGTGGAGGGAGGAGCAGAGGGAGAGGGAGCAGCAGACTCCCCAATGTGCAGGGAGGCTGACGCTGGGCTCCATCCCAGGACCCCAGGATTATGACCTAAGCCCAAGGCAGACATTTAATGGACTGAGCCACCCAGGCACCCCAAGTATCCTTTCAACTATCTACCCTGAATTACCTTTGGACCTTTGTTGAAAATTAGTTGTCTATGTATGTACAGGTGTATTTATGGACTCTATTCTGTTCTATCAATTTGTCTATCTTTGTGCCAGTACACAAGGTTGATGTGCTGAAATTAGGTAGTGTTAGCTCTCCAAATTTATTTTTCAAAGTTGATTTGACTATTCTAACTCTGCATTTCCATTTGAATTTGCAGACTCAGTATGTCAACTTCTGAAACAGAAAAAGCCTTTGGGGTTTTGATTGGGATCATGTTGAATCTATAGATCAACTTTGGAAGAACTGACATTTTAACAATATTGAGTCTCCATAGATGCCTCACCATTTGTTTAAGTGTTCTTTAATTTCTCTCAGCAAACTTTCATAATTCTCAATATATACTTTTTGCACATTCTTTCTCAGATTTATTTTTTAGTATTTAATATTTTTGATGCAATTGTAAATGTCATAAATTTGAAATTGTTGATTTTAAATCTTTCCCTATTTATTGAGGCATGAAAGGCACAAATCTTATGTGTATAACTCAATAAAATTTTGCATCTGAATATATTGATGTAACTGCCACCTAAATCAAGACGTGTGGCATTTCCTGCATCCAAGAAGTTTCCCTCACAGCTCTTCCCAACTAGATCACTTTCTGGTATCCCTCAAAATAGTTTTTATCTTCATATAAATGGAACCAATCAGGATGTACCTTGTCTGGCTTCTTTAACTCAACATTATGTATGTGAGGTTCATACATACTGTTGTGTGTATTGGTAGTTCATTCTTAAATCATTGCTCTATAGTTTTTTCCTCCTATCAAAGGACATTTCCAGTTTTTCCTACTGTGAATAATGCTGTAATCAATATTCTTGTACACAAACATAAGTACTCTTTTCTCTTGGGGATATGCCCAATGGTAGAATTATTGGATAATAGGGTATATATGGGACTAGCTTTAGTAGATACGGTCAAAAAATTTTCTAGGGGTGCCTGGCTGGCTCAGTCAGTGAAGCATGTGACTCTTGATCTTCGGGTTTTAAGTTCAAGCCCCACCTTGGCTGTAGAGATTACTTAAAAAAAAATCTTAGAAAGTTTTCTAAGGTAATTCCACCAATTTATACTCCTACTAGGGATATACATAAGTTATAGGTGCTCCACTTTGCCAAGGCTTGGTATTGGAATTCCTTTTAAACAATTCTGGTGAGTGTTTAGGACTGAAGCATGATTTTAATGTCCCTAATATAGCTATTGATGTAGAACTTCTTTTCATATGCATATTGGCCATTTAAATAACATTTGAAGATCAACCAAAGTAACTGACTTAACATATTAAAGAAAAAATAGATATGAACATTTCAACAAAGGCAAAAAAAGCTTTTGCTATTGAATGCTCTCCCCTCTGATGTTATAGCTAAGAAGCCCATTATCACTATTCTAGTCAACACTAAATGAGACATACTAGCCAGAAAAAGACCAAGAAAAATAAATAAAAGGTATAATCATTGCACACGACATTAAACCATCTTTATTAACAGATGACAAAATTGTAATCATAGAAATTCTAAAAGAAACTACAAGGTATTAGAAATAAGAGAACTTGGTAAGAAAGCTGAATATAAGGTCAATATGTAGAAATCAATACTGTTTCTATATATCAGCAACAAAGAAGTAGAATATAAGACTTTTTAAATGTTACTTAAAATAGTACTAAAAAGCCAAATACCCAAGTATAAGTCTAATGAAAGATACGTGAAACCACTACACTGCAATTTACAAAACACTGCTGAAGGAAATTAAAGACCATTTAAATAAATGGAAGGTGTATGAATGATACTTATGGGTTGGAGAACTCAATATTAAGATGCCAGTTTTCCCCAAACAGATCCATAGAGCCAATAAAGTCCAAATAAAATTCCAGCAGTTTTTTTTTTTTAAGTTGACAAGCTTATTCTAAAATTTATAAATTAATGGAAATAAATTTTATAAGATGTCTAAAATAATGGAAATTACAAAGGACTTAGAATAGCTAAGGCAACCTTGAACAGTTCTAGGACTTCAAGACTTATTATAAAGCTACATTAATTATGACAGTGTGGTACTGGTACAAGGTTAGACAAACAGACCAATGGAATGAGAACCTGGAAACAGGCCCACCTATATATGGTCATCCACTTTACAACAAAGGTGCCTGAAAAATATGATGGGGGAAATGACAAACGATAGTCTTTTTAATAAATAGGGCTGGGTCAACTGGATATCCATATGGGGGGAAATGAACCTTGATCCCTTTCACAAAAAATTGAGATAAATCCTAGACCTAGATGTCAAAGTTAAATTAATAAAGCATCTAGAAGAAAACACAAAGAATATCTTCATGGCCTTGGAGTTGATGAAGCCTTATTAATAGGACACAAAAAGCACTGAACATGAAAGATCAGCAAACCCAGCGAGTTTTACCTCACGTATTTCTGTTAACCTTCTGTCCATCCCTACAATCACTGACCTACTTAAGAGTCACTTTGGCTTGTAACACTCTCCCAACACAGTCTCCCAACAACTGCTCTTTTCCCTTTAATCGTTGTTCCATAGCACAGACACAATAATATACTTTCAAAAATGCAAATTTGACTGTTACCGCCTTTTTAAATTAGAAATTCTGTAATGGGCTAGCACCGGTACGAGAATCACAACCAAGCTTCTCCGAAGACCACAGGCTAGCCCTTTATGACCTGGCATTTCACCTACCTCTCCAGTGAGCGTCTAACTTGAATTCTGGCTCCACCAATTTTAGAACTCACATTATTGTTTTTCTAATACACGTCCTAGGCTATCCAAATTGTGTTTTTCATTTCCTTCATCCACTAATTTAGCTTTTGAAGCTGAGGCTCAGGTATCACACCTTTGAGGAATCCGTCCTTATTCCTTATATAGGGTCATTCCCCTTTCACTTCAGCATGCAAAACAATTAGTTTAAATTTCTGGAGGGCATATTAACAACTTTGAATCCCAGGTAGTTTAGATTTTGGATGCAGTAGACACTCAAGTCCATTTACTTGTTAATCTCTACTGACTGAGAAACTCACTCCCACTCCCTCCTCCTTGGAACTTGCTGGAAGCTTCTATCTGGTCTTCATATGTCAAAGAGCGGTGAGGGAGAATAGGACCGACTACGTTGGAAAAGTAAAACAGTACTGACACAACCTCGGGCCACCTTCCTCCCTTTGGTGCCTTCGGATGTAACAGGTTTTCTTCTCAATCGGAGAAGCCAAATACGAAAAAGGCCTGGGGCTGCGGAGTTGTGGGTAATGGACTAGTACAACCGCACCGGAACCAAAGGGCTTCCTTCACTCTAGCATCTGCAAAGCAGAACGATTTCCGGCGAGTCCTTGTCCGTTAGGATTCCCGGCGCAGAGATCACGGGATCTACGCGCAAGCCGAAACTATGCTCCCGGAAAAGAACACGTATAGGCGAATGACGTCACGGGTCTCGAAAGGCTTGGCTACCTCCGGTAGCCATGATGAGAACTGTGGTGAACGGTGATGAAAATGGAGCCCGACGTGCCTTGTTATTAATAGACGTCCAAACTCTCCCAAACGCCCCATGTTCCTGTGGAATAACAGTATGCTACAAAAGTGCTTTGGAGCTACTACCGCTGAAGGTTCTATTGGGGTGCGGAGGCGTAGTGGAAGACAGGGCAAGCGTGAATAGCCGACGCCTCCGTAACCATGGCTGCGAGGGGCGGGGACTGAGAGTGCCGGTCACGGGACTGGGGCCGGCGGGGAGACTCAGTCCTCCACGGTCCCAGCCGGCCCTGCGCACGCTTTTCGTCTCCCCTCCCCCGCCCCGCGACACGCTGCGTGGCTGCTCGTTGGCTACTTAGGACGGAAGCTCGGTTGGTGCTTCTCCAGAAGTTTCCCCGTTGGGCGGCGGCGGTGTAGCTCATAACCTCGGAGGAAGCTGCTCTAACAGCAACAGCGATTTTTAGGGATGGCGGCAGCTGCAGCAGAACCTGCAACAGCCCAGAAGTGCGTGTTTTCATTCTTGCTATTTATTTTTATCTCCCCCTCGCACCTACCCCCCACTTGGTTAGTGAGCATGTCGTTGTTTTCCCTGGCAGGTTTTTCCGGAGCTTCTCAGATGCTCTGATCGAGGAGGACCCCCAGGCGGCGTTAGAGGTGAGAGAACCAATCTCAGCTTCCTCCACTTTTCTTGGGGGAACGCGGCCACGACGGGTCCCGGCGGACCCCGACTCTTCCCAGCTCTGCCTTCCTGGGACCGGCGTTGCTGTTTTTATGATGTATCGGCCCTAATACTGACAGCTTCCGTCTCTCCTTGGTTCCACAGTGGCCCAGTTACTCCAAACCCGTGTTCTTGCCCCCTCCCACTCCTGCACCGTTACTGCATCCTCTTAGCTCCTTGGGAGTACTTGATCTATTCTGGGGGGTGTAGTTGACATTCATAGTTGGCCCGGAAGGAATTTTTTTTTTTTTTTTAATAGTATGTGTGACTAGAAGAAAAAGTGAAATCTAGGCTTGATGATGTTTGTTAATTAACTCGGTTTTTGCCATTCTTACATACCAGATGTTGTGCTAAGTGCAGACTGCTGAACAAAAACCTTTTCCCGTATGTCTTTGAATATTTTCAGAAGTCCTGTTACTGTTCATTATTCATTCATTTATTTATCAAAACTATTTGCAGTTGCTTTATGCAAGACACTGATTGCTATGGAGTAAAGTCTTGTTTATGTATTTAACTGACTTACAAGGCCCTTTGTGTGAAGTGAAAGACTATAAAGCCAAAAAGAAAAGTCAAAAGAGCAAGAATTAAATAATTTAAAATAATAAAGAGAGCCCAAGTTAAGGATACATGATGCAGTTGGTTGCAAAATTTAAGCAGGGGTTTTTTGCTTTGAAGCAGGAGGGAAGAAGGAAACCAAACCCTGTTGGGTTGTTATAATGTAATATAGGTAAGGTTAGCAATTTGAGGCAAGAGAAGTTTTTTGCTAGCTAGGACCTTAAAAGAAATTTGCCACGTGGGTAGTAGAGTCTCTCTGAAGGAGTGATACTTGAGGAGAGACCTGAGGGAGTGAGCTCTGTGGAAAGAACATTCTGGGCAGGAAAAGAGCCATTGCAAAGATCCTGAGGTAGGAATGAGGTTGGCTTGTACAGGGAGCAGCAAAAAGGCCCATTTAACTAGAGTGGGATGATGGAGGAATAAGTGATGAGGAGGTGGGAAGGAAACCAGGGGCTAGGTCCTGTAGGGCTTTTTAAGTTGGAGTATGTTTTTTTGGATCTAGATATGAAGGCCCTCAAATAAAATGGTTGGTTGGTCATTTGTGCTATGATGTTTCCTAATGAGGCTTCTGGGATCAGTATTAGAATAGTATTACAGGAGGCATTGAGCATCTTTCTTCACAATTCATTATGTCATCTAGACAGCTATTAATTTCAGAATCTACATTTGTTATGGTCCTCTTAGCCCCAGTGCCACTTTTGGAAATCCAGTTTATATGAGTTGCTTTTAAAGGAAATTATTGTAATGAATTTTGTTGTCCCTTTCCATCCCTTTGATGTATGCTATATTATAAATCTTAAGTCTGCAACTACTGAAGTTGTAGTTTTATATATGTATAGCCCCCAGATCAAGATAGAGAACACTTTCATCCTCACAATTCCCTCATGCTGCTTCTCAGCCAATAATTCTGCTTACCCTCCGGGTAACTCCCATTCGTATCTCTGTCAGCATCAGTTTTGCTTGTTCTTGTACTTCCTATAAACAGAATAATGCAGTAGTTACCCAGTTGAGTTTGGTACTCTCATGTGAGATATGTCCATGTTGTGTGAAGTGGTATTTTTTCATTGATGTATAGTATTTCATTGTATAAAAATAGAGCACAGTTCTAACAATGGACTTTGGCTTATCTCCAGTTATTAGCTAGTATGAATAAAGCCACTGTGAATTTTTTTGTATGGGTATTTTGGTGAACACATGCACTCCTTTTTTGAGGGGTGTACATACCTAGGAATGAAATTGCATAGAATAGGCATGTGGTTAGCTTTAAAACCTTGATTCTTAAAGTGTGGCTTTTGAACCAGCAGCATCAGCACCACCTGCGAATTTATTAGAAATGCAAATAGTTGGACTCCATCTGAGATTATTCGAAGCCCTTACAGCTCATATGGTGTAGTACTTACCCTTCCATTTTACAGAAGAAAACTGAGACCCAAAGAAATCGAAATGATCTGTCATAGAGGTGTATATAGCCAATTAGAGGCAGAATGGGACCTTCAGGACACAAGTGTCCAGACTCTTAGTCTAGTGCTGTAGAAAAGTAATTCTCAAAAGTATCATCCTGAGACCAGCTGCAGCAGCATCGCCTGAGAACTTGTTAGAAATGCAAATTCTCAGGACCCACCACCTACTTGAATCAGAAACTGGGAGTGGGGATAATGATCATGATAAGAACCAGCTGTGTTAAGAGACAGTGTTTTTCATTTTTAATTAATTAATTATTTATTTGAGAGAAACAGAGCGGAGGGGAGAGGGAGAATCTTAAGCAGGCTCCATGCTCAGCACGGAGCTTGATGTGGGGCTAGATCCCACGACCCCCAGGATCATGATCTGAGCCAAAATCAAGAGTTGGATACTTAACTGACTGGTCCCCCCAGGCTCCCCGAGAAAGTGTTCTTTTTAAAGCTTGAAGTGACCTCACAGTTGACCCTTGAACAACCTGGGTTTGAACTGCATTGGCCCACTTATATATGGACATTTTCTAATATGTGCAGTACTGTAAATGTGTTTTTCTTACGAATTCCTAATTTTTTTTCTCTAGCTTTATTGTAAGAATATAGTATATAGTACCTATACCTATAGCATACAAAATATGTTCTAGTTGACTGTTTATGTTATCGGTAAGGCTTCCGGTCAATAGAAGGCTGTTAAGTTTCTGGGGAGTCAAAAGTTACACTTGGATTGGGTTTTTGACTGGGAGGGTCAGTGCCCCTAACACAATGTCATTGTTCAAGAGTCAACTAGTCATTTTGAAATTGAGGACACTTGATGATACATCACTTAAAATGTTACAAGACCATCCAGTTAGGATTAAAGGGGAAATGTTTGTATCAAGCTGATGCACATTTTTCATTCATTCATTATATAATAGTACATATTAGTGGTGAATTTTGTACTGAGAGCCAGGGATCTAAAGATGAAAAGACTGCATTGAGGAAGTTTGCAGTCTAGTGGAGAGACAGACAAGTCAACAGATTATTAAAATATAAGGTAAATATTCTAATGGAGTGGTGTATGAAGTACACTAAGAACACAGCAGAGTAGAGGCTAACCAGGGTAGTCAGAAAAACCTTACAGAGGATGTCTCATTTCACTAGGTAGAGAAGACGTGTGAATTACGAGAATCTTTTGAGGCCCAGTATGAATAGTGGTTAAGCGCATAGGCTCTGGGGGTACCTGGCTGGCTCATTCGGTAGAACATGAAACTCTTGATCTTGGGATTGTGAGTTTGAGCCCCATGTTGAGGGTAGAGTTTACTTCAAAACAAAAAACAAAAAACAAAAAAAAAACCCTCAGGCTCTGGAATCAGAGTGCTTGGGTCCCGTCGTTTCATAATAACTCTGTAACCTCAGGAAAATTCCTGATGTCACTGGGGATCCGATTTCCTATCTGTGAAGTGAGACTAAGTAGGACCTATTTGAAAGGGCTATAATGAAGATAAGTAATGTAAGGTACAAGATGAGGCCCTTGAGGGTAGGCATCTTGCAGCTTCTTTGCTCTCTAGGTTCTAGCCACACTTTTTTTTTTAAGATTTTATTTATTTATTTGAGACAGAAGGGTGCACGCGCGAGCACAAACAGGATGAGGGGCAGAGGGAGAAGCAGACTACCCACTGAGCAGAGTCTGATCCAGGACTTGATCCCAGGACCCCAGGATCATGACCTGAGCTGAAGGCAGAGGCCTGACCAACTAAGCTACCCAGGTGCCCCAGTGCTGTCTTTTTTTTTTTTTTTTTTTTTAAATGTCACTTGAAATGTATCAAGCTCAGTCCTTGTGGAGGGCCTATGGACTTGCAATTCCTTTTGCTTAAAATGTACTCTCTTGTACTATCTCATTTTGCTTGGAGATGCTCATCATTTGAGATTTCAGCTGACATGTCACCTCAGAGAAACTTACTTTCTTGGACCACCCTATCTAAATTGAGCCCCATTGTAAGCTAACAAGGTGGCAGGGGTTTTGTGTGTCTTTTTTACCACATTCTCCATGTAGTGCCTGCGATGTGGTAGGCACTCAGATGTGTTATGTGAAATGACTCCTACCATAATTCTTATAACAACTGAGGTGGGTATTTGTATTTTACTCAAAAGGAAGCTGAGACCAAAGAGGTTCACTTGCTCAGGGTTATATAGTTGAGAAGTGACAAGTCTCTGGGTTCAAGGCATCAGGTCTTCCTCTGGAGGAGGGGGTAGGTCTAGGGATGTATAATATAATTAAAGGTTTGATAGCTGACTTTGAAGTAGCTGACCATTAATAGCTTTGTTCAGAGCATTGAGAACAGAGAGAGTTAGCATAAATGCAGTGTTACCTGTTCTGCATGGTTACATGGTAAGGGTATACGAGTGGCTGCGCTCCAAACAAGCTTTAGCAGTGCTAGGTAGTTTAGGAAGGGAGAACGGTTGGTACTCTTGTTTATTATCTGTGATTGGGAATTAGCTGTGGCTAGAAGAAAATGTGAAGTGGAATCAAACTGAGATACCCAGAGCTACATGCCTTCAGCAGTTAGATCAGTCTGAGCAGTTTGCTTTTGCTTTTAACCTTAACAAGAAGTTAACTTATTGACTAGCATTTTTAAAAAACCTAAAACTTTAAAGATTTGGAAATTCATTTTCTGAGATCTAAGTTTTAAACAATTTCAGTGCGTTAAAAAGGAGTTTTTCCCCGATTTGGATTATCAAGGTACTTCCTTCACCATTATCTTGGTAAAGATTTCAATGTAATTATATTTCATAGTTCATTGAGTTTCTTTATTTTTGAGAACTGTAAGTTGCTTGACTATAAACTAACTCATTTTATGTGAGTCTGCATTAAATAATGGCCTTTTGCCCCTTTAATTCAAATGTTGGCACTGAAGTCCTTGCCTTTGAGATACCTCTCTCTAGTCTCTTTGCTCTAGCATCGGGCAACTGTTGTCACAGAAACAGTAGAACTCTCAAAACATGCCACAAGTCTGATGTTGTTAATACAACCCAAATCATTGTTTTAATTTCACTTTTTCTGGTTTTATTATAGTGTATATTGTTTATTCAAAATAAACTGGTTATTGTGTTTTATGACTTATATTTGTGTGTCATAGTGTTCAGTTTGTGTTCTGTTTTTTGGTAACTTTTCAAAATAATAGCCCAATAAGTGAATTGCTTAGTTTATTTAACTGAGTGACATAAATGGTTCTCCTTAACCAACAGTTGGTTTGTGTTTTTAAAGGTCATTTGTAAGTTGGTTGTTTGAAAATCAGTTTTACTTGATTCCATTTTATTTATCTTTGTACCCCCAGTGTCTGGCCTGTCTTTGTTACATAATATATGTTTAAAAATACTTATAAATTGATGAACCAGATCCTAGTATAATTTATAGTAGCTTTTTGACTCATACCTGTTTTCTTGCTGAGGAGAGGCTAGAAATTTGGTTTGAAGATGTATTTGAGTAGATAGGTAAGAAGCTATCAGAGGTTTTCAAAATTGTTGAAAGTTTAAGTACAAGATGGTATCATTTAACTTAGGAATTTCAAAGTGTTAGGAAACATATTAATACAAATGTCATTGGTATGTGAAAGATACTTGGATTAAAGAGAGGTTACCAAGAGGCAGTGTGGTTTGGTGTTCAAAAAGCAGATTTGGAGTCAGACCTGGATTTGACAGTCTTGTCACTAACTATAAGGTGATGGGATGGATCTTCTGAGCACATGTGGGGAAGAGCTTTCTGGTGAGAGGGAGCAGCAGGTACAGAGTCCTAAGGTGTTTGAAGAACAGCAAGGAGGCCATTGTGGCTAGAGTAGAGGAGCAAGAGGAAGAGTAGTAAGAGATGAGGTCAGAGAGCTAGCAGAGGGTTGTATCAGGGAGGGCCTTGAAGGTCACTGGAAGAACTTGGGCTTTTGCTTGGAGTCAGCTGCAAAGACGTCAGCTGCAAAGACGTTGGAGAGTTTTATGCCCATTGACATAAACAAGATCTGATTTTCAGTATTGCTTGGATCAGGATGATAGAGGTGAAGAAGGTAAAAAGCGGTTTGGATTTTAGGCATATTGCGTTTTAGGTAAATGATTACCAAGTATAGTATAATTTGATTTTGGGGAATCACGCTACTAAGAGCAAAATCAGTGACGTGTTGTTATTGAAGTAATTTTACTTTTTTTTTTTTAAGATTTTATTTATTTATTAGAGCAAGAGAGCACAAGCAAGGGGAACAGTAGAGGGAGAGGGAGAAGCAGGCTTCCCGCCTAGCAGGGAGCCCTGTGTGGGGCTCAGTCCCAGGACCCTGGGCCAAAGGCAGATGCTTAACCATCTGAGCCACCCACCCAGGCGCCCCTGAAGTAATTTTACCTTTTAAGAAAACTACCAAATCCCTAGAATGTGTGAGCACTAGGTAGAGAATCAAAGCATTCCTATTTGCCTACATTTATTCTTGGCCTCACTGATTGTGCTGTCATTTCTTGCATCATTACTGTTCCAGCTACCACTTACATACTGTGACTGCGCAGGGTGACAAAGTTTTAATCTCATATTGATGGTAGCTATCTATGAGGTACTGTATCTGGGCTTTCAACGGAATGCGGTAATTTCTTAGGGTTGTCTGCTATTGACAGATGATGGGGGAGGGCCAGATAAGCTTCATTGTGTCTTTATTGATTCTGTTAACCTTCCTGAGCTCTAGATTCAACTTCCAGGTTTTTTGTTTGTTTTTATTGGATGGTTTCATATTTTCTAGGCATCTCAAATCTTCGAGTCTTCTCCAAATTAGAGGGAGAAAATCTTTGATGGTCAATGTATATAAATTCTTCAGAATAAATGAGGTGATAGTAATTACCATTTAGAGTTTCTACTATAGGCCAGGAACTGTGCTAAGATACTACATTAGATTGTGGATTTTGGGGGAGAGACTGGAGAAGGGGTGATATTGATCCTCTTGCAAAGGAAAGCTCCAAGCTTATTCTGTTATCTTTCCTCTAAATAGCTTATGATAATAGGTTATTTGATTAAAAATCATGTTTAATTAGAATTCAGTTGCTTTTAAAAACATTTATTGACATTCAACATGTTTGTATTTGTAGGAGCTGACTAAGGCTTTGGAACAGAAACCAGATGATGCTCAATATTATTGTCAAAGAGCTTATTGTCACATTCTTCTTGGGAATTACTGTGGTAACTTTTCTTACTAAATATATTATTTCTTATAAGTTATAAATTTTACCCAAGATACAGTGAATCAAATATAGTAGATATTATCTTTGAAGATTTTTAAATTGGTCTTTCACGCAAGGTGTGAAGTAGCTGAAACATGACAAATATGTTGAGCAACACCCATACAAATGTTCTGGGTGTCTCTTCTTCCTTCAGTGGGTGGAGAATTTATATAGATTTCATTTGTAGTTATTGGATATACTAACAAAAAATAGCATCACATTTATTGTTTTACAGACTATTTAAATGAAATGCTCTTGTTTGTAATTTTTGTATATTGTGTAACTTTTAAATTATTCTGGGTAGAGAATCTAGGTAGGGAAAACTAAATATCTTGAGTCAAATTACATAAATGATGTTAATGAGAAAATTAGATGAACTTTGTGACAAAGCTTTATACATTGACTGAATAGCTTTAAAAAGAAAGCTAAATATTAGGCTAATAAGGTATGAGAGTGATTTTTTTTGGATTATATCTTGGATTAGTTTTTCCTAATTTAAAAGCATTTGTCCATTGCATCAACTTGAAAGCTTAAAAATGTAGGGCTGATTCAAATTTTGTATGTAACTTGTTAGGATCCATAAATTACTGACTAAACCCTCCCCCTTTTCTTTTCTTTCTTTCTTTCTTTTTTTTTTTTTTTTTGTATGTAGATGCTGTTGCTGATGCAAAGAAATCTCTTGAACTTAATCCAAATAATTCCACTGCTATGCTGAGAAAAGGGTATGCAATAACTACTCTTCTAATTGGGTCTGGACTATAGATAATAGGTGTTTAGTTCGTTGAATGAATTTTAAGTTTTATGTAAATAGTAAATTCTGTATTTATACATTTTATAGCTGAGGTAGGATTCAATTTTAAATATAATTTTATACTTCTGTTGTAGTGTGTTTTAAAATAGTGATGGTTGAAGTAATTACAAGGAAAAGAAGAAACTGATGGATTTCAAATCCCTTTTTCGTTCATTGTTTGGAATTTATTGTATTTAACCAGGCTGGACAGGCTACATTTAATGCTGTGAAAGCCCTGTGTCTGTGTACGTTACATCCCAGCTTGTTTCTGTTGATAAGTGTAATTTTATTCTTAAGAAACTTCTTTGGTTTCTTAGCATAACTATATTTTGGTATAAGTATACACAGTTAAATCAAGAAATTCCTTTTGAAATGAGTTCCAAAATTGGGTTTTAATGAGAATTGTATTTAATGTTACAGTATATTAGAAAATCTCTGGGCTTATTAACATATATTTAAAATAAATTATTTTTTTACCAATAGAGAGTACTAGGATATTTAATTTAGAAATCCTTTTTTGCATGATCTCATGTGTGTGTGGTATTTGTTTTTAATATGCTCATGCAGGATATGTGAATACCATGAAAAAAACTATGCTGCTGCTTTAGAAACTTTTATAGGAGGACAGAAATTAGATAGTAAGTATTGGAATTGTATGTTAATAAACTAATCCATTATTTCTGTGTTTTTTTTTTTAAAGCAATCTTTTTTTTAAAGATTTTATTTATTTATTTGACAGAGAGAAGCACAGTGAGAGAGGGAACACAAGCAGGGGGAGTGGGAGAGGGAGAAGCAGGCTTCCCGCTGAGCAGGGAGCCCAATCCGGGGCTCGATCCCAGGACCCCGGGATCATGACCTGAGCCGAAGGTCTGACGCCTAACGACTGAGCCACCCAGGCACCCTCTAATGTAGAGTTTTATCACAGTTCTCTAAAGCAGTGGTTCCTAAGTAGGGATGATATTGCTTCCTGGGGGACATTTAGCAATGTCTGAAGAGATTTTTGATTATCATGACTGGTGAATGGGGGATGTGCTATGGATACCTAGTGAGTAGAGGCCAGGGATACTGCTAAACATCCTACATTGCACAGAATTGTCCCCCACAACAGAGAAGTAGCTGGTCCAAAATAGCAGTAGTGCTGAGGTTGGGATATCCCTGCTCTAAAGTATTGCATGAGTATGTTTTTATATTTTAAAAATTTACTCTTGTATTGCTTTGAATATTTGCTCTTCTGCTGTATACCTGCTTGAGAGAGGACAGTGGGTCCAACTTTGCAATTGGAACCTACAAATTAGGAAGGAGTAGTGAGTGGTACATGAATAATTTGGCTATTTAGTAAGCAAGCCAGCATATCTGCGCTTTTAGCAGATTCTAAAGAGTCCAATTATCCTGTACCTTGACACATACTTGAAAACCCGGAAGAGACATAAATCATTCCATGTTGTAGATTTCTAAGCCCTATTCCTTATTTCTTTTAGAGCAATAGAAAGTTCATCACCTAAATTGTTTCATTTATTAATATCTTACTGCCATTGATTTTTATCTCAGGATTATTTCAGAGTCCGCCTCAAATGAAGGTGTCTGTTTTTTGGTAAAATTGCTTTTAAGGATATTTTAATTTAAAAACAAATTTGTCTTTTAATTCTAAGGAAAATTTATGTTAAACTGTTAGGGTTCCCTTATTAACAGGGTAAAAATTTACAACTCAGAATATTACCTTTTTTTCCTTTGGTATGGTAGGAAGCTTGGTTTTATTTACTGATATTCAAATCTAGGATTTTGATATAATTATTACCCCCACTAGAATGAGTGTGTGTGTATATGTGCCTAGGTATTAAGGCCTATACAGTTTGAATTTTATTTATAAATCAGTGTACTAGAAAATTCCATTTTAAGAAATTTTTATTTTTCAGAATAATCTTGCCTGCAATTTGAGTTTGCAAACTTTTATTTAGAGTACTTTTAATAATTTTTTTTAAAGATTTTATTTATTTATTTGACAGAGACACAGTGAGAGAGGGAACACAAGCAGGGGGAGTGGGAGAGGGAGAAACAGGTTTCCCACTGAGCAGGGAGCTGGATGCAGGGCTCAATCCCAGAACCCTGGGATCATGATCTGAGCCGAAGGCAGGCGCTTAACGACTGAGTCACCCAAACCCCCCACATTGGATTAGACCCCGTACTGTTTGGATTATCATTGTCCTGAGTCTTTAGAAATTAATAATTTGCTCATGTACATGTTTACATTGCTATCTCTAAATATATAGTTCACCATCTGTAGTCTCTTGGCTGCTGTGGAATCTGGAGATAAACAGAACTGCGCAAAGTACAGAGGTGTTTTTTGGTGTTGGTAGGAATGGCATGGTAACAGGAAAAGCTACTGAGAGAAGAGTAGATAGAAAAAGTGGGTAGCTGCATTAGAGAACAAATCTGGGGTCAGAAGAAGCTTCTAGACCTTGGTCTAGCTGTCTGGTACCAGGCTTCTATCCCACACTAACTGATAGTGTGTTGGGTATCTAATTCAGGTCTGATTTTGTTGTGTGAGAGGAAGCTCCTTCAACAGGAGAGAAGTGAGGGGAAGTGTAGATTATTTGTATCTGGGAACCAGTAAGGTTGACTGTGGCTAAAACCATGTTTTTTTTTTAATTAAAATTCTTCAGGATGAATGTCTAAATGTTAAAAGTATTCGTGTACTTATAGCTGTAGCATTATGGTTACTATAAATCCTGTTAGGACAAGTATTTTTGTTTAATTTACTGCTGAATCCCCATTGCCTAAAACACTGTTTGGAACATAGTAGGTATTCAGTAAGTATTTGTTGAATGAATATGTTAGATGGTGCTGGTGAGTGAGTGATGTTACAGTCAGTTTGTTTTTTCTAGGTACAGATCCTGATTTCACTGTCTGGATTAAAAGGTGTCAAGAGGCCCAGAATGGTAAGTATATAGGTTTCTCATGTCTTTCACTTTACAAAGAAATAAATTTTTGACATTTTTGGATTTAAACAAATGTGTTTTTAACTTTATAACTTTATAAATCATAAATTTAAATAGTGTATGTTCCCTTAGATAGGGATTTCCAAGGTTTTGTTATGTTGAAAGGGAGATTTGGATGGATTTGTTTTGCAGTTGTGTTACCGGTAAGAAATTACTAAAAGTCTACAGTGACTCTAGGATGCAAAATTAAACCACTTTTTAAAATTTGAAATGTATGGAAAATTGGCTTATGTAATCAATCAGTATGTTTGTGCTATAGAAGTCATGTATGTGACTGCCTGTAAATGTATTGTTAAATGGAAATGTTTTCTTTTTATGTTTTTAATAGGATCACAATCTGAGGTGGTAAGTACAAGATTTTTATTCATGTTCTTACTTAATTATAATTTTGCCATATATTTGAGACAGGACTCCGAATGACCTTTTTTTACTTAGATCTTAAGCAATTCCATGTAAATACTTTTCCTCTAGCAACTGCAATAATACCGTTTTTGGTAAAATAGATACAGAGGTTTATAGTCATGAAAATTATTGGGCTTGTTTCATGTGTGATCAAGTTGATTTGGCATATTTTAGTATGGTCAGGGTGGTTATTTTTTGTCTTTTCCTTGCTGAAAAGTCATCACATGTAGGATAAACAGCTGCTGCCTAGAAAGCACTTTCAGAGTTTATTGTGGTGTATTGAGAACACAAAAGTTAAGTAAAATTTGGAAATGTTTATCTGTCTAATTCAGTTTCACATTTATTGTTTTGGATATGAAGATTTCCAAGTCTTTTTTTTAATTTTTATTTAAAAAAAAATTTTTTTTTTTTAAGATTTTATTTATTTGACAGAGAGAGACACAGCGAGAGAGGGAACACAAGCAGGGGGAGTGGGAGAGGGAGAAGCAGGCTTCCCGCAGAGCAGGGAGCCCGATGCGGGGCTCGATCCCAGGACCCTGAGATCATGACCTGAGCCGAAGGCAGACACTTAACGACTGAGCCACCCAGGCGCCCCCCAAGTCTTTTCAGTTACTAAAATTTATGGTGGAGTTGAAAGTTAATTTTTTTTTTCTAACCACTTAGGTTTATATATAACACACATAGTTACATTATGGCTAGTGGTTTTTAGCAGCGATAATCAGCAGTTTAGTCAGTAAATAAAATGACGAGTCAGGAGATGTGTGTGTAGTCTTAATTCTGTTGACGGTTACTTAACCCACTTGGGTCTCTTCATGTCTGAAGGAAGATTTACATTTTCTGTCTTCCAGAATTACATTGTGACATTGAGAAAGTCTTTTATTCTCTGGGCTTTTTTCATGTGTAAACTGGGCCTAATAGAGCTAATCTCCTTCAGATTGTGAGCATCAGGTCAGATATGTGTATATGTAGTGATTGGAGTTTGGAACATCACCAAAATTGAGCCCTGTCTGGTTATTCCTGTACCTCAAAGGCTTGTCCATATTCCTAAGGGTGATGGATGAGGGAAGTATTAAAAGTTGGCTTCTTTCGAGGCACCTGGGTGGCTAAGTTAAGTGTCCGACTCTCGATTTAGGCTCAGGTGATGATATCAGCGTCGTGAAATTCAGTCCCCTGTTGGGCTCTGCACGTAGCATGCAGTCTGCTTGTCCCTCTCCCTCTACTCCTCCCCCTGCTCACTCTCGCTAGCTTTCTCAAAATAAATAAAAATCTTTAAATAAATAGAAGTTGGCTTTCTTCACCTGCTGGTATTTTTGTTTAGGTCTTAACAGTATCGTATTTGGGATTGGAACTTGTCCTGAAAACAACAAAATAGCATTTGGATTATACTTTGGTAACACAAACAGCTGTTTAGCCACAGTGCATTTTGTCACTGCTGTGGTTCACACTAGTTTAATCTTTGTACCAAGGTGAACAGGAATAATATGTTCTAGTCATTATCTCTACTTGGTATCACCTAGATTCAGGTATTTCTAAATAGTTAACACTGGAGAGTAATTCTGAGTTAGACTCAAATCTGTGTAGCGGGGTTTTATTTTCTTCCTCTAAACCCCATCTCTTCCCTATCATTTAGGGACAACTTAGAGGTCACTTATGACCCAGGGCAAGTTCTTTAGATTTACATAGTCTTAACTGGCACACATATAGTTTAGGGAAGTATTGATTGGTCAAGAATCAGTTTGTTTCTTGATGGGCAGTGTAGAATGTTTGTTGCTGAGAGACCATAAACAGAGTGTAAGCTGTTATCTGGAAGGCACCATGGAAATGTTCCTTCATATATTCCAGAGCAGTGTTTGATGCCACTGCTAAGCCTGAAGGTTATACTCTTTCTAAAAAAGTGCGTTTTTTTTTTTTTAGGTTTTTTTAAATATTTTTGTTTTTGGTTTAGAGAGTTAGCCTTGGAACTGGACATTTAAATGTAACCTTTTCCAATCATAGCTTTAGAAAGTTTTTTGGGTTTTATGGTTTTATTTTTATTTTTTATTATTTTTTTTACTTCAATTCGATTTAATTAACATACAGTTTATTATTAGTTTCAGAGGTAGAATTTAGTGATTCATCAGTTGCATGTAACATCCAGTGCTCATTCCATCAAGTGCTCTCCTTAATGTCCATCACCCAGTTACCCCATCCCTCCACCCACCTCCCCTCCAGCAACCCTGTTTGTTTCCTGTAGTTAAGAGTCTCTATAGTTTGTCTCCCTCTCTGTTTTCATCTTATTTTTCCTTCCTTTCCCCTTACGCTTTTATTTTAGAAGAAAAATCTTTTTTGAAATTTTAACTCCTAAAATTATAAAAATGTTGAATATTCTAATATTTTGTGATGACTAGTATTATTTAACAATTATGAATTCAGGTATGCTTTGTCTTTGAGGGACATTTTCACATAGTTATTCCATATCAAAGTAACCATAGCACTGGGTAAATTAATAATACATGCATTTTAATATACAGTTTGTAAACTAATTTGTAAAAATCTTTCTCTTGCAACTTGCCAAAATCAGTGTGCATCCCAGAGGACTCATCAGTCAAAAATCAAGTAAGTGTTTCTTTTTCATAAGACAATGCATGATAAATACGCCTAAAGGGAAAAATCCTTTTGTTTAATAGGAAGCAAGTCCTTACCCTGTGATGTTCAGTGTTTCTTAGTTTTTTTTAGAAATTTGTTTAGCCTGGGAAAACTAATTCTAAGGCTGTTTACTGATTGATTTTAGTGTTAAATTCAAATCAGTTCTCTATTTTAAACATGCTTCATCTGGTTCCATATTATGTCACCTTTCCATGTATGACGAGAGCCTCTTCCAGTTGTTATTACACAGGTAAATAAATTAGTAGTAGGCTTGACAGAATTGTAACTACCTGCCTTTTATATTTTAGAGTAAATTTTTCATAGAGTGATTCTGCATGAGTTGAAAGGGACTGTTGCTCAGGGCAACAGTTACAGTAATGAATTAAGCGTCTAGCAAGTATTTGAATTTATTTTTAATTGTTCATCAGCCATGTGTACAACTTGTATTCTTAGGACTGTAACAGAAAGAAACACAAGGCATTGATCGGGAGCTTTGCATCCTCACTGAATTTCAGAGGGAAACTTTGAGACTCTTAGTTCATTTCTTTAATCAAGGTGCATTTTAATTACCTAAAGTGGTTTGGAAATGTTAAAACAAAACAATCTATTCATGCTTCTTCTGGGGAGATTTAGGATGACTCTCCCAAGTACCAAGTAGACGAGGAACTTTGACTAGCTTGGTGGCAGCAGCAGGAGTAGAATACAAACATCAAATAATAATTAAGATGTTTGGAGCATAAAATAATCCAACATTGATTTAATACTGGTACTGTGTACCAGGCACTGTGCTTAGTTCTAGGAATATAATAGTGGCAGGATAGATAAACTGCTCTGCGTCATGGAGTTTATAATCTAATATAGTCTAATTTGAAAGTGAGGATCCCTACATTTCTAGAGCCTTCTGTGGGAAAGATACACATAATTAGAATCTCTAGGCACATTAGTTTTCCCATGTACCTTGAGAGTGAAGGAAGATACTGTATTTAAGTTGTGCCTGGCAGGATGAGTTAAATTTTAAGTTATTTTAATTTTAGGTCATTTGCTGCTTCTCCCTGTGTTCGGGGCTCTTTGCTCCAACTTCAGTTAAGAGATTTTGGAGTGTGGAGTCCAGCCGACATGGGTCTAGCGTAACACCTGCCACTGACTGGCTGATTGCTTCGCCCATCTGGGCTTATTTTTCATCTGTAAAAGAGGGATAGAAGTGCTTTTTCTTAGTATTAGGTTGAAATGAAAATGTAAAGCTATTAATGGTATATAATAATGGTTAGCTGTTAAGAGTAAATTTCATCTTTAACATTAGCTTAAGCACAACAATATTAGAGATATAAGTCAGAACGCAGAAAATCGTGTAAGTATTTAAGTCTACTGGAAAGGTTTGAGGCATCATACTCTACTGTTCTTTTCCATTAGTGCAGGTCAAAGAAAATTAGTTCTATAAAATTGGTTCTGTGAATCACTATCTGCTTTGCTTATTTGTTCCTCAAGGTGGAGCTCTTGTTGTTTATCAGATTGTAGCTTTTATCTTGACAAAACGTAAAGAAGCAACAACTTTAAGAAAATTAGATGTTCTGAGGTGGTTTTTTTTCTTTTTCAATAGGTATGACTGGTATCAAACAGAATCTCAAGTAATCATTACACTTATGATCAAGAATGTTCAGAAGAATAATGTAAATGTGGAATTTTCAGAAAAAGAGGTTATTACAGTCTTTGAACTATTTTTTATTTTGAGATTAAATACTTTTATTTGCAAATATAGTATATTGCAGAATAATCTATAGCAGTTGATCAGATACATCATTTCTTCCTGAGATGTGGAAAATGCTGATGAAAATCTGAAGCATGGCTTTTCAGCTTGAATGATTTTAAATTTTGAGACAAAAGTATTCATACTGTAGGTTATAGCTAGATGTGCATTATTTTCTTTTTCTTTAGATTTGAAATTCAAAGCAGAACTTGGTTGACAAATATAAAAGACATTAGTAAGATATGTGATTTGGTTACATTTGTGTGGTATACTTTGTGAAAAAGGTCTGCTTATTTGTTGTGTGATTTCTATGTCTTAAGAGTTTACTAACCACATTGAATTAGTGTGACTTGTAATAACTTGATTTCTTAGCATTTAGTAGAAAACTTCAATGATATTTAAGTTAGTGGTAGAAGTAGATGTTTTGCATATGACTCCTTGCTTTTGTTACATATTGTATTGTTTTGCTCTTATATCTTGAGTTTTCTAGAGATTTAAATGTTATATATGTGTTTGAAACATACTATTTTCTGCTTATTTAATTATGTACATGAGAATCCACGTAAAGGAAACCAAGTAGGAAAAAAAAGGATTATTTTGAATTTCTTAAGTCTGATATTCCATATAAAGTATTTAAAATAATCTGCAGCAGTATTGAAGTTCTGCAATTATATTCGGTTTAAGTATTTTACCTTTCATTATATAAATTTATAAAAATGTGCTGCTAATTTTGTATTCATTAGTTGTCTGCTTTGGTGAAACTTCCTTCTGGAGAGGATTACACTTTGCAACTGAGACTTCTTCATCCTATAATCCCAGAACAGAGCACATTTAAAGTACTTTCAACCAAGGTAAGACAATTTTAAAAGAGTTGTCAGTAATGGAGACATCTGGCTGGCTCAGTAAGAAGAGCATGTGACTCTTGATCTCCTCGGGGTCATGAGTTCAAACCCCACGTTGGGTGTAGAGATTATTTATTTATTTATTTATTTATTTATTTATTTATTTTTTAAAGATTTTATTTATTTGACAGAGAGAGACACAGAGAGAGGGAACACGAGCAGGTGGAGTGGGAGAGGGAGAAGCAGGCTTCCTGCGGAGCAGGGAGCCTGATGTGGGGCTCGATCCCAGGACCCTGGGATCATGACCTGAGCTGAAGGCAGCCGCCCAACCGACTGAGCCACCCAGGCGCCCCGGGTGTAGAGATTATTTAAATGAGTAAAAGTTGTAGTAGTAGTATTTCCAAAATAAATACTGGTCAACTAATTGCCTGTGCGATTATAAGCTTATAGATCCTTTTAAGCACATATTTTCAAATTAAAAGGGACAGGTTAAATGGGCACCTGGGTGGCTCAGTCACTTGGGCATCTGCCTTCAGCTCAGGTCATGATCCTGGAGTTCCAGGATCGAGTCCCGCATTGGGCTTCCGACTCAGAGGGGTTTCTGCTTCTCCCTCTGACCTTCCTCTCTCTCGTGCTTTTCTCTCTCTCACTCTCTCAAGTAAGTAAATAAAATCTTAAAAAAAAAAAAAAGACAGGTAAATAAGGACAATAAATTTTGAGTAACAATTTTCCCCTCCCCAGATTCTGGGACAATGGAATTTAAAAATCAATTTAACCTCAGTAGTGTTTGTATACTTAAGATTGGTATATTTCTTAAAGAGGTTTTCAAAAAAAGATGAAATTATCAGCCTCTCTTTAGGATTTGATACCAAAAGTCTCTTCTCTTAAACTTGTCTCTTTTGATGTATAAATATTTTCTTACCCTACCTTAACATAGTTAAAAATACAAACTACTGTGAAGATGAATCTGCTCTTTTTTTTTGTTTTTTAATTAAGCTGAATTTTAGAATACTTTATGAGGGAATACTGAGTGATTTAAACTGCAGTTCGAGTAATTATATAATTTTTAGATTTCTTTGTATTTTCAAAAAGAAGTAAAAAATGCGATGGAATTAAAATTCATAGAATGTTTTAAATAGCAATCAGAAGATGTAGGTAGTATAAGTAGGACAAGTACTGAACTGAAAAATAAAAAAATCTGACTCTGGTTCTTTGCTTGCCCTGTGAATTTAGACTAGTCACAAAATTATTACAGGACTATTGACCGTCCTTTAAAATGAGAGATACAGACTAAATGAGCTCTGAAATTTTTTCATCTATAAAATTGTATGAAGGTATATAATGAGGTATGACAGCAGATGATATACGTATACTTTTTCCATTACTACACCTTCTTTATACATGTCTTACAACATACTATGTTAGTAACTGTTGAGTTTAAGTTCTAAGGATATGTGAATTTTCCTATCCTAGGATAGAATCAGGGTTGGCCTTTAGTCTGGGAAAATATGGTAACTGGGCCTGCAGAAAGAAGAGGATACCTGCAGAGCATTTGAGCAGAAGTGCAAAGTTAAGAAGTGGTAGTTTTTTGTTTTTTTGTTTTTTTTAAAGATTTTATTTATTTGACAGAGACACAGGGAACACAAGCAGGGGGAGTGTGAGAGGGAGAAGCAGGCTCCCCGCGGAGCAGGGAGCCCGATGTGGGGCTCCATCCCAGGACCCTGGGATCATGACCTAAGCTGAAGGCAGACGCTTAACAACTGAGCCACCCAGGTGCCCCAAGAAGTGATAGTTTTTTGCATCTAGTTAGAAGTGATTTGCCCACTTATCTATTTGAAGATTACAAAGTATAGAGCTGTTAAATTATGAGTGAGAGAAGAAACAGTTGTTTGGGTGATAGAAAGTGAGAAAAAGGGATGAAATCTTAGCAAGATTTTAGTCTTACACATAGTGTAGAATTTGTTCAGTAAAAGAAGTTGGGTAAATAACCACAAAACTCTAGCTAGATTTGGGTCAGAAAGTCATGAGTTTGGCATTTTTGTACATATTTTTATCAACAGGTTGTTAATGCATGTTCTTTTGAAGTAGTTTAATAGATGGTAAATGACTTAAAAACTTGTGTTACTGGGTCTCCTCATAAAATTTATGGAAGAATAGAATGTGTGGTAATAAATACATAAGTTTGTGTGGCTAGAATTGGGGATGATGTTAATGAAGCACCGTTATCTCTCATTCTTTAATTCTCCTTTGAAACTTGAGTGCTTGTTGATGCTAACCATTCTGCAACCCCACCCTGCTGTTTTCCCAGTTTGCTTTCTTGGTCCCTTCAGTCTTTAAATGCTACATAACTACTTCTCTATTTTGTATAGTAGTTCTGTATAGTAGTTTATAGTAGTTTCATTCCCCTTGCGTTTAGTCTGTGAGGATGAGAAGCAAGTCATATTTGTGTGTTTGTATATGCTCCAGGTAAGGATGCCCCAGTTAACTCCACAAACAATGAGTAATTTTTTAGTGTAAGTATGATCCATTTGCTAAATTTGCCTGTATCTCTGTGTATTGTACATAGTCTGCTGCTCAGTAATTGTTTAGTGAATGAATTTAAATTGGATTCTGATATTAACCCTTTGAAGTTGACAGAGTATTTTTATTCGTTTTATAGATGAAAAGAAACAGGTTCATGGACTTTAAATGCTTTCCCCGAGTTTACATAGTTACTAAATTGTTCATCCTGGCCCAAGAGTAATACTTTTATTTCTGGAAAGCTAGTGCTTCTTCGCTTAGGTTTTTCTAAGTTCTGTATTAAAGAATTAAAATTCTTAAGATGTCTAATGGAAGATGATTATTTTTCTTGTCTTTACCCAAAATAATATATATTAGTTTTGTTAGACTACCAACTTCTAAGCTGTATTTTATGGGAAACAAATTGAAATAATTGCACTTAATTTTATCTTAAGGGAAATGAAAGTTTTGAATCTTTTTTTCATACAGCAGAGGGAGACTTAAAATACTGAAAATAAAATTTTTCTGTGGGTTACTGAGGCTTATTTAATGATACTAAGAGAAAAATAAGTCATTTGACTTTTATATGTATTCAGGTGTCTTGAATCCTTTATGTGAGTTGAGAAAAGAATTGTTCTGTTTAGAAGAATCTGCTTAAAATTAGAGATTCCATAAAATCTGTGCTTTAAAACGGTTGTTTCTTTGCTTTGAGAATCCAGTTTCTTTTCCACCTTCAAGGTTGAATAAATGTTGCATATTCATGTATAATCGTTGGTTAAGTGTTATTAATTCGAGTGAAATATAATTTGCAATGAAAATGAGAAGTAGGACCCTTAAATTAATGAAATAGCATTTCTTAACTAAATATTTTACAATGTCATATCTAGGTCTTTCCAAGTCAGAATTCGTATTTTTTTTCCAGTACCTCTGATAGTTTTTTCTACCCTTTATTGAATACCAGCTTTCATATCTGCCTATTAATTCATTTTCTTTATTAAGAAACTGTAGTGTTTCTTTTGTTCCATCTTGTTAATTTCATGACACTATTCTCTGCTCACAATCACAAGATTATAACTTCAGTGACAGCTATGCTGTGAAATACTCATTTTAAAGATTAATATTCACTCCTTCTAAAAAACTAGAATTTTCAAAATCCTTTGGAGTAAATTTACCCTTGTAGAAATGTTCTTCTGGGCACCTGGCTGACTTAGTTGGTGGAGTGTGTGACTCTTGATCTCGGGGTTGTGGGTTCGAGCCCCATGTTGGGTATAGAGATTACTTAAAAATAAAATCTTTAAAGGGGAAAAAAAATGTTCTTCTATTCCTGTTTTTTGGTTTTTTGTTTTTTTTAAAGATTTTATTTATTTATTTGACAGAGACACAGCGAGAGAGGGAACACAAGCAGGGGGACTGGTAGAGGGAGAAGCAGGCTTCCCGCTGAGCAGGGAGCCCGATGCGGGACTCGATCCCGGGACTCCAGGATCATGACCTGAGCCGAAGGCAGATGCTTAACGACTGAGCCACCCAGGCACCCCACTTCTATTCCTGTTTTTAGTCAAAGCAGTTTTTTTGTATTATAGCTATATAAAATATGAAGGCTTTTAACTGGAATTGTGGGAAGTAAAATGTCTTTAGTTGGAGACAAATAATTGCTCCCTTCTCCCTTCTTAACTCAATAAAATTGAGAAGTTTTAGAGTGAATTCCTTTTCTTAATATTCATAGAAGAATCCTGATGATGATGTGATAGAGTTGGAGATGTTTGGGCAGGATATTTCTGCTTTTTTAAACACACAGATGTGGGGGTTTTTTGATTGTTTTAGGTCTTTTTTTTTTTTTTTTTTAAGATTTTATGTATTTATTTAGAGAGCACACACGCGAGCAGAGGAGCGGGTCTGGGGAGAGGGAGAGAGAATCCCAACCAGACCCCGCACAGTGCAGAGCGTGAGGCAGGGCTCAGTCCCATAACCCTGAGATCAGGACCTGAGCCAAAATCAAGAGTCCGACGCTTAACTGACTGAGCCACCCAGGCGCCACATGTTTTATGTCTTTGATACAGTGGTGGTGGTAATAGTTTTTGTTTTTTTTTTTTAAATAAGTGATTAGTTGCTGTAATCCACAAATCGTTTTTTGAAGTGTATTCTTGCCCCCTTTTCTACTAATGCATATTCTTATTTTCAAAAGAAAAGGATTTTACTACAAGTACTGCCTATAGCTGTCTTTTTAAATTTAACCATACATTTTGGATAATTTTTTGATGCCCTTAAGTATTCTACAGCAAAGTATTGCACTGTGTGCATTTGTTGTAGCTTAGTTAGCCAGTCCCTACTGTTTGACCTGTGCAGAATTATAGTAGGTAACTGTTTTGACTGCTGTGTATTATCCCATGTAATCCACACAAATACTGCATGGTGTAGGTATTTTTATCACCTACTTACAGGTATAAACTGAACCCAGAGATGTTAAATAATTTGCCCAGATTTTTTTAGCTAATTATGATGATGAAGATAATGATAATAGCATTCAGTTATTTGCCAGACACAGTGCTCTGTTCTTTTCCCACATGGTTTCATTTAACCCTGATAAGAACCCTAAATGACGTAGATCCTATTAATCACTTTTTACAGGAGAAACGGGCTCAGTGAGATTAGTTACTTGTTCCTGGTCATATTTCCAACAAGTAGCACCTATTTATGACTCTTCTCTAAAATTATACAGTTGATAGTTTTTGTCCTGTTTTTAACCTCTGCTTATTTCTGAGGAAATAAGTAGAACTTCTAGCAGTAAAAGACACTTCCAGCAAGTTGTCTATCTTGGCTGTCTCATCTCTAAAATATGGATGGTAATCTCCTTTTACAGGGTTGTTCTATTAACTGAGCTGACATACACGAAGCCCACAGGGTTTTAATAGTGCGCAATAAATGTTACTGCTATTAGTATTTTATCCTGATTATTCACATTTTTATTCAGGTTATAAAAGCAATAAATGCATATCATAGAAAATTTAGAAAAATATAAAGGAGCTGAGAAAGTAATCAGTCTCACTACTAATGACATTTTGACAAACTTCTAGGAAACTAGAATATTTTCCTATGTTTAGATCTTTCACTACAGGTGATATATACTGGAATTTTTTGTTTATGGGAATATTTCTTACTGATTTCTTCAGGAAGAATAGAGACTGTGATCTTAGGTACTATCACAGTGCCTTGCCCACAGTACTCAGTAAATACTTGAATTGTGCTATTAGAACTTCTGTGATTTTTCAGTTTCTCGTCATTAATTACTGTCTTCTGCATTTTAAAAAATGATTACAAAATGATTTGAGTGTAAAAATAAAGATGGTAGATGTGCAGTATGGCTTCAGGAAGACTGAGTTTACTCTATTTTTGGAGGAAGCAGTTAGGTACAGCCATTAAACGTGTAAAGAGCTGAGTAAGAGACTATTGGGAAAATTACATTCTAAAGGTCAGGAACAATTGTTTAATGACTACAGCCTTGAAACAGATGGTTGTCAAAACTTTGCCCGAAAAAGTTTAGCAGTAAACTGCCACAGCTCTCTAGTCTCTGAGAAAGATGCCTTCACGGTCAGTCTGTGACAGCAAGTGGGAGCTTTACCCCCCTCCTAAGAAGGTGGTGTCTGGATGCCATGACCCTTTTGGGGTCATGGCTTCCCTTGAAATCTGAAGTTATTTCATTGGAAAATATTAAATTGTCTGTGTAAAGAATTGAGAAGTGGGTGATAGTATGCAAAATCATGAAAACTTAATCTGGAACAGCAGGGATTCTTACTTAGTAATCTGTGAATACTGCTTTGGGATATTACTGAAAACCTTCCCCGGGCATATGAGAGGAACATTCAAACCAAGGTTTTAAGTTAACTTGTAAATTATTTTGACTTAAATGAAAATAGAATAGCTTATTAATAGTTGCAATAAAAATATCTGCAATTGGGCTGTTGGTTACTCTTGGAGGTACCTGCCAGGATCATTAAGACTTAAAACTTCATTTTTAAAAGCACGTATAAGCGTTGAAAGTGAAATAGGGGTAAAAAGGAATTCACAGAAAATTAGCTCCCCCCACTCTTATCTTTTTAAAAAGCTACTTTAAGTGTGTTTTATTATGTGCAGCTATTTTAATGAATGGATTAAATATAATTTCAGGTTCAGGTCAGCGTGTCTCACTTGATACATGTTGTTACTAAGAGCTTTGACTTTGGCCTTACAGAGGCCTCTTGATTCATACTGCACAATTACTCCAGTTACAGTGGCTTCAGTAGATGTGAGTGCTAGTGTATGCTGCTCTCTAGATGAAACAAGGAGCATTTTATAGACCGTGCTTAAGTGCAGGAACAGGAGGTGCGAATAGAGGGTGCCCTGAGGCAGAGGTTAGTTAAGGATAGTGTTGCCAGGTCTTCATTTCCAGATGAGTTGAAAATTAAAGGAAGAAGATGAAGTTTTAAATTTTAGGATGATGATATCCCTTTTCAGTAACTGTTGCTGTGTCATCGCCAGCTATTAGATTTTTGCCCCTTTTTGATAAATATTCCAGCAGTAACAACTTAAAATAACCAAATTATTATCACTTAATACTGTGTATGAGAAAATATAGGTAGTGTTTTACTTTATAAAAATTAGTCATTCATTTTAGAGAATTCTAGAGATTCTTAAAATTGTTTTCATGTAGAATTTAAACACATAAATTACATTAAAAATACTGTACTTTTGGTCTCTTTCCCAGTGACATTTGTTTCATGGTTTTTTCATTATGAAAACAGTTTTTTGTTAAATTTCTGTGCTAAAGAAAATACAAATACTCAGACTATACCCCTTCTATACCATCACTTCCTATCTGATTAAAATTATTGGCAGATTTCTTGGTTAGTGTTTTGTTAAGGTATTTTAAAAGATAAATTTTAAGGATTCTGACACTTAATGCAGGTGGTAGAAAGATTACCAGTAATTGCTAGTTTAAATGATTTATCTGATTTAATGGCGTTGAAGAAACGGTGTGAATAGGCTTTTCTTTCTGTTACATTTGTCTTTTGATTTTTTTTTTCCTATTTACAAAAGTAAATCCTTTTCTTAGAAAAAATTAGAACATAAAATTCTATTTTGAGGGGTGTGTGGGTGGCTTAGTTGGTTAAGCATCCGACTCTTGCTTTTGGCTCTGGTCATGATCTAGGGTCATGAGATGGAGCCCTGCATTGGACTCTGCGCTGGGTGTGGAGCCTGCACTTAGAATTTTCTCTCTACCTCTCCCTCTGCCCCTCCCCGCGCTCGCACTTCCTCTCTCTCTCAAATATATTTATAAGACTGATAAGATCTTTTTATAAAAATCTATTTTGATTCTTAAACTGTTTGCATAATAATTTATTAGTGTATAAATGCTGATTTTGCTAGGCTTAAATTGGGAGTGAGCATTATTTGAACAAGGAAAACAAAAGGTGTATGTAAGTGCTCCGTGAGTGTATGTTACAGTTAAGGGTGGACTCTAGGGGACCAGCCTTGATTAGATAATTAAAGATGCTTTTAATATTTCATTTTAATAAGTGAAGCTAGTTTCAGCTTTTCATAGTTTGCCTTACACCTCTTTCATCTGTATTTTTTACTGTTCTAACATAAATCCTGGACTTGAGACAAATTGGTCTTGTCTGTACTCCCTGATGCACTGTGTCCTTTGAAACTCAGGGCTCCAGTTTCAGGCTGTTGCTTTTGCCTCTGGAGACCTCCCCCTTCCACCATTGCAATTGCTCCTGCCCCTCAAAGCTCTTCAAGATGCACTGAAACTTTTTCTTTTCACACCCATTTGTAATCTCTGCTAAACTTTTAGAACATTTATTTGCCTCTTGATCAACTTTCTTTTAGTATCTCATCTACTTTCAGATGGCCAAGAACATGTTTTTAATATTTTAAAAGTCCACCACATCCCTGAAGATTACAACTTGCTCATATTGGGTGTTTAATAATTATTGACTGAATTATTATAAAAATTTTAGCATTAGTTGTATTATTTTTATACAATGATATGAATTTGTCTCAGCTCTCAAATGGGTTAATGTACAAGCAAATGTGGTAATTCCTTTATTTTTTTAAAATATTGATTTATTGGGGCACACGTCGGTTGGGCGTCTGCCTTTGGCTTGGGTGATGATCCCAGGGTTCTGGGATTGAGCCCCATGTGCTTCTCTCCCCCCCCCCCCCCCCCCCCCCCCCCTCTCCCCCTCTCCCCCCACTCCCAAAAAAATGAATTTTTAAAAAAAAAAAAAAAAAGGTTGATTTATTTATTTTAGAGAGCGTGAGCAGGGGGAGAAGCAGAGGGAGAGAGAGAAAGAGAGAAGGAAAGGGAAGCGGACTCCCTGCTGAGCATAGAGCCCGGCAAGGAGCTTGATTTCAACAACCAGAGCTGAAATCAACAGTCAGATGCCTAACCGACTGAGCCACCCAGGCACCCCTATAGTAATTCCTTTAGAACAGGGTTTCTCAATGGGGGGCGCTGTTGACATTTTGGGTTGGATAATTCTTTGTTGTGGAGGGGTTGCCCTTCATGTTGTAGGATGTTTAGGAGCATCCCTAATCCCCACCCCAGTTGTGAAGACCAACAATAACCATAAACGTTGCCAAATCACCCCTGGTTGAGAACAGTGCATTGGAAGAAAAAAACATGAATTTCAAGACTCTTAATTATAGCTTATAGTATGTATGTATGTTGTTTTTGAAGGGTGGCTTTTAAATAGAAACAAAATGTTTCAAAGTTCTTCAAATTTAACCTTGTATAATTTAAGGAAATTTTCTTGAGGGCACTGTTAATTCTTATAAAATTTTATGACTTAAGGAAATTGCATTTGTTTTTTACTGTTTTGTATATTTTACATGGAATAATAAATTTTATTTGGTGTTTCCTCCAGATTGAAATTAAAATGAAAAAGACAGAGGCTGTGAGATGGGAAAAGCTAGAGGGGCAAGGAGATGTGCCTAAACCAAAACAGTTCATAGCAGGTTTGTTTTCTGGCCTTGATGAACTTTAAATTCATATTGTGTTACATAGTTGAAGTTAAATAGTAATGAGCATTCTTCCTACTTTCATTATTTATGTTCCCAAGAAAAGATATATTGAGTGCAATAAGATTGCTCTGTAATGAATACAAAGTAGCCTTTCATGTGAAGTTTCTACCTTTTTCAATTCTTCAACTCAGAATACAAGTGAATGCTCGAATAAACCCTGAGGGCGCGTTGGGTTTATATTGTTTACCCAGTCACTGTATGACATTAGTTGAGGGTTGTTTTTGTGTGTTGCCCTTTCCTATTGCTTCTTTTTGGGTTGTAAGTGGATTAGAGGTTTATTCTGCTGAAATAATATCCTCCTCTTCCCTCTCCCTTTCATTTATTCCTTTCTGTTTCTTCTGATACTGTCAACTCTAATTTCCTGGACTTTCAGGGCTTCACAGAGTGAAATATCTAACCCATTTCACTCTATTGCTCCTAAAGAAGTGCTCACAAACAGGTCATGAAAACCTAAGAAAAGCCTAGGAGAAGAGTGGAAAACTAGGGTTGATTGTTTTTAATCCTGTAAGGGACAAACTACTGTATGTTGGGTTAATTTTAAGCCTATGCAACAGACAGGTGTTTTTCTAATGGAATGATTAACCTGCTAGATACTCTTAGAACTACAACCTAAGAGTATATTTTATAGTAATGGCCTCATTAATGAAAGGAGAGAAATTTCTTTTTGATTAATGTTCTGATTTGATGACTAAAATGAGTTAATACTGTGTTTCAGTTACTTTTAGATTTTTCACTGTTCTTTCTGTAACATAAAACAATTTCCTTGTGGCACCTTTTAGAAAACACTGAGTTAGCCAACAAATCATTTTATTTTATTTTTATTTTGAAATAATTTTAGATGCCCATAGAAGTTGCAGAAATGATGAGTTCTCATGTACTCTTCACCCAGCTTCCCTGCATAATAACATCACAACTAGTCTATTGTGTAATTAGCAAAACCAGGAAAATTGACACCAACAGATAATTTTTTAGGATTGAAATATTTGAAGTTGGTATTTCTGCTTCACATTTTATTTGAAAGACAGAGGAAAGATGTTATGTGCTTCTTTTGGGTTTGACTCCCAGAGACTTGGGGGCTGAGGTTTATATATAGCTCAAAAAGCATTTAAAAAAACAAAACAAAACACTTTAAATGTAGTATCTCACTCGATTCTAACAACAGCCCTCTATAGTAGGCAGGCCTATTTTACAGGCTTCGAAAGTAAGCAACTTGCTTAAGCTCACCCATCAGTTTTCATTGCCTAGGACTAAACCCTGGTCTTCACGGTCTGGGTCTGGTTCTTACATAAACCCTATATGTGATACTGGTTGTTGCTGCATCTTCTAACAATGGAAAAAAGTCTCTGCTGACATGAGTATCTTTGCAGTTATTTGATATTACAATGAATGAACAAGGAAGTTAGGTTACCTATCCATTCCTCAGTAGTTTATCCACCATCTACAGGTGTTAAAGTTTTTCTGAGATTAAATATAAAGATTTTTTAGTGTTATGGTTGCAAAGTTTTTCTAAACTCAATGCCTTGGATATTTCAGATGCTATTCCTTCTGTCCTGTTTTATATTTTTGTAAGGAATTAATATGCTTGTCAGATTCTTATATCCTGCAAGCTGGAGACTGCAGATAAGGGCAAGTTGCTTGACCTGTCTGGGCCAGTTTTCTTATCTGTAAAATGGAGGTTAGAACCTGTGTTCCCATTCTTCTGGGGAGTCAGCATTAGGATTAATTAAACCCATGTTTTTTAGGCTTTTAATTTACTATGACATATTTTTTTGTTTGTTTTCTTTGGCTACTAGTGAAAATGCACATAGACACACAGGATTACTGATAGAAGAAGGGTAGATCAGAAAACTGTATGCTTACCCTAAGTAAAACTGTGAGGGGTGTTGTTTACTTTTGTTCTGCTGGGGAGATAGGCAGGGAGAAAGACTTACAGGTGAAGAGAAGAGATGGAACAACAAACTGAATGGTTAGTGGTTTCTCATTTCTGAACTATTTTGAGGAAGGGGATATAGAGAGGTAGTAGTGGAAGGAGGGACATGTAATGTGTCCTAATTTATTAATAGGGAAACTTTGAATCAGGTTTTTTTAAAGCTCTGTAGCTGCACTGTCCAGTATAGTCACCACATGTATCCGCTGAGCATTTGAAAATGGCTAGTCTGGATTGAGTTGTGCTGGAGTATAAAATACCAGATTTTGAAGACCGTATGAAAGAAGGAACATAAAATGTTTTAATATTGATCCATGTTGAAATGATACCGTTTTGAATATATTAGGTTAAATAAAATATATTATTAAAATGTATTTCACCTGATGATTCTTAGTAACACGGCTACTAGAAATTTTTGAATTATGTATGTGGCTCTCATTTGTGGCCTGCGTTATATTTCCAGTGGAGAGTGAACAGAACTGCTCTTACAACTTCTAGGTAGCTTACTTTTTAATTACTTGGGTGCCACCATCTTGATTCCCTTAGTCTTTAGGATAGCCTTGGCAGTGCCCTGAGCCCCTGGGCCAGTCAGTAGCCTCTCTGGTTGTAAGCAGCCTCCATTTACCCCAGTGTGTCCTACAGGTACTGTTATTTTCAATGTGTGTGTGAGTGGGCATTGAACTCTAAATGATCACATGGTGTATTTTTCAACATTCAAGAATTGCTTATTATCTCCTATTGAAGTAATCTAATAATTTAATGTGGGGAGAGGATGGAGTCTTAACTCACTGTCTAATGGCATGGATAATTATATTTTCAGTTTAGCTCTACTCTGAAAGAGAAGCACCTCAAAAAAGTCACATTTTTAACATTAAAATCTTGTTTGTAAGAGAAATTTCTTAATGAAGCATTATTTAAAAACACTATTTTTAGAATTGTTTATACTATCTCTGCAACTTTTCTGTAAATATAAAAGTTCTAGTATACTTCTCACTAGTATTTTGCTCAAAAGAAACTTCCAGATTTTACATTACGCTGATTCAGTTTTTAGAAGTGTAAATCTGATTATTGATGTATATATCAGAAAGACATTTATTATAAACATGACATTTAGTGACCTGAACTATTTGCTAAGATGTTCTATATACCATGGTCACAAAGTTTACATATTCTTGACCTAATCATCACATGTTGATTAATCACTTCTATCTTTTTTACTCCATAGATGTAAAGAACTTATATCCATCATCATCTCATTATACAAGAAATTGGGATAAATTGGTTGGTGAGATCAAAGAAGAAGAAAAAAATGAGAAGTTGGAGGGAGATGCAGCTTTAAACAAATTATTTCAGCAGATCTATTCAGATGGTTCTGATGAAGTGAAACGTGCTATGAACAAATCATTTGTAAGAACATAAGCTTGAAAAACACATTGTGGTAGTAAATTTCAGAAATTTTATAAGATTAAGGAGGCAGTTTGAAACCAAATTGTATGTATTGTAGTTGGGAGGCCTTTTTGAATAGGCTTCATCTGAACATTTCTTTCTCCTCTAAACTTAGAGTAATTATTGGGGAAGTTGGAAACTTGTGGGGGAGTTGAGACTCAAGTGGTTTATTCCAAATAAATATTCTTTAGTCATTGAGTTAGAACTTGGAAGGCTAAGAAATACTCTAATTATCACAATAGCTGAAGGAGCCTCCATTAGAACCATATATAGTGGCCTCAGTGTCAGAGATGAAGAATATAGACAGGAAACTGCCAGAACAGTGTTTGGCAAGTAGAAAGTGCATATTAATTACTCATTGGTTTGTTAATGATTTGTTGATTAAGAAAATAAGGCCCAAGACAACCTAAATATCACCCCGAATTAGGCCTCAAGTTCTGAGATTTTAATAACAAGTCATCTCTGTAGAACTAGGTTGATTATTTTGCATTAGTTGTGATCATTTGACTTTTATCAGTAGCTTTGGAAATGTCACTCTCTTCTTTTAAGGCATTTAGATTCAAATTAGTACTTAGTTAATAAATGTCTTTTGAGACTCAGGTATTCCACAGAAGTTACTGTGTTGTAACTGTTCATGATTGAGCTTTTCACTGTTGATTTTAAAAAGTTTTTTTAAACTTTTTATGTTGAAATAATTATAGATTTATATACAGTTGTAAGAAATAATGCAGAGATCCCTTGTATCCTTTACACAGTTTCCCCTTAACGGAATCCTCTTGCAGAACTACAGTACAGTATCACAACCATGATAATGACAGTTCAGATAGAGAACATTTCCACTGCCAGAGGATTCCTTCACTGTTGTCATTTTATAGCCATACACACTTCCTCCCACCACTGCCTCTCCTTAACTCCTGCCACCACTAATCTGACAAGTCTTTGTGAGATACATAGTTTGCAAATATTTTCTCTCAGTCTGTAGTTTGTCTTTTTATTTTCTTAATTGTCTTTTGCAGAGCTAAAGTATTTAATTTTGATGAAGTTCAGTTTATCAGTTTTTCCTTTTATGGATTATTCGCTTTTAGTATCAAGTCTAGAACTTTTGCTTAGTCCTAGATCTGAAAATTTCTTTCAATAAAAGTTTTATAGTTTTACATATTACATTGAAGTCCATGATCCATTTTGAGTTAATTTTTATATAAAGTTGAGATGTTATTTTGGGGTTTTTTTTTTTTTGTATGTTTTGGTTTTGGCCTGTACGTGTTCATTTGCTCCAGAACCAGTTGAAAAACTGTCTTTCTTCCATTGAATTGTTTTTGCATATCTCAAAAATTACTTGAGCGTATTTGTCTCAGTCTATTTCTGGGTTCTCTTGTTTCATTGATCTATATGTCTATTCCTCTGTAATATTACAGTCTTGATTATTTTAGCTATGTAAGTTTTGAATCCAGGAAGAGTCATTCCTTCTACTTGGTTAATCATTTTCAAAATTGTTTTAGATATTCCAGTTCCTTTGCTTTTCCACATAAACTTTAGAATATTTTGTTTATATGTATCAAAATATCCTGTTAGGAATTGCATTGACTGTATATCAGTTCGGAGAGATTGACATTTTTACTGTGTTGAATCTTCCAATCCATTTATTTAGATCTTTGATTCTTTCATCAGCATTGTGCAGTTTTCCACATGTAAATCCTAAGCATGTTTTGCAAGATATACCTAAGTATCCTTTTTTTTGAGTGATTGTAAATTATATTGTATATTTAACTTTCGTGTCCATATGCTAGTATTTAGAAATACAGTTGGTTTTTTTGTTTATCTTACATTCTGTGACCTTGCTAAACTCACTTATTCTAGGGAATTTTTTTGTAAATTACATGTGATTTTCTATGTAGGCAGTCGTATCTTCAAAGAGGGACTTTTTAAATCTGGTATTTGTGACTTTTATCTCCTTTTTTTAGCTGTATTGCAGTGGCTAGAACTTCTGGCACTATGTTGAAAAGTGTGGTGAGAGTGGACATTTATGCCTTGTTCCCCATTTTAAGGGAAAACCATTCAGTCTTTCCCCATTAATTATAATGTTAGTGGTAGGCTTTTTGCAGATGCTCTGTCAGGTTAAAGTTCTCTATTTCTTTTGTGAGATTTTTTATCATGAATGGCTGTTGACTTTTTGGAAGGTAGCTATTAGGCTTACCACTATACCACCAACACTGCACAGCTAGCTGTTCACTTTTTGAATTTGAATGCTTTTTCTGCATTGATCAAAATGATTATGTGATTTGTCTTCTTTAACCTGTTACAACGGTGATTTTATATGATTAATATGATATTTCTACTAGAACCAACCTTGCATCCTTGGCATAAGCCTCACCTGGTCATCGTGTATAATTCTTTTTGTATTTTGCTCAATTTTACTTTCAGATACTTTGTTAAGGATTTTTGTGTTTATATTCATGAGGGATATTGGTTTGTAGTATTCTTTTTTTGTATGTCTTTTTCTGGTTTTGGTATCTGTGTAATACTAACTTCATAAAATGAATTGGGAAGTGCTCTATCTTCTTCTGTTTTGGGGAAGAGATTATGTAGAATTGGTGTTAGTTTTTCTTTAAACTAGTGAAACCATCTGGTCCTGGATATTTCTTTTTTGGCAAGATTTTAAATTACAAAATTATTCTAATAGTTTATAGGACTGTTCAGATTATCTATTTCATATTGAGTGACTTGTGGCAGTTTGTGTTTTTGAGCATAAATGCTATTTAGTTTGTCTAACCTGTCAGTGTTGGTAGTATTTTCTTACTGTTTTTGTTTTATATATTTACAAGGTCTGTAGTGATACTCCCATTTCGTTCCTATGGTGGTAATTTGTGTCTTCTTTCAGTCTTGAGGTTTGTCAATGTTACTGAATTTTTTTTTTTTCCCACAGAATCAGCCCTTTGTTGACTTAAGAAATTTCTTCAGTTTTTTATTAGAAATTCCATTCATTTCTGTTCTTTGTTATTTTCTCCCGCCTGCTTGCTTTGGGTTTATTTTGCTATCTTTGTAGGTTGTTCAGATGTTAATTAGATTGTTGATTTGACTTTCTGTTTTCTGTTGTGTATGTTTATGCTATAAATTTCCCTCTTAGCGGGGTTTTAGCTGTCTCTCACAAGTTCTAATGTTATATTTTCATTCAGTTTAATATGTATTTTGATTTCAGTTGAGACTTCATCACATGGATTGTTTAGAACTGTGTTGTTCAGTTTCCAAGTGTTTGGAGATTTTCCTGTTACCTTGTTATTATTGGTTTCTAATTTTATTCCATTGTGATATGAGACTATGTACCATGTGATGTACATTCTTTGTTTTATTGCCTAGCATTTGGTGTATCTGAAGTTTATGTTTCGCTTGAAAAGAAGGTGTGTTCTCTTGTTAGAAGGAGTGTTCTATAGATGTTGCTTGATATTGTTGAATTCTTCTGTATTGCTGATTTTGTCTTATTCTGTCAGTTTTTGCTTCACATATTTTGCAGCTCTTTTTGCTCCATATGCATTTAGGATTGCTGTATCTTCATGGTGGATTGGCCTTTTTATCATATATACATGTCATTCTCTAGCTCTGGTAATTTTCTTTGCTCTGATACTAATGTAGCCAATTCTTCTGTCTTTTGATTAATTTTTGCATGATGTCTTGTTCCATTCTTTTATTTCCAACCTGTCTATATCATATTTAAATTGATTGAGTCCTACTGTTTTTTAAAGTGAGTTTCTTGGAGACAGCATATAGTTGGGTTATGTTTTTTCATCTCTTCTGCCAGTCTCTTGTCTTTTAATTGACGTATTCAGATCATTTACATTGAATATAATTACTGATATTTTAGGACTTTAATTCTACCATTTTATTTTTTTTGTTCTTTTGTTTTTCCTGCCTTCCTCTGAGAGTACTTTTAAATATTTTTTAGTTTAATTTTTATTTATTTATAATTTTTTTTAGTGTTTCTTCTTTGTATAGCATTTTTAGTGGTTGCTCTGTATACTAGCTATATTATACATAGCTTATCAGAGTTTACTTGTGTCATTTTTCTTGTCAGTTTGAGTGAAGTGTAGAAACCTTACCTCCTCCCTTTATGTCCCTTTACTCTCTCTCATTTATAATTTTCACAGGTATTTCCTCTACATACATTGTTAATTTTCATTCAACTGTCACATGTAATTTAGAAAGCTCAAGAGAAAAAGCAAATTCTGTTTTATTTGTTTAAACGTTCTGAGGTTCTGTTATTTGTTCTTATTTTAGAGAACTTTAGGCATTCTTTTTTTTTTAATAATAATAATAATAATTTTTTTTTTTTTTTTTTTTTAATTTTTTTAAGTAGGCTGCATGCCCAGAGTGGAGCCCAGTGCGGGGCTTGAACTCAAGACCTGAGCTGAGATTGAGTCATATGCTTAACCGATTCAGGTGCCCCCTGGCATTCTTTTAGATCTGCCTGTGACAGATTCTTTGTCAGCAAGGATTTCTTTGGGTTTATTCTGATTGGGGTTTGTTGAATCTGTAGGTTTATGTGTCTTGCCAAATTTGGGAAATATTCAGCCATTATTGCATTGAGTACTTTTTCAGATCTACCTTCTTCTTCCTGAAACCTGAGGATATAAGATAAATATTTTGTTACAGTATCACACATCCCTGGGACTTCTTCATTTTCTCTCTCTTTTCTCTCTGTTGTTCAAATTAGGTGATTTATATTGTCCTGTTTTCAGGTGCACTGATGCTTTTCTCGGTCCCTTCTATTCTGTTCTTTAGCATTATCCACTTACCTTTGTATTTCAGTTGTAGTTCTTGATTCTGAAACATTTGATGGTTCTTTAGATTTTCTTTTCTTTGCTGTATTGTTCTATTTTTCATTTGGTTCAAGCAAATTCATGATTTCTAGTAAAGCATTTTTTTACTATGATTACTTTAAAATCTTTGTCAGATAATTTTAACATTTTTCTCATCTCAACATTAGTATCTATTGATTGTCTTTTTTTAAAAAAAAATAGAATCTGAAATTTTCCTTGTGCTTGGTGTTTTTTTACCAGCAACAAGTGATTTTCAGTTGAAACTTGGATGTTTTCATGTTCTGCTGTGAGACTGGATCTTATTTAAATCCTCTATCTTAGGGACACCTGGGTGGCTCAGTCAGTTAAGCGTCTGCCTTTGGCTCAGGTCCCGGGGTCCTGGGATTGAGTCCCGCATCGGGCTCTCTGCTCCGCGGGGAGCCTGCTTCTCCCTCTCCCACTCCCCCTGCTTGTGTTCCCTCTCTTGCTGTGTCTCTCTCTGTCAAATAAATAAAATCTTAAATAAAATCAAATAAATCCTCCATCTTATTTGGCTCTCTCTGCCAGTCACTCTGTCAGAGGAAGGGAAAGCACTGCCTCATTATTGCTAGGTGGAGGTAGAAATCCAGGCACCCTAATCAGCCTCCTTAGACATCCCAGGGCATCTCTTCACTACTGATGGGAGTGGGGTAGATGTCTCTGTGGTTTTCACTGATACCACAGGTGGCAGAGGAGGTGGCTTCATGATAGCCCAGCATGGGTGGAAGTCTAGGCTCCTCACCCAGCCTTTACTGGCCTTGGGTGCGGATGGCACCACAGTTTTTTTCTGTGGTGTCTAGTTCAATGGAGCAATTATAGTCTAAAACTTTTCTGTCTTCCTAAGCTGTCTTTTTGTCTTTCTTCATCCTTTAGCTAGAGAAACCAGGTTTCCGTTTGAGCTTTTTTTGTGTGTGCCTCTTAGCGTTTCCAGCTTCTTCAGCAGCAGCTCTAGGACATGAGGCAAAAAAGAAAACCCAGGGGACTCACCACCATGTTATGTTGTTCTTGGCTCCCAAGGTCCCTAGCTGATCTGTCTTCTTTCCTTCATCTTTTAGAGTCTTCTTATGTTTGTTTACATATATATAATGTCCAAGGTTTTTAGTAGTACTAAGTGGGAAGAATAGGGTAAAATACATCTACTCTGTGTCCCCAGGAAGAGAAGTCAGTTTCAGTATTGACTTTTCTAAGAGTATGCTAGACAGAATAGCAGTGTGTGAAATTTCAAAGATAGATTATAGAATCTGCATCCATTTTCATACAGAGGCTTTGCTAATAGTAATTGAACCATATACACCCATAAATATGCAAGCCACCTGGAACATACCAAGTGCTTCTGGGAAAACAAGGAAAATAGACTCATCTATGATCTTCCAGTCTAATTGGGAAAAAAAGACCAACATGTACAAAATAATCAGAGGGAAATGCTAAATTGCACTGCAGTCCATAAGGAAAGGGGAAAGTAAATGTCATCAGTAAATATCAGATTATAAACTAAATCTGATTCCTTCATCTTCATAGGAGTAGTTTATTATATAGAATTTATCCCTTTTTTTCAAATTTTTTAAAGTCTTAAATTCCAGTTAGTTACTATACATGTAATATTAGTTTCAGGTGTACAAAATAGTGATTCAGCACTTCCATACATCACCCGGTACTCATCACAAGTACACTCCTTAATCCTTATCCCCTATTTAACCCATGCCCCCATCCACCTCCCCTGTGGTAACTGTCAGTTTGTTCTCTATAGTTAAGGATCCATTTCTTGGTTTGCCTCTGTCTCTCTCTCTCTTTGCTCCTTTGTTTTGTTTCTTAAATTCCACATACGAGCGAAATCACATGGTGTCTGTCTCTGACTGACATTTCAGTTAGCATAATACCCTCTAGCTCCATCCATGTGATTGCTAATGGCAGGATTTGTGTGTGTGTGTGTGTGTGTGTGTGTGTGTAATATTCCATTGTATATGTATACCACTTCTTTTTTCTTTTTTTCTTCTCAGATGTGGGTTAGGATTAGGTTAGGGTTAGGGTTAGGGCCAGGGTTGAAGGGTAAATGCCTCGTATCCTGCAATTTGTAGAACTCTCCAGAGGGCTCAATGACATTAGGATTGGGGTTAGGGGTTTAGGATGTTAGTGGGTTTATATTAATGAGAGGAGATTTGTTACTTGAATGACAGTTTATACACAGTGTAGTTCAGTGAGGTAAGCACAAGGCTCATGCTATATGCTGCTAACATATGTTTACATATACTTATGTCTTAATGAAAGAAGGTGTTACTTAAAACATACGCTGTATAGTTTCATTCAGGTAAGAATAGGTCTATTCCCACATGCTTCTACTAGATATTACATTTACAAACACTCATATCAATATTTTATTTGAAGTCTATCATGTGCCCAACCGTTGTGGCTTAGATCTAGGATACAAGTGTTAGTAAAATATGTTCCTTGCCTTGTAGGGGCTCTCAGCTTTAGTTGGAACCAAGGGTACGAAGCATATAAAAGAAAGCAGACCCTTAAAATTCTAACAGTGTAGTGTGATACATATTAATGGTAATTATGCTCATACAGAACACAAATTCTACAAAGGTAGAGTCCTGATTAGGGTCAAAGGAGGCCACAGAGAAATGGTGAAATGTTATGTTTAGAGGATAACTAAAGAATGGGAAAATAAACCGGTGGGGAAGAACATCCCATGCAAAGCAACCCATGTAAGGGAGCTTGACAGGGAGTGTGGGGCATGAGGTTATATTGAGGTTCCAGTGTAATAGTCAGGTTTGTAACTATATACATATGCCAGCAGCACAGCTGATCATGTAAAAATGTTTAGATTTGAATAATTCACACTGTTTTTTGCTGTGATCCAAGTCAGTTAATTTTTATTAAGATAACAAATGTCCAGAGGTTTTTTTAGAATGTACTTATGAATGTGCTAGGGTTTTTGGTGGGTGGTATATTCTATAGATGGTAAATAGATAATCAGTTCTTTACTGAGATACTGATTTTATGTACTTGTGTGTATGCACATTGATTTGAAAAAAATTCCAGCATTCCCTTGTATATATTTGTCACAGCATTACTAAGGGGATCTTAAAAGTTCTGTCCAACTAGTATAGAAAGAGTTTACTTTGTCTGGTTTTTACTATCCTTAACAAAAGAGATTATTATTTTCTTGGGGAGCCAATTTTATTTTCATCAGAAGGTAGATTTTCCACATTTACCTCAATGCTGATTAGCCAAGGGAGATGTGCTTTATATGACTGTATGAACATGATGCCTTCTACCTAACTTATTTGAAAAGCCTAAGATTAAATCAAAGTATTATCCTTTGCTTATATTGAGTCAAACATGGGCTATATTTAGGACGTTATGCTTGGAACATTTTTAGAAAAATACTCTGCTTTGATTATATGGTCCAGGGATTAATCTATTTTTATTTCTTATTGCAGATGGAGTCTGGTGGTACAGTTTTGAGTACCAACTGGTCTGATGTAGGTAAAAGGAAAGTTGAAATCAATCCTCCTGATGATATGGAATGGAAAAAGTACTAAATAAATTAATTTGCTATCACTGTATTGCATATATTTACCTATGCCCATTGTGTATTAATATCGCATTCTTGAATTTTGAACTCTGAGTATCTTTTTGAAAGGTTATACCTCTTTACCTCTTTGTGCTTTAGAAATTATTTTCCTTCCAGGTGTTCTAAGAGTCTAATGGAGAACTAAGATCATATTTTAAAACTTTTGTCCTTAAGGATTTCAGACATGCTGAAATGGAATGAAGTATCATTTGCTACTAGATAGATTAGTTCTACCTAGTTATGGAAGTGGAAAAATCATCAGTGGGATATCTTGGGTTATTGCCTTATTTTTGATGGAGTATTCTGTTAATAATTTATTAGATTTGGCAGTTTTGGGCGAGCATGGATTTTTTTCACCTTCCGTGTTACGTTGTTTGCTTTTAAAAACTGCTTTTGGATGGAGTTGTAAATACAGTTTTTCTATGAAGAAGTTTGGTTTATTTACCTTTTTCTTAAGTTTTGTAATGAGAACTTTGAGAAATTATAACAGGGAATTCTTATTTGGTTATTTTTATGGGAAATATTTGTAGTTACACTGAGATTTTGGTCCTTACCTTCCAAATTCCTGTATAAAACATAGACACCTGAGTTTAACATGCTGCAAATTTATCCATACTGAAGGCTAATCTGTGAAATTGGGCCAAAGAGTGATTTAGGAAAGCCCAACACTACTTCTTGCTGGGGTTCTTTTGTTGTTGATTTTTTTTTTTTTTTTTTGGCCACATCAGGAGGCTTGAAATTACTGGTGGTTTGTTTTGTTTTGAGGTTTTGTTGTTTTTGTTTTTCTGTATTTTTTTCTTTATTAGAATATTTCTTTTCTCACATCCCAACGATTACTTTGGTTTCAGTGGTTTAGGCTAGCTGCTGAGAGGGTAATTTAATAGGTATATATTTAGTATGTACTCTGTTTCTAGAGTAAATAGATACCATGGGAATACAAAAAGTAAAGACACGATCATTAACTTCAAAGAGCTTATAATCTAGCAGAGAGAAACTTAACATTCATGAAAGAATTATGGAATGGCTGATTGCTGAACTCATTATAAATACAGTCTTGAGACAGAAAAATAGTGTTTTATGATTAAAATTCTTTGCGGTCTCAGCTGTTACAAAGTATAGGCCATTGATGACCTGTAGGTCTAACTTTGCTTTTTGACCATAATTGTTGAATTGTTGAGGTTGATGTCTGTTAGGTCTCACAGTGTGGCAAGGCATTCCTATACCCTCATAGCTGAGGATAGGGTGAATCAGAGGTGAATCAGCCATTGGTTCAGCCTCCCAAAGAGTGAGAATTCAGTCCCTTCGATCTAGTCATTTGATTTGAAATGTAGCAGGGTTCATGAGGAAAATGGTGGTGGGGTGATATCTGACTTTACCCAAACCTCTTACAGCCTGTTAATGCACCTGGGAGTTTTCACTTGTCCTTTTGCCCACTTAAGACTACAGGCTACTTTTTTGGTTCTTCAGCACTGAAGGAAAAGGCAAAATTAATTTCTTGCTTGTGTGAATTTCTGGAATTTTCTCCTTAAGGAAATTAGATAGTAGTTTTAGTATTCTGTATGTCACAGTTTCTCAATACCATTAGTCCTAAGGGGAGGTAGGGAGGCCAGTGCTACAGATATGACAAGTTGGGCATACAGCACTAGCCCAGAGACAGGAATCCTAGCTTCAGCAAATCTCTGCCACTAATTAGCTTTATACTCTTCAGCAGGTTTAGCCTTTCTATGTGTTAGTTCCTTTATTTGTAAATAATCTTTAGGTCCTTAGAGTTAAAATTAAAAGTCCATGATCTAAATAAGAAACATTTTTGTTGCTTAAGAGCAGCTTTTTTCTTTCTTAGGAATGACACTATTGTAATAGAAGTTGATTTAAAAAAAAATTCTAGTACTAGTTTTGCTTGTACTTTACCAAGGATACATTATATCTAAAGTATGCTTATCTGTTGGCTAGATTTGCTTAATGTTTGGGATTCAGGATTTTGCTGAGCCAAATGAAGTTCCTAATATACATGACTATAAATGGAGCTGGTCCAAGTACAACAAATTTATGGGTAAAGAGGGGACTTATGAGAAGTAGGTTAGACTGCTGCCCTAAAATACCACTCTGAAGTACTGCTTCTCTTTCACCCTTTAGATAATGAGAATTTTTAGCCTGCAGAAAGTTAAAAAAACAAAAAACCAACAAACCCATCATTTCAATTAAGAGCCTCTTTATCCTTATGCTCTATATTCTCAGCTATTAATTGCTCTCTCTTTCTAGACTTCCATTTTCAGTTCTTAAATTTTGGTTTTCTTAGTGTTCTGGTTAACCTTTTGTTTCTTTAGAAGGTACATTTTTTTTCTCCTAGTATTTCTTATTTTCCTTTTTAAGGTTTAGTCTTGGAATATGTTTTTTTCTTAGCTTTTTCATCTGTTCTCCTGATTTTTGTAATCATCTGCACCTTGATGACTTCCCAGAATTCTCACACTATCATCAAAGAATTTTGAACAGGATAATCTGCTTCTTTGAGCTCTTCTATCAAGTAATCTCTTTAGATGGCTGTACAAGGTCAATTTTGATAATTTTCTGTCATGTGTCCTAACCCATTCAGAGTTGGTTGCCAGTTATAACAAAGTTCAGTCTTCAGCATTGGCAGTTACAGGCCACTTTAAAAAATAATTGGTTTTCTCTGTCTTTATATGGAATGGAGAGAAAGGAGGGTTTGCATTGATAACTACATTTTTAAAATTATTTCATCTCGGGGCGCCTGGGTGGCTCAGTCGTTAAGCGTCTGCCTTCGGCTCAGGTCGTGATCCCAGGGCCCTGGGATCGAGCCCCGCATCGGGCTCCCTGCTCGGCGGGAAGCCTGCTTCTCCCTCTCCCACTCCCCCTGCTTATGTTCCCTCTCTCTCTGTGTCTCTCTCTCTCAAATAAATAAATAAAATCTTTAAAAAAAAAAAAAAAAAAATTTCATCTCTTAGATTTGTGATAGTCACTAACTTCAGAACATTGAATGATTATTGTCTCCCTGAGGCTAACTATTTAGAACAAGGGAGAAAATTGAATTCTTATAAATATATTTATAAATTTATATCTATAAATTTTATAAATTTCAAATATTTAAAGTGGGGTATGTCAATACATTAATATAAATAGGTAGAGATTTTAATTTAGTTCAGAACTTAAATATTTGTTTGGCTATCCTTACCCATTTTACTTTCCTTTTCTCCTTCCCCAATTATCTACATATCAGAATAGGTCATTGATCTCTGAGATCTCTCACTGATTCAGAGCAGTATTGCCTATTAATTTACCATCTGATCTGCCTAATGAACTTTAATTGTATTAGGATCTTCCTTGTCCAAATTAGTGTGTATTTCTCTGACTTGTAGCTATTACTGACATTTCCAAAAATATTCAGAGAATTTCTGGGTGGGTGGTTGGTTATGAGAGCTACTTTACTTTTTAACCACCTCTAAAGAAGTTTACCTTTAGACATTCATACCTGTTGTTATATAGTCTCATAATAATATGGATTTCGGTTATCTGTGCCTCGGAGAAACCAAGGAGAGGAGATAATAAAAGCTTAAAAGGACAAAATAATGGTGTCTGTGCCAAAAAGAGTTAAGTAGTTCTAAATGAGAGATCATCAACATTGATCTGGTTTCCGTTGTCTCCAATTATGCATATTCTATTGTAGGTTCATTTTAAACCAAGATATTTGATTTTGGAAATAAACTTGTGGGTAAATTGGAAATACTGATTTACTCACAGTTGTTACTGTTTGGGACCATCCTTATGATTTGCTTCTGAAGTTAACCCTGAGCCTCTCTTCCTACCTCAGTAAACTTGCCCCCCAAATCAAGCTAAAATCCTATACCTTGCTAATCCATTAGGACAGTAACAGTGGTAGCAATTCTGTACTAGTACATTTTATGGGCCAGGTGTCACTAAGTGCCATATATACACTACCTCATATATAACAGCCTTGTGAAGTAGTGAGGCCAAAGTTAAGTTCTTTGCCCAAATTTACTCCACTGATAAGTGATGCAGCAGGGATTTGAACCCAGGCCTTTCAGACTCCAGTGCCATGTTGTAACTCCCTCTTGAGGCTTATGAGTTGGGTGTACAATGAGTGATTTTTATTAACTACCTATCTGACAATGAAGCCGAAAATGTATATGTTGAATTATTTAATTCTGCTTGTATGTGGGCTGGGAAGGTATTTTCCTTCTGTCTTTGTCTGTCTTTCTTTTCTTCTTTTCTTTTCTTTCTTTCTGAGAGAGAGCAAGTGTGGAATGGGGAGTGGCAGAGGGAGAGAGAGAATCCCAAGCCAGCTCCATGCCCAGCACAGAGCCTCATGCGGGGCTCATTTCCACAACCCCAAGATCATGACCTGAGCCAAAATCAAGTGTTGGACGCTCAGCCAACTGAGCCACCCAGGTACCCCCGGAAAGGTATATTCGTAAATGTCAGAATATTATCAGTTTCCTAAGTAGGAAACTTACTAGGAATCCAAACCTCTTGCTTCTTAAAGAAGGTAGTATAAGCAAGTTATCTTGATTTGTGTTGCAGGTGCTGTGTTTTTTGTTTTTTTTTTTTTTAATCAAAATTCTTTCATCTCTTAGATGAAACAAGATACCCTTAACAACTGTCGCAGGTATAAGAAGACTGGCACATCATGCTGATCAAATTCTTAGGATAATAATAATATCCACCTCGTGAGCTGTTAGGAGTTAAATGAGTTGTTTATTTTAATCCAGAAAAAACTAAATTTGTGTGTGAACTTAGAGTATGAAGTCGTATTTTGCCTCAGAAATATTAATATTTTTAATTACAGAATGCTAGGCACAGATCCTACTGATGTTAAAAAAATGATATATCTGTATTGTATTCTAAAATCCAAAATTCTGAATTGTAGAAACACATCTGACACCAAGGGTTTGGAAAGAATTAGGTACCTGTATATTTAAAGTACAAAGAGCAGTGCTTAATATTACAGATCATGTCAGGTTTTTTTTTTAAGATTCTGTTTATTTATTTAGAGAGCATCTCAAGCAGACTCTGCACTGTGAATGGAACCTGATGGCAGGGCTCGATCTCACAACCTTGGATCATAACCTGAGCCGATATCAAGAGTTAGACACTTAACTAAGCAACCCAGGTGCACCCCTGTCAGATTATTTTATATGCATTTAGGCTGAGGCTTAAATCCTGTAGAAAGCCTTTTTGTTATAAGTTCAATCCTATCAGATTCAAGATTCTGTTTGAGGAAAGTATCAGCTAGTTAAAAATTTTATACTTTGGAAGCATTAGAGTTCATAGGAAAAGTCTTTAATTTGAATGAGTAATTTTAATTAAGCAGAACTTAAATATGTATATATTAGTGGTATTTTAAAAAGAATCATGAAGTGTACTGGTGGTAGAAGATACAAACTAGGTAGAATATTAAGGGACTTCTTTTTAGAAATTCTTTGGTTTTAATTCCATTTTAATTTAAATGTCAAACCAGTAAAACTGCTAGGATTTATAAAAACAAGGTACAAAATCATACCACTTGTAAACCATGAATTCTGTCCTGTTATTTCCATTGGTATAGAGAAGCTGGTGTTTTTATAAAAGAAACTGATGTTTTATAAGAGTCAATCCTATTTTCACACCAAAGAATGGGGAGTGTCAACCTTAAAAATAGCCAGTTATTTTACCAGCAAAATGAGTTTATTCAGGAATAGCAGAAGAAATGCAATTTGGAACATTCCAACTGTGGTAAACCATAGGCAAGTCCCGGAATGAAGAAGAGGGGTTTGCTTTTATAGACGAAAGGAAGAAGTTGGAGGGGGAGTTTTTGAACAAACGTTTGGTGGGGGAGAGGAATTCGGGGTTGTGGCAACTTCTCATTGGCTGGCCAGGAATCAGGTTTTCGGCATTGAGTGATTTTGTCCCTCAGTGCCAGGAAGGACCTTTTTTGGTTATCATGTCCCACGGTGGAGAGAAAGTGCACAGGTGGGAAACCATTTAGGCCACATTTGAGTGAAAAGGAAAGGTAGGAGGGAGAACTCAGGCATTTCCAATCTAAAGTCTTTATCTTGTTAAGTGTTGTAAGCATGGGAGATCACTAAAACTTTGAGCTAGAATTACCCTATTGGACATTTTTACAAAGGGTTGGTGGCATCGGGTACAAAGCTTAATAAGAATTATACAAAGCAGAATTGAAAGTAATAATGACAAGTCCAGTTTGTTCAGTGCTTGTAAACCAGGAGCCCAAACATGAAGGTAACCAAACCAGATGAAGAGATCAAAGGATTGTTAAATGAAATTTGTTGTAGCAATGTGTTAACTCCCTAATTTTATGCAGTTGGATTTCTACCTCCCCAGAGGAATTTATCCATGTGCAACATATGGTATTGGCAGTCACATAAACACCTCCTCATTCAGCAAGTACACAGTCAAGGGCTGTACGATTAGCCAAAACTACTCTAGCCATCAAGTCAAGTGATTGTTGGTGGGCTGCTCTTGGCTTGGCAGCACAATTGGGTAGCTCTCATGTTGGAGAGATTTTGGATAATGCAATCCTTGGCACTTCTTCTGACCTTAAGGGAGGCTCTCTCTACGTAGGCAAACTGGGAGTCCTATTTGCTTCCTGGAAGTTCCAATTTAAGATGACCATGGAGGCTTAATGGGGTAGACTAGTAGTAGGCTTCTTATTTGTTACGAAGAGAAAATAGGACAGTAAGTACAGTAAGAGCACATTGTCCTTTCATTGTCCAGCTGTCAAGATAAGTTGCCCAAGCATAGGGGCAATTCACCAGAACCTCCACATGTAAAGGAGTAGCTGGGATGTGTATATATGACTTCCTCTTAAGTATTAGCATTTATGGACCCATTGGTCAATATAGAGGTGTTTGCATCATTCAGCCAAGAGGCAAATGCCATATTACATATTGAAAGACCACCGAGATAACATGGGTTTGACAGCAAACCTGCAAATGATTTGACTACGTTGACTATTTATATCTTTCATACATGTATTTGATGGATCACATTCTCCGATCCCAGGGTTGGGTTAAATTGAGGCAAGGAATGGTGGTATGTGGATTTAGTATTCCAACTTTATATAAAAGGGACCTGTGGGACAATTCAGGCCTATAGTGGCACCTGGGATTCCAACAAACTTACTTACAGGGTAAACTAAGGGGTCACTGCTGTCTTGGATAGATAGTGGTTTCGGATGACAAATCTAGTAATTGGAGCAGCTTACCCCTTTTTCAAGGTACTGGGAAATGTTGAGAAAGGCATTACCCTTCCATGAAGGGGAGAAGAAAACGTGAGAACAAGCAAGGGAAAGAAGGTATACAGGCCTGGTCCAGTCATCTCAGGAAAGCTGTTGTCTGTTTCGACTCCTGGAAGTCTTGGCTTTCAGGTCACCAGTTGGTGCATAGGTCCAGTTGGGGTTTGGTGCTTTCTTTAGATGGGATACATGGATCCAGAAGTCTGTTTCTGGCGTTTGGTGGCTAAGAATTGGGCCTTTCCAGCAAGATTGAAGGGAGTCTTTGTAGAGATGTCATTTACAATAGATTAAATACCTGAGTTACAAGGAGTGATGCTTAAGGTCTTTGTCTTCCCGGAGTGTGCTGTGGGAAGATTGTTCTACTAGAGCTGGTTATTTCCATCAGAAGTAATTAGACCTTGATAGTATTAAAGCACGTTTCCTTTTCATTGCGGTGAATCAGAGAAGCAGGAGCTATGTGCATTGGGTGCCCTGAGGTTTCCAGATTGCAAATGAGCTGTGTTCCTGAAATTTAAAAGGACTAATGGCAATGCTTTTGGCCTGAGTATTTAAAAGGGTCTCTATAAATCTTGCCAGTGGAGCCTTAATGATGCCATTAGTGCATTTGATTAGCTGAGGATTGAGGGTGATAAGCACAATGAAAGTGTAGTAGAATGGCTTAATGAGCACAGGCCTTTAAAGCCCTTGACCAGAGAATTGAGTTCCCTTGCCGCTATAAAGTTCCAGGGGAGTTCCCCAGGTAGGAACAATTTTTTTTTTTTTTAAAGATTTATTTATTTATTTGAGAAAGCACGTACGTGCACATGAGCGGGACTAAGGGCAGAGAGAGAGAATCTCAAGCAGACTCCCCACTGAGTGCGGAGCCCAACTCAGGGCTCAGTCTCAGGACCCTGAGTCATGACCTGAGCCAAAATCAAGAGTCAGATGCTCAACCTACTGAGCCACCCAGGCACCCCCAAGACAATCCTTTCTAATAGTATTTTAGCCATGGAAAAGGCAGTAGTTTGCCTAACAAGGAAAAGCTTCAGTACAGTGAGAAAACATACAAACTATGACTAAAACATATTTATAAGACTGGAGCTAGGGAGAGATTGACTGAAATTCATTTGCCAAACTTTGAATTGTCCATTGGGCAATTTAAAATGTCCAGGAGCGAGGCACCTGGGTGGCTTAGTCAGTTAAACGTAAACGTCTGACTCTTGATTTTGGCTCAGGTCATGATCCTCAGGATTCTGAGGTTGAGCCGCGCATCACGCTGTGCACTGGGCATTGGAGCTTGCTTAAGATTCTCTCTCCCCCTCCACCCCCCACTTACACGACAGCTAAATAAAGTGTCCAGGATCAGTACAGATAATATTCCTTGGGTTGTATTTGGAGCAGGTGGAGCAAGCAAAGTAGGCACTTTTTATGTCTTAATTGATAATTCCCCACTAGTATTGGTTCATAATGGCTATCATTTTGTCAGAAGACCAATAATTCAAAGCATATACGGTATGAAAAATTTTTTAAAGATTTTATTTTTATTTATTTAGAGCACACGAGCATGGCAAGGGGCAGAGGGAGAGAGTCTCAATCAGAGTGCAGAACCCAGTGCAGGGCTCGATCCCACAACCCTGAGATCATGATTTGAGCCGAAATCACGAGTCAGGTGCTTACCTGACTGAGCCACCCAGGCATCCCCGGTATGAGAATTTTAAGACCTGGTATGACTAGGTTTCTACTATTTGGCCAAACCAGAGTTGTCTCACTTAAAGAACCAACAGTTACTAGACTTCTGATTTTATTTTTCCTTTTCTGAGGCCAATTTTTGAGCATTGCTAGTCAATTTTTCTACATTATCATTTGGGAGAAGCATTTACAGAGGTTTCCCGGTGCATATAAAATTTGTTTATGCTATACTGTAGGCTGTTAAGTGTGTAATTGCAGTATGTCTGAAACAACATGTATCTTAATTAAAAAGTGCTTTATTGCTGGGGCGCCTGGGTGGCTCAGTCAGTTAGGTGTCTGCCTTTGGCTCAGGTCATGATCCCAGGGTCCTGGGATCGAGTCCCGCATCGGGCTCCCTGCTCCAAGGGGAGCCTGCTTCTCCCTCTCCCTCTGCTGCTCCCCCTGCTTGTGCTGTCTCTGGAAAAAAAAAAAAGTACTTTATTGCTAACCATCTAACCATCTTCTGAGCTTTCAACAAATCAGTCCTTCTGCTGGTGAAGGTTTTGCCTTGATTCTGATGGCTGCTGACTGATGGGGGTGGTGGTTGAAGATTGTGGCTGTGGCATTTTCTTGAGACAACAATGAAGTTTGTAAATTGACTTTCATAAATGATTTCTCTGTAACATGTGATGCTGTTAGATAGCATATTACACACAGAACTTCTTTCCGAATTGGGAGTCAGTCCTTCCAAACCCTGATGCTGTTTTATCAACTAAATTTATGTGATATTGTGAGTCCTTTGTTGTCATTTCAACAATCTGCCCAGCATCTTCACTAGGAGTAGATTTCATCTCAAGAAGCCACTTTTTTTGCTCATCCATAAGAAGTATTTCTTCATCTGTTAAAGTTTTATGATGAGATTGCAGCAGTTGTCACATTTTCTGGCTCCACTTCTAATTCTAGCTGTCTTGTTATTACCACCAAATCTGCAGTTATTTTCTACACTGAAGTTTTGAACCACTCAAAGTCATCAATGAGAGTTGGAATCAGCTTCTCTCAAGCTCCTGTTAATGGTGATATTTCGACCTCTCCCCATGAATCACAGATGTTCTTAATGGCAGCTAAAATGGTGAATCCTTTCCAGAAGGTTTTCAGCTTCCTTTGCCCAGATCCATCAAAGGAACCACTATCTTTGGCAGTTGTAGCCTTATGAAATATATTTCTTAAATAATAAGACTTGAAGTTAAAATTATACCTTGATCTATGAGATGCAGAATGTATGTTGTATAAGTTCTTTATGTATTTGGGTATTAACCCCTTATCAGATATATTGTTTGCGGATATCTTCTCCCATTCAGTAGGTTGCCTTTTCGTTTTCATGATGGTTCCCTTCACCGTGCAAAAGCTTTTTATTTTGATGTAACCCCAGTAGTTTATTTTTGCTTTTGTTTCCCTTGCCTGAGGAGACATCTAGAAAAATGTTGCTAAGGCTAATGTCAAAGAAAGCACTGCCTATGTTTCTTCTAGGAGTTTTATGGTTTCAGGTATCACATTTAGGTCTTTAATCCATTTTGAGTTTATTTTTGTGTATGCTATAAGAAAGTAGTGGTCCAGTTTCATTCTTTTGCTTTTAGCTGTTCAGGTTTCCTAGTACCATTTATTGAAGAGACTGTCTTTTCCCTGTTGTTTGTTCTTGCCTCCTGTATCATAGATTAATTGATCATAGAAGCATCAGTTAGTTTCTGATCTCTCTGTTCTTTTTCATTGATCTGTGTGTCTGTTTTTGTGCCAGTACCATACTGTTTTTACTACTGCAGTTTCATAGTATATCTTGAAATCTGAGATTGTGGTATCTTGAACTTTGTTCTTCTTTTTCAGTGTTGCTTTGGCTACTCAGGGTCTTTTATGGTTGCATACAAATTGTAGTATTGTTTATTTTAGTTCTGTGGAAAATGCTGTTGGTATTTTGACAGGGATCACATTAAATCTGTAGATTGCTGTGGGTAGTATGGACATTTTAGCAATATTCTTCCAATCCATGAGCATGGTATGTCTTTTCATTTGTTTTGTCTTCAATTTTTTCATCCGTGTTTCATAGTTCAGAGTACAGGTCTTTCATCTCTTTGGTTAAGTTTATTCCTAGGTATTTTACTCTTTTTGGTGCAATTGTAAATGTACTTGCTTCCTTAATTTCTCTTTCTGGTACTTGATTATTAGTGTATAGAAATGCAGTCAATTTCTGGGTATTGATTTTGTTTTTTGCAACCTTACCGAATTTATTATTCTCATAGTTTCTTGATGGGAGTCTTGAGAGTTTTCTATGTATGTCATCTACATATAGTGTCAATTTAACTTCTTCCTTACCAATTTGGATGCTTTTTATTTCATTTTCTTGTCTGATTGTTGTGGCTGGGACTTCTAGTACCATGTTGAATAAAAATGTCAAGAGTGGACATCATTATCTTGTTCCTGATCTTGGAGGAAAAGCTCTCAGTTTTTCACCATTGAATATGATACTAGCTGTGGGTTTTCCATATATGGCCTTTATTATGTTGAAGTATGTTCTCTTTAAACCCATTTTGTTGAGAATTTTTATCATGAACAGATGTTGAACTTTGACAGATGTTTTTTCTGCATCTGTTGAAATGACAGATTTATCTCCTACTAACTTTGAGCTTTGTTTATTCTTTTTCTAGTTCCTTTAGGGGTAAGGTTAGATTGTTCAAGATTTTTCTTGTTTCTTGTGGGAGGCCTGTATTGCCATAACTTTTCCTTTAGAACTGCTTTCCCTGTGTCCTAGAGATTTTGGACTTGTGTTATTTTCATTTTTTTTTTTTTTTTTTTTAAGATTTTATTTATTTGAAATAGAAAGCAGGAACAGGAGGAGAGGCAGAGGGAGAGGGAGAAGCAGACTGCCCGCGGAGCAGGGAGCCCGATGCCGGGCTTGATCCCAGGACCCTGGGATCATGACCTGAGCTGAAGGCAGACGCTTAAATGACTGAGCCACCCAGGTGCCCCTATCTCTCTTTTTAAAAAGATTTATTTATTTACTTTAGAGAGAGGAGGAGGTGGGGAGGGCAGAGGTAGAGGGAGAGAGAAACCCAGGCGGACTCTGTGCTGAGTGCAGAGCTCTACATGGTGCTTGATCTCCTGACCCTGAGATCGACCTGAGCGGAAACTACGAGTCGGATGCTTTAACCCAGGTGCCCCATTTTCATTTATCTTCAATTATTTTTTTGTTTCATCTTTGATTTCTTGGTTGACCCCTTCATCGTTTAGTAGCATGCTGTTTAGTGTATGCTGTGTACATTTGATAAGTTTCAACTTTTTATAATAGATTTGTGTGTATTTTATGATAGTAAATGATAAAATAGGCTAGTAATCATATATATTTTTTGCATTCATGACATATACCTTGTTTTTAATTTTTTCAGTATCTCTAGACTATGCAATTTGTTCATTTTTTCAGATTATTGCAAATCCCCCCAAAATTTTCCAGTGTATTTATTGAAAAAAAAATGTGTGTGTGAGTGGGCCCACACAGTTCAAACCTTTGTTGATCAAGGGCCAACTGTACATTGAAAACGTTTTGCTTAGTGGAGCCACCTAATTAATTAGCTTAGCTAGATCTTCCAGGTAACTTGATCCAGCTTCTATATCAGTACTTGGTGCTTCATTTTGCACTTTTATGGTATGGGGATGACTTGTTTCCTTAAATCTCCTGAACCAACCTGCCAACTTCAAACTTTCCTGCAGCTTCCTCACCCTCAGCATTCATAGAATTGAAGAGAGTTGATGCCTGCTCTGGATTAGGTTTTCTTAAGGGATTGCGTGTCTTGTTTGATCTATCCAGACTACTAAAACTTTCTTTGCATCATCAATAAGGCTATTTTGCTTTCTCATCATTCGTGTGTTCACTGGAATAGCACTTCTAATTTCCTTCAAGAACTTTTCCATTGCATTCACAACTTGGCTGACTGGCACAGGAGTCCTAACTTTCAGCCTGTCTCAGCTTTCAGTATGCCTTCCTAAGTTTAATCATTTCTAGCTTTTCATTTACAGTAAGACATGTGACTCTTTCTTTCACTTGAACACTTAAGAGGCCATTGTAGGGTTATTTGTCTAATTTCAATGTTGTGTCTCAGAGAATAGGGAGGACTAAAGAAAAAGAGATATGGGCGAATGGCTGGTTGGTGGAGCAGTCAGAACACACACAGTTACCAGTTCAGTTCACTGTCTTATATGGGTGTGGTTTGTGGCACCCCCAAACTATAATAGTAATGTCAAAATAACTGATCACGGGCACCTGGTTGCCCAGTTGGTTAAGCATCCAACTCTTGATTTCAGCTCAGGTCACGATCTCAGTTGTGAGATCAAGTCCTGCGTTGGCCTCTGCCCTGGCTGTGGACCCTGCTTAAGATTCTCTCCCTTTCCCTCTCCCCTACCCACGCTGTCTCTCAAAAAAAAAAAAGAAAAGATAACCGGTTACAGATTATTATAACAAATACAGTAATAGTGCAAAACTTTGAAAGAGACACAAAGTGAGCAAATGCTGTTGGAAGAATGGAACTAACTAGTAGACTTGCTTGGAGGTGGGATTGCCACAGACCTTCAATTTTTTAAAAACACATTATCTTGGAAGTGCAATAAAACAAGGTATGCCTATTTTGCGGTGTTGCCCTCAGGTAAAATGCAGGCCTGAGTAAGACCATACAGTTCAGCCTCTTGGGCTAAGGTGGCCAAAGGCAAAGGTACCATTTTCACCTTTTAAATAAGTACCGTCAGTAAACCATGGAGTCAGTGCTATCCAAAGGAGTTTCCTGTAAGTTTTCATGGAGGGAGTCCATTCATAATAAGCAGTCATGAGAAGTTTTATCAGTGGAGGGGAAGAGAAGAGTAGTAGGATGAAGGTTGCTACAGCGAGAAAGATTTATACAGTAGTCTCCCGCCCCTCCCCCCCACCCATCCCTTATCTGCATGGGATGCTTTCCCAGGACCACCAGTGGTTGCCTGATACAGCAGGTAGTACTGAACCCTATACATATACTATGTTTTTTCTATATGTACATACCTGTGATAAAGTTTAAAATATATGAGATTGGGACGCCTGGGTGGCACAGACAGTTAAGCATCTGACGCTTGGTTTTGGGTCAGATTATGGTCTCAGAGTTGTGAGATTGAACCCCGCGTTGGGCTCCACGCTTAGCATGGAATCTGCTTCAGATTCTCTCTCCTTTCCCTCTCCCCCCCTGCCAGGCACTCTCTCTTTCTCAAATAATAAGTAAATTTTTCTAAAAAAAAAAAATAACATATATGAGGTTAGTGGCAATAAGAATAGTTATAACAATATACTGTAATAAATGTTATGTGAATGTATTTTTCTCTCTCAAAATACCTTATTGTACTGTACTCCTTTTTCCTGTGATGATGTGAGGTGATACAGTGCCTACGTGATGAGATGAGTGATGTAGGCATTGTGACACAGTGTTAGGCACTGTTGACCAGTGGCAGACTTTCTAATAATAAATGCAGAAGGATAATCACCTGCTTCAGATGATCCTGGATCATCAAGCCCTGACATTGTCAATGATTGGGGGTACTTAAAAGTTGAAGAGTTTTTTCGCCTAAAACTTTTGGAAGAACATTGTAATTGGAATTTGTTGTCTCTTTTTAACTATCAGAGTGTTGCTGCAGAGATTGTAATCCTTCAGGGATCATACAGATGACTTTAATCCTGGGTTCCATTTGAGGATCATATTCTGTAATTTTGTCACTTAATGTCTGTGCAATTCAAAACACTTCAGCAAATTTTGGTAATGTCCACATTGCTGGTTCTGCTTTATTTTCTGCTTCAGTTTCTTCATCTTCTTCCTTTGTAAATGACTCAACAAGTTCTTTCACTTCCTCACTTGTTAACACTTCTAGATGTTCCTCGGTATGTGCTTCAACAAACTCATCAAATAGGTTGGCTAGTTCTACTCCACTAATTTATCTTGCTATGTGAAGGATTTTTTAACTTCTCCATCAATCCCGTGGAAGCCTTTGAAATCACTCATGACTTTACTCTATAAGCTCTTCCAGCAGTCATGTACAGTTTCTGGTTTTAATTCATTCATTGCAGCTTTTATGAATGTTACTATATCAGCAGTAGTGAATGACCTCAAGCATCGCGTTATGTCCAGATTACGGTCTGCATCAATTGCCGATGGAATGCGGTAAAATACAAGGCAGGTACATGTGGCCTTGAAAAACCTAATGATGTCCTGGTCAAGGGGCTAAAGCAGTGAGGTTATATTTGGAGGTAAGAGTATAACCTCATCATTGTCATTTAAATAGCAAACAGACTCAGGATAGCCAAGTGCATTGTCTGTTATTAAGAGGACTTTAAATTCCAAGTCTTCCTCTTCTGAGTATTTTTTCACTTCTGAGATGAAGCATTGGTGGAACCATTCCATAAATAAAATGGCTGTCACCCACGCTTTCTGATTATGTTACCAGAAGGCAGGCACATAATTTGTTTTTGTTTTTGCAAGCACATGGGTTCTTTCCTCTGTACACTACACCTGGCTTTATCATATACCCTGCAGCATTGTCACATAGTATCAGCGTTAATCTGTCCTTCCATGTTTTATGCTGTAGTGCCTCTTTTGCACTTTTATTAATGTAGGTTCTGTTGGCCATCTTCTTTCAGAAGAGCCCAGTTTCATTGCATTTGCAGACTTGATTTGGATGCTATCTTGTCTCCTTAACCAGCTTCTTCAGCTCTGCTAGGAGTTGAAACCACAGGTAAAGGGTACTGCTATATGAGGAGTGGTTAGCAGGAGGATTTCATATGAGGCGAGGCAACTAACTGACAGGAATTGAATATGATGAGAATTTAGAAGGGCTTCTCCTGAATAGGGAACAAGATTAGTTAGGAGGGATCCCATGATTATTTCTTCAGGGACCTTGACTAAACAGTGGCAGCAGTGGCTCTGAGGCAGAGGATGGGGTGTGCTCTTATGCCACAGGGTCTAGATGTTGGCCAGAATAACCTGTGGGCCAGTGGTGTTTCCCGTGTTTTGGGGTGAGTACCCCAAGGGCATTCCTCTCTGTTCATTATGTAAAAAGGAAAATGGGAAGTTGATCATCGAGATGTCCAAGGGTAGGGGGATTTGTTAGTCTTTCATTTAAGACTAAATTATTTTGGTCTTAACCAAATAATAGGGTCAAGTTTGTTGTTTTTTAGTAAACATATAGGGGTTGGTCCATAAGAAAGAAGTTTAGAATTGAATTTTGAGAGTGGCCAAGAGAGAACCTTGTAATTGGTGCTTAGTTTTGGTTTTTGAGAAGTTTAGGAAGCCATGATACCCGTTTGGATCTAATCGTAGCCTCTGTTTCCAAAGTTAGGTGCTCTAAATACCAAACCTGAGTTTGAACGAATTGCCATTTTTCCTTGGAAACTTCGTGTCGCTATAAGGCTAAAAGGTGGAAAAGCAGAGAAGCAAGTCATCTACATATTGTAATAGGGCAGAGCTTCCAGGAAATTTTATATGATCTAGATCAGTTTTCAAGGTTTGTGAGAAGTACAGAGACTTTGAGTAGAACTTTGGGGGAGTACTGTCCAGGTGTATTGTCCTTCCCAAGTAAAAGCAAAGACATAGTGTCTGGTGTTATCCACTGAGATGCTAAAGAAGAAAACCATGGTGAAAAATTTGCTTTCAGCAGGTATAGAGACCAATAAAGGAGAGTATGGAGATTGGGAACAACTGGATGGCGAAGGATGACTGTACTCTTTATGGCTTGGAGGTCCTGCACAGATCTCCATTCTGCAACCATTTTTTTTTTTTTTTAAACAGGTAAAAAAGGGCTGTTGCAGGGACTAGTACAGGGGATGATGAGGCCTCAGGCCTTATAGTCTTTCATTGTGAGCTTAATACCCTGGACAACCTCCTTATTTATAGGGTATTGATTAATTCTAGGGAAAGGCTTTGATCCTAATTCTAGGATCTTAATAGGAGGTACACTGTGGCACTATGCCAATAACAGTTGAGGGTTTTGCCCATAAGGAGAGTGGTAGCTGGTTCAATAGGGACAAATGATCAGTGTCCTTGTAATTAGCTCTAGTGCCATCAGAGACGGAACAAATAAAACATGTTGCAGGATCGTGTGGTTCACCTATTTGGCTTTTTTGGTTGCTTTTTTCAAATTCTAGAATTATTTCCCCCTTTCAGGAGAAATTCCAGCATATTTTCTAAGAAATTTCAGCCCAGTCAGGAGGGGCGGAAGAGCTAAGGAGAAAAGGGTGGAGATATCTTGGCCTAAACAAAAGGGAATAGGTTTAGAGGTAGGAACCTGTTGAGTTTTATTGGAGGTTTTGGCTTAAGGGATTCCATGGCTGGTTTGATCTTCTATCCAGAACTATTTGAACTCTTTTAATATTTCAGGGCAGGGGCTGTTTAATAACAGTGAAGTTGAGCACCAGGTATAGCTTCAGTGTCAATAAGGACAGAGAGACATTCATTCTCAATCTGGAGAGTGGTTTCTTTGAGCTGATTAAGGGGAAGGATTGGGAAAAGCCCCTGTAGTTGCTTGGAGTTCCGACATTGGGGATTGGCAGGGCACTGGCAAGGCTGGCTAGAGGGCTGAAGGTACCTGGAGCACTTAAGCTTGCAACAGTCTTCTTTCAGTGCCTGGCCTTTTACAATAATGGCAGAGACCTAGGAAGGTTGTGTTTTTGTTTAGGGGCCTCCATTTGTTAGAGCTGAAAGTTAAGGATTTTAGTGGTCTTCCTCTTAGTTAACTCATCTAGGTGCAAGTGAGCTGGCTTGCTAAATTAACTAAATCTGAAGTGGACATAGTTTCCTATTCCATCCTGGTCCTTTTACCTAGAAGAAAAAGATCCTGGTTCAGCCCATTAATAGTGTTTTAAAAGGCTCCCCAAGTGGATTCAGTGAAGACTGGAATTTTCTTCAGAAACAGTTTGGAGCTGGCTATTATAATCATGCATGGGTTTACTGGACTTCTCTGTATAGGCCTGAGTCTTACTCTCTTTGACTCTCACAAGTATGTTTGAGTCAGATCTGTTCTTTGTTATTAAGTCACTATAAATGACCCGTTTCTTCCCCTGTGCGACCAGTTGCTTGGGTGAGGGGCTGGGGGTGGTGGCTTCCAACTTCGTATCTGCAGTATCTGGTACGTAGGGAATAGGCCCTCAGAATTTGTATGATGATGGATGCATTTGGTTATGGTCTTAATGCTGCATAGAATGTCCCTATTTTTTTCCATTTATTCTTTAAGTGTCCCCAGTGAGAATATCAGTACTCTTATGAAATGCCCCATTCTATGCCCTCTACAGGAACCTTTGCCACTCCAGCCGTGATGTGGAAGTGCCTTGTTTATGCCCCTTACGGCACCTCTCACAGCCCCTGGTTTTAGGGTTAGCTGCAGTTAGCTTTTTCACCTTGTGTGTCGTCCTTAGAGTGTTGTTTCCTTAGCTTTGGATCATTGATGCAGAGCTCCATGCCTTTCGCATAGTAGATAATCAAGTATTGGAACTGCTACTTTTCCCAAACTAGTATTTAAAATTTACTTTGTTTTTTATATCATGCCCTGGAAATTGATCACTTATTCATCAATATAGATAGAATAGTAATTTTTCAGTAGGTTTTTAACTCATGGCCATGAGAACTAAATCTAATTTGTTTTTATCTACATTACTAGAGGGAATAGCAGTTATTATGTAAGTAATCAAAACCAAAGTGATATCCATGTGTTTTTTGTTTTGTTAATTAATTTTTAGATTTCTTTTTCTTTTGTCCTAATTGTTTAAAACCAAAATGTATATGTTTTCTTAAAGATGGGACTGAAGTTTACTTTCTAACTGGGTTAGTCATTCTTCCAGAATGACTCAAGAGCCCAGGGAACTTGGGTAGCGTTAAAGAGGCAGAGAGGCCAGAGATTTATAAACCCAGGCATGGAATTGGTTTGGGCATATGGAAAGGTTTGGAAACCAAGAGCGAGTCAAGCAGTTTCATTTATAAACATACCAATTTCTGGATACAAAAATTTGAACTACTTGTATATTTTTTTTCTCAAAAACCTCCAAAGAAATTTTGAGATATTAAATACCATGTGACCCTCTTTGATGGGGGTTGCATACTTTATTTTTTAACAGTGTGAACACCTTTGAGATCTTTCTGTCAAAAGCTATGTATTTTTTAAGTGGGTTTTCACTTTAATACAGGTATTAGAAAAATATAGGTACGTGAAAAATATATAATTCAAGATATACCCATTCATTAATTCGTTGAATGCCAAGTATGTGCCAGACACTGTTCTAAGCACTAGGGATGCACTGGGGAGGAACCCAAAATTCCCTGCCTTTCATGGATCTTTGCTCATTAGAGAAATAATCAAAATGTGTGTTAAATGATGTTATGCTAAGGAAGACTAAATGTTTGAAGAGGACAAACTGGAGATAGAAGATCAAGTAAGAACTCAGCAGGTGACATTTGAACACAGACTTGAAGGAAGCAAAGGAGGGAGCTGTGCAGATCCTTGAGAAAGCGTACTCCCTGCAGAAGGAATGGCAGATGAGAAGGCCCTGATGCAGGAGTGAACCAGGGGCTGAGATTCCTGAGGGGGGGAGAAGGTAGAGTGGGGAGGTCTGGATCTGGTAAGGCCCTGCACAAGGGAGTACAGATGAGACGGTGGTTGCCAAGCCAGGGCTTGTTCTAGCTGATTATAAAATCCTGTTGTCCTCACTCAAAATTCTATCAGTTGTCATTCTTTTTGAAAATGTTCTTATTTTTACCAAGTGTGCATACAGTCAAGTTAAATTTACTTTATAACTCTAATAGGGATTGTTGTGGAGTTTTACTCTGAATATCTGGAAGTATTGATGTGAATGGATTTCAGTTTTGGTATATGACTTTATGGGTATATGGTCAGTCTCCATATTCACCTGCCCTTTCCTCTTCACATGTTAAATTACAGTAATATCCATTTTAGTGTAATCTGTGTTTAGCAAAGCTATTTCTTATCTGGAATGTAAGTATAGTTTATAGCAGAATAGATATGGAGTCAAAATTGAATTAAATAAAATGACTGGTTATGAACAGGGACTTAGGAATAAGTGTGGTATGGAGTTTTATGTGTAATAGAATTGTAAAAATCAGATCAGCAGGGCATGTTTTTATGGCCCATCTACCAAGACTAGAAATAGCTTTGGTACCTATTACTCCCTTAAACATGTATTTGCATTTCATCCCCTGTCAATACGAGGAGACAAAACAAATAAAAACGAAATCAGAAATTTAGAGCTGGAATGAATCTTAAATACTATCTAGTCCAAACCTTTGGTTTTACAAGAGCATTTTTTCCAGAGTGCACTCATAATACTGTTTTTTTTTTTCCCCATAACAATTCATTAACACAGCTCACACACATAGTTGGTGATAGAATCAGAATCTAACTCACTTAAAACTTTATTTCTCCTGGGCGCCTGGGTGGCTCAGTCGTTAAGCGTCTGCCTTCGGCTCAGGTCATGATCCCAGGGTCCTGGGATCGAGTCCCACATCGGGCTCCCTGCTTGGCAGGAAGCCTGCTTCTCCCTCTCCCACTCCCCCTGCTTGTGTTCCTGCTCTCGCTATCTCTCTCTCTGTCAAATAAATAAATAAAATCTTTAAAAACATGTACTGGCTTTCTGACAGTTGCCCCAAATATCAGGCAACTCAAAATTAGAGCATTAGTCAGATATTCTGTATAATATATAGCATAGTGGTTCTCAATGGTGAATAACCCTCACCTGGGAAGCTTGTTTTCTCGGGTTCCCTCCTGAGATTTTGCATCTGTAGGTTTGGAATAGGGCTGGGAAAAATCCATGTTTTTAATGACCTGGTGATTTTGAAGTGTGAAGGGCAGTGCCCTTAAAAAACACTGATTTCAAGGTGGTAGAGGAGAGACCATAGAAGTGATGTTAGCACTTAATGTTCTCTAATGCCTTATTTCCTATAAATTTCAGCTGCTTGGGTGCTTGTTCCTTTGTAGGATTTGTTTCCCTCTTATATGGATGTAAAGGCAGAGGAGAGACAGTCAATGATTATTTTTATTCCTCTGTCATTAGAACCTTAGGGTCATTATGATAAACTCATTGAATCCATATAACTGTGTGGTGTTGTACATGATGAAAGGAAATCTGTTTCAAAGTGAAACAAATTGAGAATAGTTGGACAAGATGCTAGCTTGTCACTGCTGAGATATTATTAAAGTCAAGCAGAGAATATTAGAAAACTCAATATTCATGGAGAGCCATGGCATAGTACTGGTGTATAATGAGGCACTATTTCTTCTTTAGCAACTGGAATGTTCTCAGATGCTGCCTGTCTGATTATGCATAGGTGCTAAGTGAATATTAAAAATTACGGGGCTGGTTGAGTAGGTCGAGTACCATGTGTTTTAGGTTGAGTATCATATATCCTGTGGAGATCTTTTAGCTAACTCAGTAACTAACAGGCAGGAATATGATTTTAATTGAAAAGAAACCACTTGCCTTTAAAAGCATTATGTTCTGCTAAAGGAAAGTTCATGCTTGACTAGTTTATTCCAGGTCTTTGGCTATGTCAGTATAAAGTGAATTCATTATATAAAAATGGATAATAGTCTGGGTTAATGGAATAGAACAGTTGAAAAGAGAACTTTTTACAATGAAATAATTTACCCCTTGGAAGTCTGAAGGACAGGAAGCCACCAAAATCATGTTTGGGGTTTTTTGTGGGTTTTTTGGTTTTTGTTTTTTTAAGTAATTGTAAGTAAATTTACAAATACAATCCTAGTTTTAAAAAAGTATATAGAGGTTATTTCAAGCTGTCTCATTGATATTCAAATTTTTGTAGCCATCTGAGAAAAAAAAGGTTGAGTTTTCTGGGGTTCTAACTCAATTGTAGGAATTTGATGTGAAGAGAATTTTTGTAAAGGAGCAGGCACAGAGAGAACAGGACTATGACAAGAACATCTGTAAAGTTATTACTAAGCTCGTACAAGGAACTTAGTGGGGAATACCTCTTAAAACAGTTTTTAATAATTTGGTTTTTTAATCTAATGACTTATTTACAGCTTAGTGGGTATACTGTTTCTAGTCCCATTACTGATTTTTATCACTCTGATGATAACATATATCCTAATAATGACTGACTCCTATATATTTTATTTTATTTTTTTTTTTATTTTTATTTTTTTTTTAAAGATTTTATTTATTTATTCATGAGAGACAGAGAGAGAGAGAGAGGCAGAGGGAGAAGCAGGCTCCCAAGGAGCAGGAAGCCCGATGCGGGACTCGATCCCAGGACACTGGGATCATGACCTGAGCCGAAGGCAGATGCTTAACCATCTGAGCCACCCAGGCGCCCTATATTTGATTTTAAAAACTATTAAGACATGGAAAAGATTCAGTAAGCCTAAAATCAGCTATTTGCTAGGTTTAGGTTATCCATGCAATAAATGTATATATAGATGTACTTATCTTTAAGAGGTAAGTACCTAAAAACTGTATGGAAGTTGATTACTTCTGAATGTAAACAGTATAAATAAAATCTGTAGCGATCCCTTTTATTGTTAAAAGTCAGACAACACTAACTTAACCTGTTTGTAAATTTGATTCTGAATACTATAGTGGGCTTTTTCCAAGTGTAACCTGTATATGCATATAGGATATGAGCATGCATATATGTCCAAAAGCCCTTCAGAAAGAGTTCACCTTCCTTTTATAAACTTCAAAACTCAACTGTGCCTGTAAAATGTTTTTGCTCACGTTTGCATCATTGACTCAAATTTACACCTTCATGTTTGAGATCTGCTACTAGGACTATCTATGCATGTAGACTTTTGTCAGCTCCCTCTTCCACCCCTCAATAAGGCAGTTAACTCTAAAAAATATTGTGACCCTTTCTATAAAATGTTCATAAAAATCAGCATATTCAGCTTATACAGAAATTAACTCATCCCCTACACACAAGGAATTTCTATTTTGTAAGAATGTAGCTTGTATATCAGAGCGCAATAAAATCTGGTGTGAGAAACAAACTGTTGAGTGGGTTAAGTGGTTATTCTGAATGTATTTACTTTTCTAGTGTCATTTATTTGAGGTGGTGGTGGAAGGAGGCATAAGGCGGAGGTTTTGACACGTTTTTAAAATTGCAGTGGACGTATGTTGGCATATTTTAGTGAGATATGTTAATGTAACAAACTACTGGAACCCAGCATGACCATTCATTTTCTTTGTGCTTATGCAGCAGCAACTATGACATTTAAGGCTGTACTAGCCCTGCCAGTCGAAGTGAGGACTTTGAAAATTAACCTCTGATGGCCAGAGGATTTGTTTACAACATTGCTGAAAATTAAATGAGTACCCATAAAATAATATCACATATCATAGATATAACATATACATACACAGTGCACACACACAGTTAAAATTCAGCACAGCAAACTGGGCTACATTTGCAGCTTTTAGATTGGCCTGGTTAAAGGTAATCCGGGGATTAGTACCAATTTGTGAAAAGTTTATATTCTGCAGTGTCTTCTTTTACTAAGTGTTCTTCCTTTGTACACTTGATTCTTCTCTTTCAGAGTAGGCCTTTCATTTTCTTCCTTGAACATAATTTGAGTCTGTCATTTCTACCCTTAATCCAACCTTGAATCTCCCCTCTGCCCTTAAAACATCAGTATTTTTTTTTCTATTAAGTTGACTTCCTTGGGTATTTCGTGGCTTTTCATAACACAGCATAACTCTTATTAATTATGAAGTAGACTATTCACTTCCCATATTTCTGTTTAATTATGGTACTTTGAAAAGGGAGTACCTTTTCAAGAGACAGCCTTCCTTCTCAAGACATGCTTTGCTCCTTACTAAGTCTGGCACCTGCTTCGTTCTGTCAAGGAAAGCTACCAAGTTTGGTCCATCTAAAAATGGAGACTTAACCAGCTCCCTCCGTGCCAGCAACCTTTATTGGTTTCCTGTTCCTTATCCACCAAATAAATAAATTCAAAGTTAACATGCAATGTAAGATATCTTCTGTCTACATTTCCATCTTAATATGTTCTACCTCAACCAGAATGCTCCGTTTGCCTGATTATATCATGCATCTTCACACCTCTGACTTTACTGAACTCCCTCTGCCTGGAATGCCCCTCCTCTGTCACCTTTACCTGGCTAACTCCTGCTCATCCTTGAAGACCTAGCAAAGGCATTCTCTTCCTCCAAGAAGCCCAGTGCTCCCATCTTTGTCAAGGCTTTTTGTGTACTAAGTCCCAATTATCCTCTGTCTCTCATGAGACCACAAGCTCTTCTGGGCTGGGATCACTGAGTCTTTTTGGTGGTGGTGTGTTTTGTTTTTTTTTTTCCCTTTTTATTTAGTTCTAGAATCAAGTACAGGTTGCTGGACAGTGAGGTTGGAGATGGTAGGCAGAACCATTGACACATATTTGCTTAGTTAATAGAGTAACAACCGTTTTAAAGACTAAACATGTAAAATTCCTATCTGTGCCAGAAGTAGCTGCTGCCTGAGAACAGTGTGACCATTAGACATATAATTCTGCATGTATCTTTCCTTTATATCTTTTTCATGCAGAGACCTAACTTACTGTATATGTTCCATTAAATGCAGACATACAAATGTTCATCTGATAACCAGGTTTGAGAAATTTTAAGATTTTACCAACTTAATTTGGCAGACACTAGATGTACAATAATAAGGTTTATTTAGAATAAGTGAGATCATGGTATCAAGACCTTTCTGTCATCTCTGAATCATTGTATTGTTTTGGAAAACTTTATTTTCCTTGAGAAGGTTCTTTGTCTCTCAAACTGTGGGATTCAAAACTAAAATGTCAAAAATACGAAATACCTGCTCATTTTCCTGATCTAATATTTCAGTTTCTAAAGTTTCTAAAGACAGTCCTTGTTCCTAAGAGACTTTATGTCATTATAAATAAGCCATTCCTCTCAGCCAGATCTGCCAAGCAGCACTGTCAGTCCTATTACTATGAGAGTAACTTAACTGGTAATTGGACTACATCACCAGCCTGATTTGTACTACAAAGGTAGCTATCACTCTGCTTCATGCCCAGTGACCACTTCCTGAACAGATTGAAAAGGATGTGAAGACCTGCTTTTCAGAATGTCAATGGAAGTCCTTTCCCACAAGTCAGATTTATCTTTGACTTCATTTTCCCACTTTATACTAATGCTCTTTTCCATGGGGTGACTCCTGACATAGGGCAGCCACCTGTTAATCACATGCCAGCACAAACTGTAAATTATAGATTTCCTGTGAGCTACCACCTTGAAGTTTATAGTGCTTGCTCTCGGGTAAATTCCATTATATGTCCCCTTTTACTTTTTTGTTTGTGTTTTTATGTGGGAACTTTGGAGCACATATGCAAGACTGGGAAGAACAATAAAGGTTAAGACCAATGGAGGAATTCTGTATAAATAACAACCAAAACCAATTTAATTACTTCAGTGACTTGATTAAAAAGAACTCAAGTGTACAACTGAGATCTTTGACATTGTGATTTTTCATGTTTATTTCAAAGTAGCTTGGGAAGTTAGTCTTATAAGTAGGCCTTATTGGCAAAGCAAAGCAAATAAAAAATAGCAAGTAATAAAAGGATGGTTATGGCATTTGAGAGTTAAACTACCCTTTCAGTACATTTGCACCTTCTGGATAAAAGTTCTACAAAGCAATTGAGAGCTTTTGTTAAAAGTATCTCGAATAACATGGCATAAAATACTTTGTGGTTCCTTCAGCATCAAGATGCCTCGTACTCTGGTTGTCTCTTGAGCTAGTTTTTATGGTGCGAGCACCTGGTAGATGAAGTGATTTCACACCATGCCCAAGATGCGGGCCACCCACCAGCTACATGGCATGACGACTCTGCACGCTGAACGGCAACCCTGATAATTATAAGGCCATGGGTAGTAGCCCCCCAGGGGTTCACAGATCTTCTGGCAATGAGTGTAGCTCCGTCTGCATTCTATACAGCAGATGCCTTCGTGGTCCAGTCTCGGGTCAAATGTCATGCCTTCCCCCTCCTGCTGCTGTCAAATAAAAGGTAATTATTTGTGTTTTCTTCATAATGAGAATTAGGTAGCATGCACATTATTTTAAAATAAGATCCTGAATGTTACAGTGGTATAAGAAATGAGCATAATTTTCTGTAAGAGGTTTTCAATCTTGATTATAACCTTATAATTCAGAATTCCTTCTAAAACATCAAGGAACCTCCATCTGTCACTGGCAGGAAGTTGGTTTTTTTGTTTTTAATATTACGAAGTTTTTCTATGCTTTTAATGAGCCATGATTCCCACTCAGTAGTGACTCAGCTTGTCTTAAGTTAGGCAAACAAAAAGGAAACATTCAAAAGTAGCATTTCTGCCACTACTAACTGAGTGAGTGGAACACTGGTGCCATTTTGTACTGGTGGCCTCCAGGGCTCTGGGAGCACCTTTTGAAAAGTCCTTGATCTAGGCTAACAGATTGCTGTTATAACTGCACTGGCTGAGAACACTGACATCATTTAGATTCTGCCGTCATTTCAGCCTGAAGGTGTCTGTAACACTCAGGAAAAGGCTCCATATAATGTCTAAAAATTCAAGACCACAAACTTTATTTTCTAGTTTCTATGTGCCATTATTACTACATAAACAAAATCATGGAGTAAAAATCACCTACACAATCCCTATTTTCACTGCCGGAGATACCACAGAACTGGAAGGAACTTGCCCTCTGGCAAATCTATGTATCTGGTTTTCCCTTTCATAGGTTCCTAGGGGTTTAGATTCTGCATTCTCTTTAATATGTTATTGAGTTATATTGCCAAGAAGCCCTTAATGTGTATTCTTTATTCACTTGAAGTCTCTTTCCTTGAGGGACTTGAACCTGGGGAGATGTAGCACCAGACATAGGTCAGGCTTGAACAAAGTGAACCTTGCAACCCTATCACCTTTGCTGGTACACAAACAAGTCTTAACCTTTTTGGGGGGGTGCTTTTTATTATTTGGAATATCAAACACTGGAAAGTGGAGAGTGTACTGAACATCATCTAGTTTTGATAGTTGCTAACCTTTTGTCAAATGTGCTTGACCTTTTCTGAAGTATTTTAGATTTGAAGTGACTTTAAAGAGAATTGAAGGTACTGTGACATTTCACCCATAAATACATTAGAGTGCACCTCTAAAACAGTATTTTGCCTACACAACTACAATGCCATTATCATATCTAACAAAATTGATAATTGCTTAACACCATCTGATAGAGCTTATGTTCAGATTTTATCGTCAAAATATTTGCCTTACTCTCTCAAACCATTTTTTTCTTTATTCTTCAGACTTTCCATTTTTTCCCCCTTATCTCTTGAACTAGGTTCATCTGGGACAGCAAAAAGAAAACCACCTCATTCACTGATTGTAGCTGACTCTTCCAGGGTAGGGGGAGTCAAAAGCCTGTCGGTTGAGACATTGCCTCATCTGAGGGTTCAACAAAGGTTTGTTAGGATTTGAAAGTTGGGAGGAAATCTCAGGTTATTGCCCCAGGATATTTCCTTAAAAGGAACATGTGAAGGACTGAGATCATGGGGAGATGTTTCTTAAAGCTGAGCATGAAATAAAGGAAAAACTGATAGAATTGGGAGTTTTTCAGAGAAAATGGATCATTCAAATCTGAAAGCAAGGCAAAGTCACATCCTGCCCTTCTGTGAAGGGGCTGATGCCCTCTCCCTTGAACCAGATTTAGCTAGCCCAGCTACCTAGGGAATAAACTATATTAAATTTTCTGTTTGCCTATTCAGATTTGTTTATTTTTTTACGTCCTGAATTTTCCAGTAAGCCTTGGGTCATTTAAAAAATACTTTTTGCTCTAAATCTTTCTAAAATATGTTAGTCTAAAATGATAACCTAGAAAATTAAATTGGTAACACATGAAACAGTATAGGACTGAATAGGCTATACAGGAAAAAATATGCAAATGAATTGGCCTATAAAAAGATGCTCAACCTTACACATAAAGACAGGCAAGATGAAACAAGAAGAGGATACACTTTAGACTGGTAAAGATTTTTTTTTTTTGAGGTTTGATAATAAATGAGTCCCTTTCATTACCATTGAAGACCTGTAGCTGGTTTAATTCCTTGGGAGATAATTTGGCATCCTCCATTAAATAATGTAAAATTCCCATCTCCTTTGACCCAGTAGACCCATACATCCGTATTTATGCTAAAAAAAAAAAAAAAAAATTCCGACACGTGTACAAGAGGTATAATAAGACTAATAGTTAATACCAAGCAAGGTCATGCCTACATTGTACCAAGCTGTGCTAAGAGCTTTGCCTGCGTTACCTCATTTACTCCATCCCATGACCGTGTGGGGCATGTACAATGTTGTATACTATTAACAGTATTTTATAGGAGCAAAAGATAGGGTAATAATCTACATGTCCACCAAAGTAGAACTAGTTAAATTTCCGTACATCTATCTGCACAATGGTATATGATGTGGCCATTAAAATGAATGAGGTAGATGTATGGAGGAGATACAGAACAATCTCCAAAATATTGTAACTGGAAAGAAAGCGTATAGAAGTGTTGTATGCTCTTTTGTGTTAAAAATGTATTTGTGTGGTACACTTTCTTGTGCAAAGAAAACTGGGCAAATAGCTATTATTAATGTATTGCTCTGGGGAAAGTGAGGTGGAAGGGAAACACATTTAATTGTATACCCTTTTTTACTTTAAGAAAATATATGCATGTATTATTTTTTCCTTTAAAACAGTAGTTACAAAAATTTACGTATTATTCTTTTGCTCCCTTCGCTTATGGTAAATATTTTTTGAGGATTTGAGAAGTTTTTAGCACGTTAATGCCATCCTTATAAACACCAGTGCCCAGTGTTTCAGTCTAAATTGTTTTATCTGTGTATATGAATCTGTCTCCCCCCTGGACTGAGAGCCTCCAAGTGCAGAAGTTAACTCCTGTCTGTGTGCACAGGGCCTGGGAAAGAGCAGGTTCTCAGCAAATGTCTGTTGAATGGGTGAATAAAGTGGATATAAAGGGAGAAAGAGAATACTTTCATTCCATGTCTTGTCCCCAGGGCACATTCTTGGAAACATTTTTTGAATAATCAAATTCCTGATATGAATTTGTCTTTACGGATTTGCCTGTGACTCAATAAAGGGAGAGCACAGAAAACAAGTTTGAATAAGGGTTACAACCAAACTGGATTTCACACTACAGAGACCATACTTAAGTGTCTTACCCTCATTTTGTAAACTCTGTGACAAATTCAGATGCATTTTTTTAAATAATTGAGTAAAAATCTAAGTTGACTATTAAGTGCTCATTTGAAGCCTCAAGTAGAAATAACCACCACTTCAATGTTACGTTCAAGGGATTCGTCTGAGCAGTCATGAAAACATCAGTACATACATGGTAAGGGTTGTCTGGATTGAAGGGTTCTGAATCCTCTTGAACACTGGGTCTGGTTTTGTTATTTGGTCCTCCGGGGCCTGGGTTGCCCCGTGGTCCACTGTGTGGTCTTCTTGTGGTAGTTGTAACAATTTTTCTTACCAATTCTCTTCTTTCTCTCTGGATTTCTTATTAAAAAAAAAAATTGCTCTAAGTTAATTCATTTATTTGGATAACTAAGGAAGTACTATGATTATATGGGTAAAAGCATAAAGGGGTATCAAAACACATTCTTGTCTAATTATTAAAATTTGTATTGAGGATTTTTAAAATAATAAATGGGTTAACATACAGATAACCAAGATTTGGTTTTATAGTCCCAACTGAGGCATTTTATATTGTGAGCTATCTAACAAAAATCCATTCTCAATCCTTTTTCCTTACCTGCCTCTCCTATAGGGGCTGAGGAAGTAAAATACCACTTGTTTCCCTAGCCTCCCTTCTAATTAAGAGAGACCAGATGGAACATTTCTGGCGAGATATAAGCAGAATATATTGGTTCAGTTTCTGGGAAAGCTTTTGCTTTCTTGGTAAAAGAGGACTGAAACAGTTTTCTCTGTCTTGTCTTCTTTTCTTGAACATAGACATACCTGGGTTATGAGAGCCAATTTGTGACCAGAGGGATAGGCACAAGGATGATAAACCAATATGGTATGGGTAGCAAAACAGTAGGCTAGAAAAAGCCCTGGTGATATCGCTGAGTAGCTACTAATGCCAGAAACCAACCTCCAGATTTCTGACAAAAACCTTTATTTATTGAAACCACTGATGATCAGGTATTCAAGGCTACTTGAAGGTTTGAGCATTCTTGTCTTTTTTTAGTAAACTCCACACCCAACCTGGGGCTTGAACTCACAACCCTGAGATCAAGAGTCACATGCTTTACCAGCTGAGCCAATGAGGCACCCCAGCCCTGAGTGCTTTCTTAATGGATTGGCTGTATATGTATGAAGCTTTATAATTTTCAGGAGATTTGTTATCTTGGTTGAGTCTTTTAAAATGCTATGGGCGGGATAGAAAAAGCAGATACTTTTATACACGAGGGCATCAAGGCTTAGAAAGACCAAGAGACTTGGCCAAGATCACAGAATGGGTGGCAGAAACAGGAGGCAAACGTGAACTTCTCTGGCTCCCAGCCCAGTGCTCTAGTCCCATCACACCACCACAGGGGGCCTGCGGCATGACCCACGGCTGCCGAATAACACACATGGGAAGTACCACACGGCACTGGCTTTGGTGTCTCTGAGTCTCACTTTCTTCATCTGTAAAATGGAGATAATATATCCAATTCACAGAGTACTGATAGAGGATAGAGCTGTGTCTGAGGGTTTTAGCATAACATTTGGCATATAATAAGCACTCAAATGTTAGGTGGTGGTGATTATATCATGCTGTGTTATTTCTGAGAACTTAGATGGGCTTTACAGCCATGGGGAGCTTCCACGGATAACTCCTAGGTTTCTGAGTTCATGGTTGGAGAGGCATCAGGGAGCCCTGGATTCAAATCCGAACACCACCACTTTATTGAACTGAATGACCTCAGGCAAGTTATTAAATCTCCATGAACCTTGGTTTCTTCATCTATGGGAATATTTGTAGTTACCTGGACAGTTGTTGCTAAAGAGTGGGGACAAAACCTAAAACTCTAGCACAGTGACTGGTAGCTGGCATGCAGCCAGAGCTCAGCAGCCACCAGCTGTCACCCTTCCCTCTGACCTTGTCCAGCTGCCACTGTCTCTGATAATACAGCTACATGATGCTGATGACCAGCCAGCTTACAGACCCAGCAGAGGTTGCTGGACCCTGGAGTTGGGGAGTTTTTATTAGAATTAGGTGTTAGGGACCAGGCATCTTCAGAGGGGATTTTATTTTCTTGATTTTATCGTTAAATGTGACTGCATTTATGAGAGACTGAAAAAAAAAAACCAAACCGTCTTTAATGTGTGTAATATTCCACCCTATGGCTAACCCAACAGTTATTTAACCCTTTCCAACTTGGGGCATTTAGGTGGTTTACACTTTTCTGGTGTTGTACGTAACATGTCATTCTGGGGTGGGTGTTGTGATGATTGAATACTTAAGCTGTGGTCATGCTGTGGGCGGTGAGGGGCCAGGCTACATCTCCGAAGTAGGGAGCACACTCCCAAAGGGTAAAGGTACTCATCCTATCAGTCAGACTAGCACCGGCTTCACGTCTTCACCCCCACCCTCTTTGCCCTGCTCTGTTATTTTTCCATAGCACCTTGTATCCTACCATATGATTTTCTTATTTTAATTTAGTGTGTGTTTACTGTTTCCCCTTGCTACAGTGTAAACTCCCTGAGGGCAGGGATTCTTGTCCGTTCTGCACCAATGCATCCCAATTACCGAGAGCATGCAAATGGCACGTAATAAGCCTTCAAAAAAGTGTGTTGAATAAATGAATGAACTGGATAAGAGGCTTGTCTTCAAACAAAGTGATTACAGAGAGCTCTACATAGTAGCAGAGTCAGAGGCTTTTGTCCTTGAGTGGACAAGGTGACAAGTATTGGAGTAGTTCCTGGGAGGTGGAAAGCAAGAAGGCTCGTTCCATGTGGAGGCAGGTGAGGAATCAGAAGCCCCCACTTGGCAAAAGGCCATAGAATTGTGAGTTGCGAGCACACACTGCAGCAAGAGCAGGGATGGCAAAGTGACAGTCCCGTTTGGCAGCCCTCTCCAGCCCCTGCAGAGGGGACACACTGCTCATGCCACTCCTTACTGAGCCTGCGTGTGGCCTCAGGATCCTTCTGAACCCTCTCCTCCAAGAGGCCACTGCCAGTGGCTTATAAATTGGATCCTATTGGCTTTGCCTGGGTCAGAAAGTAACCATCTTATCCAAGCTTTGGGACATAAGGAGACTTGTGACCTGTAGGAATAAATTAGCGGTGACAGAATCAGAAGCCTGGACTTTCTAAGCCTGGTGAGATTTTTTTAATTGTGGTAAAATATAAAATTTACCATTTTGACCATTTTTAGTTGTACAGTTGAGGGGCATTCCGTGCATTCACATTGCTGTGCAGCCGTCTATCTCCATAACTTCTTTCATCTGGCGAAACTGTAACTGCTCTCTCTCTATAATCACTGCCCGCTGCCCCTCCTGAGCTTGGTGGTTTTAATGCCTGTATTTGATTTCCGTGCTGCTCTGTGTCCAATAAAATCTTTCAGAAGACAGAGTATATATCTCAGCTGCGCTGGGAGAAAGGCCTTCTACACTTGAGCCGTAGCTACAAAGTAGGCCTTTGGGGGATGGGTGCAGTGGGGCGACTGGTGGTGAGGAGTGAAAGGACCCCTGGGGACGGAGAAACTCGGGAAAGAGTTGGCCCTCAGGGCTCACTTGCCCTTCACCACCCACAGATAGCTCAAGGGTGTGTTCCAGGCTAGCTCTGAACCCCAGGGGCCCTTCATTTCTTTTCAACGGACCTGGAAGCCAATGCTCAAGCCTTGAACTTGAAGAATCTCAACCTATACCCAAAGCAGCTTTTGGCTGTCCCATAATTCTAGGTTTGAACATAATAAAGATTCAGCAGTATGACAGCTTCTTAGTCCCTTGATTCCCTGCCGTAGGAATAAAAAAAATGTAAAATTGAAAGTGCAAACAACTTAGATTAAGGGGCAGAGCAGAAAGAAGGGGGGAGTGTCATAAAAATGGCAGATAATGCAGTGGTATTCTGTCTCCCTGACCCACTTCCTGTTAACCCTGCTGCTCGTCCCTAAAACATTCATGACAGTCAACCTCCTTCTCTTTGATCTCTTTTGCCAATTACTGAGACACTGTGGCACGCATCCTGATGTGTCTTCCTTGTTACAGGCTCAGGCCTGCCGAAGGGCTCACAGGAAACACACAAACAGAATTCCCAGCAGCATTAAGAGGATTTAAAATGTTACCTTTTGGATATGTTGGCTTAAGCCAGAAAATAGGAAGGTCGCCACAGAGTTCTAAAACTTTAGAACTCAAGAAGCTGTTGTCCTTCACAGGCTGGTCTACAGCCACCCAGATAAGAGAATTTTCTTCATATTTAACTGGCATGATCTTGCCTTCCTGCAAGTAAGTAAAAATGAAATGCATTGAGCAAAGAGGACAGTGAAACATGCTGTGTATTAAGAGTCACGTGCTGGTAGATTATTTCACCTAATAAAAACTTAATGACAACTGTGTGTGTGTGTTGAGGGGATTTGTGTGTATGGGGGGGTATGGTATATGTGGGGGGAATGTAGAGTGTGGGGTGGGTGTGGGGGTGTGTATGTGTAGGGCGATATGTGGGGTTATGGGGTGTGTATGTGGTGTGGGGATGTGGGGTGTGTGTGGGGGGGTGTGTGTAGGGGGTATGTGTATGGGGTGTGTGGTGTGGGGATATGGGGTGTGTGTAGTATGCTGTGTGGGGATTTATGGCATGTATGGAGGGGTATGGTATATGTGGGGGGTATGTAGAGTGTATGGGGTGGGTGTGGGGGTGTGTATGTGTAGGGGGTTATGTGTGGGGTTGCGGGGTATGTATAGTGTGTGTGGTGTGTGTGGGGTGTGGTGTATGTGGGGAGGTATGTAGGGTGTGTGGGATGGGTGTGTGGGTGTATATGTGTAGGGGGGTATGTGGGGTTGGGTATGTATGTGGTGAGTGTGGGGATTTGGGGTGTGTGGTGTGTGGGGGTGTGGTGTATGTGGGGGGCATGTAGGGTGTGTGGTGTGTGTGTGGGGTGTGTATGTGTAGGGGGTATATATGGGGTTGTGGGGTGTGTATGTGGTATGTGTGTGGTGAGGGGATTTGCGGTGTGTAGTGTGGGGTATGTAGGGTGTGTGGGATGGGTGTGGGGAGGTGTGTGTAGGGGGTATGTGTGGCGTGGGTTTTGTGTGTGGTGTGTAATGGGGGGGTGGGGGGGTGGTGTGGTGTGTGTCTTTTGTCTTTGTAACTCTCTTCACAGTATTGTCTTTGCCCCTCTTGTCGCCCTGCCTTTGGATAACTGAAATGTGTGAATATTGAGTGTCCTGAGTGGAAGTGAAAATTACTTGATACCAACTTTGAGACTTAGGTTAATCTGATGTTTTTGATCAAAGATTTTTTTGAGGAAAAGCAATTGAACGGACTCTGAAATCCTATAAAGGATAGAGGAGCCCTTCATTTGAAGTGAAAATCCTTTGGGGTTTTGTTCTGCAGCTTCTGAACAACAATGGAAAAAGCAAGTGATTGGTTCTTTAATGTCTTCAGTTCAAAGTATTATTTAACATAAACCATTTCTACATTTCCCAGCTATAAAAAACACATTTCAGATGTTCCTTGCATCAAGCATACCACTGAGATTTCAAAGCTAAATCCTGGATTTTCTTCTACAGTGAGATGCTGAGAACCATCTGATAACCCAGGAGACAAATTTATTTTGCCAGGTTGTTCCTTTTATATATTTATTAGTTTGCAATTGGTTGGAGAAATTAAAATGTTTTCTCCATATTTTTAGCTAAAAGCAGCACTTCATTTATACTTTCTCGACCCCCAGGCTTATGGTTGCATTAAAACAACTTAAAAGTTATTGGAGGAAGCTAACACTCAGGTAATCCAGTTATTTACCTTAAATTAAATGGCTCCATCCAGGAAATGAATGCTCTTTGGGTATAGCAGCTTTTTAAAGTTATACAAAACTGATGAAAAATGTATGAGATCAAGTGGTGCATAAATCTACCCCATCATAACCTAAAGTGTGCGGGGGAGAGAGTGGGGTGATAGGGGTAATGCAGACCTATGCATCTTACAAGCTGGCAATGTGCAATCAACTTGGGGCACACGGCCTCAGCTGCCTGCCCCATCTCTCCTCTCCCTGCCCCTGCCACACAGTCCTGCTTTTGTGTGAGGCGGCAGTGTCCCCGCCCCCAGGAGAGACGCCAGCAGCTAGGGGTGCCCGCGTGACCAGTTCTAGACTATGCAGGTCACACTGAAGCATGCTGGGGGTGCTGCGAAGCCTTCTACTTTTCCTGACGAGGGGAAGTCATGGTTGACACTGCTCAACCTCTTCCTGACTTCCTTACTTGAATGCATGGTTGACGGTTGGAGCAGGGACGGAAAGGCCACAAACAGCAGTGCCGGCCCCCAAGCCGACGCCGGCAGCCCACTCCCTCCACATGGCCCACTATGGAGGAAAACAAATCCTTTTGTGTTTAAGTCACTCTGTAGTTTTCTGCTACTGACAGCTGGACACATTCCTAATTCACGCAAACATGTTGCCTGAATTTGGCTTTGTCCACCAGAGGATCCACCAAGCACAATAGAAACAACGCAAACACAGGAAAAATCAGCCTCTGGTCTGAGAAAAGAATCAGATGCAGACAAAGCTGCAAAATGCTAAACCGTTCATCACCGTGAATTATTTCTATATTCAAGTAATTATTTTGAATTGTTATTTGAAAGAGTGAAAAACTGAAGATGGCTGAAGTATTCAAGAACAAAAGACTTTCAAATTATAACCATCTGAATATGTAATATATCCATTATAATCTACATTTTAGAAGAACTAAAGTGAGGGTAATAAGAATGTAGAGCAATATAACTTCAATTATGAAAAGAATATCACACACCCGCACACGACAATAATTCACCAAAACATTAACATTAGTATTAACATGAACATCTGTGGAATTAAGCGACTGTGGGTGATTTTCTTCTCTATTCTTTTATGTATTTCCCAAATTTTCTGTAGTGACCAAGTATTGTTTTTAAAAAGGAAAAACAACAAAAAACACTTGTTTTTAAAAGGCCCTGGAAAAGTACTGCAAACTTAGGATTAGATATCGGTCAGCTGTGGCTAGAGAGCTGGCTCTTTTGGAAGGCAGGGGACGAGAACTGCTTCTAGGTCCGTTGACGGAGAACACGAGTAAAGGATTCCGCATTGCAGAAACTGAGTAATAGGACTATAACAAAATGGTAATGCACTAAGAGAAGCTCAAGGCTCAGAACGAAGGCGGGCTGGGTATCATTTTTACAATTTGTACTATAACGGCCAGCTTTAAAAACTCACCGGTTTGTTGTAGCTTGTGTTTTGTTTTGTTCTCAGACACCTGAGGCTGCTCTCTATGACAGCAAACAATCAGGCAGTTTCCAGGCACCTTTGCTTACCCTTATTTTTCTTCCTTTGCCTTAAGGGACCTGATGCTTTACCTCCCTCTCAGGGATGCAGGGAGAACCAAAGCTGATCATAATGGAATTAGTAATTTATAGCAGCAACTGAGTAGTCATTATCCAGTGGGTTTTAAGCCCCGGGGACAGGAGGCAGACCCTTAGTTTGTAGATGACAAAACTGAGGCGCAAAGAATTGAAGCCACATCCATAGCGAGCGTCAGAGCTGGGATTTGAACCCACATTTTTCTAACTCCACAAAGTCTATTTTCTTCCCACTACACCCCGCCACAACGCAAATGGAGGACAATAATGCATGTGACCGCTTCTTAAGCCCTAAAGCGTCGGATAAACTTTAAGGTATTAGATGTGTCTTTAGAACTCTGCGCAATTCTTAAAGTAAATTTTTATAAAATCAAGCTCAGAGGCAAGTTGTTCATAATAAATGGAAGAATTATGCTTAAAAAACCTCACAAGTCTGAGACGTAGGAAAGGAATTAATACATGTTAAGAAGCTTCACTGGGCTGCACTCGAGCCAAGGGGAAGAAACTGTAGGGGAGCCAGCTCAGCTCAGAGTAGGCACAAGGGTTTGAACTCCGCGCCCCCCCCACTCCCCCGGCAAGTTGTCTGGCGCCCAGGGAAGGGGGCCCTGTCGCTGCTTTCCAGCACAGGTGTGGTGATCAGCCGCTGGAGATTTTCAGGAGGAATTCCCACACTGAGTGGAACTGAGGCTAGAAAGCTCCTGAGGCCCCTTTACTGAAGAGTCTGTCATGAGAAGTCCTTTATATTGTTTTCATCACTAATCAGACAGTCCCCCCCCCAAAAAATTAGGCAAACAAGGGCCATGTGAAGACTGAGCCCCTTTATGCGCTTTAAAATATGGTTTACCGAAACCTTTAAGGATACTACATCATATAAGTATGATCTCTGGGGATCAACAAGTAGGACCAAAATAGTTTTAATTTCTTCAGCAGAGAAGGAATAGAACTTATGTTCTGGTCATGAAGCTATCCAGGAACCAGAGACAGAAAGGGCCGTGGAGTCAAACGATGTCTGTCAGACCCCCTTGCTGTCACGCATGCCGAGGGTACCCACCAGTTCGGAGGAGATGCTCTGTTTGGTCACGGTGCCCACCTCTGGAACGCGAGCCTTCACCTGTGCTTTGATGTAGCACTTCTCTCCTCCAGCGAAACGGATTCCAGTGATGCCCTAGGAAAGAAAAGTTTATCCACCTATCCATTCGTTCATTTATTCACCAGGTATAAGGATGACCAGAACAGACGGGATGTCAGTACTCATGGAGCTTACCTCGTAGCGTTATTTATCAAAAATAAAGAACAGAGGCGAAGTCAGGTGGTGGTAAGTGCCACGGAGAAAAATAAAGCAGAGTGTGAGGCAGGAACGACAGGATGGTACTTTTGACAGTGTGGTCGGGGAGACCCCTGCCAGGGGCATGTGAGCTGGGACGGAGTGTGTTAGTTGCCTCATCAACCCTGGCAGGCTCCAGTGAAAGGCTGCCTTGTCCAGGCAGCCTCCTCAGATCCTCCCAGGCGAAGAAGCGGGCTCCTCCTCCCCCTGACTTCTGCAAACCTCCAGCCTTCAGTCCCTCATCTGGCGCTTAGCTCTCCGTGCCTGTGTGGCCACTCCTTGTCGAGGTTCTGTCCCCACTCAGTTATAAGCCTCTTGACATTAGTATCCGAATCTTTTTCTTTTTGGGGATCCCATAAAGGTTCTCGGAAGAGGTGGGCCCAATTCATTAATTCCATGAATTCAGATTTTTTTCCTAAGTCACCGAGCCAGGGAAATAGTAAAGCTTCCTACACCACCAGGAGCTGACCTTTGTTCCTAGACCTTCCCGGAGGGACTTGGATGCTTTGTTTTGTCCCCTGTGAGACTCAAACAATGTCTCCTCCTTGTCAGCCTAGCGACCAGCCTCAAGGGAAACGTCAGCTGCAGGGCTCCAGGCTCGGCTGACCACTCAGCCCCCATACTACGGCAGGTGCACAGAGCCTGACAGTACATTCTGTCCCAAGAGTGTTTACTTCCACCCTGGTGGAAAGCTGGTGGATTTCGTGATGAGTGAGTGGCCAGAAACAGTGGTAAGGGCCTACAGATTTTATGCAGCAGACACCCACAGAAATCCAAACATCTCAACTTGCTGATCTTCCGTTCAGTTGAGACAAATGTCAGGAAGATACGGGACTTGTTCCAGTGTCAGTGCAGCAGAGTGGGGGGAAGAAAAGCATCAGAAATGTCGGGGTCCTGGCTCAGGACTCAGCCCCGTTCCGTGAAGAACAGAGGACATTCATGGCAAGTTCTACCCTATGTAATCTGAGAGCCAGCAGCCCTACAAGGGCTGAGCCCCGGGGGGCATGCCGGAGCATGGAGGAGGAAAGGCTCCTTCTTCCTAAAGCTCCTCATGCTCTGCCTTGTGGCCTAATGGGCCGTGTTCACATATGTGACACATGAGTCCTAGCATCCCCTCTCACCAGGGAGAGGGGCTAGCCATATCCTTGCCCACTCCAGGAGGAGGGACTCCCTGCACCAAAACCACCTGGAGAGATTTAAAACCATCGATGCCTGGGGCTCTCGGCAGAGACTCCCATTTAATTGGCCTGGGGCAGTGCCCAGACAGCAGTGGGCTTCAAAGCTCCCCACGTGGTTCTAAGGTATAGCCAGGGTGACCGACCACCAGTTTAGGGAGAAAAGAACTTATTCAGGGTAACAAAGTTGTTAAATGACTGAAATAGCCTGCTACAGACTGAATGTTTTTGTCCCCTCACCCAAATTCCTATGTTGAAACTCACTCCCCCGCAATGGGATGGTATTTGGAGGTAGGGCCTTTGGGAGGTGATCGGGTCATAAAGGCAGAGCCCTCGCGAATGGGATTAGTGCCCTCCTAAAAGGGACCCCAGAGAGCTCCCTCATGCCTTTGGCCCGTGAGGACACAGAAGATGGGCCCACTGTGAACCAGAAAGCCGGCCCACAAGAAACACTCATCTGCTGTGCCTTAATCTCGCACTGCCCGGCCTCCAGAACCGTGAGAGATTTCTGGTGTTCTGAAATCACCCAGGCGCTGGGCGTTTGTTACAGCAGCTTGAACGGGCTAAGATACAGCCTTCGAATCCAAGTTTCTTCTGTACCATCAGCTCACAAACTTCCCCTTGCATCAGAATCACCTGGAGGACTTGATCAATAAAACAGTGTTGGACCCCACCCCCGGAGTTTCTGAGGCGGTCGGTCTGAATAGGGGCGACACTCCGCATTTCCAGCAAGCTCTTCGGTGCTGCTGCGGCCACTGGTGGCCCAGGGAACACATCTGAGAATCACTGCTCCCTGCTCTCTGCTGAACACCTGCTGCTCTTATTCTGCATGTAAATCTAGGGCTCACAGTTTGAAAAACAGAACGCAGTGGCGGGAGGTGACGCGCTGTGTTCTCTTCACTTGCAGCCCTCATATCCTCTGAATGTGAGCTGCAAGGGAGGAAACACCATGTCACCATTACCATATCCCCAAAGGACTGAGCTGGTTCTGTTGAAGGATTCACAGCCCCGAATGTGAATCTAGTATTGAGTTAGTCCTGACGGTCTACATGCTGCAAAGAGAACTGAAACCCCACAGGGATGGGTCCTGTGGGACGGAATTCACACATATTAACCACCTTGTCTGGTTATAGATCCATATCAAGCAGCCAGATATATTAAGAGATTAAACAGAGGGAATGGGAAAGCACAGGAAAGCCAAGCAAACCTCGTGTTTCTGCAAACAAACAAGGCCTTAGAAGCTGGTGATAATGAAGAAATTTGCTACGAAAGATAATGAGTGCAGAGTCCAATGCTCTAGCATTTTTTTTTTTAAGTAAGAGTCAGGCGATCTCATTTTAGCTGCCCGTTTTTTCTGTCTAGAGGATCTCATGGATTTCTGTGGCTTAGACCAGAAGGTTCCAAGAAGGGCTCCTTCCCCCAAGAAGGCACTTTGGAAATCTTCCAGGGAGTTTTTGGTTGTCACAAAGACGGGGGCTCTCCTGGCCTTCCGTGGGCAGGGCCCGGGGCAGGGGGCCGGGTCGCACAGAGCCCAGGGAAGTCCTGAAGAACTGCGCGCCCCGGGGCCTGGCTGGAAAACCAGGTTAGAAGGATCTGTGCCTAGAATCTAACACACTTTTACGTATCAACGCAACGTGACTTCTGGCACAGTCTCAACGCACGAGGGCATTCTGAAGAATGCAGTTACTATGAAAATGGAGACAAAACGGTAGTTTGTTCCCTGTTTGAGAAAATAGCCTGGTATTTAATTTGCCAGCACACACTTCAGTCGGGCTGCATTTTCGGCTGTGGCACTGACAGTAATGTACCTACCGGAGCAAGCCCATGACGTCATGATATTTCTGAGTTACATCAGGCTGAGCATTCGCATCTGGAAGTCCGAGCTCTGGTATAAATTACTTCTGTTTTCTTTTTCTTTGGTGTTATAGTTGGGGCCATATTGATTTTTTAAACTTTTTTTTGAGTATAGCTGACACACAATGTTACCTTAGTGTCAGGTGTGCAAGATAGCGGTTCAACAAGGTATGCGTGATGCTGTGCTCCCCACGAGTGTAGCCGCCCTCTGTCACCGCACAACCTATCACATACACAGTATATTCCCTGTGCTCTGCCTTTCGCCTCCGTGACTTACTCATTCTGTAACCAGAAGCCTGTTCTCCCTCTCTCCTTCACCCATTTTGCCCATCCCCTCATCCCTCTCCCCTTTGGCAACCATCAGTTTGTTCTTTGTATTTATAGGTCGGATTCTGTTTTGGATTTTTTTTTTTTTTTTTTTGTTTGTTTATTTATTTGTTTTTTAGATTCTACATTGTAAGTGAAATCATACGGTATTTGTCTTTCTCTGACTTATTTCACTTAGCATAACTCTGTCTAGGTCCATCTATGTTGCTGCAAATAGCAAGATCTCATCTTTTTTTATGGCTGAGTAATATTCCACTATATATATACCACATCTTCTTTATTAACTTATCGATGGACACTTGGTTTGCTTCCATATCTTGGCTATTGTAAAAAATGTTGCAATAAACATAGGGGTGTATATATCTTTTTGAATTAATGTTTTCATATTCTTTGGGTAAATACCTAGTACTAGAATTATTGCACCAAATGGTATTTCTATTTTTAATTTTTTGAGGAAGGGTTATATTGATTTTTTTTTTTTTTTCTTTAAAGATTTTATTTATTTATTTATTTGAGAGAAAGAGAGAGAGACAGAGAAACAGCATGAGAGGGGACAGGGTCAGAGGGAGAAGCAGGCTCCCCGCTGAGCCGGGAGCCCGATGCGGGACTCAATCCCAGGACTCCGGGATCATGACCTGAGCCGAAGGCAGTTGCTTAACCAACTGAGCCACCCAGGCACCCGGGTTATATTGATTTTTGAAATCACTAACCTATCTACCAGGTAGTTTACACTATTCTTTTTTTTTTTTTTTATCTTTTTTTTCTCCAGCTTTTTAAATTCAAATTTTCAAATATACACAATTAAAAGAATTGGGTAGTGAACACTTGTATATAATTTCTAACCAGGTTTTATGTTATATAAATGAGTCATTATGCCAGATGGGTTGGCTTAAACCAACAGCATTGACGCTTCTGAGGGTAAAACTTTCTAGAATGCAACTCATACACTCTGAACAAACCTCTTTTTGTATTCCTTGGGGTACTGACAAAGACCCTCCTTGACCCACCTCTAGTCAGTCTCCTCTGAGTCTTCCTTTTGACTAGGCCCCAACCATGGGCTCTGCCTTGGCCAGTTTATTCCAGTTTTAGCAAGAATCCTGCTGAGTTGGCCTTGGTCTGACCACGCTTGATATCTGATCACCCTGGCTTGCCTTTAGCAAAAATCCTGTTGGTTCAGTTTAGTAAAGAACCACTCTATCTCTTAGTAATTTTCTATCCACCAATACCCCTACTCTACTCCTTGGCTATAAATTCCCACCTTTCCTTATCGTATTCAGAGTTGAACCCAATCTCTCTCTCCTACTGTAAAACCCCACTGTAGTAGCTCCCTTTGAATATGATCTGCCTTCCCTTTTTTAACAAGTGGACTGAATAATTTTTTCTTTCACAGTGTACAGCCTGGAGCCCTTTGTTCAGGGCTATTCCCTCTCAGGAGGGTTTTTTTTTTTTCCCCATTGGCTCTACTAGAATCTTGGTGGGGTCCTAGGTTAGCAGGGGAGACTGTTCACGGTTCACAATTTAGAGCCTTTCCTAATCTGCCCCCACCCCTCTTCTCCCCTTCCCCACCTTCCACCACACTAGGCTACTTAGAACTCAAGAGTGGGGCTGTGCATTTGTATTCAGCACTCCTCTCTGGGTCTGGAAAGCCCTGCTCCTACGTCTCTGCTAGTTGAAATCCTAATCATTCTTCAAGACCTGATTCAGCTGTCATCACCTCTGTAAAACCTCGGCTCCAACCCCCTAGTTACCAGCAGCTAGCTCCCCGCAACCATCAGTTTGTTCTTTGTATTTATAAGTCTGATTCTGTTTTGGGTTTTTTTTTACCACCCCCCCCCAAGTGTGTTCCACTCTGTTCATAGCTCTGTCACAGCACGTTTCCCAGGCGGACCTGAAGTCACTTCTGCATGGCAGGTCTGCCTCCTGGCCTAGACTGTAAGGTCCTTGAGGGAGGGACCAAGTGTCAGTCATTTTTGCATCCCCCGTGCTTAGCACGGTCCCCTGCACACCGTAGGCCTTGATAAACACCTCTTGAATCTGATGGGTGGTTTAAAATATAAGAGAAAGTAATAGTGCGGGTACCGTCGTGGCTGACTCATGTTTTCAAAAGCCCAGGCTTGTTTAAACCCCTAACTGGTTCTATCCATCAGAAAAATGTCCTACTCACCAGTTCTGACTTAGAGAAATGTGGAAGCTATCAAAGAGAATTGATCAGTTTATAAAATATTTGTGGTCCTGTTGGCCTATGAGAACAAAACACAATCAATACCATTATTAGAACCGAAGGATTATAAAACAGAAATATAGGTTTGGGATTAAAATATTTAAAAAGTGTATTCCTGATTCATGCACGTTTGAGAGAGATGGATCTTTTCTTATTCATCTGTGTAACTCCCTTTGCATATCTTGATCTTGTGACACATCATAGGTATTTAGTTCTGTTCTGGATTGAATGATGTGTGTGTGGGAGCCATATTTTGTCATCTTTCGTTGAGCAGTACAAAGAAAAAATGCTTTTACCTTGTCCTGGATCTAGCAGTAAAAGCCTTTAACAGGTCCAGAGAAATTATCTTTGTGCACTGACCAGAACCATTTGCAAAGCTCCGACTAACAGGTCACATCCAGCGCTGCAGAGCCCACCCCTCCCCCCTTCCCGCCAAGCAGAGCCCACTCTGAAACACAGCCAGTCCTTGCCATCAGCAAGGAATACCTAACATCACCTATCACCGGACCTCAAAGGTTAGCATCTGTTTGGTATTCAACAGGACTTGTGAACTGCGTTTTGGCATCAGCAAGGGGAGTTCTTTCATTCAACTGAAAAGCATCTCTAGTTTTTCTCATCAATTGGAGCAAGGTGGGTCGATGAGATGTTTGTAGGCCAATAAACTATCAGAAGAGTCATTATTTTCAAGTGCCTTTTTTCATTATCGAGTCTCACCTACTCCATCTGCAGGTGTAACAGAACACAGTGATGCCTTTTCCTCATCTTTGAACATGAAGAGAATAAGACATTTACGTGGGCCAACAGGAGAGAGGCCCCGAGTGCCACAGTGTTGCGGACGTATGCCGAGGCACCAAAGCGCCGTCACAGAGCTTGACGTCTCAAACTGCCTGTAAGCTGAACTTCGGAAAACAAATGTGTTTGCCCCTTTCAAAGGAGACTCGAATGTTTTATCTGTAATTGGCCATGGTCAGAAAACATAGGATTATGACAGGGAATTTCTCCATGCTAGTTTTCTGGATTAAATGGGAAATCTGAAGAATGGAGAGAAGTATGTAAGTGGATCCCACCTGTTGTTGATGAGATTGTAGGGTCATTACAATTTCCCTCCTCTCTGCAGGTTCACGTTTCAGACCTTGGAACATTCTGGGATGCTTTGAGCATTTTATTCACTGTGTTACAGAAAGCTGCTTGGAAAGAAATAGCTCTTTCCAGTCCTTCTGCCAAGACTTTTTATAGAGTTCCAAGTACCTGTTCTTTTCAGTGCCAGGGTGTTGTTTTTTTCATTTTGAAACTATAAAGGACAAAGAGTGGTCCTTTCTCAGAGACAATATGCTGCATAATGTATGTGAATTAGTAGCGCCATGACTGCCATGAAGGACAGTTACCATTTGGTTGTGTGTGAGAGATGTTGCTTCTCCCTGGGTTGGGAAAGCCTTCCAGGCTTGCCTGGTTAAACTCTCTAAATGCATGAAATATACTTACATTCTGGAAATCATTAACTTCAATTGCTTCTTCAGCTCCACTTCCCATTTTAAAGGTCTCCAGGTTGTTCCCAGTATCTATTTCCATTGACCCGTCTTGTAATTTCCCATTGATACTCATGGTATAATGGACATTGTAAATCTGGAAGTGAACACAGGAGTCAGGGATGCTTCCCTTTTAGAGCAATTCAGGGCTTGTCTTTAGACCTGCAGTACGTGAGGTAGCTTTCACACTGGTGAGAGATACACCGAATCATCGTTAATAGTAATATATTTATATATGAGGGCTTCATCCATACACCAATCACTTAATACAATAATTTCTTTAAGAAATACCTTAAAAGTAAAAGCTTTGGTAGTCTCCGATACTTATTCAAATAGCTCAGTGATTTGCGATCCTGGCCGCGCATACAGGTATCTGAGTAGAATCTCCAGCTACCGCGCATGCGTGTCCCGCCTGGATGAATCAAATCAGACCCTGTGGGGATGGGGCTTGGACATAGATCTTTCTTTTCCTAGGTCAATTCTACTTTGCAGTCTGAGTTGAGAGCCATCGATGGATACATGGTTAACTGAGCTGTTAACCGAACAAGTCTGCAGTGGCACCTCAATTTGAAAGGTTTTTTAAAATCCTCTGGCTAAGACTCGACCCGGGGTATGGCATATAGTGAGGACTACAGACAGGGCTGGGATATGCCTGGTAGAGAGCAACATTTGTGGACAGCAAGGTCAATGTGCACATCTGTTTCAGCTCAAAGTGGGAGTTAGTCATTTTAATGACTGTGGGACAGGCATCTGGTGTTGGAGGGCATATTGTTAGGAGGCGTGTGGGGGAAGAAGGGAGGGAGACTTGGCATCAGAGAAGAGCACTGGTCCACGAATCAGAAAAACGAGTGGCCACACCACTTATCCCTGGGTCTTGGGAGTTGCTTTGGGTGTAAAGTGAAGAAGCTGGGCCTCAGAGATGGTTTTCATTTACGTCCTTCGAGCTCTAAGGTTTCACAGAGGTGGCCCAGAGGTGATGGTGGCAGAGCAGGTGGGACTGTGAGGGTCGTCCTTTCTCTCCTGTCCACCTACAACTTAGCCAGAGCGGCTCTACTTGTTATCTGTGTTATGTGTTGGATTTCTGAGTAAAATCTTAAGAAAAATAACTCCATGAAATAGTTGTTTTTTTAGTTTACCACTGAATTAGATCATCCAAAGGGCTCTCTTAGTTTAGACATCTTGTTAGTACACTAACTTACAAAATAATTCACACACTGCTCCTGCTCAGTGTGTTGCTGCCCTGCTAGAACTTTCTCTGTGTTGTGGGGTAGTAGGTGGGTCTTCCCTTCCCTTGCCTTCCCTCTTCCTTTTTCTGACTTAGAAGCATATGTGTGTGTGTGTATCTCTCTATATCTTATATAACATATAAGATATAAAATCTTTACGGGCCCCTGGGTGGCTCAGTCGGTTAAGTGTCTGCCTTTGGCTCAGGTCATGATCCCAGGGTCCTGGGGTCGAGCCCCGCATCAGGCTCCCTGCTCTGCGGAGAGTCTGCTTCTCCCTCTCCCTCTGCCTGCCTCTCTGCCTGCTTGTGCTCTCTCTCTCTCTGTCATATTTAAATCTCTGTCATAAATAAAATCTTTTAAAAAAATAAAATAAAATCTTTAAAGAGGAAGGACTGAGAACTGATGAGAGACACTTGCTACTTAGTGTCAGGTCAGTAGGTCAGAACTGCCAATAGCTCAGATTCAATTCAAGTCTGATTTTCTCCCTCATTATAAAGAAAGACTGCTACATGGACAGACACTGGAAGAAGTATCTTATTACCAGATCATTACTTGTGGAAAACTCATTATCACGAGACCCACAGAGCACAGTTTTATTTTACCAGCAGAGATGTAGAAATGGCTTTGCAAGCCAGTTCCCTTCCGGGCAACAGCCTTCATTCAGCGGTACAGAAAATACTGGCATGCTATTTCAGCCGGCCCATCTCTCCGTGCCCTTCCCTCCCCCCTGCACTTGGATCCCTGCGGTATGTTCTCCCCCACACTGGCCTGATCATAAGAACCACTTCTAGCGATTCTGATTTAGCGGAATTGGAGCAGAGCCCACCAGTCTGTTTGCACTTTGCATCTCAGGAGGTCCTCGTGATCAGCCCAGTTTGGGAAACCTGTTTTCTTTGGCTGAGCTGGTGCTTTCTGCAGGTAAGGTTTAGAAAGCGGGCTCTGTTCTGTCCCTGGGCTCTCTGAGCAGCCACTCTTCACATGGGCTGAGTATGACCGTCAAAAGTAGTATGGCAGACAACATTTGTGTGAGTTCCTGCTGCAACAAACGTCCTTCGCTCATGCAGTTTAGAGGCTTTGTGTGTGTGTGTGTGTGTGTGTGTGTGTGTGTGTGTGTGTGAGAGAGAGAGAGAGAGAGAGAGAAAGAGAGAGAGCACTGCATGTAAGCTTTTACTAGTAAGGCAATGCAAAATTTCAGAAATGAACCGTTCCCAAGTTCTTCGCAAAATTAAGGAGACAAAATTATAACACTAGAGGGGTGGTTTGTGGTCCTAATTTTACTTTCCTCCACCACCGCCCCTGCCACCTTTGCACGACAGAAGCTCCCTGACCAGCCATAGGACTCGCGTCACTTGTCACCTAGCCTTAGCCCATCCTATAGAAGGAGCGTGCTGTGCACGGGGCAGCGGTGAGAGGTCTGTGCCCTCGTGAAGTGAATGGTGGGAGGGCCCACAGTCCAAAGCTATTTCCAAAGTACTGGGCCCTGAGCTCAGGAGGCTGGGCTAGAAGAGGAGTAATCACATTGTCTGCTCTGAGCCCACGGAGCTGTTGGTACCTCAGGCGAGTCTCTAAATACAGTGAAGTTTATTATTTGCCAAAATTCTGCCCAGCACGGTGCCTTTTACGGCCAGGAATATTTGCTAGTGAGTTTCTAAGGAAGCCTGGGTTCTGTAAGATTAATGACATAATGTTTGGGACACTATCTAGAAAAATCAGTCTGAGAATAAAGGCCTCAAGCACTGATCTCATCCCCTCCTCCCACAGGGCAGGGTTGTCACCTCTCTCTTATTGGTGGGGCTTTCCCCATATTTCAGTACCTGTAAGTAATCTAGAGCAGCACCAAATATTTTGGGATTTGTAAAAAAAACAAAAACAAAAAACCATGATTTTCTTCATTCTTGTGCCTGTACAGGAAATAGAAATAACTTTGATTGTTGGCAATAAAATGTGATTCACTATTGCTCTGTAGTCTTAGAATTTAATACTGCTCTCTTGAACCAGATTCTTGTGCTGAAGTACGAGATGAAGAAAGGGAGCCCCACTTAGGATGATCATTCAGTCTCTCCTTTTAGAAGCTTGTCAGTTAGTTGTATTTGCCTTGAATAATTAAATGCCAAATGGTATTCATTTTAATATACGTCATGTCTAAAATCTCTACCATCCCCAAAACAAAGCAAAGCTATTTTTATCTCCAAATGACCTAGGCCACTGAGGTTTTGTCATCTAAAAGACAGCATTTACATGCGAATACCATACAATTTCCCAAGGGATGACAATCTCAACCCTGCTATTAATGGAGATGTAGATCTTGAAATTGTTCTCCTGTTCAGATTTGCTGCTTTCAAACATGAGCATCTGGCCTAACTTCTATATTTAAAATACAAATACATTAAGGCACTTTTCAAATATACACAAAATACTGTGCAATTCTGATCTTACAAATCGATGCTTGTAAATTTGATATAGTCTCCAAAACAGACTCAGTGCTAAATGGCATGATTATCTACAGTAGGCATTTGAGTTAAAAATACAAATTATGCAGTGACTGCAGAAGATGTGATGTGTAAAATGGATGAATTGCTTTCAGCACCATTTTCTCTAAGTACTGGAATTCGTTCATGCTTTGAATTTCATGGTGGGGGGGGGGTGACAAACACCAGTCACAGATCCTCTGAGGGCAGTGATTAAGAAAAAGCCCTTTGTGTGCATCCTGGAGATGGAATTCTTTTCCATTAGTCGAAATAAGCTTATACCAGGCCTGGCAATGGTCATCAAGATAAAATGCCCCCCTTTACATAGGTGAACAAAACTCAGGGTACGTAGAAAACACCCTGGAATTCTGCCCAGTCAAGTTAGAAGCGCTTTGTATACTCGTTGAGAGCTGGTGGAGCTTTAAAATAAACAGTTACATACAAAGACAGGAGGACAGCCATCAGTGAATCATGTACCATTACATCACACGTGACTAGGCCAGAACTGATTTTTAAAGAGATTTGCCACCTTTAACGAAGTGAGCCCATTTCTTTCCTCAGGGCAAGAGAGAAGGGAGCATTCATGGACAGGTCACACGCAATAACAAAAACTCCCCCAAACTCTTTAAAGGTCAAATTCATCCCCAGTACTGGGTCTGAATATTCCCTAGGACTATCTTTGTCCTAGGTTCTTAAATTCGCACTTTCTCGGCTGGGAAAGGCCTCGGAGACGATTTAGCTCCATTTCTTACCCAAGGCTGAGGCCAGAGAGGTGAGGTGCCTCCCCACAGTCTCAGGACTGCTCGCTGCCCGCGCCAGGCTGAGATGCGCAGAAAAGGGCCTTCCTCCAACCGTCCACTGCATTCTCCCGCTACTCTACGTTTTAGTATTCTCCCTTAAAGCTCCGGCTTGCTTTTCTACGAAGCCGCCAAGAGCAGAAAGCAGCGTGGTGGTGGCGCAGGGAAGAAGGGAGAAGGTGCCCCGGGGGACCTAGAGGAAAGCCTCAGCAGGGGCGACAGGGCCCCCGCGGCCCAGCGCTCTGGCTCCACCTAGGGGGGGACATGCGGGTGACCTGAGGGCCCCTTCGCCCCGCGCACCTCCCCGGCCCGCGCACCCGGACTCGGGTCCTCACTCCGCGCGCCGCCCTCTGGACTTACGTGATTGTCGCTCCCCTTCCAGAAGTAGAAGGCCCCGATGGCCCCGAAGAGCAGCAGCACCGCCCCCGAAATGAGGACCACAGCTCCGACCTTGAGCAGCCGCGCGGGGCTGGAGGGCTTCACGGTCACCGTGGCGTACGCCTGCGGGCCGGGGCCGGGGAGGGTCGGGGAGGGGGGACCGGTCACGTCTGCGCCGCACGCACCCCGGCACCTCGCCGCCCTCTCTCCCGAAGGCCCCTTGTACTCAGGCGTGGATGTGCAATAAGCAAACTTTCGGCGGAGCAGGGCCACGGCCCCCTGGCTGTGCACGCTCCGCCAGCCACAGGACGCCCCCTCCTGAATCCCGTCCCGCCCTCCCCTTCGCGCCCGTCTGGGGTCCCGAGCCCCCTGCACACGCGCAGGGTTGGGCACCCGCCTCCCACATTCGGGGGCGCAAATCCCTGACTCCGGGCAGTGCGCTCGGACACCCGCGCCAAGCCGGGGCCCTGCGTGTTTCCACTGACCCGGCAGCGGGACTGGGGATCCCGAGCCCTACTCACCGGGGGACTGCAAAACTCGACGTCGTCAGGCCCCACCAGGGCGATGGGAACTTTGTCGGAGTTTTCTGTCATGGCTGTGGCCGGAGGAGCGAGACACTGGGAGGCTCCGCGCACGCCCTGGGCTCTGTCCTGCTGCCCCGACGGGCCGGGCATTTCAACGCCGCGCACACGCGCGTGCACTCACAGTGCCGCGTCCCGCCCGGGCCAGCCCAGCGGTCCCCGCCCCTTCCAGGGCCTCACCTCTCTCCTCCTTTCCCTCTCCCGCCCCAGCAGCCCTGTGAGCTCGTCTGGCGTTCTGGACGCTCCCCCTTCCCGCCCTCTCCTGTCTACTGCTCCCCCTCCCCCAGAGCACCCTGAGTGTGTCACGGTGGGGACGGAGAATGGGGAGGGATGGGTAGGCCGAGGATGCTGAGAGCTGCGATCCTCAAAATGTGAAAATGCCAGGACTCTTTCTACCATCCAAGGATCTCTTCAAATGTCAGAGGACTCTGCTGTGACAGCTGGCTGGAGGCCCATTTCCTGACTTTGTGTGTGGGGTGGAAGCTGGTGGAACCCGACAGAGTTTGGCATTGCTGGAGGGCCCCTGGGACCAGAGCATGGAGTAGGGCCCAGAGATGGCCCTTGCCACCCATGTCTCTAGAAGGTCTAGGAGGAGGGTAGAGCACTAGCAAAAGTGAAAGCCAAGCAGAGGGGGCTGGAGGGAAGGAGTTGGGGAGACCAGAAGAAGAGTGCATTCTGTTTGGTTAAGTGAGTTAAACAAACAAATCAACAATGGCAACACACACGCACCTCAAAAACGTTATGTCCAAAGGAATACCTGAAACATCTATTTTTTAAAAAAGCAGAAGGGGGAGGGTGTTTTTTCACTTTCGGAAATGCCATCTGTCAGTACCAGGATGACATAGTACCTCATTTGCAGCCGGGCTCCATTAATCCATACTGAGTTCTAGCTCCATGCAGAGGCCTCTGCTGGGGAGTCACCGTGTGCGAGGGTCCGCAGGAGGAAGGCAGGTTTCCCGAGCGAAGGGAGATTGGACGGGCGGGGCTGCAGCTGGCGGAAGTGTTCCATTCTGGGATGCTGGAGAGGGAGGCCATGTGACAAGCATGGTGCAGTGGGGCCGGGAAAGGAGGCAAGAATGGAATGGGCGCCCACAGAAGATATCTGTAGGACTTGGCAGCTGCTGGGCTGGAGAGACGGAGGGCCTCCCATCTATTGCTGTGGGTGGTTGAACTGGTACAACCCTTATGGAAAGTAATTTAATTCCAAAATGCAAAATACAATTTCATTTCTGTGGATTTATCCCACAGATGCACTCACGAGGGGGAAAAATCCTATCTATGCAAGGATATTCATTGCAGCATCTTCATTAGAGCAAAGGACTGGAAACATCTTGGGTGTCCACAGCAGAGAATTTTTGGTACATCCTCACCGAGGGTTCTTGGCAGCGATTTCAAAGAAGGGAGCAGCTTTGTATTTCCTGATGTAGAACACTCCCTCACATATTTTACGTGAAAAAAGCAAAGGATGGGAAATGGGCATAAATGCCTTCATTTGTATAAAAAAATGCAAACAAGAATATGTACGCATATGCTCTCAGGAAAGATACACAAGATACTGACAGCAGGGGTTGCCTCTGAGGAGAGCCCTGTGGCTTGGGGACACCATGGAACGAAGATACTTCACCATGTGCCTTCTGGAATGTTTTGAATTCTGTATTGTGAACACTTACTAACTTCAAAAAATGAGTGACTACAATAATAAATAACAGTGAGGTGGGGAGGAAGTGCATGCAGCACATGGAGACAGTTCTTTCAAGAACTTTGGCACTGAGGGGAAAAAGAAAGTAAGGAGGCTAGATTAAGGGAGTTGGAGGATCAAGGAAGTTCTCCCTGACACTTCATACCCCTCCCATCCCCCTGGTCGTCATGGTCTGGAAAGACCTTTGAAGGCCACAGGGAAAGGGGCAGAGATAACAGAAAGATGGGGAAGGGGGGGCTGGGGCCAAAGCAAGCAGGAAGATAAAGCTTGAGGAGAGAGGGACTGGTAGGAGTAGGTGACGGTAGGGATGCTTTGGGGACACATGGGCTCTGAGGAGAGGCACACTGAGGGAAGGGTGAGGAGTGGGGGAGAAATCAGGTTTCTATTTCATTCATACTGTTACGGAACCTGGGCTGCATCGCCCGACGGAAGAACCAAGCGGCACCCAGAGATTTTGGAGGATAGGAGGTTTATTTAACGCTGGTGGGCTCAGAGGAGAGTGGTCTCCAAAGGCCTGAGCCTGAGCACAAAAAAGGGGGTAATTTGTACACTTCTACTTCCGCACATTTGGCACTTTTGGCGCGTGCGTGAAGCGGGGCAGGGAGAAGACCCCGGATTGGTGCGCGCGGGAAGCAGAGCCGGGAGAAGAACCCGGAAGAGCTCCGGGGCAAGGACTGGGACTCTCGCTGGCTCGGTCGGCCATCTTAGGACACAGATTTTCCTTATCGTTACCCCCTTTGATGCCCCTTGTGGAAAGCTAAACACCTACTTTAGAGGGCACCATCTTCATCTTCTAAGGGACGATATAGTGAGTAAGGAGTAACTGGGGTCTGATTTTAGCAATTTGAGCAGGGATAAACCTAGTAAGGGCATTAAGAATACAAGGACCAAATGCCACTATGAGGAGAAGCAATAGGAGGGGGCCGACGAGGGAGGCGAACCAAGGGAACCGTTGTGAGAGGGAATCCCACCAAGTTGTCCGCTGGAGTGTTTCCCACTGGCGATGTACTCGTTCCTGTAATTGGGCCAGAGTTTCTTGGACCACCCCCGACTCATTAGCATGGAAACAACATTCCTCCTGTAAGAAGAGGCAGAGGCCCCCTTGCGTGGCCGTGAGCAAGTCGAGCCTGCGCCTGTTTTGGAGGACCACTGAGGCCAGTGAATCGAGTTGGTGCTGCAGGACCAGGGCCGGCTGAGTGAGGGCCGAAAAATCCGCCGTGAGTTGTTGAGTTAGCCCCTGGTACTGAACCTGAGACATCCTGACGCCAGTGGTGCCGAGGGCAACACCTGATGCGGCCAGCAGCCTCACGATAGGAGGGATGGCCGCGGGGGAGCGCCGAGGGTGGCTAGGAGGTCCCCATATGAGTGGGGCATCGCTCCCAGGAGGACTGAAAGATCAGGTAAGAGACTGACAAGCGTGCATGATTGATCGCCTGGGCTGAGGCAGATGTATACACCTTGATCACAAGCCAGAAAAGTGTTGTTCGGCACACAGACCCAGCTGTGGCCCGTGATGGGAGAGGAAGAGTTGCCATACAGTGGTACCAGAGCCAGAAAGGGATAATCTGAGGCCCCTGGTGCTGAGGTGGGAGGTGACATGGTAGATGGGTTGAGGATGACACCTGGTATTGGACGGGACCGGGCTTTATGCAGATCCAGCAGTCAGACGCTAGGGGTGGATTCAAGTGTTTAAGCGCTTGGTGGGAGGCATTAATCATGCCTAACAGTTGTGCTATAGATGCTTGCTGCCTGTGGATGGGGGACCCAGGGATGCACCAGGGTGAGTTATTTCCTGTCTGACTCTGGGGGTTGACTGTAAGGCTTGGAGTGGACATGGACTTAATCATAAATTTGGCTATGGCGTCCGTCCCCATAGGGTGATATTGGCCCAACAGGAGAATGATTCCTGTAGCCCATGATGTGGCATTGGGTTCTAAGCCTGAGAGGGTGAGCGGTATACAGTGATTGTTAGGGCAAGAAGATGGGGTGGCGTTGTGTGACAAGGAAATCCAGATGTCACTGCACTGTTTGAGGCGCCACCAGGTGGACCATCGTTCCATTCCCGGCCAAGTCGCCACCCATGACACATCCCCAGGCTTGCGAGCAGAACTGAGGGCAGGTGTTTGGCCGTTGAGGCGTAGGGCCCCCACAGATGTAGATATCTACCAGCTGGTAACCTGAGTGAGGGCCATGGTAGGAACACTGTCTATGAGGTTCCCAGAAGGTATCAAGAAGCTGGCATCCATCAAAATGGAAGTTAACCTTCGGTGTGTGCCCATCCCAGGTGGAAGAAGTCAGTGGGGCCGCTGGTGCAGGATTGAGGGGGATAAGCTGGAAAGTCCATTTGCCAGTAATGGTGATATGAGAATTTGCCCCCCTTGCCTGGCTGGGCAAGCTAGAGGCAGTGAGGAGGAACAGCACACCAGGCAGCAGAAAACCGGGACTGACTGGGGCCAGGAAAACCATGGTGAAATGCGCTCAGGAGTAGACAGCAGAGGGCCAGTAAAAGTGGGATCTATGACCTTAGGTAGAGGGAGCCATCATGGCTAACCCATCAGCAGATGAAACCCGTGGACAAGTAAGTGCAGTAATACACCCTAGGGTCACCCAATAAGCAATGGCAATAGTAAGCCTCTGGGGGAAAGTCCAGTCAGGAGGGGCAACAGTGTAGTCTGACTCCCAAGATGAGGGAAATCATGCCGATGAGATCCAGGGACCACGGTGAGCAGGTGTCCATCAGTCGGCGGGGTCTCGTCGAAAGTGAAGCTGGAGTGGGTTCGTGAAGTCTGGCTGGACTCTCCACTTGCATGGCTCCTTTTCCGAATGATGAGCTTTCTTCATTCTGGAGTGGTGGACCCACGGGGTGACACCTGAGACCTCTAGATCTTCAAAGGGGGTTGCTCCCATCCTCTAGACACCTGGTGGGGGCCGTGGTGCAGACTGAGCATTATTTGTAGCACATGTTATGCATCGTTCACTCGTTGCTCGGCATAGTGCTGGCAGCTGACTGATGTAGTGCTTCTTGAGAAAGGCTCTCATGCAGTTTACCCAGATGAGTGAGTTGGTGGTATTCCTTGACTAGATGCCCTCCAGTTGCTGTTGGAACAAAGATGCACCCATTTGGCATCATCCACCATCCCTTTTCAGTCAGGGTGGCTCCCTCAGCCATGGCCCAATCCTTTTCCTTTTTAGTGCAACTGGGTAGAGGGACTTCTTCTGGGGCTGTTAGGGCCATGGTGAAGGAAGGGGCTCTGTCCATGTCCTCACTGGCTGCAGTCTTGGCTGCCTCATCTGCCAGATGATTTCCCCATGCTATGGGGTCATCTCCTTTCTGGTCCCTTACAGTGCAGGATTGTTACTTCCTTTGGAAGCCAGACGGCTTGGAGGAGTCTCAGCATCTCCTCTTTGTTCTTGATAGCCTTTCCTGCTGCGGTTAGGAGGCCCCTTTCCTTGTAGATGTCTCCATGTATATGTACAGTAGCGAAGGCATACCGAGAGTCAGTATAGATGTTGACTCGCTTACCTTCACCGAGGGTGAGGGCTCAGACTAAGGCATATAATTCAGCCCGTTGAGCTGACCATCCAGCTGGTAATGCCTTAGCTTCTAGAACTTCAGTGGTTGTGGTTACTACATAACCTGCTTTCCGGTCACCCTCCTGTAGGTAACTGCTGCCATCCCTGAACAGCGTGAGCTCTGGATTCTTTATGGCTTGATTCCACAGATCTGGACGGCTCGCGTAGACTTCATCAGTCACCTCAGAGCGGTCGTTGTCTGGTCCCCCCTCTTCCGTGGGGAGAAAGGTTAATGTCCTTACTGTTTCGAGGGTGACTCGCGGGTTTTTGCAGAGAAGCCCTTGGTATTGTGCTAGCCGACAGCTGGAAAGGAAGCGGTGTCCCTGTGTGTTCATGAGGGACACAACTGCATGAGGGACCTTGATGTTAAGTTCTTGCCCCAGGGTAAGTTTGTCCGCCTCCTTGATGAGTAGGACTGTGGCTGCCAGCGCCCTGAGGCACGGTGGCCATCCTGCTGCCACGGGGTCCAGCTTCTTTGACAGGTAAGCAACTGGCCGTTGCCAGGGTCCAACAGTGTAGGTGAGTACCACGAGTGCTATTTTTTCCTTTTCATGCACAGAGATTGAAAGGTTTTTCTACATCTGGTAGGCCCAGGGCTGGAGCCGGCCCCAGGGCGGTCTTTATCTCTGTGAAAGTGGCTTCTGTTTCCTCAGTCCAGGCAGGGGGTTCTCGATTTGATCCCCCTAAGAGATCATAAAGGGGTCTTGCTATTGCCGAGAACCCAGGGATCCAGATGCAGCAGAATCCTGCAGGCCCCAGGAATTCTCATAGGCCCCTTTTTGTCTGGGGTTCGGGCAGGGAGATGATGACCCTTTTCCTCTCCGGCCCTAGTTCTCTTTTCCCTTGCGTGAGGAGGAAACCAAGGTATCGGACATGTTGTTGGCAGATTTGTGCCTTCTTCCATGAGGCTCGGTATCCTGAGTCTGACAGGAGATGTCGGAGGGCCTTTGTGCCTTTTGTACAGTCTTCTTGTGTGTCACTGGCGAGGAGGAGGTCATCCACATACTGGAGGAGGGTGCACCGTGTGGCCTCTCTTGGGAAGCTGATGAGGTCCGCAGCCAGTGCTTCCCCAAAGAGAGTTGGTGAGTTTTTAAACCCCTGTGGGAGGTGCATCCAAGTCAGTTGCATCTGGCGCCCTGTATCAGGTTCAGTCCATTCAAAGGCAAACAGTGGCTGGCTCTGGGGAGCTAAGCAGAGGCAGAAGGCATCCTTCAAATCTAGGCACGTGAACCATCTGGCCGACTCTGGGATTTGGCCGAGGAGGGTGTATGGATTCGGGACCACTGGGTGCAGAGAGATGGTCACATTGTTGATGACCCGCAGGTCTTGAACTGGTCAGTATCCCCCTCCTGGCTTCTTGACTGGCAGGAGTGGGGTATTCCAGGCTGACTGGCACTTGACTAGAATACCTGCTTCTTTGAGTTTGGACAGATGTTCTTGGATGTTGATCTTAGCTTCTTGTGAAAGGGGGTATTGCCTTTGCCTCTGAGTTTGGGCTCCTGGGATCAGTTCAGCAATGATAGGGACCCAATTCCAGGCTAGTACAGGTGGGTTGTTTTCAGCCCATACTGAAGGCAAGTCTGAACTCCGGCTGGCTGCTCGGTTGGGCCTGGACACAGAATAGCCTCCATTCTTCTTCCCTTGGCATGGTAATTGCTAGTATTAGAGACCCTGTCTCCTCTTGCCTTGGGTTCAATTGAAGGCTAGTGTGTCCAGTGGGCTCAAAGGTTATCTGAGCCCTAAGCTTGGAGAGTATGTCTCAGCCCAGGAGAGGGATGGGGCAATCAGGCAGATAAAGGAATTCATGTTGGACCTTATAGCCCCTGAGTTCACACTGGCGAGCCTGGCAAAAGGCTATTGTATCGCCCACCTCTCGGTAGCCCCGAGGATGGTCGCAGCCCTTTTGCTGAAAGGTGTCATTGGGGAGGTGACAACAGAGTGCTTGGCCCCAGTATCAAACATAAAAGTCATTGGTTGGCGCCCCACCTTCATTTTGACTATGGGTTCATGGGGGCCAAGGAGGAAAGAGCCCAGTCATCCTCAGTCTGAGTCCATTCCCTCAAGGCCTATGAAGTCCTCCTCTTGGTGTTCTTCCTTGTAGTGGCTGGGCTTTTGAGCCTTTCCCTGGTTGGGACATTCGTTTTTCCAATGCCCTTTCTCTTTACAGTGGGCACATTGATCCCTTGCCAAGGGGGTTCTGGGTTTCCCCCCTTTTGGTGGTTGAGGTCTCCCTGTCTTTGTGTTGTCCTTTTCTTTCAGGGCGGCGGCGAGGAGGCTGACTTTCTTTTTCATCTTTTTTTGGCTTCCCATTCGGCTGCGACCTCCCTATTCATATAGACCTTATTGGCAATCTCTATTAGTTGGGTGATGTTCATCCCGGCAAAACCCTCTAGTTTCTGAAGTTTTTTTCTGATGTCTGGGGTGGCCTGAGCCACGAAGGAGGTGTTTACCATCTGTTGGTTTTCCTGTGCCTTGGGGTCAAATGGAGTGTATATCCTGTAGGCTTCACATAGTCTTTCATAGTAGTCCCTGGGGGACTCCCCTGGTTGTTGAGTGACCAAGGATACCTTAGTCATGTTCATGGGTTTCTTAGCTCCTGCCCGGATTCCCTGGAGGAGGGCCTCCTGGTACCAGCGGATGTGGGCCTGTCCCTTGGTTGTGGTGAAGTCCCATGCTGGGTACTCCTCGGGTGCGGCTGTATTAGCCCAGGCAGCAGGGTCGATGACTCCCGCTGGTGCGTGCTCTTCCAGGTACTGCCGTGCACCTTTCATTATTCTCCTTCTTTGCTCTGTGTTAACCAGGGTGTGGAGTAACTGTTGGCAGTCTTCCCAGGTTGGCTGATGAGTCTGGAAGAGGGACCTATGAGGTCTATCATAGCCTGTGGTTTTTCAGAGTAGGATGGGGTGTTATGTTTCCAGTTGAGGAGGTCTGTGGTGGAGAAGGGCTGATAATACATCATGGAATGGCCGGGTTGGACTGTCCTGTCTTCATCGTGCCTCTCGGGTTCCCGCGTCTCTCATACTGGCATTTGGAGGGTGCTTGTGCCCGGCCTGGGGCGCAGCCTGACTGCTGGTCCTGGAGAAAGTGGATCTTTGGGGCCAGGGGGCGCCGGTGGATCCTCTGGGCCTGGGGATGCCGGTGAGACCGATGACGGTGGGGTGTCTGGAGCTGAAGGGCCAGGTGTAGATGGTCTTGGGGGTATGTACAGTGGGGGCAGGGTCGGTTCATCCTCGGGATCTCTGGCTAGGATTTGTGGAGACTGGGGCTTTTGCTGATTTCCTTAGGTCACTTGGATGAGGAAATTAAGACCCTGGCCTGACCCTGCCTATTGCAAGTGAATCACACCCGGGTGGAAGGGTCTGAGCAATTCCTAGCCAGGAGTCAATGTACAGAAACTGGTCAGGGTGTTCTGGTTCTCCTGTTATGACTTGCCATACTTGACGAATCGTTGGGATATCCAATGTCCCTTCTGAAGGCCACCCGACATCAAAGGTGGGCCATTCCAATTCACATAGGGTTCTCAACTTGCCAAGGTTCATCCTGACTCCATAGTCTCCTGAAAACCCCTTCTTGAAATTTTTGATCATGGTCTCTAGAACCATAGGTTTACTCTGTCTGCCCTGACCCCATGGTGATGTCTCCGTGTGTGGTGGCACAGAGACAGACAAAGAGGGGGGTTGCCTCCTGAGATGTGGGGACCAATCAGAGATGCCCGGCTGGCCGTGTCCCAAAGGAGCTTAGGTGAGGCTTAGCCGTAGAGGTCTCAGCGTTGTGACTTACGATCGGAAACTATTCCAATGCCGCCATAGACCGTATGCAGTTCACCACGGAACTGCAGACGGGCCCACTCAGACTCTAGGCTTCTGGGGACCTTAAGGGTGCCCGCTTGGGGAGTCACAGAATCAGTCCGCTTGAGCAAGCCAGGTTGGACTGCACATTCACTCACACATTCACACTCCAGGAGTTATTACATTCCCTCCCTGGGAATCCCTACCTGTGAGACCTCTAAGAGGTCTCTGGGAGGTGATCAGGCTCCTCTTCCATCCCAATGGGGGTGGGCCTGTCTGGGTCCTGGGGCCCTAGGCCTTACCGGAATCTGACGTTGGGAACAGGTCCTCACCTGCCAAGTCTCCTCAAGTCCAGCGGGAACAATGGGGCAGGGTCCGAGGCGACTGGGGTGGAAGGTTGCCGAAAATTAGGCAGGGTGCGCCTTCTCCGTTAAGATCCCTCGATCCGTCACCGCCTTGCTGTTGCCCCCAAACTGGTGGCAACAATGGGCCAGCAAGTTTGGGTTTCCCAGTCAGGGAACCAAATGTTACGGAACCCCGGACTGGATCGCCCGACGGAAGAACCAAGTGGCACCCGGAGATCTTGGAGGATAGGAGGTTTATTTAATGCTGGTGGGCTCAGTGGAGAGTGGTCTCCAAAGGTCTGAGCCCTGAGCACAAACAAAGGGGGTAATTTATACACTTCTAGTTCCACATACTGGGCACTTTTGGCGTGTGTGTGAAGTGGGGCAGGGAGAAGAACCTGGAAGAGCCCTGGGGCAAGGACTGGGACTCTCTCGGCAGCTCGGTGGGCCATCTTAGGACACAGATTTTTCTTATCAATACAACAGATGGGGGTGAGCGGTTGGCAGGGAGACCAGTTGGGCACATTCTGTTGAAGTGACGTATTTTCAACAATTTTAAAGTAATATGTTTACATGAAGATGGTCAACAGCGATGAGAAGCTGGGAGAAGGAGCAGCACAGCGGGAGGCCTGTGGAGAAGGGGATCAAAGGGTGCCCATTTCATAGACTTGCTCCCCTCCGTCCCTTTCCTGATGGACCTGATTCATAGGCTCGTTCCTTGGAGATGAAAAGCAACTCAGCCCTGTATCAGGCACTATGCCAGGTCTGGGGACACAACAATGAGCAAATGAGACAGGGTCCCAACTCTTGAGCTGCTTCTAGGGGAGTGGAAAAGACAGTCATTAAGCAGATAATCACAAAATAATGGTGTCATTGCATTTGTGATAAACAATGTGAGAGAAAAGCACAGGGTACCTAAGACAAAACAACATCTAATCTACACTGGGTGAGGAAGGCGGGCAGCATCTGAGGAAATGAGATTTAAGCTGAGAACTGAAAGACAAATAGGAATTTTCCAGGGGGAGATGGGTGTAGAGGTGTGGGAGATGTGGCGAGACAGCGTGTTACCATGAGGTGGTGAAGAGTTTGCCATTGGAAAGAAGGAAAGAAGTGTGGATTGCAGAGAATGAAAGAATGGCAGGCTCCAGAGAGCAAACGTGGTCTGCTAGGGCGTGTTAAGGATTTTAAATGTTTTCCTCTTAGTATTGGGAAGTCTTTTTTTTTTTTAAAGATTTATTTATTCATTTTGAGAGGGGTGGGGGCAGAGGGAGAGGGAGAGTCTTTTTTTTTTTTTAAGATTTTATTTATTTACTTGACAGAGAGAGATTGAGAGAGAGAGAGGCAGAGGGAGAGGGAGAAGCAGGCTCCCTGCTGAGCAGGGAGCCCAATGCGGGGCTCGATCCCAGGACCCTGGGATCATGACCTGAGCTGAAGGCAGATGCTTACCTGACTGAGCCACCCAGGTGCCCCCATTTTTTAAAAGATTTTATTTATTTATTTGACAGAGAGAGGTACAGCGAGAGAGGGAACACAAGCAGGGGGAGTGGGAGAGGGAGAAGCAGGCTTCCCACCGAGCAGGGAGCCCAATGTGGGGCTCGATCCCAGGACCCTGAGATCATGACCCGAGCCGAAGGCAGACGCTTAACGACTGAGCCATCCAGGCGACCCCCAAGGAGAGAGACTCTTAAGCAGACTCAGTGCTGAGCGCAGAGCCCCATGTGGGGCTGGATCTCACGACCCTGAGATCATGATCTGAGCCGAAACCAAGAGTCAGATGCTCAATGGACTGTGTCACCCAGGCACCCCAGGTTTGGATTTTAAAAGCATCATTTGGGCATCCAAGTGAGATGATGGTGGCCAGAACTAAAACAGTCATAAATGATGGAGTTGGAGAAGAACAGACTTGAGATTTGTTTAATAGGTAGACTCAACAAACTCTGGAGATTGATGAGTGTGAGGTGCACGGGAGAGGGAGATGTCAAGATGACCCTCACATTTCAAGCACTGGTGTCATAGGGTGTGTAGATGTAGGAAGCACTGGCTAGGTTTGGGGCCCATCAAGTTTGAGAGCTATGAAAATTCAAGGGGAGATGTTGTACTTAGTGTCAGTAAAGAGGCAGAGAGGACCATCTGCTGAGACGGAAAAGTGGGGGACCGAGCAGGACTTGTAAAGTATGGGAGAAATTGATAGCATTTGTATGAGAAATACAATACAGAGTTTACAAAAGCAATGATCCTTTGGGGCTGGAGAACAAGACTCTCCATTGGTACCGAACGAACTCAGAGCAAGAGAGAGGATGATGGATGATGTTGGGGGAAATTAGGTGTATTAGCCAGGGTTCTCCGAGAAACAGAACCAATAAGATAGCTATAGGTATACAGCAAGAGATCATTATGAGGAATTGGTTCACACCATTATGGAGGCTGAGAATTGCCTCTATCTTCTGTCTACAAACTGGAGGCCCAGGAAAGCAGGTAGAGAACCCTGAGTGCAGATGTCCAAGGGCGGGAGAAGATGAGCGTCTCAGTTCAAGTTGCATTCACCTGTTCTATTTGGGCCTCACCAGATTGGGTGATGCCCACCCACACTGGTGAGGGTGGATCTTTACTCAGTCTACCTGTTCAAATGCTAATCTCTTACGTAAATGCCTGCACAGACACAGGCAGAAATGTTTACCAGCCCCTTGGACATCCCTAAGCTCAGTCAAGTTGACACATAAAATTATCCATCACAACATGTTAATGAACTAGATGGGGTAGGGGTGATCCTTTCACAATGTATATGTGTATCAAATCACCACAATGTACGCTTTATTTTTTACTTATTTATTTTTCACAATGTACACTTGAAATATTCTACAGTTTTATAGGTCCACTATACCTCAGCAAAGCTGAAAAAAAAATTAACCATCACCTTGGGTGTTGAAGATGGTCTTAGGAAGGGCAGAAGGTCAGGGGCTGGGTGTCATAGGGTGTGGGCTGGGAGGGGAGGTTGGTGAAGTAGGGACGGTCTGATAACTGGGAGGAGAGGGGAGAACTGGCATGATGGCAGTGGCCTGAGGGTCAGGAGAAGGAAGAGCTCTAGAGATAACCAGAGAGGGAGAACTCAGTCTTCGAGGTCTTAGAGGTAGACCTGTTCTGCATGGGAACATGGTCTAACGTGTAGGCCTGGTGACCAAGGGGGGTGGGGGTGATGGCTTCCAGGATTTGAGGCTACTGCGGCTGGGGTATTATCAGAGTCAGTGTGGGTTTTGAGGTTGCAAGGAGGCTCGGTAGGGACGTGGCAAAGGAAAACTGTGAGGGAATCGCAGAGGTGGTTAAGGAAAATAGGAGAACATTCCACATGGAGCTCCCCAGCCAGAGGTGAGGCCATGATGAAGGTGGTATGAATGGATGTGGGAACTCCAGGAGGAAAGACTGTGCCAAGAACGTGGTGAGACGAAGTCCTGGAATGGACAGGAGAGAACAAGAAACCTCTCTCAGCTGTGGGGAATGGAGGCCTCAGAGCCTCCCTCTTGCAGGAGAGGCATGGAGAGGGGCACAGAGCTCCGATATCAGGACTATTACTGTAGCTGCTTTTACACACAGCTTTCTGCCACTACTTTTTAAAAAAAATTAAATTCAATTAATTAACATCTAGTGTATTATTAGTTTCAGAGGTAGAGTTCAGTGATTCATCAGTACTATATAACACCCAGTGCTCATCACATCACGTGACCTCCTTAATGCCCATCACCCAGTGACTCCATCCGCCCACCCCCTTCCCCTCCAGCAACCCTCAGTTTTTTTCCTGAGATGAAGAGTCTCTTATGGTTTGTCTCCCTCTCTGGTTTCGTCTTATTTTATTTTTTCCTCTCTTCCCCTATGATCCTCTGCCTTGTTTCTTAAATTCCACATATGAATGAGATCATATGATAATCATCTTTCTCTGACTTATTTTGCTTAGCATCATACCCTCTAGTTCTGCCACAACTTCTTTGTGTACACTCTGGCATTTAGGAGGAGAAGGTGGGCAGCTTAGGGACAAGTCGTCAAAGATAAAAGAGGAGATCCCACAGAGCCACTAACACAGAATTACTCCACACAGGCAGCAGGAGTCTCTCTAGAATTTTCTGGTGGTGACACTCCCCAACTTAGAGAGACGAAGAGGACATTGATGTAAAGCTATCATGGACGGTTAACTTTTTGTGCATTATTCCAGAGTCCCCGCATCCCTGTGCTCATGAACTGATGGGCTCATGGGTCCTATTTGCTTCTCCTTTCTCATTTTCTGCTATCTGGCAGGTTTGGAGTTAATATAGCAAATATTTCCATATTGGCATAATAAAGAACATTGCATTGATGGTAGATACACTGCAGAAAAAAAAAAAAAAAGTCCTCTTCCAATGCTAAATACCAGGGATTATTTGCCTTTGGGGATTATCAAAGTAGGGTTCCTTCCCTTCAACTTAGCCAATTTTGAGCCTTTCAAATTTGTGTCAGTCCACATAGATAGGTTAATTTTCAAGTTATCTTTAATCGCTCATCCCTACGCTGCTGCCTCCTCCTCAGCTAAATGCCAAAATATAGAGAAAGGGCACAGAGCATAGTGATACAGAACTGTGTATAAGGAACTGAAGTGAAAGCCTGCTCCTGCTTCCCGCCAAGGGGCTATTTCTTGGCTTGTTGGCTCCACCTCGGCCTTCCACTCTCATGAGTGGAGATCCCTCTTGATGGCCCTTTATGTGGCAGTCATCCCCGGGAGGACGTGAGAACGTCCTCCCTGTCCGCCTGCCTCCCTCCGACGCTGCCCGCTTCCATCTCTTGGTACTGTCTCGAGATCAGCTCTTCTAAAGTGTGACTCATATCCCTTCACACCTCTGCCTAGGAGGTCCCCACAGGGACTGGTAGCGCCATCAGAGTCAAGTCTAAACTCCTTGAATGCATGGGTGACACTCTGGCCATTTCCTCAATGACATTGTTGCCTTTTTTTTTTTTGTTCTGTTATCTTCGCTCGACTGGCACATAAGCTTCTGAGAGGTCAGGACTGTGTCTTATTCACCGTTGTTCATTCAACAGGTGCACAGTTAATTAATAAATGAAAAGGAAAGCAGTGCATGGGCCATCGAAAACATTTGCCAAGTCATGGTTCAGAAAATCTTGCCGAAAAGGCTCATGTTCCTCATTAATTGCTTGTTGCAGATTTATGAATGGTTAGTCACCTTATACCATAAGGTGTGTTTGGTGACCATCTTTTTTAGCTAAAAATCAGAGGAGTTTTGCCTTGCTTCCAGATAGAAGAGGCAGTCTGAGGAATGTAGCTTGGGTTCTGACTTTTGGAGTACCTCGAAGATTTAGGGGGGATAACAACCTAGAACATGAACTATCAGAACTAGCCCAGAAAATCTGGGACCTATGATCACAGGTCCCAAGAATCACAGAATAGTTGGCAGGTGAACTCTATGACCAAGGGTGGTGGTTATTTTGTGAATTCCTAATCGCTCTTCTAAGACAGCAAGTTTCTGGCTTGCTAGGGACTGTCTCATATGTCTTTGGACCCTTCCAATGTTTAGTATGGTGTGTTGGACACAGCAGGTCATTGATAAAAGTTTATTGAATGGCTAAATAAGGACTAAGTTAGTCATCTCCCCTGTGTTACACATGATTGCTCAGGGGAATGGAGACAAAATTTTCAGGAACTTCTAGACTGTTCACAACAGAGCCAATTACCACTTGAGCCCACTGGGATTTGCCCTGGGGTCCTCCTAGAGAATGGCTCATCCAATTAACAGTTTATTCAATGTGACCATGACTTTAACGTATCTTGCCTTGGAATCACTAAGGAATATGGGCCAAGCTGATAATTTTCAAGTCCCATCTGTATGGATCTTTATGTTTTTTTTTTCCATCCATACTCATCCAGATACCTTTTTCTGTCAATTGTGGGAAATTCTTTCTAAGAACAGGGGCTGAGAAAATAGATAGGGAAAGCCAATTGCATTCTCTTTGCTGAAAGTCATAAAAATAGGAATGGAGAGAAATGAAGATGGGGGCATTCCGAAGGGTCATTAGGTCGGCCTCCTCTTTATCATTGCTGAACAGCTATTGCGTGTCAACCCACGGTGGGCACAGTACGTGGGTAGGATCCCTGCACAGGAAGTTAATCCATATGCAAACACAGTGACCCCAATTGCTTTGCAATAGAGAGCCACATGGCCCGTGCCCTTAAAATACATCATTTGGGCAGCTGCCAGTGGGCTGATTTATCCCAGCTGGTCAGAAGCAGCCCTGAGATCATCAGCGCCTTTGTTAATTGGGAGAGAGGGGCAGAGGAATCAAGATATTCCTGGGCACCAAGCATTCATTAGCCACCTGGCCTTCCTAAATTATGATCCTGCCATGATTTTCCCAGTGCTTCAACTAAAATTTTAATATTTGGAGTGTATTAATAACTCAGAACATGTCATTTCCTAAATAAGCAATGCCCTTCTGGACTCAGTGGAGAAGGGAGCCCAGAGAATGGATGCTTATTGGCTACCCAGTGGAGTGAGTGGTGTGGGGGTGACCCTGCAAGTTCTATCCATGACAGCAAATACAGAGGGGAATGTACAAATGGACCTCTGGGATAATGCCCCTGATTTCTACTCATATAGCATCTTCACAGAACCAACCCTGGCAAAAATGATGAAACATGATAATAGAAGCTAACAGTTCTAGAGCACTTATTCGGACAACTGCTGTGCCATGCAGATTACACCAGGAACCCCTCAGAGCACCCCCATGGGACCCCCATGGGACCTCAGAACACTCCCACCCCCCATGGTGATGGGTGCTTCACAAGGGCAGGGACTTGTTCACCTTTTAATCCTCAGCACCTAGGTCAGTGTCTGGAACAGAGTAGCTACTCAATAAAATATTTGGTGAAGGAACGAGTCTTCATTTTAGATGAGGTGGTTGAGGTGTGACAAAGTTAGTAACCTGTCCATGTCGTGGAGCTCTAGAAAGTGACAGAGCTGGGACTCAACCCTCATTCACCATCCTCAGGCATCCTCTTGTTCTGGGTTCTCTGAGTTCCATCAGCCTCCTGTGTGGTTCTGTTCTTGTCAGTGCTGTGTTCTCCATTGTTATGGACTGAATGTTGTGCCCCCTCACATTCAGATGTTGAAGCCCTGACCCCCCCACCCCCAATGTGATGGCATTTGGAAGTAGGGGCTTGGGGAGGTAATTAGGTTTGGATAAAGTCATGAGGGTGGGGCTCCCGTGTTGGGATTAGTGCCCTTGTAGGAAGAGGAAGAGACACCAAAGCTCACTCTCTCCACCTTATGAGGACACAACAAAAGGTGGCTGTCTGCAAGGAAGAGATGGGACCCTCACCAGGAACTGAATCTGCCAGCAACTTGATCTTGGATTTTCCAGCCTCTAGAACTTTCAGAAATAAATGTCTGTTGTTTAAACAACCTAATCTGTGGTATTTTGTTATGGCAGCCCAAGCAGACAAAGACAGCTCTTCAGGCACACTCACCAAAATTTACTATCCCATGTCCCACTCATTTAAGGCTTTGCTTTCTACCAGTCAGCAACAACTGGTGATGTGATCAACTTCTTGCCTCCTGTTTCTACTACCCAACCCATCCAACATCTGTGCAGTACATCAGAGTTTACAAAGGGATTCATATACATGATTTCACATGATACTCAAAAACATCTTGTGAAGCAGGTAGGACCGTCCTCATTATCCCCATTTTACAGCTAAGTAAACTGAGGCTTGGCAAGATCAAGTGACTTACCCTGACCACATAACAAGGACTAGGACTCAGGTCTCTGACTCCTTAGCCCAGTGCCCTGTCCTCACCACATTGTGGAAAATGTCACAGCATGTCATTCATTCAGGAGTAGGTTGCTTTGTAACTGGAGGCTGATGGAGAGGCAGGATGTCACCTTCAACGAATGACTTTCTCTTGAGGCGTTTTGGGCAGGTGAGCTCAGAGATTCTGGAGTGCTTCAAATGGCTCCGAGTTGGCAGGGATCTATCTTTCCTACACCAGAGCCTGGGGCACGAACATTCTTCTGAAAATCTCCAGAGAACTGGTCAACAGGTGCACTTGTCTAATCCACACACCTAACTGACCTTCAAGTCCTGACCATTCTAGGAAGTGTCACCTGCATTTGCCCCTTTCTGGCCATCGCCACTCCACCTACCATGCCTACCTTGGAGCCTCATGCTGTCCTGCCTGGCCTACTGCTGGGGTCTCCCAACCGGACCGCTGCTGGCCTCTACTCTGTCTAGGCCACCTCCCATGTGGGGGACAAAGTGATCTGCTTGAATAACAAATCCCCAACCTCCTGCTTAAAAACCCATTTTTTAAAAAGATTTTATTTATTTATTTGATAGAACGCGTGAGTGCAAGTAGGCAGAGCAGCAGGCAGAGGGAGAGGAGAAGCAGGTTCCCTGCTGAGCAAGGAGCCTGATGATGATGATGATGATGATGATGATGATGTTGTCGCTGATGCCGATGCAGGGCTCGATCCCAGGACCCTGGGATCATGACCTGAGCCCAAGGCAGACACCTAACCGACTGAGCCACCCAGGCGCCCCAAAATTCATGTTTGAAGAATGTAGGAGGTGAAGGTGGCAGATTTAAAAAGGGAAAGATAACAAAAATTTTAAGAAAAACTTTCTTTGAGGGGGGGACTTGAAAATTAATTTTACTCTTCTTAAAAAAGTTCTCTTTCTGGGCGCCTGGGTGGCTCAGTTGGTTAAGCGACTGCCTTCGGCTCAGGTCATGATCCTGGAGTCCTGGGATCGAGTCCCACATCGAACTCCCTGCTCAGCAGGGAGTCTGCTTCTCCCTCTGATCCTCCCCCGTCTCGTGCTCTCTCTCTGTCTCATTCTCTCCCTCAAATAAATAAATAAAATTTAAAAATAAAGTTCTCTTTCTATTTTCTTTTAGAAAGTACGCTCATGGGGTGCAGAATTTTATCTATTTATGACACAAAGTTGTTAGACACCTAAATATTAATACATGAAAGAACAGCCACACCTGATGTTAATTCTACTAAGGACCTGGATCTTTTTGCATGTCATGAAATTCAAAACAGAGGCCATTCACACTGACTTTGTTTTTTAAACAGTATGCTAATTTTTTACTCCAAGGAAATAATCCAAAAGAAGGGGAAAAGGCAATAAAAATCAAGATGATCATCGTGGAGTAATTTATAATATAGAAAAACTAGAAACAAGAGTAGTTAAGTAAATTATGTTGTGTCAATTTGATGGACTATCGTACAGTTACTAAAAATTATAATTACGCAGACTGTGTAGCAACAGAAAATGCCTATGATATAATGTCAAGCACGCAAAGCAGAAGAGCAAATTGCACATATACTTGATTACAACTCTAAACATCATATTTACATGTGGGCAAGGACTAGCAGGAAGCAAGAAGAATGAAAACAGATTAGTTCGGCTGGTGGGATTGTGAGGGATTCCTCCTCTTTTGGAGTTGGTGTTTTTCAGTCATTTGTGCCATTTTGAAAGGATGCTGTTTAGCCCTTTCGGGGACCACTTTCGAGAGCGTTGGTCCTGGGAAGGCACATAAACAGTGATAAGGACCGCACTTCCTGATCATGCCTCACTGCCGGGTCTCTCCTGGGTGCCTGGCTCTGCTGGTGGGAATACTCTGATCCAACCTGAGCACAGCTGTTTGCACAATTGTTCCCAAGTGCAACGTTGCTGCGGAAACTCAACCACTGGATGAATATTGATATATAAATGGGATCATATCCACAGCGATTCACCACTTTTTTTTTTTCATTTAAAAACAATGCAAGCACAAGGCTGAGAAACTGTTTACCTGGACTGTTGCAGAGGGAATTGCTGATTGGGGTAGAAGTTTGAACTGGATGATCTCAAAGACCTGCTGAGTCTATGAGTCTCACCCATGATCGGTGTGACCTTTCTATAGACCTCGTCTAGCCTCTTAGATATTCGTGTGCTGTTTCCTGCTCTAGGAATGATGTGGCACATCATTTAAAATAGAGCACCTTGGAATGGATGGGCCAGGCTCTGCAGTCAGTAGCCCCAGGGTCAAATCCCACTTTTCCCACCGATAAGCTCTATGACTGTAGATGAGTTACTTGTCATCTCTCTGGACCCCAGTTTGGTCATCTGCAAAATCGGGACATCAGAACCTATCCCTGAAGGTTGTGGAGAGCTGGGAGATGAGCGGGCATGTAGGAGGTGCTGAATTAAATGGGAAGGAACTGGAGACACACGATAGTGACAGACTGAAGCAAGCTGATGGGCCTTAACACACGGGAGCTCAGGAAAAGTGAGTTTTAAGTAGGGATTTAAAGGATCAGATCCGGTGCAGGCGAAACAGAAAACTGTTGATAACATATGCTGCAGCATAAAAAAAAGCTGGGAGTTACTGCCAATTTACAGATGGCGAAAATACCGTTTCTCCAGGGAGCAGCTGTAACAGAAGCAAACGTGAGCAATCAAGAGGCTCCTACATTTTGATTTAATTGCAAAAAAAAAAAAAAATCAAATGCATAATCTGAGAATCACCATAGGCACCTGCTCTACCTTCTCTCTCCGAAGTCAAGATCTCCCTCTTAACTAGATCAGCTTTTCATGCTGCGATTCAAAGAGAAGCTTCCCTAATAAGCTGGCTTTTCAGATTTATGCCAGCCACATGTATCATGTGCACTATTTTCTGTTTTAAAGCCCCAGCAATTCTCTTGGGACCAAGATTTCCACTGACATTGAGACCCAGCGTTAATTCAAAGACTACTTTCTTAGTTACATCAGAATTCGATAAACTAAAACAGAAAAACTTTGGATTTTTGCAAACCAGTATTAAGTTTTTCTTTTCTTTCTTTTTGTCTTCACTTTGTTTAGGAAAGTAAAAATGTTGAAAGGAGAAGTAGTACTTAGTATTTATACAAAACTTAAAAAGCCATAAGCCATTTTGATTTCACAAAAGTGCACCCTGAGCACACAAGAAACTTCTAATATTTCAGGAATGTGGAAACTGAGCTAATGAGCATGTCGCGTGGAAAGATTAAATACAGTGTATGGTATTTTCGGAGTCAACACAAAACCCACGGGGCATTTATGGCATCTGAAGACTGGTTTTATGAAATCCACCGAGCCAAGTTTTGCGCTGAAGCTGGAGCTGGACAGACATACTAATCACAGCACTCGGGGATTTGTGTGGAAACAGCTCACAGGTTTTCTGACAACCTTGTCTTTCAACTCGGATGAATGAAGCACTATTGTTTGGTCATGAGGAACTTCCATAAAAAAAAGTTGTCACCGAAGCAGTTTCTCACCGGGGGCAAGCGGTGTAGAAATGGCAGTCTTTAAATTTTGCTTGAAAAATGAAAATATGGGGCGCCTGGGTGGCTCAGTTGGTTAAGCGACTGCCTTCGGCTCAGGTCATGATCCTGGAGTCCCTGGATCGAGTCCCGCATCGGGCTCCCTGCTCAGCAGGGAGTCTGCTTCTCCCTCTGACCCTCCCCCCTCTCATGTGCTCTCTCTCATTCTCTCTCTCTCAAATAAATAAATAAAATCTTTAAAAAAAAAAAAAAAAGAAAAATGAAAATATATTAGACACCCAAATCAGTGCCAGATTAAGGTTAGCTTTGAATGAAAAAATAAGGAAAACAACCAAATGCCAAGTGAAGACTAATAACCTTTGGGCTTTGTTAGTAGACCCACTCTTGTCTCCCACATGGACCCTGACTGAGATCACTGTGAAGGGGGGGGCTGTCTGGGGCACACAGACAGCTGGACATTTTGTAGGCGGCCACTTGATATAGCGTGCTTTGATATTATTACCTCACCTACGCTTTTTCAAGTACATTGGCTTGGTTCAGGGCTTAGCAATGGCACGCCAAGACACACTTAGCTCTTCTAAAGCCATGGCCTTTCTTGACTGGATCTAAAATGCCAAATATTGTGCTATCCATGGACATGTTAAGACTTCTACAAGTTCTCAGGAATCCTCTATTTGTAAATCGGTTTACACTGACTGTCAGGTAGACTATTGCTGAAAGAATCAACATAGGGCCCAAGGACACGAAGGCTTTCAAAGCATCTGGCTCAACAACAGCCAGTCAAGGAGGAGAAGGATTTCTTTCTTTATCTTCTTCAAGGGCAGATGACTTACCAGAAAGCGCAATTGCCTTGTGGTCAATAGACCTGGGTTTGAGTTCAAGTGGGAAGAGGGTGAGATTGGGATTTGGGATCTGGGTCTTTATGGACAATGTTGACACCCGTGAACACTTTCACCTCTCAGAGCCTCCATTGGCTTGAGAAATGAGCCTACTAGTAACATTATTCTCACAGGACTGTTGGGAGGCTTCCATGGGGTCTGATGTTTTCAAAGGTGCTTTGTGTCTTATAAAGCACTGTACTGAGTTAGGCATTATTCCTGCTAATTGTGGGACCTTGGACAACCTCTTAGCTATCCTGAGCCTTAGTTTCTTTCTTTGTAAACTGGGGAGAGTAATGGCATTCCATATTCACTCCCTAAAGGTATTGTAAAGCTCAAAATGGAACGATGTGAGAAAAACTAGGCATATGGCAAAAGACTGATATTTTAGCAATTTAGAATAATTAATTTAAAAATATTCAAGTGAAATGCCTTGAGTATTATCCGCTTTGGGATGATCTAATGATTTCTATTGCTTGTTGAACGTTGCCGTTTGTTTCATTCGGTCTACAGGTGGTTTCTAATATTCTAATAATCTCTTAGGTGGTTTATGGCATAAATACAATTTGGTGGCTTAAGAAAATATTGTTCTCATGTTACCATGGAGGTGTTTTCAACTACTTCCCAGGACAGCTGCCTCATGAGCGCTAGCACATCATTGTACCTGTCTTTTCTCCTTTGGGTAGTTATGTCCCCCTGCTTCCTGATCTCTCTATTGTCTGCTTCAGCGACATACGAGTGGCACACATTGGCCTGGAGCCCACCCTCATTCCCTCGTTGCTCCTCTGTAAGAGCTGATCTCTGCTAGAAGTTGGGCATTAGCGGCTCAGGACCTCTGCAGAATGGGAGGGGAGCCTCTGAGACACTATGGAAACCAACATGTTGAGAACATGTAGATGGACAGATAGAACTTAAGAAATCACATAAATCTGCATCTTTGAAGAAAATCCTCTTCTTGCTGTGCAGCAACATTGTACCCTTTGAGGGACGTTTTAAATGCTTTCTGAGGCTTTTCAGTGCCACCGTGTGATAGGCACTGTTCACCTAAGAGCCAACGTGTCTTGAAAGTTTCTGTCATTGCCTTTATTCGGAGAGGGTTGGCTCAGCCCTGCTGAATATATACCGTTTCTTTAGAAAAAGCCCAAAGACAGACACTGTTGACATTATCTTTGCAATTTCAAATAAAACATTCCTTGGTGAGAGGTAGTCTTGTTCCTATCCTAAGATCTATCAATATTGGCTCCCAAGCTGGTCTTCGCATTACACAGAGGCGGCAAGGTACCCGCGTTTGTGCTTGTCTGTATTCCTGCAGAGCCTTCCCGAGCAGGTCCTTACCTAGTCAAACAGGGACAAAAGACGATATTTCTCTTCTAGGGGATTTTGACTTCCAAAGAATGACAGGAGGTTAAAGGGCCATATGAACGCATATGGCAGACTCAAAGATTGACCTATTTTTCACATTTCTGTGTGCAAAGCTCCCAAATGAAAAGCAGAAAATGGTCAATTTATTTGAAAATTGAGACTGTGAAGTGGCAGAAAGAACAAAGTCTTTCTGAAAAGTAAATTAACAACTAAAAAAAAAAAAAAAGCAGATAGTTAAACTTGTTAGTAGCCACCCAAGAAGTGAGAGGAAGGGATGGTACAGGTAAAAATCTCTATGTGTGTGCATGCGTGTGCTTGTAAATAATGCAGTAGCTTTCTTCTATTCCCCTGCATTGTCTTTATTTCTTCCAGGTTTCCTTGTCTTGTGTATTACTTCTGGTCTCTCTTTCTCTGTAGTGGTTTTCCTCACTTGTCTGGGATCCTTGGCTGTCATTGATACTTAAGTGTGAGGCCCTGAAAAGCTAAATGAAAGCTCTCTGTGCGTGGGCAGGACTGCAAACTGGTATGGTCAACAAATGGGGACTTGGCTGTTTGTTGGGAATATACAAATATTTTTTCTGTGCATCCTTCCCTGGATCCTAGCAGTTTTCTCATAAAGGAACGCTCTCCCTACTCTTGTCTTCAGAGTTTCAATTAAGTTCAAGGAGCAAGAAGAAAAGGGGGCAGAACGTTCTCCATTCAGCCTGTTGTATTTTCTTTATTTTTAATTTAATTTATTAATTTTTTTTTTTTTTTGTGAGAGGGAGAACGTGCCGGGGGGGGGTGGGGGGGGGCAGAGGAAGAGAGGGAGAGAGAATCTCAAGCAGACTCCATGCTGAGTGCGGAGTACAGTCAGGCTTGATCCCATGGCCCTGAGATCATGACCCAAATGGAAACCAAGAGTGGAATGCTCAGCCGACTGAGCCACCCAGGCATCCTATTTTAATTCATATTGCAGTATAATTGACATACAGTATTATTATTATTATTTTTTTAAAGATTTTATTTATTTATTTGACAGAGAGAGAGACAGCGAGAGAGGGAACACAAGCAGGGGGAGTGGGAGAGGGAGAAGCAGGCTTCTCGCGGAGCAGGGAGCCCGATGCGGGGCTCGATCCCAGGACCCTGGGATCATGACCTGAGCCAAAGGCAGATGCTTAACGACTGAGCCACCCAGGCGCCCCGACATACAGTATTATTTGAGTTTCATGTGTACAACATAGAAATGATCACCATGGTCAGTCCAGTTACCATCTGTCACCAGACATGATTTTTGCAGTATTATTGACTCTATTCCCTGTGTTGTGCATTACATCCCCATATCTTATTTATATTATAACTGGAAGATTGTACCTCTTAATCCCCTTTGCCTTCTTTGCCCCTCCCCCACCCCCTCCCCTCTGACAACCACCAGTTTGTTCTCTGCATCTATGGGTCTCTGCAGTATTTTCTTTAATTCTTATTTTCTTGGATGCAGCTCATCTTGCCCTCACCTGTGCCTATGCCCCAGACTCCAGCACCTGGCTTACTGATCCTCTCCGAGTGAACCTCATCTTCTGCCTGGCAGGGTAAGGGCTGCTGTCTGGCTACCTAGGTGGGGCAGGCACCTGGGACACAGACCTCCTCATGTGGACCTGTCAGCCTTCCTCTTTTCAGTCCTGCTTTGTGCCTCTCTGCCTTCAGGAGAACCTAGTATTATGAGTTCCTGAGCTTTTTGGGGCCCTGGGGTATAAATAGGTTTACCTCTGGTTGCCTTCCCCTGCAGGCACTTGGATTCAGCTTTCTTTGTTGCCTTTCCCATACAGTTTCCACATTACAAGATGTTATTGACATTTCTCATCTGTATAGTCTTCTCCTGTTTGTTGTTTGTTTGTATATTTTTAGCTCTTTAATTCTTTTGCTGTCATTTTATCAGGTTTTGGGAGGAAGTAGAGATAAACACCTGTGTTTATTTAATCAGAAGTCCAATAATGGAATTTTCACAATATACAGTCACTGAGGCCCCATCCCTAAAGATTCTCATTAAGGGGTGTAGGGTGGGATCTGGGCATTCCTATATTTTAGGGGCTCCCAGAAGGGTGATGAGGTGAGCTGACTTCACGGCCCACTGAGCCCCAATGGGGTGTGGCTTTGAATACATTCCTCATGCATAGTTGACTTATATCCTTCTTGTTAGAAGCACAACAATGGGCAACAGCTACGTGTGAAAAGCATTTATTGGGTGCTTTCTATGTCCTTGGAATTGTGTTAAATATTCTTTTGGTAGCAGATGATTGAATTAAACAGCTTTGGCAGTGAATTTTTGGCCAATATAAATAATGATGGAACAAGCAGGTACTAAACACCAGATGGGCTTCCCCGGTCTTGCACCAATTCTTTTCTCTGTGTGCTGGCTTCATTCTTTATGAGGCTAGAACCATTTCCATGGTCCGATTTGATCTTCCATCTTTACAGACTCAAGTCTAGAGAAGAAGGGTCTTTCCCTTAGGTCCACTATTCTCATCCCGGCTCAAGTATGAACAACACCGGGGAAGGCCTTGGAGTGGCTAGCCTGGGCCAAGTTTTTATCTCCTGATCAATCATGATAGTGAAGTCGGGTATTATACGCCCTTGGCTATTCAGTACCTGGGTGTGCATGTGCACCATCTGTGCAAAACCACAAAATACATCCACCTGTGCAAAACCACAAACATGCTTTTTTCCTTAGCATTCTGAAATGTTCCAAAGTCATGTTCACTCCTATACATCATTCCTTTTCATTAGTTCTAGATGTAGCTTCTTTTTTTTTTTTTTTTAAGATTTATTTATTTTAGTGAGATGGAAAGAAAAGAGTAAGCATGAACGGGAGGAGGGGCAGAGGGGGAGGGAGACAGACAGATTCCCTGAGATCATGACCTGAGCCGAAATCAAGAGTCAGACACTCAACTGACTGAGCCACCCAGGCGCCCTAGATGTAGCTTCTTATGATTCTGAAATTTATAGGCAATATGAACAGTTAATCTTTCTCAACTTACCCAAGCCCCTAGAGCTCTGGTCTCAGGGGGCTGAGTCCCCAGACCTGGCAGATAATCGTGCAACAAACAGCTTAACTGACTCTTATGGAAGATCTCTATCAGAGTGAGGGGATGCTGATTGCCTTCTGTTTGTTGTTCTGGTTATCTGTTGCTGCACAACAAACCACCTCAGTTTTCAATGGTGACAGCAATAACAGTCATTTATTTTGCTCAGGGTTCTGGAGGTTGAGCTCAGCTGGGTAATTCTCAACCATGGTCTTAGACAACAGCTGGGCCTGGGGTCCTCTCAAAGGCTTCTTCATCCCACAAAGGTTGCCTGGCTGGGAAGATTCCAATGGCTGGGCTCCTCCGGCAACTCTTTCTCCTCAAGGTATCCCCATCTGGTGGCCTCAGGGCTCTGGACTCCGTACATGGCAGTTGAAGGCTCCCAGGATGAATGTCCCAAGATAAATTGGCAGGAGCTCCATGGCTCTTTCTATCCTAACCTCGGAAATCATATTGTCATCCCTGCCCCACTCTGTTCATTGAGGCAGTCACCAAGTCCGGCCCAGTTTCAAGGGGAGGGGACAGATTTTGCAAACATATGTCAAAACCACTCTCCTGACCTTCACTTAGCCAGTGCCCCTTTTTAGTGTCTGTCACTTTAAACATCCCACTTCTGTTTTTTTTAATAGGATTCTTTGGTTGCACATGACATGATTTGAATTAGATGAGCACTGGGTGTTATACACAACTAGTGACTCATCGAACACTACATCAAAAACTGATGTACTATGCAGTGACTAACTGAACATAATAATAATAATAATAAAAGAATTAGCATAGAGCTAAACCAAAGAAGGGCAGGGAGACTGGAGCCAGGGACTTCAACATCTATACTCCCTGTTCCTTTTGAAGAGTCCCAGTGACTTGCTTGAGGACACACCCCCTCTCTGGACCAATGACTGTAGTTGTAGGGTGTCTTCTAGGCTTGGCATATCTGAAAAAGGGTGATTGCCTCTCCATCAGTTACTGCGGTGCAGGTTGTGTTAAAAGTAGCAACTCCCATGTGGCCACCAGAGTGAAGTGTCGGGAAAGGCATTTCCCGGAAAGAGGAGGGGTGCTTTTCCCAGGGGAGGTGGGGGTGATGGGCTGACTGGGCAGTGAAATCCTGCCCAGTTTTTACATAGAGTATCTCATTGAATTCCAGCAACAACGTGCCCTGAGGTAGGTACTAATGTTATTCCCTTTTAACAAATGAAAACACTGAATCTTAGAGATATTCAATATCTTGTCCAGGATCACTCAGCCAAGTCTGGCAGAGTGAGTCGCTGAGCCCATTCTGTCCAAATGCAAGTCCCTGATCTAAACACCTCTCTTTCCCCAGTCCCCAGCTGCACTCTCCAGCGCAGCCAATGGAGGTGAGAGACCAGAGCAGGTAAAGGGGGAAGGGAGGTGTCCCCAGGAGGATAGGTCTCTGACCTCCAGCCCCCACATTTCGTTTTTCTCTCCTACCCACTTGCCCTGCCTCTACCTCAGCTGCCGCCATGGCCGCCACTCCTCCAAGTGGCCAAGCAGTGGCCCGATTGCCCTTGGGTACATTGGTCCAGCAGCCTGCACCCTCTCCTCCCTTTGTTCAGCTGAAGTGAGGATGGACTGTCCCCCAAAGAACCTTATGAGGAAATGCATGGAATAGGAATCCAAAGCAAACAACACAGAAATACAAGAGTTGAAGAGGTGCATGTGATCACAGAGTGGATTCCTTATCTTAGTTTCAGTAAAGGTCTGCCCCCCACCAGACTTTTCATTTCTTTCCCAGCCTGTGGCTGAAAGTGCTTCCCAGAGGTGCTTTCACCAGCTCATTCTGGAGGTGGGTCCCACCTCTGCGGTTTCCATTTCACTGGTCCCGAAAGGCTGAGGCTCACCAGGCCACGTGATCCCCCGGGGAGGGCATCCTTGATGAAGGCCCCCTGTCACCTGAAGAAGATTGGCAGGGCCCTTACCTTTCACAGTCCAAGATTATGTGAGATCGCTTCAGAAGTTACTGAGTAGCTTCCATTGAGCTCATCTGCAGGACCAAGATCATGGACATGACCACAGCCCAGTAGAGGTCAAGGCTTTTTCCTGAACATGTGTGTGTGGGGGGTGGGGTGGGGGCAGAATTCTGATTGTTATAACTTCTCAATTTCAAAATGCCTCACACGTATGTAATGATGATCCACATATAGTCAGCGGAGGGAGGGGACCACAAGTGATTTCTCTCCCTGGACCTCTGTAGACCCCCATTATTACACGAGACCCCCTTGTTTGTGCAAGAGAGAAGCAGAAGGACCTGAGACCGGTGTTGTTTCCAAGCTGAGGGCTCCAGGGCTGGGGAGGGAACAGTATTTTTTTTTTTTTAAACAGCTGAGAGCAAGATAAAAGAAAATTACAACAGTTTGACAGCATAATTTTAATAAGTTTTGTTTTTTTCCTGGCACAGAGATTCATCAAATCGTGGCTTGAAACAATAGAGAGATGGGGGCGGGGGGACAGTGTTGAGACAAGCAGTCACTGCGGTGGCCGCCTGGAATGTTATTGGGTTGTGAGTGTCGTTCACACTGTTGCTATTCCCAAATGCTTTACCGACTCAAATTAAAAGATGATTATTTAATGTATTCAGTTGTTCTGTCTACTCCTGAGAGTGCGACGGCTATGGCCTTCCAAGTCGGCAGGGCGGGGCTGCATTGGATTCTTGTCTCCGCAAGCGACCTCTCCCAGCCCTGTCTCCTGCTCCCTGCTTCTGCTCTCCCCTGTGGTGGGGGCCATGCTCTGCCGCCCATCAGCCTGCAGCGGAAGCCATGGGAAGCTCAGTTTTTTGGGGGTACTTCAGAAGAGGGGGGGCTGCCAGGATGCCAGTGGAAGGAGAGGGGTGGCAGCTGTGGGGGCCTCTGCAGTAGGGTTGGACATTCTAGAATGTTCTACCTAATGCATTCAGTTATTGGGCATCTATGTGTATGCTGGCTGTATGCTGGGTACTGGGGGTGCCGGTGAGAAACAGGCAGACTCACTCACTGTCCTCCAAAACTTCTGTGTACTCTGTCCCTGTCCTGAGCCCTGGGGCTGCTCCCAGGGGGCTCTATGAAGCAGGCTTGTCTCTGAGTGCAATGCAGCCCAACTGGACCCCTGGACAACTCAGGCACACAGTGATAGTTTGGGTACCTACTGGGCTGTTCCACTTTGGGAGGTGTTGGGGGTATAGGAGCCTGATGTGATCCCAGGCATTGCACTGAGCTGGTGGCTGGCCCTGGAAATGCCCGGCCCTGTGATATTCCCCCGCTGCACCCCCCCACCCCCCGTAAGCGCTGGGCCTGTGAGTGTCCAACAACCTGCTTTCCATGGGGATAAAATCTGTCTCACTTCTTAGCATCGATGACAGATGGTCTAAATCTTGACTACCCTAAGTAACACCAAATAAGAACAATACACACTTTTGTGAAAGATTTCATGCTTACAGTTGTCAAATCCTGTCAGTTTCTACCTCTGCCATATGCCTTCCGTCCATCAATCCCCTCCTTCCCGTTCCCACTGTCCTAATTCAATCCCTCATTATCTGCCGCCTAAGATGATTTCCTCGGCTTTCTTACTAGTTTCTCTGCCCGCGTTCTCTCTGCCTTTGAAATCATCCCACATAATGCCGCTGGATTAATCTTAAAGTGTAGCTCAGATCGCATCATTCTTTGGCTCAGAAACATTTTGTGACTTCTTCCGGTTGTTTATTAAATTAAAAGAACACTGTCTTGGCTTCGCACAAGGCAGGCTCCCGCACAGGGCAGCCACAGCTTCCCTACCTGCATTTGGTTGCTCTTCTGCTTTCACATCTAGTCCTCTGGCTGGAATGTTCCTCTTTGGGATCTTGGCCGGCTGGGACTCTCGCCATCCTTCAGTACCCAGCGAAGGTGGCTCCTCTTTCATAAGCCTTTCCCCTGGCCCCACATGGGGTGTTACTGTTCCTATCCTGAACCATCATGGCAAGGGGTTTGCCCTTCTTTTATGACAGTTGTCAAAATTAGTGATGAGTGCCTCTTTGGATAGAAAACTCATGGGGGCAGTGACTTGTATCAGGAACTCAAAATGTCAGCTGCTTCTCCTGAATGGACATGGTATCCATCTGTGCATTCCTGGCATGTAGTACATAGCAGAGCAGCCGTATTTTGTGGAAAAATAGAACTGAGGCCCCTTAGATGTTCTACCAATGCGATTATAAAGGATTAGAAGTTTATATATTTGTATGCATGTTCATTGATTATTATATGTGTGAACAGAAATGCAAAGCAATCCAGCTTAGTCAAAAAAGGGGTTTATTGGAAGGACATGGGTTTGCAGAACTGAGGAGGAAGATGAACTATCCAGGGTAGTTCCAAGGACCTCAGGGACAGGGATGGACAGCTCTGTCTGTGGTGCAGACCCTATTTGCATCTCATTTTGTTTCTCTCTGGGAGTCAACTTTAAGGTAAGGTGGGAGGAGGACTCGCTGCGGCAGCACATATAAGGGAATGTGGGCGGATAAGGAGGGAGGAGGATGAAGGGATGGACTCATCTGGGTCACGCATGATCACAGAAGATGATTAAGTAGATGACAGAGCTCCGTCCTATTTCTTTTGACCCACGCTGGATTTATGACAATCCCTAATTGTGTCAAGGGACACAGCTGTGTTAAAGCAAACCCCTTCCCCAGGCAGGAAGAGCCTGCCCCTTTCTTTTCCAGATGGGGGGGAGAGTAGGAGCTTTAGAAGGAGCAAGGAGCAGACAGGTGAGGGTTGGGGCTGGAGGGGCTGCTGGTGGCACTGCAAGTGGGGAGTGGGGTGGGCCAAGGACCAAGCTGAAGAATTCCAGACGAATTCTGGCTCTAGGCACAGAGCACTGGAAGCTAAGCCTTTTAATTAACAGGAGTTGATAAAAATGTCCTGGCTGCTGAAGCAATTAGATGACTTGAAAGAGCTTAAAAGAATAACTAAAGAAGCAGGTAATGAGAGATACATGCAGCTGTGGGGCCGTGACTGATGATATGGAGCATCTGCCTACCAGCGGTAACCTGAATATTTAACGTTGTGAATCTATAAATATTTAACTACATTCAAATATTTAGCTACTGCAATTGCCTCTCTGAAAAAATGAGTTTTTTTTTCCTGAATACAGGGCCATTTTTCTCAAAGCACAATGTCGTCTAAGCTATTCATTTAAAAAATCGTTTTTGACAATTTCCCATCGATTACAGAATACAGCCCATCATGTGACAGGATCCCTTCTGATAACACAGATTGGGTGGAGTGTAATGGGAGCTCTGACCTGTCTATCGTTCACCACACAGGGGAGGTTAGGACACCTCTCCCAGTTTCCTGACATTTACCAATCGTATCCTTTTCTTGCTATCCCCATGAGAATCTTATGAGACTCCCCTCTGGGCAAAATCATGCCCCAGTATAGAAAATCTATGCATTTAGGGAATGGTCAACAACCACAACGAAATAATAGCTAAAAATCGGGGGTGGGTGTTTGTTAAAGAAAAGGTGGGGAAGGAAAACCTCCAGGACATTTGGCCACAGGCATGTTCCCGGGAATATTAATTCTAGGAGAGATTTTGCATGGAAATGGAGCATGTAGAACTTAATTCCCTCTGAACCATTTGTGCCCACATACCCTTTGGAAAGCCTTTGTATAACCCTGGGCTCAGGTTCTCTCTTTTAAAGATTGCTGCTCTCCACGTATGCTTTGTCTCTCAAATCCTCTGCTTCTGAGGGCATTCCCTTCTCTCTCAACACCTGCTCTCCCTTCAGATTTAAGGGAAGACCCTTTATACAGCCTCCAAGCAAAAGGAAGGTAAGCTTCCATCTGTCTCTGTTAATTCTATCATTATTGTCTACAGCTCTTGTATTAGTCAGGATTCTCCAGAGAAACAACACGGGTATGGTAGAGATATAGATATAGGTAGATAGATATAAAAGGATATTTATTATAAGAATAGGCTCATGAAATTATGGAGGCTGAGAAGTCCACAATCTGCCCTGTGTGAGCTGGAGAACCAGGAAAGCTGATGGTGTAAGTCCAAGTCCAAGAATCCTGGTCTGAGTCCAAAAGTCTGATGAACCAGAAGCACCAATGTCCAGTGTCCAAAGGCAGGAGAAGATGTTATGTCTCAGCTCAAGCAGAGAGAGCAAAATCACCTTTCTTCCATCTTTTCTTTCTATTCAAGCTCTGGGATTGGATGGTACCAACCTACATTGGAGAAGGTGATCTCTTTACTCTGTGTACCAGTTCAAATGCTAATCTCTTCTGGAGATACCCTTACAGACACACCCAGAAACAGCTATCTGTTTTATCAGCTATCGGGATATCCCTTAGCCCAGTCAAGTTGACACCTAAAATTAACCATCATGGAATATAGCAGCCCATCGCTGCTGCTCCTATCACTGCCTCCATGCTCTTGCCCACCTCAAACACTTCCTGCTCTATGCTTGATCAGTAGCATCACATACAGACTTTGGTTCTGTCTACCACCTTCAAGAGGCTCAGGGAATTAATAATGCCCCTTGAAGACCAAGGAGACACGTGCACACCAGTGTGTCCTTGGCACTTCTGATAACATCAGCAGTAATAATATTACCACCTGATCGCTACTGAGTTCCAGCTGGGTGCAAGATTCCTCACATAACTCCCTGGAATCTCGCAACAAGCCTGAAGGTAGACAGTGTTACCTCTCTTTTACATCTGAGGCCACTGGATGCTGAAGCCCATGCTCTTCCCTTCCCCACACACTGAGAGGTGTCAGATCACTGTCATTGGAAAGGAGAGGGGCTGAAGATGATCTGCCACAGAATCATCATCCCAGGAACTGACAGTCCAGGAGCTCTTGTATGTGCCAGGCCCTCTTCTGATGGCTTTGTAGGTACAACCTCATGTTATCCTCATGGCAACACCATGGGGTGTAAGGCTACTATTATCTTCACTTATCAGTTGAGACACAGGGGAGGTAGAGGGCTGACCTGATGTCCCACTGGGAGTATCAGAGCTGGATTCAAGCCCTGGCCATCTGGTGCTGGATGGGCGGCCAAGGGCCAGTGCTCAGGTAGCTCAGAATTAGGTGGAGGGATGGGGAAGTCCCCCTCCTCCTGACTTGCCCTTAAGTAGAGAGACACTGCTTCACACAGGGCCAGAGCCACAGCCTTTGTCCTTAGCACCAGCACGGCTTGGTCACCTATAGCAATGATGGGTGTGAGTTTGAGAAAAAAATCACAGGGACGGAAACTAAGACGTAATGAGGTGCCGTGGCTGCCTGGTCCTTCTAAGCACAGTCAGCCCCCAAACTACATTTTGGTCTCATCTGCCAGTGCCCTAAATTGTAGGTTACAGGGATCAACGTGTGGCTTACTCTTGCAGCTCTTTGCCCTTTCTCAGGTTCTGCCTTCAGTCTGAAAACCCTAGCCCCCCTTTCCTCCTGGTCCTCAAGGCCAATTTAGAATTCATTTCCTCTAATCTGACGATGTTTGTTAGCTGTAAAAGGTTTGTATCTTTTGATTTAATGGTTCCACTTTTAGGGTTTTAAGCTAGAAAACACTGATTTTAAGGATTCAACGATCTAAGTTCACGGATGTTCACTGCAACCGTGTTTGAAATGTCAAAAAGTGGAAGCAACCTGATTGTCCGTTCACGAGGGAGAGTGAAATAAATTACAGTGCCTCACAATGGAATACCATGCAGCAGTTTGAAGAGAATGAGATGGATACAGCACAGAAAGATGTTCAAGATATATAGTTAAGTGAAAAAAAAAAAACAAACAACTTGTAAAACAATACGGGTTGTATGAACAAATTTTCTTACAAAATAAATAGAAGAAATAGAAGCATACGCATTGGGAAAGTCTAGAAATACACTAAACTATTGATAATGTAAATTATCTTTGGAGGGTAGCACTATGAGGGACTTTTTCATTTTTCTGATACTTGTGTAATATTTAATTTAATTTAATTGATTTTTAGAAAAGATTTTATTTATTTATTTTTAAAGATTTTATTTATTTATTTGAGAGAGAGAATGAGAGAGAGCACATGAGAGGGGTTAGGGTCAGAGGGAGAAGCAGACTCCCTGCCGAGTAGGGAGCCCGATGCAGGACTCGATCCAGGGACTCCAGGATCATCACCTAAGCCAAAGTCAGTCGCTTAACCAACTGAGCCACCCAGGCGCCCAGATTTTATTTATTTATTTGAGAGAGAGAGAGAGAGCATGAGCCAGGGGAGAGGGGCAGAAGAAGTGGGAGAGGAAGAAGCAGACTCCCTGCTGAGCACAGAGCCCAACGTGGGGCTCAACCCCAGGACCCCAGGATCATGACCTGAGCCCAAGTCAGACACTTAACCGACTGAGGTGCCCCTATTTTATTTTATTTATTTTTATTTATTTTTAAAGATTTTTCTTTATTTTTGACAGTGAGAGAGAGTGTACAAGCAGGGGAAGCAGGCTCCCTGCTCAGCAGGAAGCCCAATATGGTGCTCTATCCCAGGACCCCGGGATCATGACCTGAGCCGAAGACGCACGCTTAACCGTCTGAGCCACCCTGGCGCCCCTATTTTATTTTTTATAAGAGGCTGGAACTCTACTTCCTTGGGGCATCTCTCTGCTCACCCCCATCAGCCCCTTAACACATTGCTTGTACCTTTTTAAGTCCTTGTTTCAATCTTGGTTGTTTAACATCTTTTTTTTTTTTTAAAGATTTTATTTATTTATTTGACAGAGACAGCGAGAGCAGGAACACAAGCAGGGGGAGTGGGAGAGGGAGAAGCAGGCTTCCCGCTGAGCAGGGAGCCTGATGTGGGACTCGATCCCAGGACTCCGGGATCATGACCTGAGCCGAAGGCAGCCGCTTAACGACTGAGCCACCCAGGCGCCCGGTTGTTTAACATCTTAATCATTCCTCCTGAACCCTAAAGCCCTTGAACCCAGGGTTTGTGTCATTCATTTTTGTATGAGGTTGAATCAGATTCAAATACCAATATCTGACCCTATTTTGTCTGCAGAACTGGCAGATCCACAGTGTTGGGTCTACTTTGTCCTCAGCATGGTGCCCGGCTCATGGCTGGATTGACTTGAATTGATTTCCTGTTGGCATTTGGTATTTAGAAATCGGCTGATTTGCTACTTCACACGAACACATATTCATAGTTATAAATTATATTTATATACTTTTCACATATATTTATAAACATATTTATTCACACTGTTGATACCATTTGCCAATAATTAATTATTAATATATTAATGGTATTAATACATTCTGTAAATATGGTTCAGGTATGTGTATAATCGGACAACTATTGATTTGTTTGTGCAGGGAAAAAGATCAAAAGTGGAACTTCAAGATGAATCCTAGAAGCAGTAAAGCCTCTGAATGGGAAAAAAATAAGCAATCCTCTCATTCTTTCTGGTTCTTGATTTCTTTTTAAGACTTGTCAGCGAAAGAGAGTGAAGAGACTTGAAACAAGGCCAAGGCAATTTTTTCCACCCAAAGCAAGCCTTCAAACTGCCTGGCTATGAGAGAGAACGCTGACAGCAGCATTGGGTTGGGGGACTGCTTGTCAGAGCGCTTCTTTAAAGCCAACCCATCTGTCTGGAGGGGTTGGCTGTGTTACTTGGTTAAAGATTTGTTCTTCTTTCTTTTCTTCATTACAAACTGTTATGATATTACACCTGAGCGATTAATCTCTGACCTCAAATTTTCCACAGGTTCAGACAAGATTTCTCCTTTTGAACACAAGAAAGTATTTTATTTTTTAAAAAGATTTTATTTCCTTATTTGAGAGAGAGGTGGAGAGAGAGAGAGAGAGGGAGCTCACAAGGACGGGGGGAGGGACAGAAAGGAGAGGGAGAAGCAGACTCCCCACTGAGCAAGGAGCCCAATGGGGGACTCGATCCCACCAGCCTGAGATCATGACCTGAGCCAGAGGCAGACGCTTAACTGACTGAGCCACCCAGGCACCCAAGAAAATATTTTAGGTGGTCAGTTTATTATTGGAAAAAGTAGAATCAATGTGCAAACTTGGAAACCTAGACTAGAACACTGTGTTTCAAAGGTATGGGTGTGTTTCCACCTGCCAGCCCTGGACAGAGTCTGTCTCTTCACCAGCCCAGGCAGGAGGCCAGCCTTGCCTAGTGTGTAAGAGTAAGGACAAGGTTCAGAAAGAGAATGGCCATTCAGCTCTGAATAGGCATCGTAAGTAATTTTTAAGTAACTTAAAATCAGAGCGCATTAGAACATTAGAACCAGAAGGAATCTTAGCAATTGTCTTGTTTTCCAGAGTTCTGCAGGATATTTTTAGGTGTTCAGAAATAAGGGAGGAGGCGTTCCATGGCCACATGAAATTGAGAAATGTTGGATGTAGCAGATGCCGTTGGTGTCCTGCTTCAGCACAAGACACTGACTCCCAGCAACTCTTGTCTGTATGTCTAAGGCCCTTCCTGAAGCCGATCTGCCCTCACATAATGGGCCATGGGTGCCAGGAACCTGACACCCACCCAAAGTGGCCATTAAGCTCCGACAAGTGAGCATCGGCATACAAACATCCCAGCAGTCTTGCCCCTCAGGGGGATGACTGAGGCGTGTGCTCGACGCTGGCTCCTGAACCCAGTGGGACTGCGTTCCAACGGCCCCTGCTGGCAGCCGCCTTAATAATGCATTCTTCAAGGCTGCCTTCCCGTCTGTCTTGCTTCCCAATTTCCTTGCTGTGTTTCCCTTCACTTCCCAAATCAATTACTTGCACTCAAATCCTTGTCTCAGCTTCTGCTTCAGGAGCCCGAAGTAAGATAACTGGGTAAAGACAAAAAAAAAACAAACCAAAAAAACCAAATTTCTTTACTATAGAACTTTCCAGAGCCTTTACTATGCTAATGGGCTTTGTGACTGCTTAAGAGGGACATTCTGTCTGCAGTTCCCAAATAATTCCCTACAAAACCGTATCCCCTGCTCCCACAGATCTCTCTTGAGACTAATATTGCAAGGAAAATATTTGGGGAGTCAATTTCTTTATTTTACTGGCGAGAATGTTGTCAATCTCTTCAGTGACAAGAGGTCTAATCCTAGGGAAGGTAAGTATTCATCTAAAGCGTCACAGCCACGAGCGGCCGAATTATGCTTAGAATCTAGGTTTCTTCTTCTCTCTTCTCCACACCATTTTGCATCTGTACCTCATTCCAGATCAGCCCAGTGTCAGAATTCTAAGGTCATTCAAGGTCATTCTAAGGAGTTCAGTTTCAGGGGCTCCATCTGGTCTCCGTCACCAACCAGCTGTATCCCTCTGCTCGTTCACTTACAGTAATCCTTTGTCTTACCTTCTTCGTCTAGGAAACCAGACGGTCAAATTAGCTGACTTTAAAAAAAAGTTGAGGTAAAACACATCCAACATAAACTTTACCATTTTAACTACTTTTAGTTGTACATTTCAGTGGCATCAAATACGTTCACAGTGTTGTGCGACCATCATCATCCAACTCCAGACCTTTCCCATCTTCCCAAACTAAAACTCCACACCCATAAAACACAAACTCCCCATTCCCCCACTCCTCTCATCCCTGGCAACCACCATCTTATTTTCTGATTCTGTGAATTTGACTACTCCAGGTACTTCATATGAGTAGAATTAGGCAGTTTTTGTCTTTTTGTGACTGGCTTATTTCACTTAGCATAATGTCCTCAATGTTCATCCATGTTGTAACATATTGCAGAATTCCCTTCCTTTAAAAGGCCGAATAATATTTCATTGTATGTATAAACCACATTTTGCTTGTCCATTCATTTGTTAATGGAGAGTTGGGTTTGTGTCCACGTTTTAGCTACTATGAATAATGCTGCTATGAACATGGGTGTACAAATAGCTCTTTGAGACCCTGCTTTCCATACTTTTGGGTCTATACCCATAAGTGGAATTGCTAGATCATATGGTAATTCTATAAATTTTCTCTAAATTTTTCAAAGTCTGACTCCCAAAAAAGGAAAAAGAGAAGAATAAAGAGGAGGGGGGAGGATGTCAACACTTGATATCCCGGGGAAGCCACTTTAGTTGGAGGGGGAGGGGCTTGGAGCAATGAGGGCAGGTGCACAAGCAATGGCTGCCTGCCTCTTTGTCGGCTCCTCTGATCAGAAGCAGCAATCAGCAATCAGAGAACAGGTCCTTGATATTTGAAGGACAGGGTTCTTTTTGCCTACCCTGACTCCAGTAAGCTGTGTGTAAGTTGTTCCAGGAACACATGCAAAGCTTCTTGCCACATTCCTGGGGGTGAGGGATGGGAAGTTGCTACTGCTCTAAGAGCTGAAATTGACTAAAATTCATCCATTTGTTATCTAAATCTAAAGTTGCAAAACTTTCAATAGACTCCAGAGTTTCCAGAATAGTTGTATTGGATAGATTCTGCCAGTGCAATGGTTGTCTACCTGGGGAGATAAATTCCTGGTCCTTCCTACCCTGCCATCTTCCCAGAATCCTCTCTTTATGTTTAATTTTTTGAGGAACTGCCATACTGTTTTCCATAAAGGCTGTATCATTTGACATTTCCAACAGCAATGCACAAGAGTTCCAATTTCTCCACATCCTTGTCAACATTTGTTATTTACTTCTTTTTTATAATATCCATCCTAATAGATGTGAAGTGGTATCTCACTGTAGTTTTAATTTGCATTTCCTTAATGATTAGTGATGTTGAACATCTTTTCATAGGCTTATTTACCATCTTTATATCTTCTTTGGAGAAATGTCTATTCATGTTTTGCCCATTTTAAAATTGTTTATTTGTTGTTGTTGTTGAGTTGTAGGAGTTCTTTATATGCTCTGGATATTAATCCCTGTTATCTTTTTAAGTTTCCTTTCTGTCTTAACATTTATGCATCTTTTTTTTTTTTTTTGCATCTTTTAAAAAAGTTTTATTTATGGGGCGTCTGGGTGGCTCAGATGGTTAAGCGTCTGCCTTCGGCTCAGGTCATGATCCCAGAGTCCTGGGATCGAGCCCCACATTGGGCTCCTGGCTCAGTGGGATACCTGCTTTTCCCTCTCCCTCTGCCTCTCCCCCTGCTCATGCTCTCTCTCTCTCTCTCTGTATCTCTGTGTCTCAAATGAATAAATAAAATCTTTTTTTAGAAAAATAAAAAGTTTTATTTATTTAAATAATCTCTACACCCAATGTGGGGCTCAAACTCACGACCCTGAGATTAAGAGTCACATGTTCCTCTGACTGCACCCCAACATTTATACATCTTAAAATCACATTAAAACCATACCAACCATGAACTCAAATGAACCCTATGCTTCGTCATAGATAGCTTAGAAACTGGCTACTCAAAGTGTGGTCCCCAGATTGGCAGTATCGGTATCATCAGGGAGTTTGACAGAAGTACAGAATCTTAGACCTCACCCCAGAGCTTCTGAGTGGGAATCTGCATTTGAACAAGGTCCCCAGGTGATTCACAAAGCCTGAGCAACACTGCTCTAGAGCACAGTGTGGCTGTATAAGATGTAAGATGAATCAGGCATTGCTTTTTTCAATTCTTGATTCTAGAATGATCCCATCCTGGCATTCTTGCCCTTTCTGCTATTAAACTGTGCATTTCTGATGGCAATGTCACAAGTGTATGGCCCTTCTTAACCCTGACATGCTGAGATGGATGTTTTTCTCCGGGGCTGAATCAGATCAGTCCATATGTCTATATCTTTTTCTATCTACTTATCTTTTTTTCCCTTCTCCCTGCTCCAAAAATAAATGTAGCCACTGGCTGTACCTTCTGTTTCTTTCCAGAAAAAAAAAAAAAAGAAAAGAAACAGATTCACACGCTGGTTTTCAGTGGCCCATCTGACACTGTTTTATTTCTTAGCTGCTCTGTGTAAATTGCTTGTAGGCAATTCTCTTCTTAACCTCCAACTGGGGCTTTGTGCAACCAACGTGGTTATTATCTCAGCAAGTTAGTGACATCAATCCATCCTTTCTCCTGCGGGTTTGTATACCTTTAATGAGAGTATTCCCTGAGTGTCCACTTCTGAGCTGCTGGGGCAGGTGCAGTAGCCAAGGGTGAGACCTCTGCACAAGGAACATTTGAGTCAGTGAGACTCTTCCCTGACACCTGTATCCTACATACTTCATTTGATCATTAGCCTTGAAAAATACCTTTGGCTCACGTAGATTTCTGGGAAGGACAATAATGAACACAATACCCATGCTAATAGACACATTCACCTTGAACATGGGCTGACTGCTTATTATTATGGTGTTGCCTCATGGTGAATCTTGCTTTTACTGGCTTACTGAACTCCCACTTACTCAGTCTAAGTTGTCTTTTAGTGATGTGAGCATTATCTTTGTTTATACTTAATTCTATCACATAGAGCACAGGGGTAGAAGGAACCTGAAACTAAAATACATAGTTTCTCACCACTTCTCAGTAGGAGTAAACCCGAAAGGAAGGAGGTGGGAGTCAGGCATCTGTGTGTAAACAGATGCTCACGATTAGTCAAAACCCTCAGTCCATTCTCCTGTGATGCCTCTCACCAAGTGACTGCAGAGAGGGGCTTCTTGGGAGAAGGACGGTGTACGTAGTGGATGTTGTGTTTGGTCAACATCCATTCTCCTCCCTTTGATTAGCCTCAGCCCATTGCAGTTACTCCCTGCCTCCACCCACTCCACCGCCCCCAGGCTAATGATTGGTTCTGGAATGGCACTCGATGAAGTAAGGCATGCAGCGATGTCTGGGGGTGGGGTAGAGGTGGGAGAATTCTGAGAGGCTCCCTTCGTCTATGAAAACGAAATGCTTCCTCTTTTTCTGCTTGAATCTGTCATGTCTGGGGACAATGTCTGGAGCCCTGCCGCCATATTGCCAAGGATGAAGCCAGTACTGAGAACAAGCAGCGCAGAGGGTTGGAAGGAGCATTGCTGAGCTGCTAGATCAACAACCCTGAGACCCTGACCTGTGGTCTGTCAGTTTTGTGCGACAGTAAATTTCCTTACTGTCTAAGTCAGCTTCAGCCAGAATTTTTGTTTCCTGTAGCCAAAAGCATTCTAACAGATACAGAGAGAAAATATGGACAGTTTCCCAATATTTCCCAATGTTTTGGGTTTATTTAGTTTGCAGTGTTGTAAGTTCACGGGCTAAAACAGATCCATATTCTGAAGTGTGCAAACACATTCCAGTGCGAACTATAAATTAGATGTAACTTTTAATCTTTACTCACATTTTAAAGTACCTACCCCATGAATTTCCTTCACTAACACAGATAATTGCAAGCTGGCTATTTTATTTCCACTGAACGATGCAGCTTTGGGTGTAGAGGGGTGACTGCAGCCAGCATCTCTCATCTGAGTCTGTTTCCTGTGAACTTGGCTGTGGGCCATCCAGGTGTGGCTCTCACAAGACTTAAGGATCACAATAATCACAATGTGTGTTTCAGCTCCATTAATTTGGGGGTAAGATAACGTTGATTTATAGAAGGAAATTTAAAATTACATTTGAATTTTAAATTACATCGAAACTAACACTTAAAATTAAATGTTGATTATTTTCTGAGTAGTTGGGTCACGTATGTGGTACATGATTCAAAGGCACAGAAGGGTATACAGTGAAAGGAAAATCTTTCCCCTTACCCGTGGCTTCAGCTACCTTGTTCTCCTTCCTAGTGGCAATCACAGTTACTGGTTATGAAAGAAAACTTATTTCCCTAATCCACTCAGGCCTGTGTTCAACCCAGGACATGAGCCTGCTGGTACATATGAGATTCTGGAAAGTTGGACAGAGACCTAGATCTAGACTTGCTAAGATTGTGTTCTGGTCTTGACCTTGAGAGAACGGCTGAGCCCCTCACCTTGATTAGGTCATCCAGGCTTCTTTTATAAAATGGGGGTTAATAATGCCTGCTCTACTCTTTCCATGTGCTTAGTTAAACTTCAGATGAGATATAATGATAAACGTTCTCTGGAAAGATGAAAACGCAACAGCAGCTAAATGCAGACAAATGAAAGTAGTTTACTGCATTGGGATCCCAAAATGAGATAAAGATTTTCTTGCACCTATTTAGAATTCCGTTTAATGTTTCAATAATTCTTGCATGACTGAAATATAAATGGAAACATCAAGCATATGGGAACCTGTCGTCAAAGGGCTCTAACTAATTGGCTCTACTATTTTTGACCCCTTCTGAGGTACAGGAAACTTTAGGACTCGGGCAGGCTTTTTTTTTAATGTGTTTGTTGTTTTTTTCCATTCTAAACATCTTTAAGTACTTTTGTTGGCCCCACAGGGCAGGGGTAAAAGATGGAAAAGCAGGACCTGGTTTATATAATGTCTGGGGAGCACCATGGCCAGGAATAGTATGGCGGTGGTGCTGGGGCAGCCTGATGGGGAAGGAGAGTCCCTGCGGTAGGTTGGGTGGGGACTTAGGGGTTCTCTGCCCGGTGTGTATACGGTACATGGATGCATGCCTGGCGGTGGTGGTGGGGGGGGTGGGGACAGTGAACAAGTACCCCTGGGGACAGGGTGGTGGCATCTGGAGTCCTCATAGAAGGAGTGAGCCATCATTGGAGAGGAAGGACAAGCCCAGCCTCTGTTTAAACTGGAGGTTTTTAGGAATATGCTGAGCTGCAGGCAGAACTGAGCAAGGCTGAGTAGGAAAACACCCACAGAGGCCAGGGCTTACTCTGGTCCCATCAATGAGGGTTGACTGGTCAGGAAAAAGCCAGCATTGTGAGGGTCCAACCGCAGGCTGCTGCAGGAAGCCCACAGCTGGCATGTGGATCCTGCCGCAAAGGTGCCGTGTTTATTCTGGCAGGCCCCTTGGTAAATCCGCGCTGAACCCCAGCTGGGACACTGTCAGCTATGAAAGGGTGCTTCACCTTCTGCACGGGGCTTTTCATTGGCCTCCGGGCATTTGCGGTTCATCTGTTTAGATTTTGAGCCCGGCAGAGACACTGTCCCTTTGTGCAAGGCCACTGTGGTGGAGAGACACTCTGATTCTTTTTAATTTGATTTCATTTTTTTCCCCTGAAAACCAAGCCTCTCTGAATTAGGAGTCAAGCTACTGCCCTAGGATCAGGCCAAGATTTTTGCGGTCGCCATGGTGACAGCACCTTCTCATACCTAAGAATGATTCCTTTCTCTCAGAAGTAACGCAGGGTCGGCATCCACCCTCCGCCCAGCCCAGGGCTCTGTGGGTGGGGTCCCTGTGTGCACCGGTGGTCATTTCTGGAATGTGAACGGAGGGCGCCCCCAGCCCCGGGTGACAGTATCATTCCCATTGTTTTCCACCGTCCCCTCCCCCAGTCCAACCGCGACACACTATTTGTGAGTTTGGCCAAGTTGGGTTTTGACAGTTTACCCCCTGCCTTTACATCGCTCCTTTCCCGGTTCCAGTCAAGTTGGCAAACTTTTACTAGAGCAGCCCAGCCCAGCGATTATGCTTGAGGCTCCCGGGGAAAGTTTTTGAGTTTGAATCGCAGCTTCAGCATTTCCTAAGTATATGTCCTCAGGTAAGGTTCCAAGGCCCTCGGTTTTCCTATCTATGAAATGGGGCTAATCATAGGACTCTCCTCACGGGGCTTCGGGGAGGATTAATCTGGGATTATGTGTGGAAAGTTCTTGGCACCTCGACAGCCGTTGCTAAGAACTCACCAATCAGCTGTGAGTTATGATGATGGTGCGTCGGGACAGATGCGTGCAGCCAGCAGCCCCAGCCCTTCCTCACCTTAGGCAGGCCCACCCAGGCCCTTCCACGCTCACCCTGCTTCCTAACCTCGGTCTCCTTACTGGGTCTGCCGTTGCTCTCAGTCTGCTCTTGCAGTCCACACTCAACATCCATCCATCCTGGATTGCCCTGACCTTGGGGACTGCCGCTCTTTCTAGAATCCAGCCTCACGTCTGTTTTCGCCTGCTTCAGATTCACCGTTGGCCAGATTTGGTCTCCAGAGCAGGGTCTGTCTTGATCCTGCTTGTTAGACACGCCTGGAAGGAAGGTTCTTGTTCTAGGCTGATGTGGCCAGCTCAACACCTCTGCAAGCAAGTCCTGCTGACTCTCTTCTGTCAGGCTACCGTTCGCAGTGGGCATGATCGAGGAGCTCACGCCAGTCTGTCTGCTGTCTCAGCAGAGAGCTACATGGGTTGGCAGCTGCCCCATTCCTACCTTGCAACTGAGTTCGCCCAGCACACGGCAGACCCCTCCCAGCGCCCTGGACCTGGCCCCTTCTTGCCTGTCGGGATTTTGTGTAGTTTGGAGGTGCTTACAGAGCTTCTGTTCTTTCCCATCCGAGAGGCTGCCTTAGTTCTCACCTGGGGAGAACCAGGTCTCACCCGACAGACACCTAATGGGCCAGGTGGAGAGATGAGCCAACCACAGTAGCAGAAACAAGGTCCCCTGCCAAACCCCAGAGCTCATTTAAATAGCGGCATAGTAATGTGCCATCATGGCATGCCATAGTTTCCTGTACAGATCTGTGTCATAGAGTATGAGAGCCACCAGTCACATGTAGCCATTAAGTGCTTGAAATGGGGCTCGTCTGAATTAAGAAGTGACAGTGATAAAATATACCCTGTATCTTGAAGACAGTATAAAAAGTAAATGCTTGGGGCGCCTGGGTGGCCCAGTCATTAAGTGTCTGCCTTCGGCTCAGGTCATGGTCCCAGGGTCCTGGGATCGAGCCCCGCATCGGGCTCACTGCTCAGTGGGGAATCTGCTTCTCCCTCTGCCCCTCCCCCTGCTTGTGTTTTCTCTCTCTCTGTCAAATAAATAAATAAAATCTTAAAAAAAAAAAAGTAAATGCGCTAAGATTTTGATATTGATTACATATTAGAATGATCATATTTTGGATATATTGGGTTAAATAAAATGTATTCTTAAATTAAATTCACCTGATTATTTTTATTTATATTTTAAAAAGATTTTATTTATTTATTTGACAGAGAGAGAGTGTGCACAAGCAGGGGGCTTGGCAGGCAGAAGGAGAGGGGGAAGCAGGCTCCCTGCTCAATGTGGGGCTCCATCCCAGGACCCTGGGATCATGACCTGAGCCGAAGGCAGATGCTTAACCCACTGAGCCACCCAGGCACCCCGATTATTTTTATTTTTTAAAAATATTTTATTTATTTATTTGAGAGGGAGAGAGTGAGTGAGAGAGAAAGAGAAAGCACATGCACGGGGAGGGGGAGGGGGCAGACGCAGACTCCTGGCTGAGCAGGGAGCCCCATGACATTGGGGGCTTGATCCCAGGACACTGGGATCATGACCTGAGCTGAAGGCAGGCGCTTAACTGACTGAGCCACCCAGGTGCCCCTGATTATTTTTATTTTTAAAATATGGCTACTAAAAAATTTAAATTACACATGTGGCTCACAAGTGTGACTTGCATTATTTTTCTTCTGGACAGTGCTGCTCTAGATTATCTTTCTGCAATAAGTTAGGGATCAAGGAAAATATATATTACTCTAGGAATTTTAATCAGAGAGGGATTTAACACAGGGCATTAGGTGCTTACAAAACTAAGGGTGGAGGAATGAAAATTAGCAGCAGGGGTGGGTGGGGGGTGGGTGGGTCTTCTTAACTTTCGGGTTCAAGTCTGACTTTCAGAGAATCAGGAAGTACTGCTCAGAGCAGAGATCAGAAAGCAGGAAAATGCTAATGGCCCCAGCTGCCCCACAACACCCAGGTGGGTGGTTGGCAAGAGTTTTGCTGGTTTCTGCAAAACGCCACATGTGATAAGGCCCATGTGGCCACCATGGGTGCTGGAGGAAGAATAATATGTCCCCTTGCCTCCCTTCTGCCTTCCAAATCTCACGCAAACACATCTTGTTGGCAGAATGCAAATCACAGTCAGGATCCAGGTTGTCATATAGCTCCCAGTCTTCCAGCCCCATGATATATAGGAAAGCCAGAAAGTGGCGGGATACCAATGTTGAAAATAAATAGGCTAAACCAAACCGAAACAAAATAACCTCAATATTCAGCACACTCCTCAAGGACTCATATTCATCTTGGGGTCTAGCATAGTGCCTGGCACATAATAGGTGTTCAATGAAAGACTGTGTGTGTGTGTGTATGTGTGTGTGTGTGTTGTCTCCAATATTTTGCTGATAATGCTGCGGTGGGCATTTTCATGTATGACTTGTTTTTATTGATATGTTTTCTAGGGATAGACATCCAGGAGTGGGATTGCTGAGCATTCTTATTTGGTTTTGTCATGTTGCTTTGCAAAAGTTTTGTACCAATCTACAGTCATACACACACCTACGCGCGCACGCACACACACACACACACATATTCTATATGAAAGATGGTTTTTCATGGTAATGTCACCAACTGTGCATTATCATCGTTTGCTTATATTTGTTCTAATTTAGTGTGTATAGGGTAAACCCAGTTTTCTTTGGGTTGGGTACTGGTGAGAGAGCTAGTAAAAGAGTTACAGATGGGGCTGATTGAATCAGTTACAGAAGTCACAATTTCTCTCATGAATGAAGTCCTCTAGCTGCCAAGTGCTTTGTTCAGTGTAAGCCCTCCCCACTGTTTGATGTGTTCTGTTGTAAGAGTGATGAAAAATAGTGACAAACTTTGAATCACCTAACTCTCCCTTGCTTCCAGTGAGAGTTAAGGATAATTACATAGATATTTGACAGTTGTCTCAGAGAAGGAACTATCAAATGATAAAAGCTAAATGAACCTTTTATTTTCTTTCCTGAAGCTTGCTGTGTTTCATGATGGGGACCCATATGATGATGGCTTATGTGTTTATGAATTATGTCCTAAGAACAGATACATTACTCATTTCTCTGCAAGGGGAAGATGATCTAAAGGATGCAAAGATAATGCAGAATCAATCCAGAGAAAGGTTTGAGTTTCCTTACCTGTAAAAGGAGAAGAGTAACAGGATACCTTATAGGATTGTTGTGAGCATCAACTGATTTAAGAGCCCAAACGTGTTTCTCCCATGTGCCTGACACATAGTGAGTGCTGGGTAAATGGTGGCTGTTGTTAGGACAGGGGAGGCTCTGTGTGCTCCTCCACCTGAGCCCTGATGCTGTCGGCCACTTGTACCCTGAGCTGCATTTTGTTTTATGATCAGTAGCCAGGAGAGGCTGTTGGCACTTAGCCGGGAAATCCAATTGTCTGTAAAAGGCCTGTGGCCATCCTGTGGTTTATGAACAGGAAGATATGTGCAAGGTGCCTATAATCACGATGTGTTGAGTCCAAGAATGGCTAAGCTGGAAGGGTCTTTGACATCATTTAGTGATATTGTTTTATAGATGAAGGAGCAGAGGCCCAAGATTTTCCAGCAAGCTAATGGCCTATGGAGTAGAAGCTGAGTCTTCAGACTCCCAGAGCAGTACTGAGCTTGCCTACTTCACAGGGGCAGCGCACCGGACGGCTGGCCAACGGCATGACCATGAGCCAGTAGTGGTGGTCAAGGAACCCCCCGTCTCTGATATCGCCCCTTCCCTAGGCCAAAAGGAGCAGATGCTGTGCTGCTACGGATCAGTTTCCCTGGTGCAGGGATTCCCAGTCTTTTTGAGGATGAGGAATATTTTGTAACTTTCAATAAATGTTATAGGCCTTCCCTGCTTCCAGTGTGTTACAGAAGCTGCACACTCAACATCCAGTGTTAGCGAAAATGTCCCATAATCCTGGCGAACTGTGAAAAGACTAGCACCGTACAATAGGGATGTGCATGCATTTGAAAGTAGTTAGACCCATGTTATTTATTCAGACTACATTTGATTGGATGGCATTTAGATTCATAATCACCTTGCAATAACTCCATCACCTCACTAGATGACGTTCACACCCATTGCCAGGAAGGGCTGTTTTCCTTTATTTTCTGAGAGTTCCAAAAGGAGATATTAATGTAGGAGTAATGCAGCAAGAATAAAGAAGAGCAGCAGGCTAAAACATTCTGGCTAAGCTCTCAGCTACAAGGAATGAGGCTTGAGTAGAACCCCCCCCACACACACACACAAAGCTCTTTCTTGTTCTTTCATATAAATGCAATGGTAAATTGATACCCAGTTGAGAATGTTGGCCCCAATAGTCTGAAAGCCAAAGTATCTGGTGGTCGTTATGGTTCATTAACTGCAGTGAAAAACAAAGAGTGACGGTCAAAGCCAGAGCTTGGGCCCCCAGATTTGTATGTTTTCTGATACTGGATAATATGCATATGACAGAAATAGATTCAAGCTGCAAAATCCTCCATTTTGCCGATCCTGGGGCAGAGCTGGGAAATGTGGAAAGAGAGAGGAGAATCTGGGAAATGACTCTGAAGGGCATAGACACCAGCCTCTGTGGAGCAGTGTTGGGGCTGGTGTGATCCGGGAAAAGGACAGCAGTGGGGAGTGGGAGCTCCCCGAGGCGGTTGTCTCCTGGCGCCTCCACATCCGCCTCTCGGGAGGGATTGGGGGAGAGGCTCCTGGTTATAGCAGCAGGAGAGGCCCCTGACTCCTCCATAAAGCAGGCATAACATTGGGGAAAATTGTCAAGAACAACTATTTCAGGGGCGCCTGGGTGGCTCAGTTGTTAAGCGTCTGCCTTCGGCTCAGGTCATGATCCCGGGGTCCTGGGATCGAGCCCCGCGTCGGGCTCCCTGCTCAGCCAGGAGCCTGCTTCTCCCTCTCCCGCTCCCCCTGCTTGTGTTTCCTCTCTAGCTATCACTCTCTCTCTCTGTCAAATAAATAAAATCTTAAAAAAAAAAAAAAAAGAACAACTATTTCAAAGCACTGTACATTGACTAAAGGCAGACAACAAATCGAGAAGCTTTTATTCTTGAAAAACCGTTGGAGCTCCAGGTAAGAATGGTAGGCGTCTGTGGCCTCCTTGCCGGGAGCTGCTCCATGCCCTTCTGTCAGCTCAGCTGGCCGGAACTGTAGCTGACGTGTGGGGCTGGCCTTGGAAATGAGCAAGTTTGCGGCCGGAAAGGACAGACTCGATGTGGGGTGTGTGTGTGTGTGTGTGTGTGTGTGTGTGTGTGTGTGTAGAACTGGGGCTTTGCTGGCTAAACATGGAAGACTCAGTTGGGAATGAACGAGGATAACCCTGAGACTTTGCTAGCCCAAGATTTTGCTCTTAGTTGGAGTGAGCCATAAATCCAATGGGGGAAGTTGCAAAAATGAAAGAGTGCTATAGAGAGGCTGCGAAAAATTCTCCACGTATTCCTGACAGCTGGGGAAACTGCTTGCATGGAGCGGACCCAAGAGAACCCTGTGAAGACTGAAAACCAAGGAGAATTGAGATCTGGCTGCAGCTGTGAATGTCTTCTCCAACCCTGACACCGATCTATCTGGAGAGGGATGGAGACCTGGCCGGTAACTCCGGGTCCAGCTTTGGTCCCACTGGCCCATATGTCTGAGAACTGGAGGATCTTGAGACCATGAAGTGATCCAGGCTGTCAGTTTGCTACCTGTTGTTTTGGGTGCCTTCTTCGTGATGCTGCTGGGGCAGTGAGGCATGGTAGAAAGAGCTTGTGTTGGGTCAGACAGACTGGGGTTTTAATCCCATATCCATCCCTTCTACTTGGGTGTATTTGGATGAGTTGTCCACCATCGTTGTATCTTAGTCAATCCTTAGAAACATCTGGGGACGTAGGCATTATTACTATTCCTATGTTCTAGGATGCCATGATATGGAGGGCTTTTTAATCTGTAAAATAGTTCTTTCTCTTGCTCTCTCTCTCAAATAAATAAATAAAAATTAAAAAAAAAATTTTTAAATGGCGCCTGGGTGGCTCAGTCAGTTAAGTATCTGCCTTCGGCTCAGGTCATGATCCCAGGGTCCTGAGAATGAGCCCCACATTGGGCTCCTTGCTCAGCAGGGAATCTGCTTCTCCCTCTCCCACTCCCACTCACCCTGCTTGCGCTCTCTCTCTGATAAATAAATAAATAAATAAATAAATAAATATCTTTAAAAAAAACTTAATCTGTATAATAGGTTTTCGGGGATTTTTGAGGGGGAGGGTGAGGATTATATATATAATGGCTATAATGTACCTATCACATAGTAGTTGTTCAATGAGTACTTTTTGTTTGTTTTATTGTTGTTGTTATTGCTGAAGAGAAGAGTTGTGGTCAGGTTGCTAAGCCCAGAGAGCTCATCCACCCAGATAATCACCAAGAAAATCATAAGATGTTGGTATTAAGTTTCGGTAGGTGTATGGCCTCTGTGTTGGTTTTCAATGGCTGCCGTAATAAATTACTACAAATTTAGTGGCTTAAAACAACACAAATTTATTATTACTCAGTTCTGTATGTCAGAATTCTGGGTACAGAGTACTTCAACTGGGTCCTCTGCTTAGAGTCTCATAAGCTGACACAAGGGGTCAGCAAGCCTGAGCTCCTTTCTGGAAGCTCTGGGTATGAACCCACTTGTGGGCTCATTCAGGTTGTTGGCTAAATTAAGTCACCTACAAGAGCAGGACTGGGGTCCCTGTGCCCTTGCTGGCTGTCAGCCAGAGGTTTATCTTTGCTAGAGATCCTGCTGGGGGCTGCTTGAACTCCTCCTTGTGTTTTCCATGTGACTCCCCTCCAGCGACAGGGACCGAGTCCCTCTCATGCTTAGAATGTGTCTAACTCTTCTGCGGCACCCCTCTGACTCATGTGATTACATTAGGCTTGCCTGGATAAGCCAGGCTGATCTCTGTATTTACAGTCCATAACCTTAATCACATCTGCAAAGGCCCACATTCACAGACCCTGGGGATTAGGGCATGGAGGTGCCCTAGGGAGAATGTGTATTCTGCCCACCATGGCCTCTCAGGGGAGAGCAGGCAAACTCTTGGGACAGGAAGCCATGTTTACCAGGAACAACCAGTGGTTAGAGAATATGACTGTGTGTAGATCAGGTTAGTGAGGCTGTCTCTAGTGGACCTCTGTTTTTGTCTACCCAACATTCCTTTCTTTGGGGGAAATGCCCCTTCTTCATTCTCTGTGGTTTCTATGAGGCTGCTCGTCACAAGGTTGTACCCGCGTGGCCTCAGGGATAGACACATGACCCCAGATGAGCCAAAGAGATCATCTCTTTCCTAGGAATTAACTCTTGAGTGGAGACACACAGGCACTGGAAGTGACTGTCGTGGGGTCATGGAGTGCCAGAATCCGAGAGCTCTCAGCAGCCCTCATTCAGGTCTGCCCAGGGCCCAGGTGTTCAGCAATAACTTCACCACTGGACCCTACTTAGAATTCTTCCAATATATCCCTTTCCTGGCTCGAGTAACTCAGAGGTGGTTTCTCTTGCTTACACCGAAGAATCTTAACTGATATACCATCTTTCGATCTCATGGCCACCACCATCATTTTATATATATATAATATATATATCATATATATATTATATATGATATATATAATATATACATGTTACATATCATATGTACCTCATATATATATGATACACATTATATATATATATATAGAGAGAGAGAGAACATTCATTCAGATCTCCTTGGTCAGAATTATGCTGGGCTCTAATTACTGACACAGTTTCTAATTTCCAAAATGGAGCTTGTTACCTGTGCCATGTCTTTTTAACAATTCTCCACGAACGCTGATAAACCTGGGGCAGACACACAGAAAATAATTTAATAACAGGTAATGCCCCAGAAATCAAGTTATGTTAAGGGGATCAGCCAGAGAGGCAGAAATCACCACTACTTTTACCCTTTTATTACCTCCCACATATGAATTACAACCCTACAATATACTTCTCATTCAAGATGATGGCCTGAATTGTAAAATTTCAAGTATGAAATGTGCTCTCTTTATTTCAGCAGGAAAGTATGCAATACACCCATTCTCCTTGTTTATTTTTTATGATTCTGTGCTCGAAGGGGTAAAACCTTAAATCACACGGCACATTGACTCCTCCAGAACACCTCACCACCCGACAATGCAGGGGTCAATGAAGTGTTCTGGTGGGTGAGAATTAAGATTTGAATTGTGTACAAGCCACATGCAGTTGTGGTTCGGACATGATGGGTGAAGGGCGTGTTCTCAGCAACTAACATATTCAAAGGAGGGTTGAGGGAAGCCACTGCTCCTCTTGCCTTAGGTCTGACCATGATTCATGAACATGGGTGTTTAAGAGTCTGTGCTGATCACATGAAAGACAGTGACTCTGGAAGGGCTGGAAAATGGCTCTTGCTTGGTGCTCCTCAGAATAGCTTTCATGCGAAGAGTACAATATTCATTTTGATCCTTTCTGAAGAGAGTTCCAGCAAATTTAGTTCCACCCAAGTTCTCGTGAGGTCAGACGCCCAGTGCTCAGGTTGGTTCTCTGTGAAGATTAGGATGCAAGGAGTCTGCCAGCTGAGGTGGCTGCCAGACCCCTCCCTTTGTGTAATACAGGTGCCGTAACCACCTCCTGTGTTTGTATCATACTGCCTTTCCACAGGGACAGGACGCTTTGAAGATCCTCTCTCATTCCAGAAGGCAAGGCACCATCGCTCCCTCTTGAACTCCCAGGAGGCCCAGTATGATTGATTGGAAAGGATTTGATCATCACAAAATCATTCCCATACACCGTGATCTTCTAAAAGCTTGTAAAGGGAATTTTAAAAAAAGATTTATTTACTTATTTTTGAGAGAGAGAGAGAGCGTGTGAGTGTGAGCAGCTGGGGGCGGGGGAGGAATAGAGGGAGAGGGACAAACAGACTCCACACTGAGCATGGAACCCAACGCAGGGCTTGATCTCATGACCCTGAGATCACAACCCTGAGCTGAAACCAAGAGTTGGCCGCTCAACCAACTGTGCCACCCAGGTGCCCCTGTAAAATGGATTTTTGATGCTATGTTCTATTTAGTTTTTCTTTTCTTTTCTTCCCTTCTTCCCTTTCTCCTCTCCCTTTTTTCCTTGCTCCAATTCCTCCTTCCTTCCTTTCGTCCCTCTTCTTTTTCTTTTAAAGCCTTTATTTTTTAGAGCAGTTCTGGGTTCACAGCAAAATGAGAGGAAGGTGGAGAGATTTCCCACATACCCTCTGCCCCCCCATGCATAGCCTCGCCCATGATCAACATCTGCCACCAGATGGTACATTTTTTAATTTTTATTTTTTTTTAAAGATTTTATTTATTCATTTGAGACAGAGAGATACAGAGAGAGAGAGAGAGAGAGCATGAGCAGGGGGAGAGGCAGAGGGAGAGGGAGAGGGAGAAGCAGACTCCCCGCTGAGCCAGGAACCCGATGTGGGGTTCGATCCCAGGACCCCAGGATCATGACCTGAGCCCAAGGCAGATGCTTAACCATCTGAGACACTCAGGCACCGCCAGATGGTACATTTATTATAACTGATGAACTTACACTGACACATCATCATCACCCAAAGTCCATAGTTCACATGAGGGTTCACTGTTGGTGGTGTACATTCTATGGGTTTGGACAAATGTAAAATGACATGTATCCATCATTATACTATCATGCAGAGTGTTTTCACTGACCTAAAAAACGGTGTTTCACCTATTTATCTCCCCCTTCCCACCAGCCTCTGACCTTTTTACTGTCTCCATAGTTTTGCCCTTTCCAGAATGTCATATTATGTAGCCTTCTCAGACTGGCTTCTTTCACTTAGCAATACCCACTTAAGATACCTCTCTGTCTTGTTAGCTCATTTCTTTTTAGCACTGAATAAAATTCCACTGTCTGGATGTACCACAGTTTATCCATCCACCTATCGAGGGACATCTTGGTTGCTTTCAAGTTTGGGCAATTATGAATCAAACTGCTATAAACATCTATGTGCAGGTTTCTGGGTGGACATAAGTTCTCAGCTCCTTTGGGTAAATATCAAGGAGCACGACTGCTGGATCATATGGTAAGAGTATGTTCAGTTTTGTAAGAAACTGCCAGACTGTCTTCCAAAGAGGTTGTACCATGTTGCGTTCCCACCAGCATCGAATGAGAGTTCCTGTTACTCCACATTTTTTACCAGCATTTGGGGTTTTCAGCGATCCATATTTCGGCTACTGTAATAGGTGTGTAGCGGTATCTTGCTATTTCTTTTATTAAAAAAAGATTTTATTTATTTATTTATTCGAGAGAGAGAGAGCGAGCGAATCGGGGGAGAAGCAGAGAGAGAGGGAGAGAGAATCAAGCAGACTCCATGCTGAGCGCGAAGCCCAACCCGGGGCTCAATCTCACGACTCTGCGATCATGACCTGAGCCGAAACCAAGAGGTAGCCACTCAACCGACTGAGCCACCCAGGCATCCCTCTCGTTATTTCAATTTGCATTTCCCTGTTGACATATGCTCCCTCCCTCCCTCCCTCCCTCTCTCCCTCCTTCTCTCCCTCCTTCTCTCCCTTTTCTTCTTTACTAAGATTGAGCAGTTCAGATGATGTGCATACAGTCATCCACCAGGCAGCTTCTTTTCAACTTTTTAAAAAATGCGGTGGCACTTTTTCCATCTCAGGGGCTCTCGGCCGTCCTCCAGATGCGCCCAGAATAATGGCAGCCTGGGCCGTGACTCAGCCGCCTGCTGAGAGCCCTGGGTGTATTGTTTCCTCTGCAGTGACTAGGCCAGCGCTCTATGCCTTTAACACAAAGGCATTGTTATTGACTAGTTTTGAAGGGAGATTTATTTTCATCCGCCCTTCTAAGCCACAACGTCGACACCTCCTCCTCCTCCTCTTCATAATAGTCGCAGTAGGGTGTTCAATTATAGCTAAAAGCCCTAGATTTAAGTGACAGATTAAGAGGCTCGGCAGGCTGCTACGATAACGTTCATTTCATCTGTGGGTTTGTTTTTCTAACCTGCAGGCACCGGGCTTTAGGTAAGCCTTTCGACAAGGTGCTGTTGGCTGATGCACCCCGTGGCTGTCCGGCTCTCTTTGCTGGGCATTCACGGCCTGGTCTTGGGGAGAGGTCAGCTGGAGGGAGCCCATCTGCAGGGCGCCTTCCCCAGCCCTGGCACCTTTGATTCTTGGCCCTAGCTAGTGAGGCTCCAACCTCCCTGCATGTCGGGAGAAGGGGAAGAAACCCTCCAGACACCCCCTGCTCCTTCCCCAGCCACCAGCCCCTGGAACAGAGCCTGGCACCCAGTGGGGACTCCATCAAGTCTGTAGGATGAAAGAATGAAATGCTCCAAAGCAGGGAGGCTTAAGTGTCTGCATTTGCTTCAGAGGGAGATAAGGGGAAAACTATAAATGCTACCCACTCCTCTTGAAATTACAGGAGAAAAAAAAAATGCCTTTCTTTTTTTTTTTTTTTTTTCCATTTTGGCTCTGTTTGGCTTCCAAGGGGCTATTTCTGCCCTCTGTCCTCTCTGCCCCTCTTCCGGTTCCCCTCCAAGGACCCTCCCAGGCGTCTTTGACCTCCCTGGGGTCTCACAGGTGCTTCTATCAGCTACTCACCTCTTGCAGGGGAGGGGGGGGATCTTCTCTGAACCTGAGGGCAGGGCCTCCCCTAAACTTGGCACTTTCATAAGGATGCAAGACTTCTAGATTTTCAGGAATGAATTCCAGGGGTGGAACTGCAGATACCCCTTTCAGGTCACAGAGGAGCTGTCTGGAGGTATGCTCTGCTGTCTCTCAGAGCCTGCTCTCCTCTTCCCCGAGGATTGAGGCTTCTGTCTCAGCCACCCAGCACTTTCTTGGGGGAGCTAGTCAGCAGACACGGTGAGAGGGTCAGGCCCTGGTGCGTTAGGTTGCCAGCTCAGGGCACCCGGCACCTTCCTGGTTGCACCTGCCCCTCCTGCCCCTGCTTCCCTGGTCTTCTGTAGCCCCAGGTCCCTGTGCTCAGAGCACTCAGGGCAGGCTTGTCCTTGCTCACACTGGAATATTTTTCAGGGGCCTTTGCTTGTGCTGGAGCTGGACCTCACTCTGACCAGGGCAGCTCTCTTAGGTGCTCCTAGAGTGCTCTGGACGTCCCTTCACTGTATTCACATGTCTGATGTGTCTTCTTCTCCCAGGGGGCTGCGAGTTCCTTCAGGGCAGGAGCAGGCTTTCTCATTTGATAGCCCTAGTGTCTACTACAGTGTCTGACCCATTGTAAAGGAGTGAAAACTATTGAGAGAAAGAGAGGCAGGGAGAGACAGAGACAGAGACAGAGAGAGAAGAAGAAAATGAAGAAGAAGGAGAAGAAGAAGAAGAAGACAATGAAGATGACATCGGAGAGGGAGAGGAGGAAGGAAAGGGGAGGAGGAGGAGAGGAAGGAAGAAATTATGGGTTAGTCACCTAGTTTCTGCTATTTCCAATTAGTCTAATAAGTAATTGTCAACATAGTTCTAAAAGAAAGCTCGTGGTGTATGCATCCCTACGGATTTGAGTTTCCATCCAGAGGGCTGGTGGGTACTGGAATCTCTGGAGGAGAACAGGGGCACTTGTCTTATGACTGTGACGGCCCCATCTAATAGATAATTAAACCCAAGGTTTTTCCTTCCATCTCCTTGATCCCTTATTTTTAGTAACTACTCCAATCCTAAGCCCCCTTTTGAAGTTGGATACTGTTGGTCTTTTATATCTAGCCTTTAACAGCAACGAGTTGGTGTCTGGTAATTGCAAATTACTTGAACAAGAGGCAAATTGTATAGCAAGAATCTAAAAAGGTCAGGGAGTTGTGTCTAAAAAATGCAGCTACAAGATTGAAGAACCTTCACTGGAAGTATTAATTTAAGACAACCGCTAGGCCCTACATTAACAAGGCTGGAGATGCATCTGGTTTTCAGTCCCAGGTCCCTCTGCAAAGAGCAGGGAGGAGCAGAGCTTCCAGGCACGAGTGATGGGTGTGTGTGTGTGTGTGTGTGTGAACAAGATTCAGCCAGGGCTAATATTCAGCTGGACCATTGTTAGGTCCAGCTTCGATTCGGAGTGGTCATTACTCAGGCTGCACTAATTATTACACATAATGCCCTTCTCCAAAGCAGGGAGGCTTCAATGTGTGCATTTGCTGGTGGCGGCAAAGGGAGAAGCACCAGGCCCCAAGCTCCGGAAGCAAGAAGGTGCCTCTCCTCTCTTTTTTTCATTTTGGCCACACAGTGTATAATTAAAGTGTAGGCAAGTTTCCAACAAAAGAATGACATTTTTCTATCTTGCTCTTTAGATGAATCTGGAGGTTTCGTCTAGACCTAATTCATACAGGAATAATGCTGATGAAGTTTTGCATCCTGTAGGGTAAGTGAAGCTGTCTACCCCTTACTCTCCATTCATGTCCCAGGGAATTATTTCCTCTGGAGTCCCCAGAAGGGGAAATTCCTGATGGAGGGGATATCTTTTTGTGGTCAGGAGTTTTCCCAGAAGAGAAGGAGGCCAGCAACCATGAGCACTTTGGGGTATGGTTGTCTTCAAGCATCTTGATCTCATTCAAATGCTCAAGAGATGAGATGCAGAGAAGATGCCAAACCCAGGACAGCATGTGGAGGCTGGAGGCCCCCTCCTGCCCCTGTGATTCTCTAGGGAGGACAGGAGAGATTTCCAGAATCCCCCCCTTAGGTTCACTGCCAGGAGACATGAAGGGAAGAGTGGGATTCAGCCCTTAGTCAAAGTCCTCTGCTCTCCAGGCCAGCCAAGGAGTATTCCATAATTTGGGTACCTTCAGGCTTTTCTGGGAGTCCTCCTGCCAGGAGACATGAAGGGAAGAGTGGGATTCAGCCCTTAGTCAAAGTCCTCTGCTCTCCAGGCCAGCCAAGGAGTATTCCATAATTTGGGTACCTTCAGGCTTTTCTGGGAGTCCTCTTAGCTCCTTGGAACAACCCTTGCCCAGCAGGGACCGGGCCGATAGAACCCCCATTTACTCCACCCCCCAGCCTGAAAGGTGCCCGCAACCCCTAGAACCTGGTTGCTGAGAAGTCCACCACCCAGGGCCACGCTCATCTCTGCCACCTCTTGTCGCAGATGTCCCCCCCTGCTGTGACTCCTGCTTGCCCCAAGCTCAGAGTCAGAGAGGACAGCATGTCCAGAGACGAGGGAGAAGCTCCTATTGCCATTCGCTTATTGCTACCAGAGGGCCCAGTGCACAAACTCAGCAACAGGAGTCCCCCTGGTGCCCCTGGGCCTCTTCCGGGGAGGCCTTCCCTCTCTGCCTCCTCCCCTTTCCCCATTATTTGCCCTTACCTTCACCTTCTTCTTCTATTTTTATGGTCCTTACCATTGTCCCCCGCTGTCCCCCAAACCCTCTTCCTTCCCTGTGGAGTCAGCTCTATCTTTGGGTCATGCTGTCCCCAAGAAGGAAGGGCACCCCCTGTCTGCCCTCCTCCACCTGTGCACACACAGCTGAAGGCCCGACTCCCAGTGTCCTCAACCCTGCCCACCTCCAACTCCCTCCTCCAGCCTCCCTGTGCTTTCTTCTCTTTCCTGTGTGCCAGCTCAACCCCCCATCCTGCTTGTAAGCTCCTTAGAGGCAAGCAATACACCCTCATTTCTTTCTTCCTTTCTTTTTTTCTATTAAGATTTTATTTATTTATTTGGGGGGGAAGGGCAGAGGCAGAGAAAGAATCTAAGCAGATTCCCTGCTGAGCGCGGAGGAACCGAGGTGGGGCTTCATTCCGACCCTGAGATCACGACCTGAGCCGAAATCAAGAGTCAGATGCTTAACTGAATGAGCCACCCAGGCTCCCCTATACCCTCATTTCTTTATGATTCTCCACACAGCCTGGAAGGTGCTTTGAAAAAAACACTGGTTGATGCAGATATTGAATTAGCTAATGTCAGGCCGGTCTGCTTCCTACAGGACTGAGATCAGGGCTGGGGTGAACACAGCCTCTGAGGGGAGCTGTCTTCCTGGCAGGTCCATGGGGAGAATTAGAAGGGGAGGGGGCCTGGGAGCCTAGGTTTTAGAGCCAGAGAATTGAGGAATCACATCCTAGCTTTCTCGCTGACCAGTTGGGGGACCTTGGGAAGTGATCTTACCTCTCTGAGTCTCATTTTCCTCATCATTACAATGGGGATAATAGTCCCTCAGTTACTGCGAAGATTAGATGCAATGCTGTTTTTAAATTTTTTTTAAAGATTTTATTTATTTATTTGACAGAGAGAGACACAGCGAGAGAGGGAACACAAGCAGGGGGAGTAAGAGAGGGAGAAGCAGGCTTCCTGCTGAGCAGGGAGCCCGATGCGGGGCTCAATCCCAGGACCCCGGGATCATGACCTGAGCCTCCCAGGCGCCCCTGATGATGTGATGCTGCTTGAAAGGGTCACTGCGTGCTGTTTTCTTCCCTGTCCTCCAGCCCCTGTTTGCAGAAGACATCCCTGGAGCGCGGTCAGGACAAACTGAGAGGGAACCCCGGGGCCAGGGAAATGGGACAGCAAGCCCAGGTCCGGCTGGCTGGGGCTGCTGACAGCAGCACTAGGACTTTGGGAAAGCTACTGACACCTCAGGGCCCGTCGTGCCACCTGCTATTGCTCAGACTGTGAGTCTGCTCTACCTTATCAGCTCCCTAGGGCTGATGCTGATGACGCTGGGGGCCGGGCCACAGCTCTGGTGAGACTGACCGGCCGGCTGATGGGCGTGCCGCCAGGACGGCTCCCTGCAGCCTGCTAGAATACAAGACACTACACAGGGCCTTCCCTTACCACCCATCATCCCTCACCAGAAGGAGGCCGCAGAGCTCCTGGAGTGGGGCGGCGCAGGCCTCGCACACACCTGACTGGTGGGTAGTGGTGTGGTCCTCCCTCCACCACGCCTTGGTGATTTTAGAGTGTATTGGTCAAGAGCAGGCACTTCGGAGCCACAGGGACGTGGGTTCAACTCTTCACCCACCAGCTGCCTCCTTGAGCTCCCGTGGGCCCATCTGTAAAGATGGGAATGATAACACCTACCTGGTGAAAGACCCTGAAGACAATGGGAGATTATGTATGCCAAGCTTGTAGTCGGGGGCCACCGAGAAGGCCTGCAGTCAAAGGTATCAGGCCCGAGGTGCGTATTCCACAGCTGATTGTTTGGAAGGAACGAGGCGGAAATGGAAGAGCTCCACAGATACACAAATGCTGGTATTTGGAGCCAAAGCGGAGAACACTCCCCTCGGGGCCGGCTGACTCATGGAGCTCAAGATTGATTGTCTTCCATCTGAAGTTGCAGAAGAGGTGGGAGGGGGACACCCCAGGTCAAATGCACACCAGGTCCAGGGATCACGGTAGTTTGTTGGAGCGACTGAGTTCTCCCGCTGTGGGGTTTTCATGTGCGGGAGACGTGAAACGTAGCATGCACTGACATCATTTTAATCAGGCTCAGGCACTTCTGCGAGATACTCTAGAGTCTTCCACTGAAATCGTTTTGCTGTCAAAAGCTGACATTATAACAACATTGCAGGAGAGACTCCCTGGGAAATCACTGCTCATTTCCTTTCAGGCAGTTCGTTTACCTGCAGAAGCTGGACTCTCCTGCTCAGCTCTGCAGCATCTGGCGATTGACATGATCCCGTAAGTCAATTTTGCAGCGGAGTGGACTGAGGTCCCAGAAAGCCAAAGGCCTGAAGTGGAAAATATCGAGCAGGTGACTTATTAAGGCGTGAGTCTAGGACTTGAGCCCCAAGGAGCAGCCTGCGCATTGCTGATCTTACTGGACATTAGGAGGCCTGATTGGACTGTGGCCTCATTTTAGGCCAGTGTGAGAAGGAGAGGGGGTGTCTGGGAATATTTTCCACTGCTGCTTTTCTAGGTTTTTAAATACATTTATTCTCCCACCCACCTTACTTTGATTCTTTATCCAATTCTCAATCATCTGCCTCTGATGCTAGAACTTTCCTCTAGCACCTTTCATTCTGTTCCATCCAAGCATGAAGGCGTGCAAAGGCACACTCCCTTCTCTTTAGGTCCTCCCCATCCCGTCCTAACTGTCCTAATTGGGCAGATGGCCATGCCTTTGGTTTCCAGAAAAGAGGGGGACTTGCTGCAGTGAGTCACCACTGGTCATCTGGTTCATCTCCCCTTCACTTTCCAGCCTCAGAAAATGAGGAGCGCACTCTGCCCAAAAGAGCTAGCCTCTGGGCCATGCGTTGAGGCAGGACCCTGAGTTTTCTCCTCTAGGCTGAATTCTCTTCTAGGCAAAAATCGGCTCTTTGCACTGGTCCCTTCTAGGCTTTTAGCCACGTACTCGACTCACCTTCTCCCTCTTTCCGCTGGTGAGCTTCTTAACCAGTCATCCACATCTACCACCGCCACTTCCTCCCTCCTGGGGCTCCTCAGACCCTCAATGCCTACCACCCGTGATTGCTACTCAAACGGTACCCCTGAAAGTCAGAGGCGTCCCCCCCCCGTCGGTGGTCCAGCTGCCCTGTCTGTGCTCATCACTCTTCGCCCCGTAACCCTGGGCACTCTTAACCACCATCTTCTTTCAAACTCTTTCCTCCGTGGGCTCCCATGACACTCCACTCTGAGCTCTTTTCACCCTTCTGACCTGTGTTGTCTAGTGTTCCCTTGATGTCTCTTTCACCTTTCCCCCCAGAGCTACACAATCTTCAGGGCTCAATGTATAGTATGCTCCTGTTTTCTAGTCTTCCTTTGAAAACTCCCTCACTCTTCTGCTCCCATGAAAACTCATGGCTCCAAGCCCTGTGGGAGGGTGGTCCTCAGAGCCGTGTCTCTAGTTTCTACTTAACTTCCAAGTTCTCTACTTGTATCTCAAACAACTCCCAGAATCTTTCCCCCTGGGTAGGCTTCAACACCTTACAAGAAGGGTGGGCAAAGCCGATCAGGCTTCTGCATCTTGATCCAAAACATAGTTATTGTATTGAGGCTGTTTGGTGGGGTGTTTGAGTGTGCAAGCGCCAAAACCAGGCTGTGCTCAGAGCCTCTCCTGGCCTCCTCTTGCCCTTACTGTGTGACAGAGGGCAAATTATCGAACCTCTCTCTGTCTCAGTTTTCCCATCTGTGAAATGGGGATAATAATCAAACTGACCTTATATGATTGTTGTGAGGATTCATTGAAAAAATACACATAATTTCTCACATCAGTGCCTGACAAATGTTACCAAACATATTCTCAGATCTTCTGCATTCTCCTGGACATATTCCTCTTTCCTCCACCCCCTCCACCCCATTTTGTGTCTCATCCCACATGTCCTTTGTGGAGTCCTTCACTTTCCTCTAGGCCCTCGGTGCTCCAGGCTAGGATAGTGCATTTGGCTTTGAACTCAGCTCCTTATTTCCAGGTTCTTCTGCTCAATCCAGCCTGCACATCACATCTTTAAGCCTCACTTTGACATGCCCTTCATATTCTTACCATTTCTTATAGGAGAAAGTTCTCCAGCATCTCAATCTGACCTGTTTTCTCCATCTCATCTCCATTTCGCACCCACCCGAACACTCTGCTTCAGGCAGGGTAAGTGTTCTACAGACATCCTGCTCATTTCCCCCTTCACCCTCCAGACCCTCCTTTAAATCCTTAGGAACTCACTAGCATTCAAATGCCTACAGCGTTCATACTCCAAGTCTTTCGTTAATGGACTTAATCGTGTACAACTGTCTGGCCTGGGGAAGCCATACTTCCCGACAAGACTGGGAGCTCCTCGGGGTAATGACTGTGTTGCGCATGCCTGCCTTTGTGTCCCCTTGAGCACCTAGCACAATGTCTTGCTCCCAGTATGACATCAATAAAGATTTGTTGGCCATTTGGCCAAATAATTAGAACATCAAATTCACCATTCACTGTGAATAGATATAAAGAGGTGAGGGAAATCTGTGGACTCCCCCCAAGATTTGATCTTTGCTTTCTACATCCAGTATAGGCATGAAGTGTGTGAAAGGGCTGGACTGGGACAATGAGTGGGTTTAAGAAGAACGAGTTGGTCTGAAACAGATAATACATTATATGTTAAAAAAAAAAAGAAGATAGTAAGAAGGGAAAAATGAAGGGGGGTGGAATCGGAGCAGGAGACGAACCATGAGAGACTATGGACTCTGAGAAAAAACTGAGGGTTCTGGAGGGGAGGGGGGTGGGGGGGTGGGTTAGCCGGGTGATGGGTATTGAAGAGGGCACATTCTGCATGGAGCACTGGGTGTTATATGCAAACAATGAATCATGGAACACTACATCAAAAACTAATGATGTAATGTATGGTGATTGACATAACATAATAAAAAAAAAGAAAAAAAAAAGAAGAATGAGTTGGTCAAGGGAAACCAAGATGTTGATAATATGGGAAGAGCTGGTTATTTTTGGGTTTCAGGGCATCTTAAAGGCTTGCTCCAGTGTATCCCATAATTATTCATCCCCTGGCTTCCTGTTTCTTTCCTTGCATTATGCAAATATTGGCTGAAACTTCCATTTTGTTGGATTCTGGAACCATAGTCTTAAGCTGTGATGTTTACTGGTTGACTTAATGATGAATGACAGATCAAAAACCTTTCTTATCTGGTTTGTGAAACTGCTTGTCTGTGCCACAGCCATTCTGACTAGCTGTGGTGTCAGACTGACCTCTGAATGGACTGGTGGGGGGATACACAGCCCCCTGTCTGGGCAGTGAGGTGCAGAGCCAGCCTTATTCAGGATGGTTGAAATAGCTTCTGTTTGTCAGACATGTTCCTGCTTTCAGAAACAGAGAGGCATCTGGGATAGGAGAATGTCAGCTATCCCGTCTTCACTATGCTCTTTACTTTTCAAAAGAGCAACATTTGAACAGCATCCAAACTAAGCATTCCTAAGACTTGTCCTCAAGCCCAAAAGCTTCCTTTCCCAGTGGAAATCAACCTCATTTTAAATCAGTCTTTGTGTCTGCATTTGGCTTTTAAGATTTTTGTGAACTTCATCAACATTACTGACGAACTGGGAGATGCCCAAATCTCAACAGAAATCAATCAAGTGCTATAATTTTGGGGGAAGGAAAAAAAGTTGCTTTGTTTTCTGACTTATACCAAAAACAACAGCTCCAATCTGTCATTATGACTGAGAACGTGTCACAACAATCTGTTTTTATTCTTTACGAAAGAAGAACAACATCTTCTTCTCCTCCAGCTATATCTAATTTGGAAAATTTGCAAGCTGACATGCAACTTGATTAAAATGACCTGGAGCCACCAATTCTTTTAAAATGCAACTCAGTGCTCACAACCCCAGACCTTAGTCCAGTTATCTCCTTCACAGCTTGCTTTTTGGAGGGAGCTAAGAGGATGCAGGTTGGGGTGGGGAAGGGCTTAATGTTATAATCCACATAGAGATTTTAAATTATTTTTTATTTTCCCTTTTCAGCTCTACTGTCACCATGGATTTCCTTCATCACCTAGTGAAGAGGAACAATCGTGGGACATCTCTGAGAGACTAGTGTGGATTTCATAGTCCTTAGCACAGAGCAGGCACATGATCCAAATGAAGCATCCATGTTGGAGTTGGAGACTCTTTTGGCAGTGTGGTTTCACTCCCATTCCACACTTTTAGAAAATACATACAGATCTGTCCTAGCTTGAGTTGGCTTACTAGGTCTTTGTCAAATCCTGGCTACACTGAGAGTAATGATATTTCCTTTTAGGGAAACCAATGGGTAAGACAAACAATAACTATTTGGCCCATTCTAGGACTAGGAATCACGGGATTTCACAGAAGGGAAGCTGAGGCAGTGTTCAGGAATCAGAGTGTAGGATTGCTTTATAAATACACTCTTATGAATATCTCATTTTTCTTGATGGCATCTAAAAGTGTGTGTTATCGGCCCATCAGTGAGGAAGGTTGTTGAAGCAGGAGGTGTTAATGTGGGGCTGGCATGGGTACCCACAGCTGTATTGTTCACTAAGACAATGTATAATTACTAGGAGACAATATATAATTATATGTTGAATTGTGTGCACAAACTCTAAGTGTTGGCCTTCTATCTTAGAGAGAGGAGAGCTAATACTGGTTGAGACCGTGTAAATGCAGACACTCATTTGTCAGGGAATGTACAGTAATGAGAATCATTTCTGAATCCCGTTGCCTTGGCAACCTATTCTAAAATGATGTAGATAAAGAGCTAGCAACACTTATCAATGAAGCCAGCATGTCTTGGGAAGGAAAGCTGCCGAAAATAAGGCATGAAGCATCAGACCAAACTGATTCTTAGGGGGATGGCCCTCTTCAAAATTGGGTCAAGATGTGAAATGAGGGATCAAGCATTAAGGTCATGACTATCATCAATACCCCACAAGACACCCTGGTCAAACACAAATCCGCTGTCAAGGTTGTGGGGACATTAATCAACTCAGGCTCCAGCTTTTGCCAATAGCAGCTCTTCTGAATGGGTCATTTTTGTGTGGCTGGACAGTAGCTGAGATACCAGAGGGGACATCCTAGGGTGAGTTAGTATAGATCAGCTCCCTGTTTGGAAGACATAAAGCTCAGAGTGTGGCAAGAACGTCTGGACACTTCTCTTTTCCCCGGCTCTCTCATGTCTAATGTGAATACATGATCTGATTTGGAAGAATTGATATAATTAGCTCCTTTTTAAAGATGAGGAAAGTAAGGCTGAAGACAGTGAAGTAACTTGTTTAGGTCGTGTCTTGGAGACAAGTTAGGACCAGCATCGGGGACTTGATCTGTTCTCCCCAACAGCTGGAGTGGAATCCCTCAGGAATCCCATTATCCACCTACCTGACCTCAGAACCTGCACATTTTTTTCCATTTCTGATTCAGCACAAGACCTGATAAGGGCTTAGTCTGTGATTCTGGGTTTGAATCCTGCCTGAGCTGTGCACACGAAACTCTAAATCAGCAACAAGGCTCCTGGGGGGTGGGTGGGGTGGGGGCAGGCAGCCCCTGTGTCCCCCGGGGCCTCTCCAGAGCCTGCACCTGGGTCAGGGGCCTCCTGCGGGGAATGAGGCTGACATGCCTTTCTGGACAACTTATTTTATCCTGAGAATATCAATACAGAGATTGTAAGACTGCATTTTGAAAGTTTCTTTTTTTTTTTTAAGATTTTATTTATTTATTTGGGAGAGAGAGAGAGTGAGAGATCACAAGCAGGAGGAGGAGCAAAAGGAGAAGCAGACCCCCCCCTCCCCCCCGCCCCCTGCCCCCCGCCCCCCGCTGAGCCAGGAGCCCGACTTGGGGCTCGATCCCAGGACCTTGAGATCATGACCTGAGCCCAAGGCAGCCGTTTAACCAACTGAGCCACACAGGTGCCCCTGAAAGTTTCTCTTAATAGTATTAAATTTTGTCCAGATTTTTTAAAACCTATTTTAGTTGTGTTCTTTTAAATTATATTCCATCAAGGTCAGGCTGACTAGAATCAGACCAAAACAATAACCCAAGCATCTTCCAGATATGGAACTTCAATAATTGTTTACATTACCATGAATCTTGAGATTGAAAGAGTGAAGGGGTTCTAATTTGCATGTTGTTAAAGGTCATCTATGAAGAACACAGAGATTATACTTAATACTGTATTGCATATTTGGGAGTTGCTAAGAGAGTAGATAAGTTCTCATCACAAGAAAAACATGTTGTAGCTAAGTATGGTGATGGATGTTAACTAGAATTATTGTGGTGATCATTTTGCAATATAGACAAATATCAAGTCATTTTGTTAAACACCTGAAACTAATATAATGTTATATTCAATTATACTTCAATTTGAGGAAAAAAAGAAAAGCAAAGGAAAGAAAATCGCAATCAAAGAAAACCACCCAAAACCACTCAGAGGAAAAGATGAAGGCATACATTGCTTACGGTGGCATATGTTTACCTCTTGGCTCCTAAGTGGAGCAAAATGCTTATTTAAAAGCCCTTTGCCGTTGTTAATTACCGAGTCACAGATTAGAGAGGGCTGCTTCCTCCGGCTCTGTTCCTTCATATGCCACAGCTCTTCTTTCCCTCCCTCCCTCCCTCCCTCCCTCCCTCCCTCTTTTCCTATTTTTTTGAGCACTTACTGTTTATGAAACACAGCTCTGGACACTAGGGATATGAAGGTGGCTGAGGCACAAACCTGCCCATATGGGGCTCCTCTTCCGGTTGGAAATAGACACAAGGTTTTGATGACTACTGGCCAAAGTATTATGGGCACACAAAGAAGAGAAATGGGGTCAAGGTCAGGGAAGGGCTCATGGTGCAAGCAACATTTCAGCTGGGCTCCAGAGGTGGGTAGGAATTTGCCAATTGGAGAAAGGATTTGTGGGAGAGGAAGGGGCTTTCTAGGCAAAAGGAACGGCATGATTAAAGGCATGAGGATAAAAGTGCTGGTTTAGGGAATGTATTTAGTTATTAGATGTTGTGGAGATAGCCTACCAAAATTTGTGCTGTCCCTTTAATACCACAGACCAGTTGCCCAGCCACAGACTACATTTCCTAAGCCCCTTTGCATCTAGATGGGACCATGTGACTAGGCAGTCAAAAGGTGAGCCTGCTTTTCCCTTTTGTCTTTCCCATCTGCTTACTGGGATCCTGAGGATTTTTAATCTTAGGCCAGAAAAAAGCCAGAAAATGGGAGTAATCAGGGCCCTGACTCACCTTGTGGGAGGGCACCCACGGACGACTAACACCTGCATTGTACCATGTGATATGGAGGAAACTTGTGTTGTGGAAGTCACTGAAATTTTGGGCTTTCTTTGTTATAGCAGCTGACATTCATTCCCCTAACAGACTCATTGCATGTGCCGGAAGCATCCCAACAAGCGTTCAATGCCAAGAGTCTACGGTCTCCTAAATTTGGGAAACACTGAATTCAACAGGTTGAGTGCCAGCAGTCTGGTATAGAGTTTTTGTTTGGTTCGGTTTGGTTTTTTAGAGTAGGCTCCACACCCCACATGGGGCTTGAACTCACAACCTTGAGATCAAGAGTTGCATGCTCCACTGATTGAGCCAGCCAGGTGCCCTGGTATAGAGTTTTAATGTACAAAACTATATGAGTCTCCAAGAGAAATTTAGCACACAGTGTTTTCTGAATGTCTTTGGCCATGTGTCACTTTCCTGTTTTTAATACTTATGAACAAATTGTAATTCTGTCGAAGTCAGAGGAGGCAGGTGTTGAGTATCAGGGATGGAGTACGAAAGGGAGGGGGCCGTGTAGGCTGCTTCCTCTCCCCCCACCCTCCCTCACACTCCGGCTTCTTAGCTCTTCGACTCAGTCCTGAAGTGAGTCATGCTTTGTGTTGTGTTTCTGGCCTTTGCACACAAGGCTCCGCCTGGATTGTTCTCCCCTCATCTATTCTACTTTCTTTCTAAAGCCCGGCTTCCTCTGTGAACTGCCTCTGAATCCTTGTTCTGAATCCTCTGGTGCTAGAGCTGAGAGATAACCGAGAGACTGTATAATTGAGGGCTTGCCTTTTATGAAGGTGAAAAACTGAGACCCAGGAAGATAAACTGAGGCCTGAGGAGGTAAGCTGAGGCTGGGGAGGTAAACTGAGGCCCAGGGAGGGAAACCAATGAACAGGTTGGTTTGTTTAGTGACGGGACTGCAAGTTTTCCACCGTCAGAGAAATGATCCTTCCTGTGACAACAAATGTGGAGTTACCTCATCTGTGAAGTTTCTGAGCCTTTCATCTGGACTTTATGTTTCCTCTGGCCTTTTTTCCTCCTCATTACCTGCCTTCAGAGAGGTTCTGCAGTGGAGATCTCTCGGTTTAGGTAGCTGATCCTATACATTACCCAGTCATATGTATGTGTCCCTGAAATACCCTGGCTTCCCCTCGGGGCCTCTGCCTTAACCTGACATTTTGGCAGGGTCTTGGAGGGCTGTGGGCCTGAAGGAGAGCTGGCCATCTTTTGCCTGCCCCCAAACCCAGTGGTGTGGCAGACTCCTTCTGGCATGCTGGGGGCAGAGGGCTCTGCACGCATGGCCCTCCACGCAGAGTGTAGCCACCCACAGGACTATTTTGTGCATTCTTTCTGCCAGTCTCAGGCCTCCCTTACAATAGCAGTAGTGTATTTCTTTGGCTTGGATAGTGTTTGAATTAAACAAACATAAGCAGAGCTGCTGGTTGGTGGAACGGAAAGGTTGGGCTGCATTATTTGTGGCCACCTCTGGTTGTAGGAAGCCAAGCCCAGCCCTGTTTCTCTGAGTCAGAGTTTCCTGCCTGTGTCCTTGCAGGAAAGGCAAATCATAGTTGATTGGCCAGTTGCTCAGTGCATGATAAAAACTTACAAACCTAAGCCACAGTATTAAAATGTACACATTCACAGTGTTGTACAGCACACGAAGATGTCTCATTTTGCAGATGGGGGTGCTGAGCCAGAGGGATGAAGTGAGATAGTTGCTCAAGCAGCGAGAGCCAGAGCTGGGGCTTCCACTCAAGGCTCCTGTGACCCCACGTCCCATCCTCTCCACTGCATTGTCCTTTGAGGGCCTGTCAGCTTCACAATAAGATGGCAATTCCATATAAACCTCTGCTCCCAGGTAAATCACCAGGCTTCGGCCCCTGGGGTGTCAGATACCAGCTCAGCTCTCCGCAGCTGCCCCCCCTGGTCTGACTCCTTGATTCCCTACACCAGATCTATTTGCCCCTTTTCTGGGGCTCTGATGAGCATCATGGAACCTCCATCTCTAGGCTCAGAGATGACTTCACTAATGACTGATTACTGACGTTGTGCCCTTATGCTCCTTCTTTTTTGGTTCTGTCCATTTGTGGAATATGACAACTGGCATGATGGAGAAAGTGAGGGGCTAGGAGTCAAGTAGCTGCTCTGAGTCCTGGCTTTGCATTGTGTTGTATGACTGGGAAACCCTCCTGTATGTGGATCTGATTCCCTCATCTAGAAAACAAGGGGGTTGGGCAAAATCTATCTGGTCCCACACCATTCTAAAATTCTGTGCTTGTCTTTATAAAGGTAAGCAAGCAAACTAAACAACAAAACCCCAATTACCTCCCCGAACAAACATACCCTCAAATCCACATCCAGTAGGGATGGCATTTGTGATTTGGGTGTTGGCATTCAGGAATGTGGTTGTAAGATTCTAATATGCTTGCTGCTAAAATTTTGTCAGAAAATTTGAAGCAATGCATGCTGGTAGACTTTAATCTCTGAAAGTCCTCTAAGCAATATTTCTAATATATATTTTGTCAAAGACTTGATGCTCTCTGCTTAGGTATTTCTAACAAGCGCTCTCTCCAAACAAATCTCTTTGAAAATGCATTAGATAACATGGTTCCTTCAATTCCATATCTTCCTTTCTGTCTAAACTGAAAAAGCCAGTTCACGTTATTAATGACAAGTCATTTTGCAGAGTGCCCGGGTTAATAGAAGAGATAACTGGCAAAATATAAATGTGTAATACTAACATGCTGCAGATAAAACAGAGGTCTAATGCTGAATGCATAATGTGGAGGAAGGAAGAAGTTCCTGGCTGGTACCGAATTCCTGCTGAGGGAACCAGAAAGCCATGGTCACCAGCTCGTCCGTTGGTTTCCCAACTTGCTACTTGAACCCCACTCCTAGGATTTCAGGGCTTAAAAAAGGTCCTTAGGGAATTTTGAGAATGAGGAAACTAAGCCCAGTCAGGTGGGACGACTCACCTAAAGAAACACTACCAGTGTCCTCAGGGAACTCTGCTGGCTGCCATTTTAAGACCTTGCCCGTGATTCTGCCTATCCGGGTGCCTCCCTGGTCTTTCCCACATCAGCCCAGCCCAGGGAGAGAGAGCAGGGCCTTAACAAATTAAATTCAGAGCACAGTGGATTCAAATTCCAGCCTCATTGGCTCTCTATTTGTATGGCTTTGGGAAAGTCACCTCACCTCGCCTATACCTCAGTCTCCCCCACTGTCAGATGAGTGTTCATACAGGTAAAGCCCTTTGTACTCCAGTGAGTGTTCAGAAAAGTTAGCGATTTTCATCAATATTCTGTGATCTGTAAGTTTATTTGTTTTTGTTTATGCAATCTCTATCTGGAAGCAGAGGATAGGACTGGAGGACCTCTTGACATCATATCTGGCTTAAGAATTGTGTGTTTTCTTGATAGTCCTCAAGTTCAGTATCAGAAGGAATGTGGTAGTTGGCTGTTCTCCGTCCGTTGAACTTCAAGACAAGAGGGAAGGCACATAAATGGTAGCTGAGGTCACTGGAGTGTGCTCTGGTTTGGCTGTTTGTGTCTGGCTCCCCACATTCATATGTTGAAATCCTAATGCCCATTGTGATGGTATTTGGAGGTGGGGCCTCTGGGAGGTGCTTCAGTCACAGGGTGGAGCCCTCATGAATGGAATGCATGCTCATATAAAAGAGATCCCAGAGAACTTTCTCCCCATTTCTGCCATATGAGGACAGAGAGAGGAGTCAGCCTGTCTGCAGTCCGGAAGAGAGCCTTCACCAGACTTTGAATCTGCCAGCACCATGATCTTGAACTCCCGAACCTCCAGAACTGTGAGAAGTAAATGTTTGTTGTTTGTAAGCGCACCCAGCCTATGGTATTTTTTTTTTTTTTTAAAGATTTTTATTTATTTATTTGACAAAGAGAGACACAGTGAGAGAGGGAACACAAGCAGGGGGAGTGGGAGAGAGAGAAGCAGGCTCACCGCGGAGAAGGGAGCCCGATGCAGGGCTCGATCCCAGGACCCTGGGATCATGACCTGAGCCGAAGGCAGACACTTAACGACTGAGCCACCCAGGCGCCCCCAGCCTATGGTATTTTGTTACAGCAGTCCGAATGGCCTAAGACAGGGTGGATTCCTTAACTCCAAGAGTGTGGAATCTCCTTCAGTGGTAATTTGAAACAGAACAGTGTCCATCTCACGTGAAGGACACAGAGGCCAGGAGCTACCCTAAGGGACCCCTCCTAGCCTTTCAACTGTGATAAGTCTGGGCCTCCCACAGCAAAGTTTAATGAGTTGTTCTCATTTTATAAATATTAAATAAATTTAATTCTCCAGGTCCCAGTAAGGAAGGTCCCATTATCCTCCATGAGGATAATGAGAAAATTAAAAACAGAATTTGAGCTGGATGAACTGCGTTGAAGAGCTGGGACTTTGTAGTCAAATATGCATGTATGTGTACTTTCCAGCAGCATGACCTTGGGCAGGTGACCTCATCTCCTGAAACCTCAGTTTTTGCATCTATAAAATGGGAGAAATGTCATTTCCTTCCTTACAGGGGTGCACTGAGAATTGATGAGGCAAAACATACACTGCCTGGCATGTAGTAAGGAATGCTAGTTACTATTATTGCTAATTTTTAAAAGTGGTTTTAAAAAGCTAATGCCTCTTTTAGTTACAATCTTTATTTTTTTAAAAAATTTTATTTATTTATTTGTCAGAGAGAGAGAGCACAAGCAGGGGGATCGGCAGGCAGAGTGAGAAACAGGCCCCCCGCTGAGCAAGGAACCCGGTGTGGGACTCGATCCCAGGACCTGGGATCATGACCTGGGTGGAAGGCAGACGCTTAACCGACTGAGCCACCCAGGCGTCACTAGTTATAATCTTTAGACGTCAAAAATATTTAAAAGTGTCTCAGGATAAATGTTCAAGGAGAAAGGATTTTTGTCTTTTATTTTTCCATCAATCCTCCCATCATTTAAACAGTAAACAGGTGAGGGGGCAGGCATCCTTTCTCATTTCACAGGGATTTTTTGAATGGAAAGCTCTGGAGCTGGCTCTGGGAGAAAAATCTAGTGTGTCTAAACAACACAAACTATTTGGAAAAACAAACAAAGCTGATCGATCTGAGTTGATTGTTTTTAGAAATAACAAATTGGGGCACCTGGGTGGCTTAGTCAGTTAAGTGGCTGGCTCTTGACCTCAGCTCAGGTCTTAATCTCAGGGTCCTGAGTTCAAGTCCCACGTTGGGCTTTATGCTTGGTGTGGAGCCTACTTAAAAAAAAAGAAAAAGAAAGAGCAAATTGGCTAAATCAACTACTCCCTCCCTTCTTCCACCAGCCAATTTTTGGGTAGAAATAGCCTCATTATGAAATCTGACCAACGGTTGATTCTGGATAATTCAATCTCCGGGTAAAAACAATCTGGAATGTTTTGTGAAAGACCTTGAAAGATTTCTGAGCAGGAAATGGAAGCCTGAAGAGACAGAGAGTGAATAAATTCAGGTTTTTAGTTTCTGGTGACTATGATTCACACCCAGCAACAAACTGATTGCTGTCCTCTGACACCCATCCTCCTCCTCACGTGATGAGTTGGAGTCACTCTACTCTCTGTCTGGAAGGATCACTGGAAGAAACCACAGAGATTAAGAGCGGACCATACCCTCATTCGGTAGATGAAGAAATCAAGATCTAATGAGTTTGTATGACAAGTGTCTATTACTCTTTGGTATTTTCCTCTTGATCTCAAGACAGTGCTCCATTGTCTTCAAGCAAGAGCCATTGGAGGGGAATTTCCAACCATTTTCTAGTTTCCATGTTATTCACAAAACAGAAAGGTATCTATTCAAAATGTCAAAGTGCCAGCTCTTTAGATCTGGGTGCATTGGTCTCTTTCCCTGGCAGAGGGTGGGGAGGAGGCAGGGTATCTGGGATTGGGGGTTGGTGGGTGAGTTGGGGGGAGAGGATGTCATGGGCAGGGCGAAGAAGACCTTCACTGCCACCTTGTGGTCACCTGGAGGCACAGAGGGTCATAGCTCTGGAGATCTGGTCTGTAGCTTCTTTCTTCTGCTAGCCTGAGATGTGTATCATTTCGGACAGCATTGCTTCCATGGAACTTCTGTTATCATTTTTCATTCCAGTGCATTTTTACTTTCTTTAGCCCCAGGAAAAGGGAAGTTGTTGAGAGCTAGCAAAATTCTATACTCTGGAAAAATATCTGCAGAGAGGAAGAAGTCAGGATCTAGGGAAGGGTTTTTATTATTTTATTATTTTTTTTTTTAAAGATTTTATTTATCTATTTGACAGAGAGAGATACAGTGAGAGAGAGAGAGAGCACAAGCAGGGGGAGTGGGAGAGGGAGAAGCAGACTCCCTGCTGAGCAGGGAGCCCGATGCGGGGCTTGATTCCAGGACCCTGGGATCACGACCTGAGCCGAAGGCAGACGCTCAATGACTGAGCCACCCAGGCGCCCCGGGAAGGACTTTTAAAGATGAAATGTTGGAGATCCTTGTTTCATCTTGCTGTAGCATCTCTCTTACAAGAGCAGAGATTTATGGGACAAAAGTCAGGCCCAGAGTTGGCACCTGTCATTGTCATCCCCTGGTCAACTGGGGAAGTCTGGACAGATGAAGATTCATTTATTATCTCATTTATTGCCCTGGATTGCAGTCCAAATTAGTTCTCCCATCACATTCTGAGAGTCTCAGATTCAATATTGTCAGTTGAAATACTAACGATATTTTTCAGTGCAAAAAAAAAAAAATGACTTTCAAGGCATGTATTATGGAAAGGATTATAATAAATTAAATGCCTAAACTGGCAGAGTGCAAACAATTTTGACTCAGATCTAAATGTTTGCACTGGCTGTTTAAACATTTAATTTGTTAGAATGGAAGTACCACCACAGAATAAGCATGTTAATTAAACTTGGGCTTCAGGAACGTGAATCATCCCACGTACACAGAGTGTGACAAACCCGGACAGCAAGAGCCAATGTGCGTTGATTTCTCATTCTCCAAATGAACACTTTGCATCTTTAAACCCCGCAGACATCAGTGATTTTTAATGAATTGTTCTGTCTTTCTGAGGTGACTTTTAGATTATGCTGTAAGATATTGTTAGTCCGGGAAACAACTTTGCTAATTAAGTTTCAGGGATGTTATCACCCATAGATAATTGATTAAAGTGGTTACATGCATGATCTGTGGTGTGACTTAACATTAAAAAATAGAAAAATGTAAAGAATAGGAGCTACAAAAACAAAACCTCTAAAGACCAGCTTATCAAAAACAAATAATGTTCATCAATATCATCACCAACATCATCAAAACCATTATCTTCACCAACATCACCACCGTCATCCCCATCACATCTTTTGAGGCAGTGGAATATCCCAGCTGAAATTTTTTCTTTTTAAAGATTTTATTTATTTATTTGAGAGAGAGAGGGAGAGAGAGAAAGCACACATGAGCAGCAGGGGCAGAGGGAGAGGGAGAGAGATAATCTCAAGCAGACTCCGCACTGAGTGCGGAGCCCAATGGGGGCTCGATCGCACAACCCTGAGATCATGCCCTGAGGCGAAACCAAGAGTTGGACACTTAATGACTGAGCCACCCAGGCACCCCCCGCTGAAATTTTCTTGTCTGGCCCTCTTTCTGCCACAGATTGGTCACATGATGTTGTTTAAGGCTCTTATCTTCTCTAAACTTCAGGTACCTCATTTGTAAAATGAGGGATTTTTTTTTTTAACTTTAAAGATTTGTTTTTATTTATTTTAGAGGTGGGGGAGGGGCAGAGGGAGAGAGAGTCTTAAGCACACTCTGTGCTGAGCGCATAGCCCCATGCGGGGCTCCACAGGGGCCGAGATCATGACGTGAGCAGAAACCAGGGTCCAATGCTCAACGGACTGCACCACCCAGGTGCCCTGAGGGTGTTTGTATTAGACTAAGACTGAGGTGTTTAACAAAGAGGACTCCAAATACAGTGACTTAAATAACATAGTTCATTTCTTCAGTAGACATAACTGAGTTATTTCAGGCCGGCAGGGAGCTCTTGACCACTTACTTGAAAACCCTTGGCAGCTCCCCATTGCCTGCAGACCCAACTTCAAGGTCCTTTACAATCTGATCCCAACTCCTACTTCCAACCTACCCACGCTTTGTCCTTCTACTTCTGCCTGTGTCTTTGCCATGCTGTTCCCTCTGTTTAGAATGCACTCCTGCTCTTCTTCTATTGACGTTTTATTCATTCATGGTCTAACCCATATACTGCTTCCTTTATGAAGCCTTATAATTTCCCTCCTCTGGTCCTTGCCATCCTGTTACAACATTCATTTTTTCTTCCTCTGCCTTCTGATATCTTTACCTCTTTTGTAGTGTTGAATGCCATTAGCCTTCTAATTTAGTTATTTATGCAAAGGGACTTTATATTCCTAGAGGCAACAGATTGCATATTATTTATCTTTCTTTCCCATATTCTCTCTCCTTCCTTGCCTTGCCTGATTTCCAGCATTGTTCCTTGCCCAATAAATGTATGTTGAACTGAATGAAATAAAAAGTAGTTACAGATAGGAAAACTCAGTCATCAAAATAGCAACCATTTGCTAACTCAAGGGGCCAATTAGGCAATGGGCTGTTTATTGGAAAATTCTAGATGAGGATCAAAACAGTTCCAATTAGATTCACATCCTATGCGAGACCAAGAATAGCATACAGAAATACTCCTTGGGCCCTACATCCATGTGGAATAGTGTTCCACTCATGTTTATTAGGAAGAACACTCTTCCTGAATCCACCATGATTTTTCTGAAAACTTTGTCCATGAGCCATGTGAAAATTTTCTTTTGAATTTGTATATGCACATGGACGCTGTATAACATATGCGTTAAGTCTATCTCCACTGGTGGAATTTCTACCTCCATTCCACCCCATGGCTATGTCAGAATCCATGAATTAATTGCCTGAGGGAGTTTCATCTCAAACAGGAACGTGGCTCAGGGAATCAAGGGCAGGGAACTCAGAGCTTTGAGCCCTGCCATGGTTTTGCTGTGCAGTTGGGCAAACGCCCCTCCCTCGCTCAGTCTTCTCATTTGTAGATGAGGCAGCTACGACGCACCCCTGCTCACAGGGCTGTTTGCACAGATGATGGCGGCTCATTAGAGGAGCGCTTTGAAGAGATCATATGGAATCCTGTCAGGTACTGTGGGGAGGCTAACCTCCAGGCTTATGAAAATGGATATTAAAACCATGCATCTGCTTGTTCCAGTCACTGAGAGCACATGAACAGTCCCTTAGTTGTGTTTATAACACTGCCGTTTTTTTCCGAAGAAAGAAATTAAATTTGTTTTTTCAAATTTTTACAAATGCAACCACGAGTTAGTCTGCTTGAATGAATTTCAAATCATAATTTAGATAGTGTCAGGATGGCCATAAAACTTATGAAATAGAGCAGGGGTGGGGAAAGAAGAGAAAGCAGGAGGGAGAGATGCAGACAGCTCTGCCTTTCTGCCTGGCAATTTTCTTTTTCTTTTTTTTTCCCCCTCTATGCCCTTCAATCCCCTAGAACATGTAAACCTTTCTGCTCCTCTTCGTTTAAATGAATCTGGCCAGGTGGCATTAATGCTTGTAAAGGTAAATGGAAACTGCAGAGACGGATGTAGTCTGTCATCTCATTCAGGGTTTTTCAATTCTTCGTAACTGTCATCTTACATCTCACCTATGATTGGAACCAACCTAGCTCAAGATGGTGAAGTTGAAGACATCGGAGTGTGTGCCCTCACCTTCCCCTTCTGCCCTTGTTTTTCCACTTGATTCATTTATCCCTCAGGAGTTACATGCTAGGTCCTCCTCCGGTATGGTCCTATGTACGGCGAAGACTCAAATACGAATGGGGCCAGTCTCTGCTTATAAGAAACCCACTGTGTTGTGGATGTGCTACCAGTTTTCAGGGCGACAAGGCTTATACCCACAAACGAACCTGTACGGGTGCAGTTTTAAGAGCAGGAGGAGTTTGGGGGAGGGCAAAGGACTCTTCTGAGACAGGGGTTGTCTCAGAAATCATATGGCAGAGCTTACGTTGCTTGTGCATGACAGGACCTTATTGTAAGAAAGAATTTTAGGGCTCCTGGGTGCCCTAAACATCTGACTTTGGCTCAGGTCATGATCTCAGGGTCCTGGGACCAAGCCCCAGGTCAGGCTCCCCCCGCAGCAGAGAGTCTGCTTGTCCCTCTCCCTCTCCTGCCCCGTCCCCTGCTCGTGCTCTGTCTCTCTCTCAAATAAATAAGTAAATCTTTTTTTTTTTAAAAAAGAAGGAATTTTGTCATCTCCATATGATCACTGGGAGGCCTTTGGAATGAGGTTAAATAGTCCCTCCATCAACACACACACACACACATACACACACACACAGGAGGTGAGGAATAGCAATCGTTTTACACTTGTCTTCATTAGGGACCATTTGGTCACAATTTGCTCAGGCTGGCTTAGGCAAAAAGGAAAATTTGTCTCCTAGAATACAGGAGTAGAGATGGCAACAGGGATCCCAGGAGGCTGAGTCCAGGAACTGAAAAGCCACCAGGAGCTGTGTCAGCTACCCTGCGGGGCCTCAGGGTCTCTGCTTTCCTTTGTCAGCTTGATGGACTTTTCTTTCCTTGGCTGACTGTTTTTCTTAGGTCACATATGCACCAAGCATATCTGCCTCTCCCCTGATCTATCAAAAGTCCCAAGGTCCCAATGCCAAATTCCCCCAAGAAATGACTCTGATTGATCATTAGATTGGCCTAACAAAGGACTCACTTAATTCAGTCAACACTTGAAATGACAGAATTACATGGCCATAACACAAGATGGCCATTTGCTTGCTTGGAGATAATATAGATAGGTTTTGGTATTCTTGGGTCCTGAGAGCGGAGAGATCTGGGTTTGGAGCTTGTCTTTGGGACTTACTAGCTGTATAAGTGTGGGTAAGTTATGAGATTACCCATCTCCCCCATCTTAGCCTTCATCTCTGGGTCACAGAAATTTTTTATAAGAATTAGTGTATGAATTAGTGTATATTAAATGGGGAAATGCATATAAAGTAACTAGCATAGTACCTGACACTCACAGCATATAATAAAACAAAAAAGTTTGTTCACATCTCCCTTGGATATAAATCAAATTCTGGCAAACTGGTTCCTTTTTGGTGTTCCTTGGGGTGTTCAACATATAAACAAATTGTATAAGGAATACTTCGGAGCACATAGGGGAGTGGATCAAAAGGAACGTAAGAGGCTACTTTTCTTTCTCTCCAATTTTCTCAATGCAGTGACACCGGAAATTGAGAGGAATTCCTCAAATGGATGGCATTGGAAAGAGCCAAGAAAACCATAGTCCTAAACCCACCCAGAAGAAAACAACTGTAGTGTTAGAGAAGAAGGAGGGAAACTCTGAGCTCAGCTTCAGCAAAGTTAAGGAGCAGGAAGAGGGTCCTGGGGTAGTTGTTAGGAACTCAGTTGAGAGCTGCACTCAGATGGGAAGGTCTAGTTGCCATTCTCCCTAACCTCTTGCCGAAAAGCAAGTGTGGCTAAAAGGCAGAGGAGGGGAAGGTGCATTGCGGGGGAAGGTTTCTCGGGTGATCGGAGCATCTGGGAGTGAAATAACCAAGGTGACCTTGAGGAAGTTCCAGACTTCATAAGAGATACAAAGTAGAGAGAAGAAGGAAAGACCTTCTTCCCAGGAGGGAAATCACTGAAATTCTTCATTGCTAGAGTAGAGTCCCCTTTACTTTGGCAGTTGGGGTGAGGTCTGCAGCTGCCTTCTGCCCTATGCCCTAGCTTCTCTGCTGGGATGGTCCCCTCACAAAGAACCCTTGCAGGAGAAATGTCTTTTGGGGAAACCAGTCAACACAACTGCAGAAGGAAGATTTGTCAGCTACTCACACTGATCATAGTATGAAGGGGCAACCAACGAGTATCAGACACTTGAGGAGAACAACAGCATGAAAGAGAAGTACGAAGATTAGCTAGAAGAGCTGCTGATCTTGGAGGAAAGAGGGACAACTCAGGAAACAGAAGTTTGGAAAAAAAACTGCGAGGGAGGTGTGCACTCATTAAAACAATAACAGAAATAGGCTGCTCTGAAAAAGAAAGACTCAGAGAGCAAGGAATAGTTCCAGGAAGTTAAAAATATGAAATGGAAAATTCAATACAGGGACTGAGCAATAGAAGAGTCCACATTAGTGACCTGGAAGATAAGGCTCAGGAAATCTATCTGAATTCAGAACAAAAAAATACACAGAGACGAAAAATACAGGAAAAAGTGAAAAGACAAGAAGGATCAATCCAGGAAGGCCCCAAATACCAACTGGATAGGAATTCCAGAGTCAGAGAACATGGGACAAAGGAAAGAAGGAAATCATGGAGGAAATAGTTCTTTACACTAAAGAGAGACAAGAATCGTCTGTTTTAAAGTAGTCATTGAAAACCACTGGAACTAATGTAAAAAGACCCACACCAGAAAATCCTGTGAAATGAACAAATTCCAAGGATAAGAGAAAAATCTGGAAAGCTTCCAGAAAAAGCGAAATCTTATCTACTATTGTGGACAATGGTAGTTATAATTTTGCCTTTCTTGTTTGTTTTTCCTTCTCTCCATGCCATTCAGAGGGGACTGGGAAGTACAGGATCGACCCACAAGCCCAACCCAGGCCACAGGGGGAGTGTGGTTGATTAGCTCAGGATGGGCAGAGGACCCAAAAGGGCTCACTCAGAGTCCTCTCCAGGGTTTTCTCATGTGTTCATGAGGAAGTGGGTCTCTCTCTTTTGGGTTATGTGGCTGCAGGAATGTTGGCTGTAGCTGGGTGTAGTTATTTTCTTGCATAAAGCAAGCTTGTCACAGTAGGAAGAATGAGCCTAACATATAGAAACACAGACACACAGAGCCATAGGCCATGGAAAAGAACCTGATGACTCTGTTTGGACCATTGGATTCAGCCATGCTTGAGGCCAGCTCCACCTCTGGGCTTCCCAGGTGTGAGCTGATAAATTCCCTGCTTTGCTGAAGCTGGTTTGAGTTGGGTTTCTGTAACATGCACCTGCCAAGGAATGAAAGTCAGACTGGCATCAGACTTCTCACTAGGTAGACAGGTGCTAGAAGACCAGGCAGAAAAATCTTCCAAGTTCTGGGGGAAAATAATTTTGGATCTAGAATTTTCTATTCATTCAAACTAGCATTCTAGTGTGAGGACATGTAGTGATTCAGGGGGTTTTCCATTCACAAAACATCTCTCAAAGAATTCCTCAGGAACATATTATAGCAAAAGGAAAAATGGATGTGAGAAGTAGGAAGGTGGAATATGGAAGATAATGTTGAGCAAAGTCTTCAGTAAAAGTTATAATTAACCCAGGGGCGCCTGGGTGGCTCAGTCGTTAAGCATCTGCCTTCGGCTCAGGTCATGATTCCAGGTCCTGGGATCGAGCCCTGCATCGGGCTCCCTGCTCGGCGGGAAGCCTGCTTCTCCCTCTCCCACTCCCCCTGCTTGTATTCCCTCTCTCGCTGTGTCTCTCTCTGTCAAATAAATAAATGAAATATTTAAAAAAAAAGTTATAATTAACCCAAATAAATACTGATCCATAATAAAAATATCCACAATAGCCGGCAACTACAATTGTGAATTACTGTGTCACGGCTGGGAAATGCTGTTAGTGCACTAAGAATCTTACATTGTTAGGAAGAAGCTGAGATACTAACTCTAGGCTTTGATGGAAGAATTTAATTGTTGAAAATTAAAGGCAGCCTCTAGAAAAATAGAAATAAGATGTGTAATTTCCAGACCCTTAAAGGGGAAAACAAAATCCTAATCTGATACAAGGCAAGTTTGGAGAAAAATAAATGGCAAAGACACATGAAAATAGAAAGCATAGAACAAGCTGACAAGAATACATCGGAACACAAGAGGGACCCAGAAGCAGGACCAGAAGAAGCGTGTTAGTTGGTTACGTACGTGCTGCTGGAATATGAGCGTCACGAAGGTAGGGATCCATGTTGGTTTTGTTCCCTGCTGAACCCTCAGTAACTATGTACTGAATGAATGAATGGATAGATATTCTAAGATCTGATTTAAAAACTTCTGTTTAAAACCCAGATCTAGGGATGCCTGGGTGTCTCAGTCAGTTAAGCGTCTGCCTTCGGCTCAGGTCATGACCCCAGGGTCCTGGGATCGAGTCCCCTATCGGGCACCCTGCTCGGCAGGGAGCCTGCTTCTCCCGCTCCCTCTGCTGCTCCCTCTGCTTGTGGTCTCTCTGTCAAATAAATAAAATCTTAAATAAATAAATAAAACCCAGATCTAAATCAAACAATCCCCACACACCGCATGCACACATACAGAGTTTGTAAATAAGGGACAGGGAAACTCTTTCCCAGGAAGAGGCTGACAAAAAAGAGCAAGTACAGTAATATTAGTATCAGATTAAAAAAAACACACACACACACACACAACCAAAACTCAAGGCCAAATGCATTAAATGGAATCAAGGGCAATATTTTATACGACCTTCTAGACAGGAAGGGCAAGCCAATCAACTGAACTGATAAGGGAGGTCAGCAAGGCGACCAGATACAAAACCAACCCACACAAATGAATAGCTTGTCTAAATCCCAGTAATAACCAATTAGAAAATAAAAAGTCTAAAAAATCCGAATCACACTTACAGTAGCAACAAACTCGACAAAATACTGAGAATACTTATATAATAAGCGGAACAAGAAATGGGCAAGACTGTTAATGAAAAGGAACCTCCGAAATGATACTGAGAACATTATAAAACAAAACAGACCGTGAACAAAAAGGGAAATGCACTTCCTAAGCCCAACAACTCAACATTGTAAAGATGGTAACGATTCTCCCCCAGTCATTCTGCAAGTTCAGTGCAATCCAGATAAAAACCCCATGAACTTGGGAAGAAGAAAGCGTGAGAATAAGAAACATTTTAAGAAGTAAAAGAGGAAAAGCTTGTTCTGCTAGATATCAAAATATGTTCCCAAAGTGTCATAATTACAAGTGCAGTGTTGGTGCAAAACCTGACATTAGTAACACAGAATCCAGGGACAGACGAGTGTGCCTGTGATAAAGACGGCTTTTCAGTTGTTGAGGAAACGGTGTTAAAAGGTGTTGAGAGGTGGGCGCTTGTGTGATGCAGTCGATTGAGTCCGACTCTTGATTTGGGCTGGGATCATGAATTCAGGGTCGAGAAATCGAGCCCCGCCTGGGGCTCCCCACTCAGCGGGTAACCTGCTTAAGATCCTCCCCTCTGCCCCTATGCCCCCTCCTGCTAAAAATAAAGAAATAAATAAAAAAATAAAATAAATAAAGGGTGTTGAGAAAATTACCTATTCCTTTTGAAAAATAATATTAGATTTCGGTCTTACACTATCACAAAAGTGTGGTGACGAGCACTGGGTGTTATGCGCAACTGACGAATCGTTGAACGCTGCCTCAGAAGCTAATGAGGTGCTATATGCCGGCTAACTGAACATAATAATAAAAAAATAATAAATGAGAAAAAAACTAATCATGAAGTCTAAATGTAAAACATTGAAAGAAAATATAATTTAAAAAATCACGTTGGGGGCATCTGGGTGGCCCAGTCGTTGGGCGTCTGCCTTTGGCTCAGGTCATGATCCCAGGGTCCTGGGATCGAGCCCCACATCGGGCTCCCTGCTCAGCGGGGAGCCTGCTTCTCCCTCTCCCACTCCCCCTGCTTGTGTTCCCTCTCTCGCTGTCTCTCTCTCTGTCAAAAAATAAATAAAATCTTAAAAAAAAAAAATCACGTTGAAATGGAGAGGGCCTTCTATGTCAGAATAGACCAAAAAGTCAGAAAACACTAATGGCTTTGACTATCTTGAAAAAACAAAACAAAACAAAACACCCCAAACAAGCTTGGCTGTGGCAGGAAATGTTGGCAAGATATAAATACACAAAAGATTAATGTACATAATATTTAAAGAATTTGTAAGTCAACAGACAGTTCCATAGAAAAATGGACAAGGAATATGAATAGGCAATTCACAATAGAAATTAGAAATAGAAAATATAAAAGATCACTATGCATGTGCAAAATACCCAACTTCTTTTTTTTTAAGAGGTGTGGGGAGGGAGGGGCAGAGGGAGAGAGAGAATCTCAAGTGGGTTCCATGCCCAGTGTGGAGACCAATGTGGCGGGGAGGGGCTCAATCTCACGACCCTGAGATCATCACCTGAGCTGGAATCAAGAGTCGGAAGCCTAACCGACTGAGCCACCTAGGCACCCCTCACATTATTAATAATAGGGAAATGCAAATAAAATAAGAACATGCTGTCAATTTTTACCCATAAGGTTGACAGTAATAAAAAAACAAAGAGAAACCATTTGGTAATGGCACATGGAAGTTTTTGGCTGCAAGTAACAGAAAGACATGACTTAAACTGCCTTACAGAGTGAGTGGATTTGTTACCTGAAATGACCAAAGTCCCTATAGAGGTATAGCCAGCTCCACATGTGGTGACTTCAGTGGCTTGTAATGACAGTGGGGACCCAGGCTCCTTCTCTCTTTGCTCTGCCAAACTTTACCCTCAGGTTGTCCCTCTTATGGTGGCAAAAGTGTTGGGGGCTTTCAGATATCACATCTGGTCCTGAGACATTCCAAAGGAAGAGAGAATCTTCTTTTTCTTGTGACCCTTTTAGGAGGGAGGAAGCTTTTCCGGAAGTTCCCTCAGGCAGATTTCTCTTCAAGTTTCAGGAGCCTGGAACTGGGTCCCATGCCATCCTGAACCCGTCCCTGGAGAGGGCCTTGACCTTATCCTTATCATCTGGGAAGTCAGCTACATGACCTCCCTAAAGAGGGCATGGGGAAATTGCTACACTCAGTGTTGGTGGAAGAATACATTGGTGTAGCCTATTGATAGCTTTCTTTAAAAAAAAAACTCCCCTTTCTACTTTATTTATTTATTTTTTATTTTTAAATTTTTTTAATGTAAGCTCTATGCCCACTGTGTGGGGCTTGAACTCACAACCCCAAGATCAAGAGTTCCTAGTTCTACCAACTGAGCCAGCCTGGTGCCCCTATTGATATCTTTCAAAATGTAAAATTTGCACGTCCTTTCAATCATCACTCCAAGGCATCTGTGTTTCAGAAATATTGGCACTTGTGTAAGAGACGTTTTCACAGATATTTACCTCAACAATGCTTATTTTAAAAATTGGATATTCTCTGAATATCCATCAGTAGTTAGTATATTCACACAATACCATACACAGCAGCAGTTTCAAAAAATCTCTAAGACATAAGTGAAAAAAATCAAGTTATAAAAATGCTACATTTATGTTATAAACACATGGACACATTACAACTATTTGCATACAAATGCATAGAAAAGAAACTCAAAAGATACATGCTTTACGTCTAAGATTCAGCGTGTGGAATATGTAGATTATTCTTTAGGTTTGGTTTGACTTGTTTTTCTTACAATAATGGCTTAGACAATAAAGACATTTATTTATTTTTAATTTCTTTCAAAAATGTGAAATTTTAATAATTTTTAAATAAATTGACCTTATTTTTCCAGTCTACAATGCTAACAGCAATATCTTAGTAATCTAGCTTCATTACAAGCTTATTAGCAGTGTGTACTTAAAAATTTATTATTTTTTTTATTTATAGTTGACACACAATGTTGCACATTAGTTTCAGGTGTACAGCGTAGTGATTGGCCAAGTCTATACATTATGCTGTGCTCACCACCACCGTAACCACAATCTGTCACCACACAATGCTATTACAATATCATTGACCATATTCCCTATGCTGTGCCTTTATTTCCGTGACTTATTCATTCCACAACTGGAAGCCTATATCTCCCACTCCCCTTCACCCATTTTGTCTCTTTCCCTACCGTCCTCCCCTCTGGTAACCAGGCTTGTTGTCTTCATTTATTGGTCTGATTCTGCTGATAATAAAGACATTTATGGGGACGCCTGGCTGGCTCAGTCGGTTAAGCATCTGCCTTTGGTTCGGGTCATGATCCTGGTGTCCTGGGATCAAGCCCCACGTCTGGCTCCCCGCTTAGCGGGAAGCCTGCTTCTCCCTCTCCCTCTGCCCCTGCCTCTGCTCGTGCTCTCTCTCTCTCTCTCTCAAAAAAAAAAAAAAAAAAAAGACATTTACTCATGTCACATAATTATGTCTGGAGGTAGGTAGTCTGGAGCAAGTATGGGTATCAAGTCAGCGATAATGAGAGCTTCAGCTCTTTTTCTCTCTCCGCTCAGCTAGTCCCCATCATGTTGGCTTTTTGTTCTTAAGTTTATTGCAGAGGTTCCCAAACTTTCTCCTAAACAATTCCTAACAACTTAGTCGCCATTTAAAAAAAATAACACACATACATTGAAAGAAGAATACTTTTTTTTTTTTAAAGATTTTATTTTTTTTATTTATTTATTTGACAGAGAGAGACACAGCGAGAGAGGCAACACAAGCAGGGGGAGTGGGGGAGGGAGAAGCAGGCTTCCCGCGGAGCAGGGAGCCCGACGTGGGGCTCGATCCCAGGACCCTGGGATCATGACCCGAGCTGAAGGCAGACGCTTAACGACTGAGCCACCCAGGCGCCCCAGAAAGAAGAATACTTTTATTTTATTGGTAAATAACTGCAGTTACTTACCAGTGAGATGTGTGCTCCTGATGGGCACTGCACAACTTCTCAAACCACTACCCTCAATCCCTATTTCCTGTTGATTTTTACACAGTACTTGTTTCTAAGTCACAGCAATTGCCCAAAACCTAGCTTCAGAAAAATAGGCGTCATCAAAAGGATTGCAGTGCAATCTTCTATGGAAACTGGGAACTGCCTTGATCTGGTAGTTTACACCACGTTTGACAGATGTTGGGTATCACTGTTGTTAAAAGTTTACCTTAAGGGGCGCCTGGGTGGCTCAGTCGGTTAAGTGTCTGACTCTTGATTTGGGCTCAGGTTGAGATCCGGGGTCGTGGGATGGAGCCCCATGTTGGACTCTGCACTCAGTGGGGAGTCTGCTTGACATTCTCTCTCTCCTTCTGTCCCTCTTTTCTCTCTCTCTCTCTCTACCTCTCTAAAAAAAAAAAAGTTTACCTTGAAAATTTACCCCATGATGCCTTTGTGAATTCACTGTGGCACTCTAGGGTGTGCAGGTTTATCATCTTGTGATTGCAAAACGGTTGCCTCAGCTCCAAGTGTACTTCTCTACATGACAATGTTCATGGAAGGAAGGAAGTACCGGCTTTCTCATTACTTCCTTTTAAACATTTTCAAGTTTATTGAGATATAATTTCATATTATGAAATGTGCCTATTTTGAGTGTATGACTAGATGAGTTTTGACAAATGGGTAGATACAGAACATTTTCATCATCCCAGGAAGTGCCTTTGAGCCCCTTGTTAGTCAGTCCTCCTACCAACTCCCAGCCACCACTGATCTGCTTTCTATCTCTATAGAGTAAATTGATCTTTTCTAGATCTTCATAGAAATGGAGCACGCAGTATGGACTCTGGCTCTGTGTAATGATTTTGAGATTCATCCATGTCGTTGTACGTATTAGTGGTTCATTCCTTTTTATTGCTGATTAATACCCCATTGTTTGAATATAACACAATTTGTTTATCCATTCACCTGCTGGCAACCATTTGGGTTATTCCGAGGTTGGGCTATTATGAGGAAAGCTACAGTGAACACTGAGGTACAAGTCTTTGTGTGCACGTGTTTTTATTTCTCTTGGATTCTCTCTTTCTCTTTTTGGTTTAGGGAGAGTAAAATTATTTCCAGAAGCACTCCCAGCAGACTTTCACTTGTGTATCATTGGCCAATCCTGGGTCACCCTCATACGCCCCACGCAATTACTAGAAAGAAGAATGGGGTCATCCTGGAGCAATCCGTTCAGATCCTTTGGGGCTGGGGGCTGAGGTCCTTCCTGAAGCTTGTTGCCTCCCCAAATAAAATTGGAGTCCTACGAACACAGGAAAAAGGGAGGGATGGCTCTTGGGCATGCGCTCAACTGTGTCTGTCTCTTTACTTTATCCGTGAGTACTTTTACTACAGAGTATGGTGGTAGCATTATTTCTATATCACGATAAGAGCCTTTTCTCTGACATGAAGGTGCTTAAGCAGAGCCGTTGCTGATAGATACTCAACAATAGTCCTAGAAATAAGCCAAGAAGAGAAAAACGTATTAAAAAACCTTGACAGACAGAAAGATAATTGCTCTGGGGAATCTGATCTGAGGGCAGGTGTGTCATATGGAGAGAATTTTACCAACTGGCTGCCAGATGTGGGCCTGCCCTGAGCTGAGGCACAGCTGGTCTGCCCTACAGTAAATCAGATGTGGGAGGCAAGTACCATCTGGCACATAAACTTGGCAGAGCCTGGAAAGAGAAGTTAACTCACGTGTGAAGTTATTATGATTATGGATGCACATGATTGGTGCCCTGGCACCTGCGGCTGGGTGAGCTGCCTCCTTCCTTCGGGGCTTCTCTCCTGCGGCGGCCACGGAGCGGCCATGGAGCAGCCACGAAGGGGCTCCCTGGCCCCCCGGCCCTTCGCTTCTGATCGGGGCTGGCACTCTTCAGCTCCCGAGGAGCTTCTCACTGAGCACTTCTCCCCTTGTTCACCCCTCCCTCCCTCATGTTCTTTTCCTCCAAGTTTCTCTCCTTGCTAGGTTTCTGAAATTCAGGGACCACATCTTACCTATTTTTGTTCTCGATCCCTGCTCTGAGCATCCTGCCTAGGACAAAGTAGGTGCTCAATAAGTCGTGAAAAGGTCTTTGCCACAGGTAAGGACAGTACCAGTGATGTTGTACCAGTAATGTTTCCACCTTGCATTTTTTGTGCCTGTTTCCAGATAGCTATCGATTGGTGACATGTAAGGACTCCAGCAAATGCATCCTTAGTGCGGATTTCAGTTTGTAAACCTTGCCCTAAGATATCCCGTTATTCCTAACTCTCCATTATCAACAACTGAGAATCATAAACTGTTAGGATTGGAAGGCACTGCCGAGGTGAACATTTTCCAGATAAGAAGCCCAGAGAGTTGAAAGACTTGCTCAAGGCCATTCTGATGGTTGGTAGCAGAGTAGAAGAGTCGTTTAAAACCCACGTTATTCCTGCAAGGGTTTAAGCCAGTTTCCGAGGTCAACTAATTAGTTAAGACAGCAAAATTACAATTAGGTGCAAAAGAAGAAAACAAATAACCTAAAAAGGAGATAAAAATGAGGTCAAAACGGAAATGCATCCCCCAAAGGCTGCCTGCAACAGGCTAGTCATGCACTTGACTCTAAATCCAGGGGCGCATGGGTGGTGCAGTTGGTTAAGTGTCAGGCTCAGGGCAGGATCTCAGGGTTCTAAGATCCAGCCCGGGTTCTGAGTTCGAGCCCCGTGTTGGGCTCCATGCTCAGCTGGGAGTCTGCTTGAGATTCTCTCTCCTTCTCTCTCTGCCCCTCCCACTTGTGCTCTCTCTCTATAAAATAAGTAAATAAATCTTAAAAAAATAAATATCTACACATCTATACATCAAAACAGAAAGGAAACCTGGTCAGACACAAAATCCATGATATGCACGAAAGAAACATGACTCAGTAGCTCGGAGAAGCTCCGTCGCTGTTGGTGAGGTACCTGACAGGCATCGCCCATAAAAGAGCTCCGTGCGTTTGACGAGAGTCCTCACGGTGCACAAAGTGTCCCTTAGTGCGGGGCTGGTGGCTGATGGCAACACAACAGAACTCATCCTGAAACGAGTTCGTAATTGTGGGTGTAGGGGAGAACCGAGAATCATCCTGAATCGCCAGTGGAGGACAGAAGCTCGCCAAATTGAGATGTGAAAGAATTTAACTCAGAATTCTGTGACATCAGGAGCACAGTAATAATTATTGTTCTTAATCATGACCCAGAGGCACGGGAGACCCTAAAGTATTTTCTAAATCATCTAAGTGGAATGTTTTAAAAAAGGTTCAGTCTGGTTTCCTATTAATTTTAACACAATTAGACACTGTCGTCTGTTCTCGCTGTTATGTCATATATTTGTTTTGTCCCTTCAGTTAGATTGTCACTTCTTCGAGGGCTGGGGTCTACATACAGGGAAAGGGCCATTTTATTTAACAAATGCAAGATGAATCCTCTAAGATTGACTTTAGGGGCAAAATCTATGCATGAGGACGGACAGCTGGCCTTTTCCACTGATCCTCTGAGCTGGTTGTGAATTTATATCGCTTCTACCACAGAAATGGCGGGTGGTACTGCTTTCTCCGTTAGTCCCACCCCTTTATTCTAGTCCCTTGCTATCCCGTAGCACATTTGAAACTAGTTTGGAATATTAAATAAGACCTTATAAAAGGCTTGGGGATAACGAGAGGAAAATAATTACGGTGAGTAACCTGAAACTATAGAATCTAAGTTACAACCATTATCAATATCAGCACCAACACGTGCTGACCGTATAATATAGGGACCAAGAGCCCAGATTCTGCTCTACTATCTATTAACTGTTTCACTTTGGGTATGTTACTTAACCTCTCTGTGCCTCATTTTCCTCATCTGTAAAAAGCTAATAATGGTACTTCTAGAGATGGTGTAAGAGTTAAATGAATTCTTGTAGTAACAGTGCATGAGCATAATAAATATGGATAGGCTTTAATATAACTGAGCGCTTTTCTAAGCCAGGCATTTTATATATATATATATATATATATATATATATATATATTTATACACTCAATCTTCATGTAATGTTCTATTTTAGTGGTTCTTAATTTTTGTATCTCTCTTAAGAATTATTGAGAACCCAAAATAACTTTTGTTTATCTAGGTTGTATCTCTCTATATTTACCATATGAGGAATTAAAACAGAAATTTAAATAATATAAATTAATGTAAAATAACAATAAACCCAATACATATTAACAAAATGACAATTATGAAAAATAACTATATTTTCAAAACAATTTCTGAGAAAGGCATTATTTTACATTTTTTGCCAATTTCTTTAATGTCTGGCTTAATAGAAGAGAATTGGCGTCTCATAATTGTTGTATTCAAACTGGTGCAATATGTTGTTTTGGTTGTATATGAGGAAAATCTGGCATTACACAGATACGTAGCTGGAAAAGAAAAGAATATTTTATTAGACTTTTCTCATAATTATGGTCCTCTTTGATACTGTACCAAAACTCCACAAGTGGTAGTTTCTTAAAGGCTAGTTGCAATGTGGAATCTGAAACCATATCAATGAATTTTTCATCCTTTGTTACGTTAAAATCCATTCGTTTATCTGGCACTTTGAATGAATCACTTACCTACGTGTGGCTCTTTAACATTGTGCATTGATCACTCGGAAAATATTGACTTACTGAGTTCTGCAGATCATCTACATTTTGAAGCATTCATATTTGTTAATATACTTACCAATCTCATTTAAAAAGTCTTTAAGCATTGCGTAACTGTCAAGCCCACAGGTTTAGAGTAAACTCTAACTTTACCTTGAGAGTTTAAATTTCATTATTGAACAAGCACTATCATTGCTGTCCTCAAAGTGACAGATTTACTTTATTCATTTTCGAGATGTCTGCCAAATACCCAAGTCCGAATAACCATAGTTGTCTGCCAGTCATTCTTTCAGGTGAAAATGGTGTTCCACAAAAAAGCAGCTAGTTCAGCTTGTGACTCCGTCACACTAGTGCTTTTCCTTGAGACAACCATTGTACTTCTGTTTGGTAGCAAAGTTGTTCTATGTGTACTTCCCATTTCGTCACAGAGAATATTAAAAAGACATCCTTGATGGTTGAGATTTAATAAAAGTAATAATTATTACTGCTTCATCAAGCTTATTCTTGAGGACTTTTTTTTCTCGCAAGCGTGAGGAATATAATGATTAGTAGTTTGGTGCCCCTGTCTTGATTCATGTTAAAGCACCAGCACTTTTTTTCCACCACTGCATCATCAGAGCAAATGTCAACACAGTGAAAAAGGCAAATAACATCTTAGTGTTATTATAAAAATAGAGACTTGTGGCCTTCCGGAAGATTCTAGGTGATCCCTAGGAGTTCAATGACCATACTTTGAGAATCACAACTTTTAACCCTTTACCTCCTAAGAGTCACCTCCAGCCCATCCAGAATCCTTTATGTCCAGACCCAGTAGATTGTGAGCCAGGCCCTGTTCTGGTCTACCAGAAGGCCACAATCTGAATTCTCCTTTTGTCTCTTTCCTAGATGTTTGCTGCTTGAAAGGACAAGGTCCTTCCAAATAAAAGGGGACTATGTCTAGTCCCAAGAGCATGGCCACACTAATTTGGGTGTGAACATTGTAATGTTAATATTTATAAAGAGGTGCCTGTGTACAGTGTTGGAGGGATGGCTCATGCTCTGTTGTCAGAGCTCTCTTGGAGCCCCCACAGATCCTGGCCTAGTCCCAATCCCGTCATAATGCATAAACCCTGCTCTGTAAGGGTTGTTCTTCTTGCCCCTCTACATAATTGGCTGAGTGATGTCGCTGACTCTGAGGTGCTCTTTGGAGGAGAGATGGGCTGCCAGAAGCATTATCCATGTATTCCAGACCCTCTTTTGTTTTTCTCTGGCCAGGGAACCTATATACTCATGTCTTTAGGCTGTGATTATGTTCACCACTCATATGTTGATATTTCTCCTGCCCAGAGCCCTGTTCAGTTGGGGATAAGAAGTGAGGGTGAGGGGAGGGTGGCACAGTAATAATATTGTGGGTTAAAGACCTATGGAAGTCCTGGGCACACTAAGAAATAAAGTGATCCTTCAAAGCCATACTCTTTTGTTGTGGTTTAAAAAAAAAAACAAACCCAATAACAACAAAAACAAACACTCGTGTACCCAACCAATTGAAATTGACAAATGTTAATGTTTTGTCATGTTCATTGTAGATCTATTTAAATAAAAGAAATAAAACATTACAAACAAGATTTAAGTCCCTTAAGCCTATATCCTTTAAATATTCATTGCACATTTACTTTGAAGAATGGCAGTGAGAAAAGGCAGAGGATAATCATCCTCTCTTCCTCCCAGCAGTTCAGCTTTCTCCAAATTTGCCTGCCCCATTCAGCAAATAAAAAGCAACACCATTAATGGACAGATGTTCCTTAGAGTGGTGGGCGGTCAGCAGCTGATCTCCCCCCACCTTACCTAATACCAATATGCCAATGCAGTTGGCATTGTTCTCTTTCTCAGAGGAGTTCTGGAAACAAGTGGTGTATCTAGTTAAATTTCATGGGGATTTTGATGATGCTTCTTATAAACTGGCTGTCCGTGCACTGCTTGGGTCTGTCCATTCCTCCCTATCTGGACAGAGTTATGTGAGCCCACGTGGATGACTGGGTCAAGCACATTGGTAGCTGTCTGTGTTCTAGTCAGGAGTAAGAGAGAGCACAAACAACCCAGTCTTGCTCTTTTTTCTTCCCACATCTCCACAGCTATAGTAAATCAGATTGCCTGACATTTTTTTTTTTTTAGCTGCATCTGAATCTAATGCCCTCAGACTAGAAATTTCCGTTATATCACTCAGTGCATGGCAAGAGCAATGGGCTTCTCTGATTTGTGAAGCAGAAGAGCAGAAATGAATCACAGCCCCTTTGTATTCTAGAGCGTGGGTCTGGGATGAGTGAATGCAGGAGGTTGGCCAAAACACAACCCCGGTGACTTAATTCTTAAATGATTTAAAATGAACATAAGCCTGGAGACTTATGTTGAATAAATATCTCCATTTAATAAGCAGCGGAGAGAGGGATGAGGTGGCAGGGCTAATGAAAGGACTGGGAGGATACCAGCTTCTGATAATCTTTTGCTCTCAGTTTCCCTTTCTGTAAGATGGGGCCACTCATCATAATCAGTGACAGAGGGCTGTCATTGTGAGCAGTATATATTAAGAATCCTCTTGAAAAATACCTTCCAACAAATCAAAGACAATTTCACAGGGACAAGAGTTGGGTTTTATGCCATAAAAGGAGAAAATAATAGACCTAGTCTTCCAGATCAGCTAAGCATCCAACCAGGAAAGCAGGGATTATTCTGCCTCTTCCTAGAAAACTGGAAGGAATGTAGGGGCTCTTACAAGCTGAATGGAATAAAAGCTAGAGTGCTAACCTTTCCACCATTTGAGAATCAGGTACAGCAGGACAGGACCCTAAGAATGCCTGGAGAGTAGAAGAAGGGGCATACCAGGAATTTGCATAAACTAATAACAAATAAGCTTGGGAGGAAACTTAAAGGTTATCTTATTTGACCCCCAAACCAGATCCCCTCACCCCTTATTCCATCAGCTGATTGTCTTACCTTTGCTTGAAAGTTTCCAGTGATAAGGAATTACCACCTCTTGAGGTAGCCCATCTTAGTTTTGAGTAGCATGCATTATTATAGATTGTTTACCAAATCTCCCCCATGAAATGTTACTGCACTGAGTCCCCTCATCCCCTAAGCCTTCCCCCCGGGACATGTCCTGGACCCTGCCAAGGTGTACTATTCAGAGCTGTGCACAGCACTCCAGTGGAAGCCTAACCATCTATGAGCATGGAATGGCCATCAGTAGACTTTTCCAGGCCCTCTTTAACCTCTCCCGACACCTCTCACCTGAGTGCTGTGGTAGTGGAGAGGTGCGGGGAGGAGGGGGTGGAGGCAGGGAACACGATGCTGATGATGTCTTGGTAGATGGGACGGGGCCCTGCCTTTTGAGCTCCAAGCTTCACTCGCATCATCTCACTTGCTCTCTACTCAGGGGTTTTCTATCTGTTCTTTGTGTCTGTGACAAGCATAGAGTTAACTATTCTGGAGACACTGGTTGAAGATTATATTCTACAGCTGAAATACTCCTGGGTGAAACCTGATAGAATCATAGAATTTATGTCTTGGCTCTACACTGCATAATCTCCCTAGTGTAGTGCGTAGTTCTCAAAGGGTGGTCTTTGGACCAGCAGGAGTAGCATCACCTGGGAATCTGTCAGAAATGCAAATTATAGGACCTTACCCCAAATCTATTGTATCAGAAGCTTCTGGGCTGGGGGCCCTGCACTCTGTGTTTTAACAAGCCCACCAGGTGATTCTGATTTGAGAAGCACCGCTAGAGTGGATGCTGTTGGTGCCCCACCCACATGCACCCGTCCATGGAGCCTGTGCACTCCTTCCTAGCCACTATGAGCAGCCAAAGGCTCTTGATGGCTCCCTCCTCAGGAGAGCTTTCTTCCCCTGCCCTCATGTGCTGGCTTCTCTCCCCTTCTGAGAGCATGTTTTCAATAAGTGGTTTTCACAAGAATCCCCATTCAGTCTGTGCTTCTTAGGAACAATCACCCAAAGTTACATGAGGAATTGAAGGACTTAGGAAGATACTTAAGAGTTTCATATGGGTACCTGGAAAAATGTAGGTAATTTGGTAGAATGGGCTCTTTACTAGCTTTTGTATGGAGATATAGTCTGGGAGATGCCCCACCAAAGGCATAGGGAGGAACTCCAGAGACAGAATGGTGACATTGAATTTCCTTAGTGTGAGAGAATAGCTGACCTAGCTCTTAGCATTCTTGCTGCATTTCAGCATCTTCATTAGTTCATTCTCAGACCTCCTGTGAGGCCGGTGATTAAGGGCTTTTGGCTGATAAGCAGAATGAATCCCAAGGAGGTTAAGTGATGGCTGAAAGTCAGTTGCTGAATAAAATCGAGATTCCATCTCCACCCACTCACCCACTACTGCCAACAGCCCCGTTCTTCCTCGGATGATCTAGTGACATTCATTAGAAGCAAACCTGCGCCTCCTCAACAGCTACTTTCCTAGAACTGATATGAAGAAAAATTAGCAAGCTAGACAAAGTCTCAATAAAATCAGAGCCTAATATCCAACATTTAGCATAGAAAACAACTAGATGCTTTCTTTTTTTTTTTTTTTTTTAAAGATTTTTTTTTTTTTTTTATTTGAGAGAGAGAGTGAGAGCACAAGAGGGGGGAGTGGGAGAGGGAGAAGCAGACTCCCTGCCGAGCAGGGAGCCCGATGCGGGACTCGATCCTGGGACTCCAGGATCATGACCTGAGCCGAAGGCAGTCGCTTAACCAACTGAGCCACCCAGGTGCCCAACAACTAGATGCTTTCATCAGCTGTATGGTTTGCTGTGTTTGCCTAGAACAAAGTGTAGATTTGCCAATTATTTGTATTTGGGCCATGTTGCTTTAGATACCAAAATGGACTAGAGCACGTCAAATTTCCAGATCTATGGTGCCCACACACTTCTGGGAGTGGCTGAGTTGGGTCTCAGAGATGCTGCTTCGTTGAGACTGGAAGATGGGGAAGGCTTGATCTTCAGTAGGTAAGGTGGCTGGTGCGATTTTTGTGGCCTTCCAGCAGTCCTGCAGTCACTAGGCCAGCTGGGGCGGAGGAGAGGCTGAATCTGTTGGTCATGTCTGATTTGGAGGCATATTTAGCACAGGACCCTTGTGGGGAGGTATGTTGACTTGTAGATGCAGAGTCTCTTGGCTATGGTGTGTAACCATGACCTTTTGTGCCTGGCTCAGTAAATCATTTCATTCAGCAAGTGCTTTTTATTGAATCCTGATTATGAACCAGCCAGGGGCTGGGGATAGAGAGATGAAAGACACAGACAGAACTTGAGCTCATGGGCCTCCGGGAGAGATAAATATTCGGAGCAGCAATTACCTTCAGTTTGGTAAGTGCTAAGGAAGCGCGCAGGAGGCGCACCCTGCCCAGTCTGGCTGGTGGCTGGGAGAGGGGGTGAAGTGATTCTTGAGCAGTCTTGAAGGATAAGAAGAAAGGACCACAGAAGAGGAAGGTGGGGAGAGGGGGAGAGGAAATGGAATGCCAGTCCTGGCAGAAGCGCCGGGATGGAGCGGGGAAACAAGTAGATCCTTGTGGCTCAAGTGCCAGGTGTGCATAGCAGGTGGGCTGGTGGGGAGGAAGGGCAGCAACAGGACCGAGTCTGGGGCGGGAGGGAGGGGCCAGAGCACCAAGGGCCTGGGACGCCACGGACAGCACAGCAGACTTCATCCTAAAGGTGATGGGAAGTCACGCGGGTATTAATCAGTAAAGTGAGGAGATCAGATGTTTAGAAAAGGTCTTTTCGGCAGCAGTGTGGAGGTTGGAATGGAGGGGGACGGGCAGAGCAGATCGATTTGTACTGGAACTCAGGAAAGACACAATGAGAGCTTGAGTAAGGCGGTATTTCTTGTTCTGCATCAGACAGAAGTCGATTTTAGTCCCGGCCCCTCCTGATATTAGCTGTGTGACCTAAGGCAGGTCTCTCCGACTTATCTTACCTCTCCGAGTCTCACTTTCCCCATATGCAAGATGGCCTCATGAGGACTGACCTCACAAAGTTGTGAGGATTAAGTGTAAAGTGCTTGGTGCGGTGCCTAGAGCATGGTAATCACACACACAAAAATGGTATCTTTGTTCTTTTTTTAAGATTTTATTTATTTAATTGACAGAGACACAGCAAGAGAGGGAACACAAGCAGGGGGAGTGGGAGAGGGAGAAGCAGGTTTCCCACGGAGCAGGGAGCCCGATGCAGGGCTCGATCCCATGACCCTGGGATCATGACCTGAGCTGAAGGCAGACGCTTAACCAACTGAGCCACCCAGGCGCCCTGGTATCTTTGTTCTTGTTCTTAGGCTGCCATCCTGATCTGGACAGTCCCCCTAAAAGAAGGCACTGAAGCAAGGACTTGGGTGCAGGAAACTGATGTGGGAGGTGATCCCAGGTAGCACAGGTGGCTGAGAAAAGTGAGGCAGGGAAAGAGCAGTGCCAGTGAGGGGGTGTCATTGGGTGGGCTGCTGCTGTAGGCAACTGGGGCTCAGATTCACTTGGGGCTCTCAGGGGAACTGTGGAGAACACAACTCAAAACTGTCCCTCCAAGAGATTGGAAAGCTGGGGTTTAGCCACCAAATTCATCCCTAAATTGGCTGATCTTACATCCCCTGTACTTCTGAATAAGCTTGTGTGGCCCCACCACAGAGGCTTGTTCTCTATTGGAGCCCTAAGCCCTCAGGAAGTCTCAAGCAGCAGAGACCGACATTTGCGGTGGAGACTATCACAATGCGCACCGAAGTGTCCTCTGAAGCTCAGGTGGACTCAGAGTGGGGACTTGGGCAGAGCATCCTATCTGCTGCAGTGGAGTGAAGGAACCCTGAAAAAAATATTTAGAAAATAGAATCAACAGATCTTGGTAAGTGGAGGAAAGTAATAGGGTGGAGTCTGAAAATGACGTGTATTTTGGGTTTGGTCTATGAACTGCAGTCCTAGTCATTGAGTTTAAAACAATTGCCAGGGGGCTAGTTTGGGGGGTGACAGTGACAGGGAAAGGGGGATGATTTTCACTTGGACACGCTGAGTCCGAAGTGTCCATGATATAGCCAGATGTCAGAGTGGGTTGGCAAATGGAATTTCCCTAATTCACATTAAACTATGCGGGTTTCACTCTGACATGTTGAAATTCATTTTACAAGTTTTGTGGGAGCAAATCCTGTACTCTGATAACGAGTGAAGACTTTTATCCCCCGGGGAAAAGGGCACATTTCGTCTGGTGGTTTAAGTGATGGCTTTTAAAACATTCTTTCTACCTGCTGTTCACTTATTAGGTGACTTTGAACCTGTTGGTGAATTCCATTGCAGATTATTTTCCTCTGAAGAAAGGGAATAATAGATATTCTCTTGAGTTATTGCATAGCTGTTGAAAACTAGACAGCATTTTCAAAGCCCTTCTGAGTTGTTGCAAAACACAGTGCCCCATCGAGCATTGTATTACTTTGCTTCAGTTTGCTTTTAAAACTTATAGCATTCCAATTATCCTGTTGTTACTGAATTCGATATTAAAGTGAATATGCTTGTTTTCTAAAACGGAATTTTTAGATGATAAAACCTTGTATGTACCAAGTGAGATAAGCCAGATAGTTAGCTAATTATGGCATGGAACTCATCCTGATTATATGTATTTTTTCTCTCCACGTGCATATATATTTGTATTGGAGATGTACATCCTGTTTTCACTCTATTTCAGAATGCATTTTTCAGTAGATGTTGAAACCACTTACATTTTAATTTTCTGAAGTGGTTTCTTTGATGGATATTTTATTATAGGAAGTGTAGGACATCCAAGTCAATGGGGCCAGATATAAAATTATGAAATAGGTAAAGTCTGGCTTTAGCTCTCTCTTTCAAGGTGACCTCCCACTTCCAAGGGCTTCCCATGTCCCTGTCCTCACTGCCATGGTGCCCAAGGATTGTGGCCCTCCACCTCCAGAGGGGTTTTTTGTGGTATTATCACAGATCTCTAAGGTTTGTGAACTAGCCTGCAATGTTTACTTTAGCCATACTTGTTTGTAGAGTGTTGAGTATACACGAGATTCTGGACTACACATTGAGACTGGGAGAAGTGAAGAAGGCAAACCAGTGGCAGAATGAGGCCAGACATCCTGAATCTGTGTCATCTTCCTTAGTGGTGGGACCACACTGATAGTTACAGTAGAGATTGACTTTCTAGGAAGCTAAGGAAAGAGGAAGATGGAATGTATCAAGTATTACCATGGGCTGGGCATTGTCCTAAGTACTCAGTTCATTTAATTTAATAAAGCAATATATTTTCTTAGAAATGCGCTCGAAAGTCAACATTTCTAGAGAAAAGCATAAAGCCTCTTTCATCTAGCTCCCATTTCTCTGAGAGCTCCTGCTGTTGGCCCTTAGAAGACCTCCCCCTTCCCCTCTCCTCCCTCTCCCTCCCTCCCTTTTTTTTTTTTTAAGATTTTTTATTTATTTATTTGACACAGAGAGACAGTGAGAGAGAGCACACAAGCACGGGGGGCGGCATGCAGGCAGAGGGAGAGGGAGAAGCAGGCTCCTGGCGAGCAAGGAGCCTGACGCAGGGCTTGATCCGGACCCCGGGATCACGACCTGAGCCCAAGGCAGCCGCTTGACTGACTGAGCCACCCAGGTGCCCCTCTCTCTCTCTCTCTCTTTTTTTTGTTTAAACAAACCATTTTAAGGACTGAATTGTATGTCTGATTTTTTTTTTTTAAGTTCTAAGCAAAAATAAGATCTTTTCATGTCATTCTTCTAAGGGAAAAATATGACGGTGAAGTTTTGACAACTGATTTTTTGGAGTAACGAAATAGTTTGCACGGTACAAAAATAAAATAATGACAATGACATTATTTTACTTTTGAAGGACAAAGGCAGGCAAACACAGTCAGAGATTGGATGCTTTTAGGCTGCAGCATGGGGTTATTCGTTCTTCTGCTCTGCATTTGATGGGACTAGCTCAAGAATAAAGATGTAGATGTTAGAATGGGAATTCTCTCCAGAGGTCTCTCTGCTAGGGGCTGGTCATCATGGCTCTGGAGCTGTCTGGTAACCTAGCCACATCCAACATTCTCTTTTAGAACTTGAGGTCTGGGCAGTCCGAGCCTGTCAGGTGCATGCTCAGCTCAGTTGCCTGCAGAAACCGCTGAACTTTGTGCAGGCCGTGGGTGGTAAAACACTTGTGTGTGCCCACCCTGCTGTTCAGCTTGGAGCCACCACTGGTTTCAATTATGACTTCAACAGGCAGCTTTGAGGGCTCCTCTATTCAGTACAGTGCCTCACACTCTATAATTAGGAATAAAGGGACACAGGCACTTCACAAAAATAAAGGGCTAAATGATTATCAGGTAGTAAGGGCAGTGCATTGGGACTTCGCCGCCGCTTTGTTTCTTTCAAGTTAGAAAAAAAACAACAAACAAAACTTGTTGCTTCATTTTATTTTTTTGCCTGGAATAATCTGGGTTTGAACTTTATTCTGGCCACTGATTAGCTGTGTGACTTTGGGCATTTTACCTAAACTTGCTGTGCCCTAATTTCCTTATCTGTAAATCTCATGGGGGTAGTTTGAGGATTAATGAGATAATTCATGCAGAGTGCTTTGTGAGGAGCTTGGCTCTTATTAAAGCTTGCTCAGTAAATGTTAGCACTCATTATTATCATTTTAATTTCAAATGAAATGAATGCATAGAGTATAAGATATAGGCATAGGTCTTTTGAGTGCCTTGTCAAAAACCTTCCATAACAAACATTAAGTACACACAAGCACACGAATAGATTGGTATAATTAACCCCCCCCCAACATGTACCCAGGCCAGTGTTGACAAGAATCAGTATTTTATCAGTCTCGTTTCATATAGCCCCGTGTTTTCTTCTAGAATATTTTAAAGCAAATCCCAAGTACCATGTCATTTCACCCATACATTTGAGTGTGTTTTTGCTATTAACATCCTAATATGCTAAGAGCTCCTTGAGACTATGTCTTCCTAACCTCGAACCACAGCTCTTAGGGGAGTTACTGCAGTTCATAAAAACTCAACAGATGTTTAATTAGTGTATGAACAGCCCAAACAGCTTTCTCTACTTTTTGTAGATGCCACCATAAATATCTGTTGAGTGAATAAATGAGGACAAGAATTTTATAGAGTGCCTGATGTAAATGGAGATGTGCATGATTTATAAAATAAAGTATTTTTAATACTCAGATGAGACTTTCCAATACTTGGAAGTTTAATATCGCTGTGAATATTAATGATGCCCAAATAATTAGCACTTGAAAGAAGGTTTAATTCTGGTACTCAGATTATTTGTGAATGTCTAACTGTAGGCAGCTTCATGAAAAGCAATTAGCAGATTCTTCAAACACAGGACAAATCCTTTATTACTGTGCTTATAAGTGACATGGTTCGGTTTACAGAAAACCAAATGTAATTAAATAACATTGAACTTGAAATCTACCACAGACTCAAGATATACAAGGTATACTTGGCAAGGCAAAAATTCTCAAACACTAGGTTGTTTCAGGTGAAAGATAAATTTCCATTAAGTAATTCCCACTTTTTTTTGTCTTACAGACAGTTCCTTTGGCAATAACTTCCACTTTAGCTTTTATTTTATAAAAATATAACAAAATTTCATTATATACAAACATTACATTACACAATGTACAGGTTAAAAACACTAAGAAAATGGCAAGCTGCAAGTGAAATTAAAGTCAATAGCATGATAAGAAAAATTAAATACTGCACACATTTCATAAAAATTACATTAACTACATTTTTGTTTGCAAATACCAAACAGTACCAATGTGATTGGAAATAGCTTCCAACAGCTTCATTTTAAGGCACATCTTGCATATTTAATATATACAACACTGAAACCAGTCAATAACTTAGGGGCTTCTCGGAGTGACCTGTATAAGTTGTGAACACATGCAGCATGGGGTTACACATTTTCATTGGCTTCCTTCTTTGGGGACAGGTACCTGCCAGGGGGGGACTGGTAGAGGGGTACCCCGATTTCCTGCAAGTCTGGGAGCCTCCCTGGACGGGGAGGGGAGAGCAGGGTGACTGTCCTGTCATAGTCTCTGTGTAGCACTTTCTCGTAGACGCTCTGCAGCCCCACTGTCTTGGGCAGCTGGGCCTGATAGTAATTGTCCCTGCGCAGAGGATCCCGAGGCAGGGACGTGCTCTTACAGAAGGTAGACATCTGCGCTGGTGGGTGAGCCGGGGGATGCGTGTTGGGCCCTCCGCATGACGGGCTCCAGCAGCGGTCAGAGTGGCCCAGGATCTTACACTCAGCGGTGCACGCCCACAGTCCTAACATAAAAGAGAAAGGGAGAGAGCGTGAGGATGATTACTGAGATTGCACACAACTATGCCTCCCTCTTCAGAATGTCAGGCAGGTCAGGGCGGCTGAAAAGAAAAGCGAGTATGAGAGTGAGCGCGGTGATTCAAGATTTGAAAGAAACACTGCTTCCTATAAAGCCACCTTCATCCGAAGTTGGCTCAGCTTCTTTTGTTGGAAGCAAGTTAAGGAACTCCGCAGAATTCCCCTCCTCAGGGAGCTAGGATCACCCCTGCCTCCACCTAACAGGATGGGAGTGTTCTTTATTCAAGTGGTGGAGCTGCCTCGACGTGACATTTTGAAATCGGCTGTCTGAGGAAGGCAGGGATCCCAAACTCGAGGACTGAAGAAAGTGGGGAAAAGGGAGGGGGCTGGAACGGAGATTGACAGGAGGGCAGCAGGGGAGGGAGAGGAGGAACGCTGAACTTGGCAGGAAAGAAGTGTCCTCACCACTCTGCATGTGGTTGATGAGATCCTTTTTCAGAGCGTCCCCGCTGATGTCAGAATCGCTGTCGTTGAAATCACTGTCCCCTTTGCCGCTGTCTTTTCCGCTGAACTTCTCCGCTTCTCGGCCAGAGATGGTGTTGAAAGAGTGTCCTTTCCAGACCGCCACAGGGGGCGCCGGCTCCTTTCCGAAGCCGGGGGAGGCACCGTAGGGCTGCAGGAAGGAATGGGGGAAGCGGGGCGGGCGGGGGAGAGGGGGTGAGGTGGGGGTTGGACAAGAAACAAAAAATAAGTGCGACAGGTTAGGCATCCAGGCACACCCAGACCCCTCCAGTCCCTTCCCCCAGCCTGTCCGCGGAGCACGGAGGGGGGCGCCCAGCCGAAGGAAGGCCTCACCTCGGCGTGCGCGCCGCGGAGCCGCTGCTGCCCCTCGAAGTGACAGGAGCTTTCCCCGGTGGCGCTGCCGCCCTCCGAGCCCGGCACTTCGGCCGCGGCGGCCGCGGGCGGGGGCGGGTCGGCCGCGGGGCTGCCAAAGGGCGCTTTGCCGCTGCCAGGGAAGGTGAGCACGTCGAACATGTTGGGCCTGGGCCCGGCTCCCCGGGCAGCCTCCTCCGGGGAGCCGGGAGCCGAGGCTCCGCCGCCCGCCGCCCCGGGCCGCTCTTCCCGGCGGGCCCCCCCCTTGCGCACCTCCTTCTTGCGGCGGTTGCAGGTGGTGGCGATGGCGATGATGGCGGCCAGCAGCAGCGTGCAGCTCCCGGCCAACACGATGATGACGATCAGCGGCGTGTCCCATTGTAGGGCCGGCCCCGACGCCGCGAGTCGAGAGCCGGGCGGGCGAGAACGCTCAGGGCTCCCCGCACTGGCGGGCGCCACCAGCCCTCGCCCGCCGCCTGCTGTCACCACGAAACTGACGGTGGCAGAGGTGGAGAGCGGGGGACGGCCGCCGTCGGATATGACCAGCAGCGCCCGGAACACGCGGCCCGGCGGCTCCTGCGAGAGGTCGCCTGTGAGCACGATCTCCCCCGTGCGGCGGCCGATGGCGAAGGCTTCTCGCGGCTCCTGCTGCTGCAGCTCGAATGCCAGCTCCCCGTTGGCACCATCGTCCGCGTCCCGGGCCTGCACGCGCGCCACGGCAGTGTCCCTTGCCGTGCGCCCGGGGACCGCCACTTCCAGGGTCCCGTTGGCCGGCGCCGGGTGCACCAGGACCGGTGCGTGGTCGTTCTGGTCCAGTACCCGCACTTGCACCAGGGCGCTGCTGGAGAGCTGAGGGGAGCCACCGTCGCTCGCCTGGATGCGCACGTCGAGCTGGCGCAGCGTCTCATAGTCGAAGCTGCGCAGCGCATAGATGGCCCCGGTGGCCGGGTCCACCGACACATAGGTGGACACCGAGCCCCCGGCACGGCCTACTTCAGCCTCCAGCAGCCGGTAGGTGACCTGGCCGTTGCGGCCCAGGTCGGGGTCCCGGGCGGCCACCGTGGCCAAGTAGGCGCCGGGCGGGTTGTTCTCACGCACGGACACCTCGTAGACCGGCCGTGTGAAGACTGGCGCGTTGTCGTTCTCGTCACTCACGCGCACCGTGTAGGGCCTCACGGTGCGTAGCGGGGGCGCGCCGCGGTCCTCGGCCACCAGCGTCAGGTTGTACTCGGCGATGCGCTCGCGGTCCAGCGACGCCGCGGTCACCACCAGGTAGCTGCCCGCGTAGGCCGGCTGCAGCCGGAAGTGCTCGTGCCCGTAGAGGGCGCAGCGCACCTGCCCGTTGGCGCCCGAGTCTCTGTCCGAGGTGCTGACCAGCGCCACCAGGCTCTCGCGCGCCGCCCCCTCTGGCACCAGAGACACGGCGCCGGCCTCAGGCGTCCCGGGCCCGGTCGGCGAGGTCGCGTCCGCACCCCCGAGAGCGGCGGCGGCGGCTGCGGCGGCGAAGGGAGAGGCGGCAGGTGCGCCCGGGGCGGCCAGCGGGGTGATGGTGATGTCCGGAGCGTTGTCATTGACGTCGCGGATGCGCACGATGACCTTGCAGGTGGAGGCCCGGGGCCCTGGACCGCGGTCCTGGGCCCGCACGTCCAGCTCATAGGTGTCCTGGCGCTCGTAGTCCACCGGTCCTGCCAGGGTGAGGCGGCCCGAGCGCGGGTCCAGGCGGAAGAGGCGGCGCGCCTCGGGCGGGGTGCGGGCCCCGAAGGCGAACACCACGTCGCCGTTGGGGCCCTCGTCGGGGTCGGCCGCGTCCAGGTCGAGCAGCAGCGAGCCCACGGGAGCGTCCTCCGCCAGCTCCACTTCGGCCACGGCGCCCTGCGGGAAGGCCGGGCTGTGGTCATTGGCGTCCAGCACTCGTACGCTGAGGGCGGCCGTGGCGGAGCGCGGCGGGCGGCCGCCGTCCTGGGCCACCAGCTCCAGGCTGTAGGCGGCCTGGCTCTCGCGGTCCAGCTCCTGTAGCAGCACTAGGTCCGCGCACTGGGCGCCGTCCGCGCGCGTCTGCAGTTCCACGCGGAAGGGGCTGTGAGGCTCGGCCAGGCGCACGCTCTGCAGCCCGTTGGCCCCCACGTCCTCGTCCACAGGCACCTCCAAGGGGATGCGCGTGCCCACAGCTGCACCCTCGGACACCTCCACGGGGATCTGGGCCCGCGGGAAGCGCGGCGCATGGTCGTTGATGTCCCTCACCTCCACCTCCACGTGCACCAGCCGGAACTGCTCCTGCGAGAAGCTGACCACGTCGAAGGCCAGCATGCACTGTGGCGCCTGGCCACACAGCCGCTCCCGGTCCAGGCCCGCGTCCCCGACGGTCAGCTGCCCGTCGCCCTCGCGCACCCGGAGAAGCGAGCTGTTGAACTGCTTCATCAGGCGGAAGCTTGTGTCTCCAGATACTTTCATATGCAGGTCCTCAGCCAGGGTCCCGATGACCGTGCCAGGGGCATCCTCCTCGAAGGTGCTGTATCGCACTGTCTTGCTCTGGGCCACTGAGAGCACCCAACAGAGGCTGAAGAGCTGTAAAGGGAAAAGGCAGGGGCTGCCCCCGCGCCTCACTGGACTCATGCCGCCAGCCCCAAGTGCTATTCCTAGAGGCTGAACAATTCCTCTCTGGTTTGCAGGTCCGGGTGTGAGTCGCAGGCTCCTAGGAGCACGCTCTTTGCGAGCCGTGTGCAGGAGATCTGTGGGCTGCAGCTCGAGGTTCCGGTGGGCTCTGAGGACGCGCCGACCTACCCACACTATACAATCCCCCTTCCTTCTCCCGGCTGGAGCTGCGCCGCTGCGCGCCGCCTCTGCTTTTATAGCAGCCGATATGCAAATCACCAGAGCCGGGCAGCCAATGGCAGCTTCGCCCTCGCGCCGCTCCTACGCCAGCCTCTGACAATCCCTTTAATGTGGAAAGGCTTAGAGGGGAAAACAAGAAAGGAAAATTAGGGAATCTTTTCTTTGTTTCTTTAACTCCTTTCGCCTTTTTTCCTTTCCTGTCAGCGCCCTGAATACAGAGGAGTTGGCACAGGTCGCCGGGAGTAAAGGAGTGGATGGTTTTGTTAATTGTGCCTGTCCAGGGCCGGCTGCTTGAACTGAAAACAAACACGCTTGGATTTCGCCCGGGTGGCTTGGGACCCGCCCCCCCCCCCACCCACTTTCTGCGTTTTGCACCTTGGAAGGTTCCAAACCTCGCCCTTTTCCCTCCACCTACTTGTTCAGCCTTTTAAGGTCTTGCTAGTCTTCTCTCCCAGCTTCCCAAGGCACTCGGAAATAGCATCTCGATTTAGGAGCTCCAAGGACGAATGAAAATTGATTTTATTCAAATTTGTGTACGCAATTGTGTTTTGCTCATGTGAGCCTCGGCGATCAGGGCTGCCACTTCCCTTTCAGAAAAGAGCTCTGCGATGTGTTAGTATGCATGTCACTGTCCAAATGGCTTTCTTAAGCCTTGGACGCTAGTAGGCCAGGAAAAAAAAGTTCCAAATAGGATTTAGCATAAGCTTGAGGAGATTTGGAAAGGTTTCAAAGATCAGACTGTATCAAAGGCTTATGAAGCCCTCGTTAGCAGTGGAAATAGAATGGCGTGGCAGGCGATCCCATTGGAGGCCCCAATGTCTGTATTATTTCACTGTGACAAGCTAAGGGGAGAGAAAGTTGAACAGTTTCCACAGCGGAGTTGGGCTAACTTGAACATAATGAGCAAACGCCACATGTATCCATTATGTTCCTCTATTCATCCCCAATCACTGCCATAACTCTCCGGCTAAACGGTGATGGGCGCTGAATTCCACACAATACCCGGCTCGTATTAAAGTGCATTTAGAGAACTTTCCCTCCTGATGCCTTGTTCCGCCTATTTAGAGGATTTTCTTTCTGTTCTAATAGGGCTGCTCCGAGAAGCAACACTCATCCCATTCCAGAAGAACAAAATCACAGCATGACGTTGAAACCTGGCACGAACCTGGGGGAACTTAACCATCTGCCTACGAACGTGTGGAGCTTCGGTATTGCCAAACTCGGGGCTGGGCGGATCCCCGGGCTAGCCAGGCTTGGCGCGGCCCCCCACAGGTATTACCCCCACCCCCAGAATCCGTGATGACTAGGGAGTTGGAGCTCTAAGCGGGAGCAAGACGAATTCCCATTGAAGAGCTTTATTGAGCAGGTTATGCAAATACACGCGAAGGAAGAGAGGTAAAAACAAAAGCCACGCACTGGGAGAATTTTTTTTTTAAGGCGATGGATTTGATAAGCAGACTGCATTTAGTAAACGTTTTTCCGAATCCAGATTTTAGTCCTGCTGTCAGCATCCATCTGTGTTTTCCTTTCCCTCAAACCCAAGTGAATGTGTCCTGGGGTCTTTTCGGAAGGCATGCAGGAGGTTCCCCTCACCCCCCCCCCCAGAGTAGGGAGACCAAATAGGGAGGTGGGGGTGCAGTTGGGGTGAGGGAGAATGAAGTAGGGGCCCTGAAATTGCCAAAGAGAAAAAAAATGCATTCCCAGCGATTAATAAATAAAAGCTCTTCTGCGATAGGGAAGACGGCGGGCGATGGACAGTTGGAGGGTTCCTCGGAGCGATCTTTCCTCTGGGTTCCTTTCCCCGCCTTCTCCGCCTTGCTGCCCTGGTATTACCAAAAGCAGAGACGCCAGGCAACTGCAGCCGCGCAGGGACTAGGAAAGGGCGACGCCCCCTACAGGAGCCCAATTCCCAACCTTCTCTTCCACTCCCCTCTGCCCCCCGCCCAGCTACCAATTAAATAGCTTGCGCTCTCTCGGCTTCTGCCCAAGGGACATTTCCCGGGGGGTGGGGGGGTGGGGGTATGCACAGCCAAAAGAACTTTCTGTTCTTCTCTCCGAGCCCCGCATCACTCCAACCCTGGCCTGGGGCCTGCTGGTGACCTTTAGTGCTCCCAGGGTCCCGCCCCCCCCCCCCCCCCCCCCCCCCCCCCCGGGCCCCCCCCCCCCGAGCAGAAACAGAACCCCGGGGGGGGGGGGGGGCCCCCCCCCCGCCTAGGGTAACCCCTAGAGGGAGGGTCCGCAAGAGGGTGGGGGAGGAGGGGCGGGAACCGGGGGGGGGGGGGGGGGGCAGTGGGGCCAGAGTCGCAGAGAAAAGATGTTTTCAGCTGTTCCCGTGAGTAGATAATTGGCTAGAGCACGGTCGCGAGTGGCTGGGAGCCCGACCCCACGCCTGCTCCTCCTGCGTCCCCGCGCATCTCAGTTCTGGCCTGGACCCCAGGACCCCAGCCGCTCGCTGTTTAAATTGGTTTTATCTTTGCTCTGCTGGAGAATCAAAACTATCTAATATTTTTACTCAAAGCGCTTCGCGTCATCATGCTCATTCTCAAGACTGAAATACGGGAAGGCGTGCTGGGGTGGGGGAATGGGCGAGCAGCCAGAAACCAACAGGCGGGAGGTGGGGGGGGGGGCGGCTAGTAGCAGGTCCGAAGCATTCTATCCTGGGCTAGCGACTCGGCCGCTCGGAAGTGACCCCGACCGCGGCGGCGCCAGGAAGCGCGGGGCGCGGAGCCCAGGGCGGAGGGCAGCAGAGGAGAGCAGCGAACAGGGCCTTTCGAGCCGGCGGTAGAGGTGTGAAGGCACGCGAGCAGAACGAGCTCCGGGCCCCGCCGCCTGCGGCCTCCAGATTATGGAAATACGATTTAAAATAGCGCATCAGCGCCTACAGCAACTCCCGGGGGAAGCAAAATGTCCGGGGAGGTGGGGCCGGAGCAGTGGGGGGAATGGGGGGGGGGAGCTTGCCGTCCCCCAGCGCTGATCCAGCCCCACAAAAGCAGCTCAAATCGACTTGTTATCATACCAAAGGCCCAGGCTGGCTCAGAGGAGCCCCTTTCTTTAGGTTTTAGCAACTTCGCAGGCAACAGTCTCGCAATCCTGAGAACAAACACAGCCCACAATGGCCGGCGTTTTCTCGGAATGCAAATGTTGCGGGCTCCGCAAAGCTGGGTTTCTGTTGCCGAGCCTAATGCCTGCTTTGTGAAACTCGCGTGCAGACCCCGAGATTGACACGGGCGTCACGTGACGGATTAGGGCTCTAGGAAAGTTTTCAAAGCGGCGACAATGGGGGGCTCAGCCTGATCTGATATCTCCCACAGTTTAGGGGGAAAGAAAATCAGGATATATTCTCATATGTAATAGGATTATCTTTTCCATTTCAAGTTCTATACAGCATGTAATTTATTTTTAATTAGGATTATATCTACCAGGAAAGGGAACTAGACTTGGCTGGAAAGTGTAATTCTAAGGATGGATGGGGAGAGGGGTATTTTTTAACCTTTTAACTATTTAAAAAATATATAAGACCAGGGCCCATCGTTTTTCCTTCAACAGGCTCACTCCCTCCGATAAACCTTCCAGGAAAGTTTGCAGCAAGTGCTCCTCCAAGCAGAGAACGGAGGCAGCTCTTCAGAGGCAGCCAATTCATTCTTGTAACAGAAGCATACTTTGTAGAAATCTCTCAGAATTCCTAAGTCGCTGGGTTTTGCTGGGGTTTGCTCTCTAGAAATGCAACCAAAATCTTTTCTACACTCCAAATGCTAACTTTATATTTTTTTAAAATGCACCTCCCTGCCCGTTTATTGGGCTGCTGATACTGGCATTGTGACTTTTAAACTTTAATACCCACAGAGCAACATCCTCCATAGTCCTGATTCAAACTCAGCAGTCAGACAGTGAGACAGTTTGAGGGTAAAGGTGACTGTTGTTTAAACATTGATTTTTGGATTGAGCCCAGTGCCAGATGCTCACAAACCCTGGACCATGTCCAGGTCTTGGGCCATTCATCCTTTTGTATGTTCTGTGTGTCAGGATGCTCTGGGATACCCACTTAACCTGACAAGAAACAAAACACGGCTATTGATTACAACATCCAACTTGGGTTCAAATCTGATACCATTGAATTGCTGTGTGGCCCGGGGCAAGTTAATTGATCTCTCTGTAAACTGGGCTAATAGTAATACCTTGTAAAGTTGACTGGAGGACTGTGTAAGATAATACAGTGTCAGGTGCTTAGGAAGCTCTGAGCACGTGTTAATTATCATTTCCTTTTAAAGCAGGAGGAAGGAACATCAGAGGCTGGATCATCTAAACCTCTTATTTTACAGGTGAGGTATTTGTTCAGAAAGACAAAAAACAAAACAAAACAAAAAAACAACCCTCCTATTTCCTGTCTGCTTCTTTGCTTTAGTTACAACTATCCTTCTGATTCCTTTTTTTCTCCCACCCTTCTGGAAATAATAATAGATATAGTTGTAGGTTTATAGGTCCCAAAGGAAGGAGAAAAATTTTCATGTGAGGGTTCAAGTAACTTTAAGGCATGTCATTTCAAAATCTTTTGGTACCTTACCCTCTGGTTGAGATCAGATGATGGCAAAAAGGAGTTTCCAGGGGACTTTTTCACCACTCATTTCCACAAAAGCCATGTATCATGACAAACCACCTACAGAGACAAATATTCAGTGAACAGCAACCCATTATTCTGGGGGGAGAGGGCAGGAACATTCCAGAAGACTTTCATTCTTAGGATGCTCAGGAGCACCAGGTGATTTCCTGTGACTTACATGGAGCCAGTGTTTGACCCAGTGCTTCCCCTTAACGTTCATCTACTAGGGCTGCCATGAACTGCCTGGTTTCCAATAGAAATCAATATTCTGGAGGCTGGAAGTCCAACCTCAAGGTGTGGACAGGGTCCTGCTGAGGGCTATGAGGGAGAATCTGTTCTATGCTTCTCTCCTAGCTTTATTAAAAAAGAAGAAGAAGAAGAAGAAGAAGAAGAAGAAGAAGAAGAAGAAGAAGAAGAAGAAGAAGAAGAAAAAGAAGAAGAAGAGGAAAGAAAAGAAGAAGAAGAAGAAGAACAAAAGAAATCATAGACTCTATGTGCTAGCCCTGAGGCTGGAATTCTAGAAGAAGAAGGAGACCCACCATCAGGTGTGAGGATTGCTGTGATGGAGGCCTACCCGGCAGCCCATGCCAGGTGGCTGCCCACAGTTCTTAGGGGAGTGGGATACCCGAACACATGCCTCATGTCAAGAGCAGTGGTACAAGTATGCATTGCGTGCCCGCGTGAACCCAGAGGAGGGGGGCCCAATTGTGCTAGGGGGCAGAGATGTGCAGGGAAAACTTCCTGCAGGAGGCAACATTTGAGCTGAGTTTTGAAGGATGAGTAGACATGAGCTAGGGGTAGAAAGAGTGAGGAAAGGGTGGAGATGAATAGGGCTTTCCCTCCTGAAGGAATAGCAAGCTCAAGGGTGTGAAGATCCAAGGGCTGGGGTGTAGGTTGCCATGAGTGGCTGGGGGAGGGGCACTGGGGCAAAGAAAGTCAGAGTGAGCAGGTTGGTGCTTCATATACTGCGTTAAAGAATTCCAGTTCTACTCTTAGGCAACGGGGTTGAAGGATGTCATTCAGAAATCACAGGTTCACCAGGGTAAAGGGAGGGCGGAGGAGGGGCAGGGCAGGGAAGTGGGACAAAGCCTAAACTGGTAGACTCTGATCTGGGAGGAAGGTGAAGGGCAACTCTCTGAAGTGACTGGTTTGGGAACAGTGACTGGCTAGTTTGTGGTCTGGCAGAATCCCAAGAGACTCAGGACAGAGAGGCATGCACTGAGAGGGCACTTGCTGTCTGTGGGTCCAGCCCGAGGACCACTTCCATATGTGCCAGCCTGCCTTCCCCGCTGGCTGGAGGGGCGCTGGGGCCAGCACGGCAGGAGAAGCTGGTGGGTGGACTCCGGCATTGCCAGTCCTCTTTGAGAATGCCGTTCCTCCTGGGAACCTCCTCTCGGATGTCTGGTTCCAAGGAGAAGTCGGGCAGGCAGCAGGATTTTCTTTTTGCTCAGAAAGCTGAGGCTTCTCTGGGTTCAGCTAGGAGCAAGTCCAGAGTCCCCACAGAACATTTTCTGTTGGACATCTGTCCAAGACAAATGGTGGGGGTGGGAATGGGGGCGGTGAGGAGCTGCATGTTCTCTAGCTGCCCACGGCCTGGGGTTGTGGACAGAAAGCCAGTGTTCCCCTTATCACCCAAGGATTCAGTGTGTGTGTTGGGGGGGAGAGGGGGCGATGAAGAATTTCCCTGGAGCTCTTTCGTTGGAAAGTATAGGATATGGGATGTGGCCTGGGCTCCTAGGACCTTGCTATGGTTCATGGGCACTCTGAGGCAGAATTAGGACCAAATTACACAGTTCATGGGGGAAGAAAAGAGGCTGTAGATAACCAAAGGAGCCCTCAGTGAGGATCAAAAGAACCACAAATCTCTGCTCAAACCATGCTCAGGAGTTCTGTAGTTAGGTAAATTGAATGATTAATTGCTTTCAGAGCCTAAAACATGTTGTTGCAAATTTGGGGTTTTGTTATTAATAAATCGCACATGATTCAAAAGAAATTAAAGCAGGGAGCTAGAGCCTTGTCAAGGCAGAGAGAATTTTAATCATTGGCTGGTGTCTCTTTTTTCTTTCCTCAAAGTCATTGTTCTGTAAGTGCTGAAGACTTCTGACTCAGGCCTTCCTTTGCATCTGATGGCTTGAACTCGCCTGCTCCAAGTGGGTCACAATTCACTTTTGAAATGGAAATGAAGTCTGCATGGCAGCCTCACCCTCAGAGCCCTGGGACCCAGGCCCAGCCAGGGTACAGCAGAGGCTGGTGTTATAAATTTCTCCGTAGATCTGAGAGCAGTTTTAGGCCATTGATCTCATATCACCCAGAATCGAGACGGAGTGACGGCTGATAAACTGCATGGTGACAGGCTGTGGCCTTGGAAGAAAAAAAGTCTAGATGTGGGATAAAAAAAAAAAAAAGAAGCTGACGGATTAGTTATCGGCCTCCCGATTCTCCTCACCCTGGATTATTTCTGAACACTTTAGAAGCATTTATTTTCAGGTAATTTTACAGTTGTCTTTTTGTCCTTCAGAGGTGCTTTGGTCTATGAAACCACTCCAGGAATTTAGATGAAATCATTTTTATATGTAGTGCTCCACAGCCCCCTTCCCACCACCCCCCCAAGTCCCTGAAGCTGTGCTCTTAGGCCCAAACCCTTAGGAGGCTTTTACCTGCAGTGCAGGGGAAATGTGGATGCAAATAATCATCAACATTAATGCTAATTCATGATTCTTCTGCAGCACAATCCTGCCTACAGTCCTCAAACGCTAGGGTAATAAGGGCCAAATGAGGAAAGAGGCACATGGGTGGGGGTGGGCACAGCAGGGGAAAACGCTCCGTCCTTGGTCAATATGTAAATGGATATTTTTCCTCCAAACTTTCTGATCCTCTCTGGGCTCCAGCCCTTCTGTCCAAAGGGCAGTGTGAATCACATGTTATCCTCCAGGAAGGCCCGGGCCCTTCAGAAAGATTTGGAGTAGGTGAGGTGAGAGGGCTAGGGAGATTAGGGGAGTGTGGCAGATCATTTGTGTTCCGGGATGAATAAAGGTTGAATTCTTGCCACCCTGGCTCCAAGCTCCCGCTTTGGTGTCCAGTGTGGGAACCCGAGATGGGGAAGAATGGGCTGCTCCACTCATTGAACAGAGAGCCCTCCCGGGCATGGCAGGCCGTTTGTAGGGCATCAATCTTGCTTTGCTTTGCCTGGGGAGCCTTGTATAGAGGCCCATGGTCTCAGGGGACTGAGAAGAAGGTTAGATGGAGGGATCAGAGCCCCCACAGGGAAAAATAATGTGACAAGCTGTCAGAACATGGCGACTGGGTGACTCCTGTTCCCTCAGTGGCCAGGGGGCCCTGCTGGCCCCGCATCCTTCAGGGCTGGGAGCTGGGAGGAGGGAACAATATGGGATGTGTGATGGATTACACACCTTTCCATCAAACCCCAGTGGAAGCTTTAGCTGGACTTCTGGAAAAGGAGGAGTGGAGTGGCTCTTTCCAGGAGTGGAATGTTGTGAGTCGACTATTTTGGAGGGAGTGTCTAGTGATACAGGGGACATGGAATCTCTGGGGGTCAGAAAGGCTGCTCACATAGGTCAACTGTGGAGGTAGGCCTCCAGGAAGAAATTCAGGGGTGATAGCAAAGTATATCTTATCAAAGTTTGGGGTAGGAGTTCCTTTACTTAGGATAATTGTATCAGTCAGGATGGGCCAGGGTATGCTTCAGTAACAAACAACCCCCAAATCTCAGTGGCTTAAAACAGCAAGTGTATTTCTTGCTTTCTCTGCATGTCCATCACAGGTAGGCTGGGGAAATGCTGCATGCTCTCCTCACTTGGGCACCTAGACTGAGAGAGTAGCCACCATATGGGACTTTCTCCTTGCTGTGGCAGAAGGAAGAGGGAATGCAACAAATTGTGTATTGGCTCTTAAAGTTTCCACCCACATATGACAGACTTCACTTCTGCTTACATTTCTTTGTCCATTTCCAAGTCCTGGTAATGTAGTGCAAAGCACATTCTGCTTCGTTATTAGAAGGTGGTTTTGAGGGAACAAAGCAGGAGAGCAGGACCAAACCCTTAGACAGGCCGAGTGCCAAAGCATGGGCTCTGGGCTTGCCTCCCTTTCTCAGGTCTTGGATAAACTATTACTTTTTTTTTGCAGCAGGAAAATAGCAGTTGGGAGAAAGGCTGGTCAAAGGCATATGTGCCTCTAAATTCAAGGAAGGTCAGAAATAAATTAGAAGTGTCCTCATGTGACACATTCCTTAAAGTATAGGCTAAATTACAGCTTCAGACTAATTAGTAAGGAAATCCCCCAAGAGTGAAAGATTGAGTATTGGTAATGGGATTACATGTCCTCTCACCTGTGCTTGGGGGAAAACTTGCATAAAGTATCTTCATTAATCACAGTCCTAATGGCTTTTACTTTTACCACCATCAACCCACTACCAGGATCAAAAACATTTTACTAAGCAGCTTTCAGAGTATGGAACTATGCAGTGCTTTTCCAGTGGGGTCAAATGCTCTGCCTTTTAGGAGTTTATAATCATGCAGGCGGAAGTAAAGGGCAGCTAAACAAATACTGAGAACAACATGCATGTGAGTATTGACATCTGGGGAGCCAGTGTAATCAATAGAGAAGGGATCAGGAACAGTGTTTAGAAAGGACAATTTAGTTCATCATTGTGTTTGCCATCCACAATGCGAGGCACCGGAGTATACGCTCTCACTTGGGAGGATGTTTTGGTCACTGGGAAGGCAATACACCATCACACGGCTTCAGTGTAATGTGGGGAGTGCGACACAGGGATCTAAAATTTAGCGATCAATTCCCAGGAGAGAAGATCAGCTTCTGGGAGCTCACTGAAGAAGGGGGAAGATGGCTCAGCAAACTCCTTGTGACAAGGAGGGGTTATTTTCGGCCAAGCCTTGGACTTGGGAGTAAGCATAGGGCAGGAATAATTGCCATTGTGTACTTCCTAGGCTCTATTTATAACCGTCAATATCCAAAAGACTCAGAGACTAGAATATCTCCTATTAGAGATGAATATAATATAATATTCACTTCTTTTTTGAAGTAGGCGAGGTATAAGTAACAGAAAGTAATGCAATATTTTAATATAGAATTTAGAAAACTTGAGGAGACACAATATCCTATGCAGGTATCCTAAACAGCCTGTTTCTAAATTTGTTAAATGAGGTGGCTAATTCTTGCCCCCACCTGTCCCACCTGAGGTGAGGGTTCCATGATATAAGGGAGGCAGAGCCTTTTGGGAGCCGTAAAGCCGTGAACACAGTAAGCCTTAGGGTTGATGGGCTTGCTTGCCCTAAAGCGACACCGAGCCAGTTTGCAGACAAGTGTGGAGGGCGGGAGATGAGGAAGGAGGGAAAGCAGCTCAGAGCAACTGCTGAAGCACAAGAGCAGGGCTAGATCTGAAGTCCATGGCAGGTTTTCAGCACCTTTGATCTAAGAAGTGTGGGGCCATGGTAAAAGGAAGAAGGGTAGACCTCTGCTCCGCTGGGGTGGGGGTGGTGGCTAGAGGCTGGACAGGGTCAGAGAGGAGATTGTTCACTGCTTTATCCTTAGTGCCTGGTGTAAAGAACTCACCAATAAATATGTGTTGGAATGAATGAATGAATGAATGAATGCAATAACATCTCTTTCAATTGTACCAGGGCCATGATATTGATCTCTGTCTCTGCACATATGCAGGAGACACCGGGTTCATTTTGTAAGCGTGAGTCTGGAGAGGTGGTCCGGGCAGACTCAGTGTCCAATATTTGGCTCAACACAGACATCCTAAGGCCCATGGGGCCAAGGTAGGAGGTGCCAGACCTTGGTCAGTACTACTAGGAAGTCAAGATACCACAGATGCAATGCCCCACTTCCAGACTGTTCTGCCTGCTCCAGGTTCCATTCCTGGAAACATTTGGCCCCTCTTCCCTGAGAGCCCTCAGGCTGATTCCAGTTCCCTAAAGCAGGGCTGGCTGCCTCCCATTCACCTCTGCTCAACTCCTGGCTGGTCAAAGTGACTTCAGCACCTGGCCTTCGTGGACTCTTTCTCCTTCATCAGGGTCTACATGGCATCACTCTTTCCCTGCCTTCAGCTCTCCTGTTGCCAGACCCAGCTCAGAGGTAATTCCAATTCATTCATAGATAAGCTCATATTACATATCATTTATCAAAATCACATTCACATATTAAATTCTGTCTCTAGGAGAAAGGGGCATGGTCCCAGTACACATCTTGGGAAGTTTGTTACTTGTCACGCATCCTTTTAATATGTTCCAGATGGCTCTCCTTATGTCCTGTCCTGCCCTGTAGGTATTTCCAAGACTTAGAACACAGCCCTTTGCTGAGAATAATAGCAGTAGTATTTCTAGTAATGGTTACGGGTGTTGCGCACTTGATTCTTGCCACACATTGTGTCAGGCAGTTCACTTACTTAATTTAATTTTTTCAACCGCTGTATAAAATAGCTCTAATGATAATTCTTAAAGAAACTGAGGCTCAGAGAAATTAAATAGTGTCTGCAAGGGCTCCTGGCTGATTAATGGCAAGGAAAAATTTACTTCTGACTTCTCAGGCTGACTCTCACCCTAAGTCAGGTCTCTTCCACTCAGGCCTGGATGATTAAAATCGCTTCTGAAGTGAACCGGCTGCTGGAACACACAGCACCTTTGTGTGCTTTAGAAAAAGGCTCCCTTGGGGCACCTGGGTGGCTCAGTCGTTAAGCGTCTGCCTTCGGCTCAGGTCATGGTCCCAGGGTCCTGGGATCGAGCCCCGCATCGGGCTCCCTGCTCAGCGGGAAGCCTGCTTCTCCCTCTCCCACTCCCCCTGCTTGTGTTCCCTCTCTCGCTGTCTCTCTCTCTCTGTCAAATAAATAAATAAAATCTTTAAAAAAAAAAAAAGAAAAAGGCTCCCTTTTCTCTGGATGGATGCAGTCCCGTGCCAGGGCACAGCACTTGGCAAGCAGAGCACAGGATGGAATTCAGTTCCCAGTGGCTACCTCAGACAGGAGAACTTACGCAGTGAACAGCCTGCACAGCTGTGCATGGTGACCCCAGAAGGGAGTCCTCTCTTTGCCTCTCATGTTTCTCCCTCTTCAAAACATTCTCATCTAGGATGATTTCAAAATATTCAGCAACCAGTAAGGCATGGGCACTGACCCATCAGAATGGACAGTACCATGAGTCTAGGAGCAGGGGAGTTGCAGGCTTCCTGCTGAGCTAGGCATTGACTCTTTTATTGCTTGATTGCAGGAGGTTGGGGAGATTGCTGCGGAGGGGCTAAGGTGGCACTTGGGAACTCAGGGCAGTGCATTTTTACTAACCAGGGTGGCAGTATTTTAGTATTTTTACAAGCGGCGCCGCTTTCCTGGTGTGTGTGGGCTGGATATTAACTCAGCTTGTCCCGCTCAGGAACCCTCCACAGGTCGAGATCCAATTCCATTCATCGATGGTGTCTGGATATATACCACTTAGCAGTCATCAATTTCTACTGACAATAAGGATCTTGACATAAGTGATCATTTCAGAAGAGGCTTAAATTTAGGTGTGGTTATTATCAGAGCCAATTTCAGGCTATTTGCGGACCTGCCTCCAGGGGCGCTCAAGATGTCCACCTGTCCACCTCTCTCCCAAAGATTTCACTCCCTCCTCCTCCCTACTGCCCCCCAACAGGAGGAAACCCAACCTGGGGTTAAGGCCTAAAGGATCCACAGAGACTTGCAAATGGGCTACAGGGTAGGGGAGATACACAGATGTTAAACCTAGTGATATTAGCACAGATGTTACACTTGGTGCCATCTGTCGATCAAGTATTAAGTTTTATTCCTCTTCTTACTACTTCCCATTCCAACGGGTAGTCAGATTCTTGGTATTTCCTTGATTATGAGGGTTTTCTTTTCTTTTCTTTTCTTTTTTTACTGGGCAGAAAATAAAAGCTGCTTGAAGAGCCAGAGGGGAAGCCAAGAAGGGGCATGTTTCTGGAGGTGTAAATGAGGGTGTGGTTGGAGTCTTCCCTCTGTTAGGAAAGTAGCAGGTTGTTGTGCCCTGGGGAGGGGGCCAGGCCTCGGAGGGAGTGGCGAGTCTAGGGAGTCTGCCTCTCTGGGTCTCTCAGCCTCACCTGAAGAGACCATATGGTGTCCCAGTATACCCACTGTGACTCATTGATGGGAGGCATCACTGCGGAAGCCCCTGGGACCTTTGCTCAAATCTGGGGACAGGAGCCCCGGTGCTGACTACAATGAGTTTCTGACCAGTTCAGCAGGATAGTGTTTTAGAGCTAAATTTAATGTGGAATTTAAAGAAGTTGAATTTAACAAAAATAGTGGTTTTTTTACACCTGTATTGTAAAACACTCTTTTTAAAATTTATTTATTTGACACAGAGAGAGATAGCAAGAGAGGGAACACAAGCAGGGGGAGTGGGAGAGGGAGAAGCAGGCTTCCCGCTTGTGGGGCTCGATCCCAGGACACTGGGATCATGACCTGAGCCAAAGGCCAGACACTTAACCACTGAGCCATCCAGGCGCCCCACACCTGTATTGTAAACAAAGTTTTACACCTGCCTTAAAGCTCTCTCTAGGCCTCTCTCTTGGATCTCTGGCTCTACCACTCTGTCTCTGTCTCAACTCATCTCTGTTTTTGTCATTCCTCCCATGTGGCTGATGTGATGATAGTGTGGGTCTGGGTGGCCTGCCTCAGGGGGGAGCCTGTCTGTAAGGTGGAACAGAAGAGGCAAGGAGCCCTTGCAGGGGCCAGCTCCGCCGTGGTCAGTAGGGGCCCTCAGCTTTCCAGGAAGCTGGGTATGGCTGTGAGACTAAATTCTGCAATAGCTTCTAAGCAGAAATGTCCTATGTGGTTTTTGGAAAATGGCTTGGATTCCCTTGACCTTATTTGTCCTTCTTTCTTTTTTCAGTCTAGAAGAGGAGTCAGCAAACTTCTGTAAAGCACCAGATAGTATTTTCAGCTGTGAGCCATATGATCTCTGTCCAACTACCCAGTTGTGCTGTTGAACTTTGAAAGCAACTATAGACTATACATACACAAATGAGTATGGCTGTGTTCCAATCAGACCTTTTCAGCAAAACAGGCAGAGGAGTGGATTTGGCTTCTGGGGTTAGTTTGCCCGTCCCTGGTCTAGGATGCCTAGATGGAGCCTAGAGTGAACCATGAGGTGGAAGTCATGTACCGAGGATGGCAGAAAAATAAGCCAGGAGGAGCCCAAGTCCCCACTTTTCACAGAGCCACCCCGTGAGCCCTCTGGATTTCATTTATGGGAGAAAAATAAAGTTCTGTCTTGCTTAAGCTACTGTCACTTGCAAATGAGCCTAATCCTGACTAATACACCATTCATGTGTGGTTAAGCCCAACTCACCAGAGTAGGAGATTGCTGAAGAATGTGGAAGCAGAGCTCTGGCTAAGAATGAGGCATGCATTTTCCAGGAGTGTGTCTTGTACTCTGTATACCTCCAGGATTTTCTACCCATCTCGATTAACTGAGGCCACAAATAAAACTCCGTGATGGGTCTCTGTGTGCTCCACAAGGTGGTGAGGGGCACGCAGAGAGAGCTGATGGAACTGACTTGTGGTCCATGTCACCAGTAGGCCCTGGGGTTGGTAAGATGCGACATTCCAGCGGGCAGGCTGTCTCTGCCAGGGCCACACACTGGAACCCAGCTGTGACACATGCTAATGAGATTTACAAGGTGCAAATGCAAGTGTGCTGAGTTTTAGCACTGCTTTTTTTTTGGCTGTCAGTCGGAAGCTGCGCCTGGATCATTACTATTGGAAAAGCCTATGGCGCCCTTTACTAATCCTTTCTGGTGTCTGAAGGACTGGCTCTGCTGAATCCCTTGGGGATAGCCAAAAGCCCAGTTTGTAGGATCTGGGAGTCTCATACACACTGAAAGAACAACAGGGTGATAGAAACCTCAAGAGCAATGGCAAACCCCTGCAATTTGGCTCTGAGTCCGAGAATGTTCCCTTCCCTACAGCTTCTGGAATGAGGTTGCTGACCCCTTGCTAGGAGCCTCGTCCACTCTCCTGCTCCAAGTGATGCTGCAGTTGTTTCTGGGTGCAGGCAACTGTTTTATGGGAGGCGACGGGGTTGTCAATTCTGTAGAGGAGAAAGCAAGGTGGTGATGTGCCTGTGCTTTGTCTTCAAGCACTTAAAGGGTGTGTGTGTGTGTATGGTGTTTAATGAGCCCGTTGTGGGCAAATTGTTGCCTGTGTTTTATGAAAGAGGGGAGGAATGAGCTACTTTCAAACAAGAGGAGTTTTGAGTAGGCTACAGAAGAAAATCTCAGCCTTCAGAGTGTTCAGCTGCCACACTGGGAAGCTGACATGCCAGATCTCTGATCTGAGCTGGTGCGGTGTGGGATGAGGTTTGCAGACTTCAGAATCATACAGAGCCTGGTTTCTGCTTGGCTTTGGGAATGTTGCTCAACCTCTTTGTGCCTCAGTTCCCTAGTTCACAGGGGGGCTCTGTGATAACTGGGACTCAGGCTCCTTCTAGCTTATTTCTCTGCTTTCCTCAGTAGATACTTTCACCTCATGGTCCAATATGGCTTCTCTCACTCCGGCCACCACACATGCATCCGAGACCTGGGATCAGCAAACTACCACCCACAAGCCAAATCCAATCCTCCACCTGTTTAGCTTGGCAGATAATAGTACCACTGACATGCCAGGGATGCTGTCAGGAATGGATGTGATAACATTCATAAAGAGCTAGCACAGCGTCTTACCCACAGCACATGCTCAGAAAATAGGAAATGACAGATGAGACCCCACTGGCCCTGTGCAGTTCAAACATTCCATCTCAGTGGGGCAGCTAAATCAACACCTGGCGTCTGTGTGGGTTGGATTGCATGGAGGGCCAGGCACCTTCCTTGTGAAGGCCTTTCTGGTTTCCTTTCTCGTGTCTTCATCTCCTGGATCTCAGGTCAAAACTTCCTATGGAAGCCTTCGTTGGTCGGAACCCTCACCACACACTCACAGGACCCCATTGACCTCGCATTGTCACGTCAGCCTCAGCAGCTGCTGTTTGTGGTTTGTGGGATCCTTAGGTTGACGCCTCCACCAAACTGTGAGTTCCTAGAGGGTAGGAACTCTTTCTCACCATCGTATCCTCAGCAGCCAGCTGAGTACCTGGCATGTAGCAGGTGCTCAATAAATCTTTGAAGGATGAATAAATGAATGGAGGTTGTGTCCCTCTGGTTGTGTATATCTGAGTGCTTTCTGTTCTCTCAGATCAATTTACATATCCACTTCCCTAACACAGACTGGTTCTGCCCTTTGCCCCTGGTTTCATAGGCCCATCAGGAGGGTCTGTGCCTCAATGAGCTCCAAAACCTCTGGTTGTAGAGGCAGGAGGCTGACCCGGAGGCTTCCAGAGGGTGGAGGAGTCAAAAGGCTAGGGAGCTGTCAGATGGCAAGAGAATTTTGCTTTAGGGGGGCTGCTGCATAACTATCTGCTTTCAAAGGCTTGGGGCTAATCAGAATTTCAAAGGATACTTTTAAATGTAATAGAATTCTACCTGCAAGAGCAATGAGTGAGGTGGGAGCTCTTCATTGCTCTAGTTGTTATTCCAGGCTTGTATCAGAGATAGCTAGGGCCTTGCGATTTTATTTCCATTCCTGCACAAAATGGAAAAAAAAATCTAACGTGATAGCAGGCTGGTGGTGATGGCAAGATCACAAAGAAATACTCCACCCAGCTCCTTGTGTCGGTTTATTCTAAGAACAGAGGAGCTTAGAAAGTCAACAGAAGGGTGCCATTTTTGGCTGACTGGTCCTAAGAGGTAAGTCAAGTTCCCGCTTTCCTTCTCCAGAACAACCTTGGCGGGGCTTCATGCATTAGACCGATGCTCAGACAGAATTTCACGTAGAAAATGTTGAGAATCCACTTGGAAGTTAAAATCACTAGTATGAACACTTTTCATTGTTTTTATAACTGTTGCTTTTGACAACAGTAGTCTTGGGGAAAATGGTGTAGAAGAAAAAAAATAAAACAACCCAAACAAGCCCTTCTCAAAATTGTGGCAGGGGGAGGCAGGGAAGCTGGGAGAATACGCAAGTACATGTGGCATTTAAAAAGATCTGCACCTGCTTTTCTCAGACCAGCTGGCAGACTATTCAAAGAAAAGTACTGTTCTTTCTGGAAATGCTCAGGACTGAGAGCATCTGCAAGAGGGTTGATAGAAGCTTCCTGGGATCGATCGCATGGAGACCGTGCCAAGCATCATTTTAGACATTTGAACAGAGTGAGAACAGGTAGAGTGCTTTAAAGAGTAGTTTGGAGATTTTGACACCTTATGAGTTTTGCTTATGCCCAGGAAATGGCAGAAGCAGCACACATCTGCTTTGCACGCAACATTGGTATTTGCATACTAAGCTGCTTTATAGCCAGGTTCCAGGTGCTACTCTGAGATGCAATAGAACACGAGCGTTCCTCAGCCCATCTGAACAGCAGAAATATCAGCTGAGAGGTGTCCCGCGCAGATCCGTAAGTGGGGCCGCATCTTTCCCAGCCCCTGGGCTCGGCAGTTAGAGAATTAATTCATTGCATGAGGCTTCCCAGTGACCTGCCTCTCACCCCCTGGCTGCCCTAGAGCCTACATCCTTGATTCTGGTTCTTGGAGCCTAACCTCTTAGAGACAGTTACTGAAATTTAACGGAAAGCCTGTGAAAAGAATGATGTATTTGGTCCAATGCGATAGCTATTCCAAAAAGCTGTGCCTGGGCATTATTCCTGAGAAACTACATTTAGTTTCTCACAGAACACGCAAACCTGAAGGGAACAAACAGCCAATTCTGCTAATTAAAACCATCTTGCTGTGCCTTTTGTCGAGTGCAATTGCATTATCTAATGAATAATCAATGTTCAGCTGACACCTGAGGGTCCAAATACTAATCCTGAACAGAAGTCACTGATTTGTTCTGTTTCCAACCTTTACCACTGAGCTTATTTTCCTAACATTGAACCCCTCTTTTGGCTCTGACCCTTACCCCAGTTTTAGTGGACATCCAGAAGACCCATGGGCCCTCGGAATGCAGTTTAGGAGGGATGGGCTATATGCAAACTAGTGGACTCACCTGTGACTTTAATCCCTGATTACTTTTAGCTCCTTTATTTTTTTCTCATTTATTTATTTATTCATTCACTCAACAAATATTTCTTTGACAGGTCTCCGCCGGTGCTGGGCCTGAGTAATGATTTTGGTTATATCCCTGCCTCCGGGAGTTTGCGGTAGTTGTAGGTGCCAGGATGTGGCTGTAAGTCACCTCAACTTTGGGCTTTCTCTCTCTGGGTCTCAGATCTTGGAATGGATCATGTCTCTGATTTCTCAGAGCCTGTACGTTCAGAGTCAAGGCCTGGCTCTCCTGGGTATGGAAAGTCTCTCCATGTGTTTAGTGATACCACGCTGTCCAGAGGTGGCAAAATCTAGTGGGTTGATTCTGCACTACAGAAGAGAATGCCTTTCATCTTTTCACCTCATAGAAGTCCAGCGTGGTATGTCAGAGCACCCGGAGGGAAACGACCATATTTTATTCATCTTTACTTTCCCAGCTTCTGGCAAAAAGCCAAGCATGTAGTAGGAGTTTTCAAAATGAATAGAGTGTGAATGGATATATCTGCTCAAAGTATATATCTTAACTGCAGGATCAATGGGGTCATATTCCCAGGTGAAGGGAAGCTTTATTGTTCCGGTGCATCATTCAGCTTCTGAAATGGAGAGAGGAAAGAGCCATGCATCAGCTCCCCACGAACATAGCCTAACTGGATGTGACTGGATACACACCTAGCAGAGCTTCTGGTCTCTATTTGCAGAAAGTCACGGATGAGGCACAGATACTTGCTGCAGATGGGAGTTGGCAGGAAGCAACTGTGCTTGGAGACTGATTAAAAGTTTGCGGACCAAAATGGTCACCGGTGTGGAGTCCTTTCCACGTATCTGTTTCTGGAACCGGGATTTCACTTGTTCCACAAATAGCATGTGGAATTCTGGTCTGGTGATTGAGGATACCATTATGAGCAAAACAGACAACAATCCCCGCCTTCGTGGAGCATTTTGTAGAGCATTCATGTGAGGGTGTGTGTGTGATCAGTCAGCAAAAGAAATGCGTATAGAGTGTATTAGAATGTGACAAGTGGCAGGGAGATGCGTAAAGCAGGGAAGGGGATGAGAATGCAGGGATGGGGATAATTTTAAATAGGGAGGGTAGGGAAGTCTAATTGAAAAGGTGACATTTGAGGAAAACATCTAAAGCTGGTGGGGGACTGAACTATGTGGATTTCTGGGGGCAGATACTACAGACAGAGGGAACAGGTGTAAAACCTTTGGTGGCTTGTGCCTGATGTGTTCAGGGAGCAAAGAGACCAGTGTGGCTGCAGGGAAAGGGAGACAGATCAGGTAGAGCCTTTCAGGGAAGGGGAGGAGCAAAGCATTATCCATGTGTCTCCCCTTTCTCTACACTTGCTAAAATACTTCAGCTTGTTTGAGGGCCTATGCAGGTCAGTCACCAGGGAATCTGAATTAAAATGTATCAGAAAAGAGGGGCACTTGGGTGGCTCAGTTGGTTGAGCTTTAGACTTTTGGTTTCGGCTCAGGTCATGATCTCAGGGTCATGGGATAGAGCCCTCAGTCGGGCTCTGCGCTCAGGGTGGAGTCTGCTTGAGATTCTCCCTCCTGCTCCCATATACACTCTCTCAAATAAATAAATAAATAAAATCTTTTTAAAAAGAATGTATGAGAAAAGAAAAAAAAACAACAGTCACTGGCCTAAGATGGGGATGGAATGCTGAGATTTCTCAACTGTGAGTTTGGGTTCTATGGGTCAGGGTCTGGGGAGGAGCATGGCATCCTTAAATTCAGTGCCTTGGGGAGTTTAATAAAGGTAATATTATTTACAAAGATGAGCGTAGAGCATAGGGAGAACAAGAAGGGATGGTGCTATGTCCAAGGGGTTAGCAACACCAGGAGCCTATGCCACTGCTAGGCCTGAGAGAGCAGGGGAGGGAGAAGTTACTGGCACCAGTGAGGGTAACTCTATGGAGAGGTCCACCTAGCAAAGCCATGAACTTTGGTTGAGGTCAGTCCATGGGGAACCACACAACAGAGCAGAAGTAATAAATGCCTACACCCATTCTCTTCTCTCCTTGAAGTGCTCCCCATGGGCTGACCTCCCCTGGCAACTGCAGAGCAAGGGGGCTTGTTGAAGTAGTCTACATGGGTCAGACTTCCAAGTTAGGGAGCTGGGCAGAGGAGGATGGAGAGTGGACCTAAAGGGGTAAATGGAAGACATCTGACATACTTGCCGTGGCCTAGAGAGAAGAGGGGCAGAGGGGACTGAGGAGAGAGGAGAAGTAACACCGAGAAACCACCGAATCAAGGTGGCCTGTTGCAGGTTGCTGCTCAGAAGCCAAGCAGCCCGAGATGGTGTCTCTGAAACCCAGAGGGGACCACCCATTGTCAGCTGTCAGCCTGCTGCCCAGCGTGTGCTCTGTTTGAAGCCACTTTTATCTGCATGGCCAGACTGTCCAGTGCCCATCAGTCCATCATCGACAAACAACACCAGCAGCCTTGAATGTGCCTGCAGATGGGAGGTGGAGGACTCAGACCTCTTTTTAAAAATTAAGTTCTAAAAAATAAAATTGTATATTTTAAGGTGTACAATATGATGATTTGATGTACACACACACACAGTGAAATGATCACTACAGTGAAGCTAATTAACATATCTCATATAGTTAGTTTTCGTGCGTGCGCACGCACGTGTGTGTGTGTGTGTGTGTGTGTGTGGTGGGAGCCCCTGAAATCTACTCTCTAAGCAAATTTCCGGTATCAATACTTTATTATTAACAAGAGTCATCGTATTGTACATTAGATGTCCGGGATTACGGAGAGGCATGCTGGTATGAAGGCAGAGGCTCATCCTTGGCTGAGGTGGGACTGGACTGAACCTGTTTAGCAGGACAGTGGTGGGCCATGATGTTTCAGTTAACACAATATAATGGGGAACATTCCTGGGCAGGACAGTGGAGCTTCAGAGTTGTAGCTCTGGAGAATTTAGAGTTCTTAACAAACTGTCAATGGCATTAGGAACTAGGCAAATGTCTCCATTTCTGTGGATTTGTTTTCTTCGGTTACAGAGCTGACTTTGAAATTGATGATATGGATGATTGGGAATGTTTGAAATTTCATGACTCCAGGTACAGCCCCAAACCCTGAAGATGGAACCCAGCCCCTGGCTGCCTCACCGCATTGATCTTGTGGTCCTCTCCCCTTGTTCCCTGCACCCTAGTCACCTAGAGCCTTATTTCAGGGCCTCAAAGGGCCATGCTCCTTTCCACCTGTTGGCCCTCCCCTCTGATTCCCTCTACCTCCTCCTATAGCCACTTTGCTCCTTCATTAGACTCAGCTCAAAGTCACTTCTCCACAGAAGCCCTCCCTGACATTCCAGACAGGGTTGCATAATGGCTTCCATTCTCTGGTAGCATCTAGCCCATCTCACACCACTCACAACTGTAATTAAATCCTTAACTGAATGACTAGTCATTTAATGTCTGCCCCCCTTGACTGTAAGTTCTGATTTGCTGCTGCCCAGTGCCTGTGCATAGAAGACCCTCCGTAAATATTTGAGGGAATTATTGACCAAAAGCTAAAAATGAGTTAAGGAGTGGGTGTACACACATTGCACAGAAGAGACTCAGAAGAAACATAGATTAGGAAGGATATTTGCCGGCCCTCTCCCCATACCAGCCTTTCTTGGTGTGGGGAACAAGGAGCAGCTGAAGGCAAGGATAGGAGGCGGCGGAAGGCAGGGAGCAGACACAGGCAGACACAAATCTGATTTCCAGTCGATTTCCCAGACACCTGCGGATGATGAAGAAAAGCTGTTGCCAGATGTCTCAACACTGATCTCATGCTCTCTAGCAAGAGAAGAAAAAGCTACCTAGGAAATATTGACAGAAGAAAGCTTTAAAATGTGAGAATAGCAACCCTCTTGCTCTGCTAACTGATTTGCAAAGGTCTGGGCTTGAGGCCTGAGGTGGTAACAGGTTCAAGCCAAAGGAAGTTATTTTAACTGGTGTCCTGACATCTGGGGAATTCAAGAGCTGGCAAAGCGAAGTGGGCTATTTATAAAATAGTAATAAATAAATAAATAAATGTTTGTAGCTTTCTAGCCGACCAGAACAACAAACACAAGGCATACCGTGATTAGAATCCACCAGCTCCAAATTATAAATCAGTCAGGAACAGACAATAAAATGCCAGGATTAAAACCAAAATCTTTATTTCATAGTGGCAGATTTATATTTGTGGGGTGGGATGGTCTCTGTAGAAGAGGTCACATGTTAAACATGGGCCTGATAGGCTCTGAGGAATGCTTGGCCCTGAAGGAGGATGGAGTTAAGGTTTATGGAGAGCTCAGAGAAATGAGTTTGGGACCCAGGAGGAGGGCATGAGGGAGACTAGGGAAATAGGTGAACAGAGTGAGAAAGGGAGTGGGAACAGGTATGTGAAGATGATGGGGGGAAGAGGAAGCAGGTGGGCAGAGGAGCAAATCTGATGGACACGTACATGCCCATGACAATTCTCCCCTCCTCCCTTCTTTCCTTCCTCCCTCCTTTCCTTCCTTCCTTCCCTCCCTCCCTCCCTCCCTTCTTCCTTCCTTCCTTCCTTCCCGCCTTCCCGCCTTCCAATTCTCCTTGCCTTTGATTCCTACTATTACTTCTTTTTTAAAAAATCTCTTTATTGGGGGATGATTGACATAAAATGTTGCAGATATTTAATGTATACAACTTAATGTGTTTGGAGACAAGTTTACACCCATGAAACCATGGCTACCATCTATAATCATAATCATTCATCACCTCCAAAGGTTTCCTGGCACCCCTTTTGTTTGCTGTTGTTTTGTTTTGTTGTTTTCCTTTCGTGGTAAAAGCACGTAATGTAAGATTTGTCCCCTTAGCAAACTTTTCAGTACAATGCAGTATTGCCACCTCAGTTGTACAGTAGGTCTTCAGAATCTTGTGTGATTGAAACTTTGTGCCTTTTGATCCACATATCCTCATGGCCTCCTCTCTCTAGGCCCTGGAAACCACCATTCTCCTCTCTGCTTCCATGTGTTTGATGAGCACATTCTTTTATTTTTGCTTCAAGTTTTGAGTGAATGTTTATCAATCATGATAACGGTGGGTATTCCCTTCAGGTTACACTTAGCTTCTGAGAATTAAGATCCTCTATGTCTCTTGTTACTGTGCTGACTCCTGGGGCTGCCCCATTCTCTGCTCATTCTGTTACAGGTCTGTCTTCCCAGGCCTGTGGTAGAAAACACTGTGATTCACAATAGTCAACACAATAATATAGAATAGATTAAAAGAGAACAAGCTATGTCATATGCATAGTTTCAACATGTTATAATAAAACATAATTCAAGATATAAATAATATCCAGTAGAATACACGACAGTAGGGGCACCTGGGTAGCTCAGTCAGTTAAATGTCTGACTTTGGCTTAGGTCATGTTCTCAGGTTCTGGGATCGAGTCCCGCATCGGGCTCCCTGCTCAGCGGGGAGTCTGCTTCTCCCTTTCCTTTTGCCCCTCCTCCTGCTCGTGCTCTCTCTCTCTCTCAAATAAATAAATAAAACCTTTTTTTTTTAAAAAGAAAGAATATATGACAATATACAGTAGAGTATTTTTTAAAAACTATATTTTTATTTATCTCAAATAGTATGGTGAAAATGAGTTTCTGGCAAATTGAAGATTGTGGTAAATTAAAAGATGGAATTGGGCCTGGACACCAGCCGAGCAAGTTGTCACCTGTATGTGTGATTGAGGAGGTGGTGGTAGAGATTTCTAGTCTGAAATTCCAATTCCGTAGCCTGTCATTTAATCATGAGATAGTCTTTTAAGGTCTCAAGTCTTCTTAGGCATCACTGGTGAAATTCAGACATCCTTGAGAGAGGTTGCACTTTCAGTGTTTAGTAGGTGACCCTGTGGTTACAGGTGTTGGAATCAGCATTTTACTGCTTCCCACTTCCCACTCCTACACACCTCCCACTTTTTAGACCTCATTTCCTGTTTCAAATCTGACCATTCATGCTTCCTACTTCTCACATCACAAATTCAATAATCTTACAACAGTTTACCTCTCTCCCGTTTACCTCTCTCCCGACCTTTATTCTATTTTGTCATCTTTTTTACTTCTACAGAAATTATAAATCCCACCTTACAGCACTGCTAAGCTTTCAGTAATTTTCTTTTCAGGAAATTATGAGAAGAAAATAAAGGAGTGCTTCATGCTTACCCACTTATTTACCGATTCTGGTGCTCTTCATTCCTTCTTGCAGATCCAAGTTCCTATCTGGTATCATTTCCCAAGCCTAGGGAAGATCTTCTGGCATTTCTTTTAGTGTAAGTCTGCTGGCTACAAATTTTCTCAGTGTTCTTTTTTCTGAACATGTCTTTCTGCACTCTGCTTTTGTTTTGTTTTAAGGATTTATTTATTTTAGAAAGAGAGAGAGTGAGAGCGTGAGCAGGGGGCGAGGAGCAGAGGGAGAGGGAGTGGGAGAGAGAATCTCAAGCAGACCCCCGGCTGAGCGTGGAGCCTGATGAGGGGTTTGATCCCATGATCCTGAGAGCATGACCTGAGCCGAAACCAAGAGTCGGAAGCTTAACTGATTGAGTCACTCAGGTGCCCCTGTATTCTCTTTTTGAGGGATAGTCTTGCTGGGTACAAAATTTGGGGTTGATAGTTTTTTTGCTTGTTTGTTTCAGTATTTTGGAGATGGGATTCCATTGTCTTCTGGCCTCCATTCCCCCTTTTCTTCCTCTCCTATTCTTTCTTCCCTTTCTTTAATAATAATGTAGCCATCATTTGTATTGTTTCCCTGTTTGTGAGGTCTTTTATTCTTTGGCTGTTTTCAAAATTTTCTCTTTGCCGTTGATTTTCAATAGTTTGACCATGAAGTATCTAGGTGAGGTATTCTTTGTGTTTATCTTGCTTGTAGTTCACTCAGATTCTTGGATCTATAAGCTGAAATTTTACATCAAATGTGGGAAATTTTCAACTATTATTTCTGAGGAGTCCAGCTTCTGGTTAAAAACCTATGTGGGATTTTTCAGGCCTGGCCATAGGCAATTGCAGAGGCTTTCCCTGGCAGGCCTCATGGTGGGAAGCTGCCCTCCCCACACCAGGCTTGGTGCACGGTCAGTGCATTGCAGCGTGGAGGGAATTGCAGTTAAGGACCTGGGCCCCACTGGAGGGTCATGCTCATCCCATATTTGCATTCTGAGCCTCAGAACCTTTACTTCTAGATCTTTATCTGAGGCCTTGGGCAGAGGTCTTTTTTAGGTGCCTCTGCTGAAGTCTCCCTATAGGAGGAAAGAGGGAGAAAACCTGAAGACACTTTCCCCTTGTGACTCAGTGCCCAGTACTTTTCCACTTAAGAGTCCTCTCCTCCCTTCCTCTGACCCCAAGGTCCATAAAACTGCTGGAGTCTTTTTTTGGGGCTCTTTCAACAGTGAGAAAATCCCCATGTCTGATTTGATTCACCTGACCCATGACTGGTATGCCATTTCATGAGGAAATAAAACAAAGGAGAGTCAGTGTTTTCTCCAATTTTAGCCTCTTGCTCATACTATCATGATAAGTAATTAAAGGCTTAACTCTTTCATTTTTGGCTTGTTGCTTTAATCTGTTACTTGGACACCTGACAGCTCAGGTTCTCTTTCTCTCCCAGCTCCTGACATTTCCTTAAATAATTTTGCTGTCCCATTATCACCTTCTTCTCCTTATGAAACTCTAGTTACTCATGTTAGGCTATTTAATATTGTCCTTATGTCTTTGGAGCCTGGTTCATTTATATTCCATCTCTTTTTACTCTCTTCTTCAGATTGCATGATTTCTATTGATTTATCTTCAAGTTCATCAAAGTTTCTCTTACCACTTTCAATTTGCTCAAGTCCTGTGCAGTGAATTTTTCATTCAGCTATTGTACTTTTCGGTTCTTGAATTTTCATTTTTAAATGCTTTTCATTTCCTCTGATGAGATTCTATATCTTTTCACTCATTAAAATCATATTTTCTTTTCTTTTCTTTATTTTTTTTTAAATTTTTTTTATTGTTATGTTAATCCCCATACATTACATCATTAGTTTTAGATATAGTGTTCCATGATTCATTGTTTGTGCATAACACCCAGTGCTCCATGCAGAACGTGCCCTCCTCAATACCCATCACCAGGCTAACCCATCCTCCCAACCCCCTCCCCTCTAGAACCCTCAGTTTGTTTTTCAGAGTCCATTGTCTCTCATGGTTCCTCTCCCCCTCCGATTCCCCCCCTTCATTCTTCCCCTCCTGCTACATTCTTCTTCTTCTTTTTTTTCTTTCTTAACATATATTGCATTATTTGTTTCAGAGGTACAGATCTGAGATTCAACAGTCTTGCACAATTCACAGCGCTTACGAGAACACATACCCTCCCCAGTGTCCATCACCCAGTCACCCCATCCCTCCCCACCCCCCCCTCCCCCAACCCTCCGTTTGTTTTTTTAGATTAAGAATTCCTCATATCAGTGAGGTCATATGATACATGTCTTTCTCTGTTTGACTTATTTCGCTCAGCATAATACCCTCCAGTTCCATCCACGTCGTTGCAAATGGCAAGATCTTATTCCTTTTGATGGCTGCATAATATTCCATTGTATATATATACCACATCTTCTTTATCCATTCATCTGTTGATGGACATCTTGGCTCTTTCCACAGTTCGGCTATTGTGGACATTGCTGCTATAAACATCGGGGTGCACGTAGCCTTTCGGGTCCCTACTTTTGTATCTTTGGGGTAAATACCCAGTAGTGCAATTGCTGGATCATATGGTAGCTCTATTTTCAACTTTTTGAGGAACCTCCATACTGTTTTCCAGAGTGGCTGCACCAGCTTGCATTCCCACCAACAGTGTAGGAGGGTTCCCCTTTCTCCGCATCCCTGCCAACATCTGTCATTTCCTGACTTGTTAATTTTAGCCATTCTGACTGGTGTGAGGTGGTATCTCACTGAGGTTTTGATTTGGATTTCCCTGATGCCGAGCGATATTGAACACTTTTTCATGTGTCTGTTGGCCATTTGGATGTCTTCTTTGGAAAAATGTCTGTTCATGTCTTCTGCCCATTTCTTGATTGGATTCTTTGTTCTTTTGGTGTTGAGTTTGATGAGTTCTTTATAGATTTTGGATACTAGCCCTTTATCTGATATGTCATTTGCAAATATCTTCTCCCATTCTGTCAGTTGTCTTTTGGTTTTGTTGACTGTTTCCTTTGCTTTGCAAAAGCTTTTTATCTTGATGAAGTCCCAATAGTTCATTTTTGCCCTTGCTTCCCTTGCCTTTGGCGATGTTTCTAGGAAGAAGTTGCTGCGGCTGAGGTCGAAGAGGTTGCTGCCTGTGTTCTCCTTTAGGATTTTGATGGACTCCTGTCTCACATTGAGGTCTTTCAACCATTTGGAGTCTATTTTTGTGTGTGGTGTAAGGAAATGGTCCAGTTTCATTCTTCTGCACGTGGCTGTCCAATTTTCCCAACACCATTTGTTGAAGAGACTGTCTTTTTTCCATTGGACATTCTTTCCTGCTTTGTCAAAGATTAGTTGACCATATAGTTGAGGGTCCATTTCTGGGCTCTCTATTCTGTTCCATTGATCTATGTGCCTGTTTTTGTGCCAGTACCATACTGTCTTGATGATGACAGCTTTGTAGTAGAGCTGGAAGTCTGGAATTGTGATGCCGCCAGCTTTGCTTTTCTTTTTCAACATTCCTCTGGCTATGCGGGGTCTTTTCTGGTTCCATACAAATTTTAGGATTATTTGTTCCATTTCTTTGAAGAAAGTGGATGGTATTTTGATGGGGATTGCATTGAATGTGTAGATTGCTCTAGGTAGGATTGACATCTTCACAATATTTATTCTTCCAATCCATGAGCATGGAACGTTTTTCCATTTCTTTGTGTCTTCCTCAATTTCTTTCATGAGTATTTTATAGTTTTCTGAGTACAGATCCTTTGCCTCTTTGGTTAGATTTATTCCTAGGTATCTTATGGTTTTGGGTGCAATTGTAAATGGGATCGACTCCTTAATTTCTCTTTCTTCTGACTTGTTGTTGGTGTATAGGAATGCCACTGACTTCTGTGCATTGATTTTATATCCTGCCACTTTACTGAATTCCTGTATGAGTTCTAGCAGTTTTGGGGTGGAGTCTTTGGGATTTTCCACATAAAGTATCATATCATCTGCAAAGAGTGAGAGTTTGACTTCTTCTTTGCCAATTTGGATGCCTTTGATTTCTTTTTGTTGTCTGATTGCTGTGGCTAGGACTTCCAATACTATGTTGAATAGCAGTGGTGATAGTGGACATCCCTGCCGCGTTCCTGACCTTAGGGGGAAAGCTCTCAGTTTTTCCCCATTGAGAATGATATTCGCTGTAGGTTTTTCATAGATGGCTTTTATGATATTGAGGTATGTACCCTCTATCCCTATACTCTGAAGAGTTTTGATCAAGAAAGGATGCTGTACTTTGTCAAATGCTTTTTCTGCATCTATTGAGAGGATCATATGATTCTTGTTCTTTCTTTTGTTAATGTATTGTATCACGTTGATTGATTTGCGGATGTTGAACCAACCTTGCAGCCCAGGGATAAATCCCACTTGGTCGTGGTGAATAATCCTTTTAATGTACTGTTGGATCCTATTGGCTAGTATTTTGGTGAGAATTTTTGCATCCATGTTCATCAGGGATATTGGTCTGTAATTCTCCTTTTTGATGGGGTCTTTGTCTGGTTTTGGGATCAAGGTAATGCTGGCCTCATAAAATGAGTTTGGAAGTTTTCCTTCCATTTCTATTTTTTGGAACAGTTTCAGAAGGATAGGTATTAATTCTTCTTGAAATGTTTGGTAGAATTCCCCTGGGAAGCCATCTGGCCCTGGGCTTTTGTGTTTTGGGAGATTTTTGATGACTGCTTCTATTTCCTTAGTGGTTATAGGTCTGTTCAGGTTTTCTATTTCTTCCTGGTTCAGTTTTGGTAGTTGATACATCTCTAGGAATGCATCCATTACTTCCAGGTTATCTAATTTGCTGGCATAGAGTTGCTCATAATATGTTCTTATAATTGTTTGTATTTCTTTGGTGTTGGTTGTGATTTCTCCTCTTTCATTCATGATTTTGTTGATTTGGGTCATTTCTCTTTTCTTTTTGATAAGTCTGGCCAGGGGCTTATCAATCTTGTTAATTCTTTCAAAGAACCAGCTCCTAGTTTCGTTGATCTGTTCTACTGTTCTTTTGGTTTCTATTTCATTGATTTCTGCTCTGATCTTTATTATTTCTCTTCTCCTGCTGGGTTTAGGCTTTATTTGCTGTTCTTTCTCCAGCTCCTTTAGGTGTAGGGTTAGGTTGTGTACTTGAGACCTTTCTTGTTTCTTGAGAAAGGCTTGTATTGCTATATACTTTCCTCTTAGGACTGCCTTTGCTGTATCCCAAAGATTTTGAATAGTTGTGTTTTCATTTTCACTGGTTTCCATGAATTTTTTTAATTCTTCTTTAATTTCCTGGTTGACCCATTCATTCTTCAGTAGGATGCTCTTTAGCCTCCATGTATTTGAGTTCTTTCCGACTTTCCTCTTGTGATTGAGTTCTAGTTTCAAAGCATTGTGGTCTGAAAATAGGCAGGGGATGATCCCAATCTTCTGGTACCGGTTGAGACCTGATTTATGACCTAGGATGTGATC